>NC_137934.1:14080087-14680087 GCF_963969265.1 Rhamphochromis sp. 'chilingali'
TGATCTTTTGAAAATATAGAATGAAGCTTGAATATATAGAATGAAACTTGAATATATAGAATGAAACTTGAATATATAGAATGAAGCTTGAATATATAGAATGATCTTTTGAATATATAGAATGATCTTTTGAATATATAGAATGAAACTTGAATATATAGAATGATCTTTTGAATATATAGAATGAAGCTTGAATATATAGAATGATCTTTTGAAAATATAGAATGAAACTTGAATGAACCTCATTTTTAGAGATGATGTGTTTCTGAATTCTCTGCCTTTACAAAATGGCATCAGCTGAACTATTTCAGTACTTTTTAGAGCTTGACAACTGTTTTGCGACAGCTGTTCAAATTGCAAATGGTAGAAATAATTTGAATTTATACTACATCACCTTGAAGAACACGTTTTCATTATTGCAACATTTCTAGTGCTCATGAATAATGTTCAACAAAATGTTTCTGGGAGAAGATTATGCACACTTCTTGAGGGAATTTATCAATCACTGATGGAGATGTCAACTGAGCTAACACTTCGAGCAGAAGCTGAAGCACATGTTATGGGCTCATTATATCATTCTACATCTCAAAGAGGAAGGTCAAGGTAAGTGATAAAAATGGAAAGAAATTCATTCATAATGTGTATGGCACTTGAAAGAGTGAAGAGATGGCAAACAAGATAATGAATGCAAGAAATAAGAAAGAAGTTAACATATTTCTTCTTTTGTTTCTAACTCTTTTAGGTACAACATACCAGCTACTGAGCTGACTGATATGCGAGACTTGGGGTTTAGTTGGATGGCCATATCTCAAATGTTGTCAGTAAATGTTCGAACACTGTACAACCACAGGATACAACTAGTGGACTATGGAAATTTGCAATTTGAACAGCTGTCGCAAAACAGTTGTCAAGCTCTAAAAAGTACTGAAATAGTTCAGCTGATGCCATTTTGTAAAGGCAGAGAATTCAGAAACACATCATCTCTAAAAATGAGGTTCATACATTCTATATATTCAAGTTTCATTCTATATATTCAAGCTTCATTCTATATATTCAAAAGATCATTCTATATATTCAAAAGATCATTCTATATATTCAAGTTTCATTCTATATATTCAAGCTTCATTCTATATATTCAAAAGATCATTCTATATATTCAAAAGATCATTCTATATATTCAAGCTTCATTCTATATATTCAAAAGATCATTCTATATATTCAAAAGATCATTCTATATATTCAAGTTTCATTCTATATATTCAAGCTTCATTCTATATATTCAAAAGATCATTCTATATATTCAAAAGATCATTCTATATATTCAAGTTTCATTCTATATATTCAAGTTTCATTCTATATATTCAAAAGATCATTCTATATATTCAAGTTTCATTCTATATATTCAGACTTTGGTTGGAATATATATATATAATATTTTCCTAAAGGGCATTCCATAGTGTGTGTGTATATATATATATATATATATATATATATATATATATATATATATATATATATATATATATATATATATATATATATATATATATATATATATGTGTGTGTGTTTGGTATTTTTAGTGACGTGTCTATGCAGCAAACACTGCTTAGATGGTCTGCTGTAGATTATTAATGATGACTTATGTTAGAATAACTAAGCAGACAATATTTTTATCTCCCATCTCATATTTTAAAGATTGTCATTTGATTACTAATATTTCATCTGTAATTAAGATATATTCTGCTGTCCTGATTACAAAATGCCTGCCATGAAGCTCATTTGTTTCTAATAAATAATAATAGATTACAGCTTACATGTAGACCTGAAATCAGATTTGCATTTATATTACTTTACATAAAGAAACGCATTTTGGTATGAAAATGAGCTTTTCTACTATTTCTTATTCTGTTTTCTTAACTCTCACTGTTCAACAGTGAGCAACACAATAAACCTTGAAAGGTTTTGATGAGACGTATTCGATTTGATTCAGTGTTATATTTCGGCTTTTAATGCAACTATCAGAATGCTTATGTATTCAAGCAGCCAGGTCTGCATCTATGATTATGACCATTCATAATACACTCCTGGAGTCCATCCCTCTCTCCCAGTTCCCATCTTCATTCATCCCTCCATCCTCTCCTCCCTTCCTCACCATGCTGACTTGAGCCATCTGTCGCTCCAGCTTGGATCGCGGCACGTCCTCAAAGTAGTTGTCATTGCTGCGCTGCCTGCGCCGGGCGTCCGCCTGCATCATGAGGTGCTGCACGTCCAGAGATCCACCTGGGACCCCTGCTGTGTACGCTGCCTGGCCTACCGACGGGCTGAGCTGGGGAGGAGTGTGATTTCCTCCGGGCTCCTGGTGCAAAACAGGTGTGGGCAGATTGAGAGGGGTTAAAGGAAGCAAGTCAGGTTTTGTATATCATATTATAATGTGCTATGTCACCGCTGCAAGTGTAAAAGTAGGGCAATGCAGTGCAATGTGTCACATTACATTTTTCAGCTACAGTGATGCTTTTCTGCTGACTACCCAAAACCACTTTGCAAACTTGAGGACGAACAGCAGTGTCCTGTTACCAGGAGGTCTCAGTAGATCCATCAGTGTCCTTAATCACAACAGTGAACCCTTGCCTGCTCACTGTAAGTCACTTTAAGCGAAAGCACCTGCTAAATCCTTAAAGTGGAAAATGATGTTCATTTAAGAGGTTTTCAAACTTGAGTAGAAACTCAAATCCCCAAAAGAATTAAAACTTCCATTGACACAAGGGTCAGTTATTTCTCCTGAGAGGCTGTTCACTTTCAGCTGATATCGTACGAGAAGACTCTTGAAGAAGCTTGGTAATATTTTCTTGCCTATGCAAGCTCATGCATTGCATCTCAGTTGCTGTCTAAAGCTTTGCTGTGTTCCTTCACCCATTTTGTCCATCACACAAAACTATCTGCTCCTGTTTGTGCAGGATTACTGAGTAAACACAGCCCTCTGCTCACACACTGGAAGAAAAGGGGCTTGAATACATAATTTTTCCCTGCACTAAGCCATTCAGTATCATCACGCTTTGCTTTAATTACACATCTTTGTAACACCTTTAGGGAATTTTGTGAAATTAGGACTGATATTAAAAGTCTGAAAGTCTCGTTTCAGACTAGACTATTTGCTTGCTCTAGTTTGGAACTTTTTTCTGTTTTATATGTCTTGAAATGTGGACTTTAAAACGTTTAAAATTGTTACGACACATTCAAGCAATACCGCATACTATACACGCTGGATCTAGCTGAAGCTAACAGCGCTTGTGCCTGGTTAAGCATTTCGAACTTTATTAAAGGAGCCAAACAAATTCCTTTCCCCCTGGAAACTAACAAGGATTATTGTTGTAATATTTTTCAACCTATTTCATGACTCAGTGGTTTACAGGAAGACGTGTTTAGGAACAGCGGGCTGTTTCAGCACTGCCTCCAGATTTTCAGGCTTTCTCTGGGCTTGAAAAAACCGAGATATAGGAGTGTGGCTGTGATGGGAGAGGGAAAGCCAATTCATTGTGAGTAGCATCCAGGACAAATCAGCAGGGAGGAAACGGCAGTGGGACGGCCATTTTGCGCCTCTCCGAGAGATTTGGGTAATCATTTGGGTGGTAACTGCAGCAGTGGGGAGGCTGAATTTCCCTCAGAGAAATAGAGAGCCATCTGGGAAGGGAACTACTGTCTTATAGAGTCATGATAATTTGAATCCTAATTGGTTAAGATATTGCTCAATATTGTCATGGGTAAAACCCATACTGTCAGCTTGCAGAGACTCACTCACCCGTAAGGAGATGGCCCGTGGAGGTTTCTGTGGGGTGTCTTCGTGTAGCCGGTCCCCCAATGAGGCCAGAATCCGTTTTCTGTGGCCGATAAGGTTGATCTTCAGTACCTGATGAACACAAAGATATTCGTTTTCATGCATTGTGCACAAAGATCATTCATCGTAGGAGACCTGAAATAGTTATTTGACGCATGTCCAAAACATCTGTGTTGGGGACAGACATCAACAGCTCAGGGATTTCTACTATAGTTCTTCTCCACACCAAGTTTTATAATGTACTAAAACACAATAAGTGCATCCCCCACAAACGACTCTGCTGGCAAAAAACGATGACTCTCACTTTCATTTGCATAATTTAAAACAAATTTTAGCAACAGCAAAAGAGTTAATAGACTTTTAGTCGGGATGATAACAAGATTATGTGAGTGTTTAAAAAAAAAATGCAAAAAGGTAACAGATCATCATCATTAGCCTAAAATGGAGAATAATACTAGTTTTCAGAAAAGGGTTTCGGAGACAAAACCATTGGAGAGCACTAGCAGAGCACTCAGGGGTGCGCTAATGAGTGCATAATGATATAAAATGCTCCTGAGAACATGCATGTCATTGTTGTTGTTACATTACCAACATGGCTTGGATGGCTCCATTCAAACTGGTGCCTTTACCTGAATAACAGCACAACTGTACCTTATATACAAAGAACATCAGGTATGTATGAGACTTACGCCTACGAGAAACAGTGAGAGAGACAAGGGTATAAAAAAATACATTTGATCAATTAATTATTGCTCTTTTGTAACGTTGATCACATTGGTCTGATCAATCTGAGAATATGACCATAAGAGTAGCCACATCTGGATCACAGTTTCCATTTTCATCTACCCAGCTTTGTTTACAGAAGCAGGTTTATTTTAAAAGGCTAATAAAAACCCAAATCCTCATTAGATCGTAGCTGATGGTTATTCAAAGCATTTTGACAGCAGCATATCTCTTGCAACCGAAAACTGCTCACTCTCAATCGGTCTGTTGCTCGGATGACAAATGGACAACAAACAAAAAAGCATAAAACAGAAATCTTCAAATTTTGGTTTTTTTTAGAGATTACCGTACATTAATGGTAGATGAAAACAAAAAGCTGTTTTTGAAATTTTAACTTGTATGATTCTTCTTAAAATTATATATAAAAAAACAGAAAGACAACAGCAAAAGGTGAGTCTCGTACATCTTTATTAGCCCTTGATCCTGAAAGGACCTTGAAGCTATAGGCACACCTTTTGTTCTCATGTACATCATTTACAGATCCAACCTGTGCTCTTATGTAAATAACACTGTTTATATAACATCACAAAGAATTAGCTGTTTCTTTGTAATTCTAATGGAAGATAGGCTAGCTATAGCTTTGTATGTGAGTTATATCAGTCCTCTTGTCTGACAGCTAGCAAAAGAGTATTGAACAAAATGTTAACCTATTCTTTTAGAGAGCTTTGAAAAGAGGCTAGCTCATCGTTTCAGTGACTAGATTTGTCTCAAAGATTCGCTTTATGAATTCTAAAGATCTTTTAGTATTCTTTAAGCTAAGCTAACCATTGCCTACCTGCACCTCAACAGCAATTCATTAATCTTCCCTTCTGATCACAAAAGCAAATAACTGCAAGTCCCTAAACGCCTGTTCTAAACTAGTACTACTGCTTAACAAAGTGTTGTTAGTGACAGCTGAGAGTGTACTCTGAGATTTTGCTCTGACAGCAAGTAATTGCAAATTCCACAATGAGATTGTGGCAAGTTTGTAACTGTCTATTGGGTTTTTTCCTTTTTTCCCCCCAGGTTCTCATTACACAGTCACAGAGAACAAAGAAAAGAAAAAAAAAAACCATGCACTTGGACTCCAATGAAAGCGTTCATTCTTTCTCTGGTCACCAGGCGTCCACTGACTGTGCCAGTTACTGGGTTTTCTAAAGAGGCGGCCTGGAACATGGCAGCCTTCTGCAGGGATGTTCTCTTTGCACCTTCTGGTACCAAACTTCAGTACACAACAAACTTCTGCAGGTTTTATAGAGCTGCCTCTGGAGAACTTCGAGTAAACGTATTTATGAACATGAGAGAATTTGAATGTGTCCTCAGGGCAAAGGGTGGTAATTAGCCTCATGGCACGGTCTTGCTGTCAGTCTAATGGCCTGCCTCTGTTTGAGTCAGCACAACATAAAATCTCCCTCACCAATTACTGCTGCACATCTGCGGAAGAAGCATAAAAATACAAAGAAACAACCAAACAGGCGCTTAGGATGCATACGGTACGATTCTACCTACGTGAGCGCAAACCTAAACAATCAAAGAGAGCATAAATAAAAAAAATCATATTCCTTGCATAGTAAATGGTGCAGATATGCAAACAACTCTTGTATAATTTATCAAGCAAGTTCAGAAGTGGTAAGTAGGTCTTATAACTTTTATTTCATAAAATAAAATAAAGAATACACCGTGGCCAGCAATGTGTTCATCTCCACTGGTCTTCACTGCATGCAAACATGTTTTAATTGTTCATTTTAGACCGATCAAAGGGCAATCAAGAGCACACAAGCTGATATTATGTAGTAATAATAATAATGGATTGCATTTATATAGCGCTTTTCAAGGCACCCAAAGCGCTTTACAATTCCACTATTCATTCACTCTCACGTTCACACACTGGTGGAGGCAAGCTGGGGCAGACTGACAGAAGCGAGGCTGCCATATCGCACCATCTGCCCCTCTGGCCAACACCAGTAGGCAGTAGGGTAAAGTGTCTTGCCCAACGACCAGGATAGAGAGCCGGGTGATCGAACCGGCGACCTTCCGGATACAGATACGCTTCCCAGTCCCCTGAGCCACTTAGTGAATTTAGTGCAGTAAAAATCAAGTGATGTTTGTCCTTCCTTTAAAGTGTCAGTAATATTAGAAGCTAAAATAATGTGGGACTCAAATGATAATAATGAACGCAAGTGCAAATATGATGTATTCTCAGCCTTTTAACTTTTGGCTTTTTTTCTTTTTTGACATTAGAGATGATGATAGAGAAATTCTGGCCAGATACTAATGTTAAAAATAAAGGGGGGAAAAAAATCTAAATTTAAAGTCTGTTTTGCTTGTTTTCATTTATTTGTGCAAACAAAGAAATCATCAGTATTAAAGCCCTGCTGATGTTGAATTTTTAAGAGCATTGTTGGTGGCTTAAAAAGTATTATTCATTCATTTGTTGTTTCGACATATTGGCAGAGATTCTTTGTTCTCTCCCTCAGATACATGAAAATATGAAAAAAAATGTTCCTTCCAAAAAGGTGCTTTTCTAACAGGGAAGCTGCAGAGCGCCCTCTGGAGGACAAGCTATGCAACATCAGCACTTATAACACAGCTGAAGGGTGTTTCTTTCTTATATTCTTTGCGTTTATCGTCCTATTTATCAGCTAATTATTATAAAATAACTGACTGGATTTTTAGTCTTGCAGCTCTTCACACTGTTTCTGAATACTTAACCCAGAACTGAACACAGAAATATCAGCCCTTTATGCTGGTAAATGCCAACTTATTTGCTGATGTCAGCCCATACAGTTTTGATGCCCTTATTTTGGACTCTTGACTAACTGACCAACTGTTGCATTGCACATTCAATAGTATGGCGCCATTATTCTGCATTGGTATTCATTTTTGCTTCTTATAACTGACTTGTGTAACAGTAAATAGTCATTACATAAAAATGATGACTGCAGTGTAAAATGTGACATGTATGTGAGTTTTCCTGCTATACGGAAAAAGTTATGAAATATTCAGCCTCCTGCCAATCTCCTGAGGGGCAACAGCGTGGCACAGTCCTCACATTGCTCTTTTGTCAAACACGCACACTCGAGAAAGAGCACAGTAATTGCCTTGCATGGTGCAAATCTGTGTTATACTTTACCTTATGCAACAGCATCTACTTCAAATACAGTAGAAGCCTCAACCTCGGCCTGAAGTTCAGCTGTCACCATAGCAACACAGAGCTGCAGCAGCAGTTGCCCACTCACGCTCATCCATGAAATAAATAAATAAAATACACACACACACGTGGATGAGGATGTGTACACACACACACACACACACACACACACACACACACACACACACACACACACACACACACACACACACACACACACACAAAAAGAGCCCAAACAGCTGTTTCAGAGCTGCTGGGGAAGATGATTATATTGTTATCCCTCAATGGATGTGAATTTAAACGAAACCCAGCCATTATTGTTAAAACACACACTCACTCCCTTCCTGATGGTTGACTGCAACACCAGCCCATTTGCATTGAAATTATATTCAGAGCAGGTGTATATATACTGTCAGGAAAAGTGCTGAGCTACCGCAGCATATACCTTCTTCTTCCACTTCTGTCTTGTGCTATCGCGCCAGATTAAGCATTCATTTAAGCACAATTCTATTCAAATCAACTCAAACACGGAGCTCAGATGATATAATCTTGATAAGCCAATGCTTGTACATTCTGTTCCAACAGCACATTGAAGGTGGGAAAAAATGGGGAAAAAAAATGCTCAACAGATATAGACAACATTTCTGTCACCGCAGGTGCAGCAAACATTTGATTGATGCTGACAGTAGAATAAATCTGGCATTATTCTCTATTTTATCACTGTCAGCAGATATCCTGAAAAGACCCAACCTAACACTGTCTTAGTCCACCTCTCAATCATTTTCTCACTCCATCATCTGGTGTAATTTTAAGAATACTGGTTCTTATTGATAAATAGTAGAGACAAAAAAATTGATTCATCCAAGACTTTATTGACAGTTTACCAGTTGTCATTTCTTGATTGAGCTGTGGTACATGCGAACTAGAAATAGACTTATTTACTGGACTTGTGACTGGCTGGGTCAGACTCATATGGAGATTGTGAGCTGGTGTGTTTAATGCACGCGCAACAAAAGCATAGCCAGGTAGTCGTGCACTCACTAGCAGCGATAGACTAAGCTGTTACGATTAAAGTGAAAAAATACAAAAAGTTCACTGAAGTAAAACTGTGATAGAACGCGCAAAAATGCAACAACAAAACCAATGAGACACTTAAACACGGACAAGTTAAAGAAGCTAACAAAGGAAAAGCGGCTAAAGCGGAAAGTGCCATCCAGAGCTAGCAACAAGCCAGCAGCCTCGGTATCAGCAAAAGGTCAAAGCAGTGAGGAAGATTAGGAAGACAAATGAAAAAGAGAGAAAGGCTCGATGGGGTGTTTTCTGATAAAATTATAAAAATGATGGAAAATGATGTCCGTGCCTGACATTTGTTTTCTTCTATGAATCTGGCGCACCTACACTTGTTTTATAAGCAGCGTTGGGCAAGTTACTTTGAAAAAGTAATTAATTATAGTTACTAGTTACTTCTCCAAAAAAAGTAACTGAGTTAGTAACCGAGTTACAATATTCTAAAAGTAATTCATTACTTGAAAAGTAACTATTGCATTACTTTAAAAAAAACGTTTAACCCTCTGGGGTCCAGGGTATAATTGGCCATTTTTAACTACTTTTGATTTTCCCTCTACATTTCACCTTTAAAAACTATTTACTTTGCCTTGTTTGGTATCATCCTTTTCAGCACAACCTTACGTGTCTGAATTTACAGTTATGGTTTCATTTTGACATACTGTATTAACACAATTGATCTAAAATCAGACAAAAAACATAAAATCAGACTAGAAAAAGTTATATTTTTTACTGTAACAACCACAAACATGTTTAATGAATCATATTTCATAACTTTAAATGCAAATATAAATTGTCAATTTTAAAATCCTATGCTCAAGTTTTGCAAACAACAAAGTTATTTGCATCCATTTACCTTTTACCTTGATTTTTTTAAATAACCATTTCAAACTATTTACAGAACAATCAGCTGTTCTGCATTCAATAAGATGCCACACAAACTATTTGTGCCACTCCAAAAAAATATTTTCTGTCCACTGTAAAGGAGAACATCACAGCCTGATACCTGCAGGTCTATCAACACAATTTAAAAACTGGTATCTATCACTTTGTTGCTTTGTCTTTAAGTGGTCATGTGATTGGCTTACCACGACTACTTTATTCTTCCTCAGTCAAACAGCAGCACTCATGCGATTGCTTTGTCCCCTTAGCTCCAGGTGTTGTGCTAGACAGTGATCGTGATTACCGTCCACGGGAGCGCGCGCAGCTGCTTAAAGCTGTAGCGTCCAGATTACTTACGTAGTCAGCTACTTCCGTGCAACTGATATAAGATGCGGTAAGCTGAACACGGCTTCAATTGTCTGTTTGTTGAAAATAGTAACGGACCGCATTTTCTTGTTAGTAACTGTAACGGCGTTGTAACGATAGGAACAGTAATCAGTTAGGTTACTCGTTACTGAAAAAAGTAACGCCGTTACTTGTAACGCTGTTATTCCCATCACTGTTTATAAGGCAAAACATGTCAGGTAAAACTCATTTTCAGTCAAGTATTTATATCACTTTCCAGCTGTAGAACACTTTATTTTCAGCTGTTTAAGAGAGCAAAGATCCTGCAACGTACTGCAGTCTGCGGGAAAATTTAAAGTTTAACAATCTCTTTGAAGAAAAGCGGATTCCACGGGAAGAAAAACTAGTATGTTCAGGCAACAGAGAAAATATTGAAGCACCCCATAAACTTGCTTTGGAGATACTCACAATTCACTTCAGTGTGTTTTTAATCTTAGATATAATTTAAATTTTGCACTCCTGGCAGACCAGAAAAGCTCAAAACTATGAACCAGAAGGGTTTGTAACACAAGTCATAGCACTTTCGCTTGCAGTGAGACGGTGCTTGAAAGTGATGTCAGATATTAACAAAAGGGTCCTGGATTTCAGAACTTTGCTGCTATGATTGTGTTTTCTGTGTGTGCGTCTCTGTGTGCCGATCAATGCACTAATCCTGTTAGCAGTCCCGTTAGCCCAGATTGAACGGGCTTGATTAATGGATTAGATGACACACATACGGTTAACAGAGCCACACTTTCTCACAGCCATCGCCGCTCTGTGGCCTCTGTTCCCTGCTACATCTTGCCAGCTCCAGCTTTAGTCCAACAATTACATTTACAAATAACAATGTTAATTGTAAGTCTGACTATTTCTAGAAACCTTTCCATCTTTCTCTCTGTCATCAGAACTGAACGAAGTGTGATGTGGAAAGAGAAGAGTGTGTTTTTATTATTTTCTAGTGCTGGAAGGATGTCGTGTTGTTTGGGAGGATGAGAGAAAAAAGGCAACAAAGGTGTGCGATGCCATTAGAAATACCAGTGTGTTGACCAATGTGAAGAACACTTCTTTTTTTTACGACAACCATCATTCAGTTTTGCCCCTCCTGTTTGAAATGATGACAGAAGGATACAGGCTGGAGTGACAGCGTGTGAGATGCACACCTGTCTACACACCAGCCGCTGTTAAGAGCTGTATCACCCACAGCTCATGCAGGTGATGACAGGCATGTCATATAAAGTTTTTTAGTGCACTCATTTGTGAAAGATGCAGTGTAACAAGATCTGAAGCACAGTTTACACTTTCAGGTGTGTAAGCTGCCCTTAAAATATTTTAAGTAAAAAGAAAAAAAACCCCAGTGACCTCTTTTAAGCACAAACTGTGACAAAATGACATATTTGAAAAGAAACCAGTGACAATAAGTAGAAAGCGTCAGCGATCGTGGACATTCACAGCGACTGCTCTCATTCGGGACACTGGAGACAAAAAGGCTTTTCTGTGGCTCTTACTGGAGGGGAGGTTGGAAGCTGGTTGGCTCAGTGGAGCATGAAACCCAGCGAGAGAACCAACAGTCCAGTCCCTGTCTGTGCTCAAGCTAGCACATAGTTTTAATGACAGAGCGGGAAGAGAGTAAAACTTCTTTTATCAGTCTCTTTGCTCCTTTTTAATCTACATTGACTTGGCTAACAATCCCTTTCACTGCCCTCCAATTCTTCACTCACTGCTCCCTTCACTTTCTGCCCATGGTCCCTTGACCCGAAATTACCTCTCATCATCTGCTCTTGTGTCTCGTTTCCTGCAGGCTTTGTCCTCATTTTCACTCCGCTGTCCCCTCGTTATTCAGACGACAGAGAAAAACACAAAGTCAGAGAGGATAACTACTGTGTCTCGGGCTAATAAAAGAGTTAATTGAACTCCTTCAGTTCAGCCATGGCAACTGCATTTGATTGGTCCATCTTGGTTTGTTATCGCGTATCGCGTGCATCTACCTTCTCCGAGCTCACTCATGTCAATATGACCGATCACCTGACCCCTGCAGACAGAGGTTGTGACCTTTGTGATATCCACAGACTTGTGCATGCCTCATGGGTTGTCTCCTAATAGCACGATCGGGGGTTCGAGAATCCTGCATCGACTCCGTACAGATCAAAGAATCACTGGCCAAAGCTTACTTAAATTGCAGAGGTCAGAATACATTACAGGCTAAGTGAGCAGTAATATCGATCAGTAAAAGGCGCGTGCCTGTCTGAATGGCATCTTAGGGAATGAGTGCAGGACTGCAGCTAACACTGAAAACACAGAGGTCATATCTTTGTTGTTGGTGTATATCACAGATTTTTGCACATTATGTTTATTCTTTAAGTGCTGTTTCCAAATTTTTCTTAATATTTGGCAAACCTGTTAGCGATTTCCATAATGGCATGGAGTCTGGATGAGAGAAAGGTGTTTAGCTGTCTGTCAGAACATACGCAGCATGTGTATTTAAGGCAACACAAGGCTTTGTGCCTAATTATTTCTTGCCTCGGAGCAGTTGCCAACATTTCTAAAGTCCTGGCTGCGAAGTGTGCATAATGGTTTGTGGAAGAAATATAAATTGAAGTTAAGAGTCATATAAACACCTGCCAAAGTGTAGATTATGCTTAAGTAGGTGGCTCCAAGAGCACATTTTGATGATGGCATCATTACAATTTTCAGACACACATACACTTGAAAACAATACCAGCCACCCTGTCGCCTCCTTGTAGCAATCAATACAGGTTGTGATAGAAAAGCATTGATGTAACGTAGATAATGTGCACAGCACTGAGTTTATGCAACAATGCTTTCCTCATTTTCTCTCCAATCATTGACATTTTTTTCTGACCCTGAATACTTAATCACAGCCAGCTGCCTTCCTCTCCCTTGTTCTCTCTTTGCTCTATCTCTCACTTAATGTGTTGTTTCGAGGTGGAGCTTTTCTGCAGGGATGATTAGTGTTGATTTGCCTGGAGCTCCAGGCCATTAAAACACACATGCGTAAAACAATCATGCCCAGGCTTAATATAATCTAAATAAGCAAACAAATAAATGAATAAAAGGAAACATAGCACCACTTTTTTGGGGGGTGGGTGGGTGGGATGAAGCAGGGGAGGGAAACTGGAGACAACTGGTTGCCTAGCAACCAGTTACGAGTGATGTGTTGAAGTTGATGTCCAACCAAGACCAACAGGACATTTCAGTTCTTTTCAGTGCTGACAGAAGTGGCAGCCAATGAGAGGGGGCTGTTTAATAACCCTGCCTACATGGAGACAGCTATATCTCCATTAATAGCATAAGAACTGTAACTATGACTGCAAGCACAGACTGAGTGAGTGTGTGTGTGTGTGTGAGTGTGTGCAAACAGAGCCAAATGCTGCAGGATCAAGGCTGAAACAAGATCTCTCAAATCTTGCTTCTGCAGGCACACTCGTACACGCACACACACCCTCATTCTTTACCACACACGGAGGCTCATGAATTGAATTCCCAATAAGATGGGAGAGGAAATGGTGGATGATATTTTTCTGGGTTAATAAATACTTCAAAGCCCCAAGATGGAAGCAATTTTCACACTGCAGAGAAGCACAAGCTCTCCTAAGGCACCAAGCTGTGCACATGACTGTGTGTATTTGTGAGTGTACAATATTGTCTAGGAGGGGAGGGGTTCAAAGAGTTTATAAACCTCTGTATTTTTTGCACACACACAGAGCATATATCTAGATTACATTACAATGAAACAGCACTTGAAATATTAGATCTGGGTCTCGTGTTTTAGGTATTTGCTAATATGGTTGTAAATATTACAATGGAAATTGGCAGTCCACGACTGCATAGGTATATTTCTTTGAAAGCACAAAGACAATATCTGTCAATTTTTAAGATGTATGATATTTTACTTTTATTTATTGTGAAGTTAGGACCCAAAATGGTAGACTTTGCCCAATCCTTCAATGGTAAAGAATCCTTACAGAAACTCACGTGTCCAGATCTGGATTGATTCCAAAATCTAAGCTGGGCCAAGTTGTCATGCAAATCCAATCATAACTTTTTGAGAAAAAGGTGAACACACAAACAGAACGCATCACATAGCTTCCTCTTAACTGCTTGTAAGACTTATTTTCCATTCTTCTATCAGGTTTCTGACATCAGTACTTTGCTGAGGTAGTGATTGTTTCTAACAGCTGCTTGTAGTCAGAGTCAGTGAAGCGTGAAACGTACAGTACGTGCACTTTTTGGGGCGGAGGGAGAAATAAGACAAGATAAGGTTAATAGGATGCTTGTAGCAGCCATATGTGCATCTGTGGGCTCTCTGCTGAGTGACAGCTTTGGATGGGACCCTGCTGTGTACTCTGTCCTGGTTCTCTGTGGCGGCTGGGAAAACTTTTAAAACAGTTGCTTTTCTTTGTTGTTGAATCTAAAGTTTTGTAAATTCGATTTTTTTTTTGTCCATTATAAAGTCATCGAGTATGCAAACAAGAACTGATGCATCAGCAACATCCCTTTAAGTTTTACATTAAACTTTATTTTATTCAGTTTTGCTTATATAGCATCAAATCACATCAACAGTTGCTTCAAGGCGCTTTATATTGTACGATACCAAATCTTCTATATGTGCATGTACAGACAGAACAGACAAAAGTGAGATGGTACGATCTTCTGTCTGCTTTGATGTCCCTCTTTTTAATGCATATATAGGGAGTATAAGTGTTAGCCATTTAAACTGCTGATGAATGCCTAAGGTTGGGATATAAACAGCTCATAGAAAAATGGCGATCTTTAATGTGAGCCATTAAAATAAGATAAATAAACTTGGACAGAAGGGTGCGGTATATACCCATTAACGATCTGAATGGTCCACTAATGAAACGGCATAGAGTAATATGTCCTCTTGCAAAGCGTAGGAGCATAACTAAAGAGATATTAAGCATAAAAACATTTGTATCAGCATGTAAAAAGTCTTTGTCTGTGGAATGCCTCTCGCGGCATCATTCATCACGCCGTGGTTTCTCTGAGCTGCATACTGATTAATGCCCGTCACTGACAGGGAATCTATTGCAATGAGTCGCTGTGGTGACGATTCGATGAACAGAAGGCGAGGCTGGGTTTTTGATGGATCGGCCGACGTCTGAGATAAACAGCATCAGGCAGACACTCCAACTCAATCTTTCTGTCCATCCAGGCTCCGGTTATCAAACAGCTGGGCGAAGAAAGAAATACTTTTAACTTTTCTTTCTTTCACGCCACATGCTGGGACCCGTCTCACTCTTTCCCAAAAAGGACCTAACCCATTATCCTGCACAGTCTTGTATTTTCATTTTTCTTTTACTTGTTTGCGTGCGTACTTTTTGGAAAACAAGTTGGTACAGGCTAGAAAATATTAATTGGGCTGTTTGAGTTTTAGCTGCCAGTGGATTCAAGGCAGCTGAAGTTTAATTTAAGCCGGGGTAAAAATAAAAAACTTAAAATAATGGCAATCACGGCTGGAACAATAACACTGGTTTAAAACAGATAAGGGTTTAAACGCTTTGATTAAAATAGCTGAAAACAGTCATCATCTGACAGCAAGCTTAGCCCCCCTGTTGCTAATCAATGTTTACAGTTTATCTCATACATGCTGATTATCGGTTGCGTATCACTCGCTGTGTAGTCAAGTCAGCTGTGCAAACCAACACGAAGCCTTACAGCATCTCTCTAAGCTACTACATTCCTTCTCAGTCTTGTCCCACATTTCACTTCTCCTACCATTTTTCTAGGAGTATGTTAGGTGAATGCAAATAAGGAGAGGACATTAAATTAGGCCAGCAACTGAACTGGAGTGTATTTAAACGTAGTGGCTGATCTGCTAGACGGCGGTTAGTGTGTTTTCTGACATTCTGACTTTTCAGTGACAGCTAGGTCCCCTCTCTGAATGATGCAAGCAAACAAAAGTCACACAAATTTCTCTCGTTGTGCAACTAAATGGCATAAATTCACCATTGTTGGCTGTATTTGCTAAAATTGTGGACAGAGACCCAGTGGCTCTTTAATGAAAGCACAATCAGAGCTTTAAGTACTACAACATGAGGTCAGACTCTTACTCTAGATGCACAAAAACACTCCAACACCTGCGCGCACGCACGCACAGTTACACAGCCTGTAAATTAGCCCAGTCAGCAGTGTTGATTGAGCGCCGTGGACTCATTTCTTGTGTTTAAATCATCTCTGAGCACAGAAAGCACGAAAGCTGCATTAAAAGAACAGCTAGCGAAGAATAAAAGTATTAGTGTTCATCTCTAAATCCCCCCGCATGCTTTATAGCTCTCCTTTTGTCATCACCCTTTCCACATCCCGTCTCAAAGCAAGCTCACCTATTTCTCCACAGGACGTGACTCATTCCAAAGGTTGAGGAGTAATCTTGACTCCTGCTGTGATTTCTTTTCTCGCCCTCTTCTCTTGAGCTGTTTACTGTTGCTTTGTTGCTGACCAGCACAAGTGGTTTTCTTTTTTTCTTCTTCTCCCTTCTGCCTCTCTCCTTTCTTTATCCACGCTTTCCTCCTCGCCTCCTCAGCACCAGCTTTTGTCTCCCTTTCTCTCACTTTCTCTGCAGATTTCCAGCGCCCGAAAACTCCTCCTCCTTCTTCAGCTTGCGGCAGCCAGACTACATCTCCTACATGTCTCTGCCTGAGCTCTCTCTCTCTCTCTCTCTCTCTACACACTCTCTCTCCCGCTTTCTACCCAGTTTACATTCACCCTCCTCCTCCTCTCTATCCCGTCACTATGGAGACACACTGAGCCTATACCAAGACAAGCTTGTGCTCGCAAGGAGTCTAAGTTTATGTGTTTGTGTGCTGCTTGAGTTGAAAGAGTTCAGCAGTGATGTAAATATTCAAAACAAAAATTACATTGCTAACAATAAAATGTGAGATAACTCCTGATCACAGGAGTATCTTTATCTTTTATATTTATCTATATCGCTTCTAATTATATAATAATTATATTTTCATAGGGTCTATTATGGACTGGTTTTGTGTTTAGCACAAAGCCTGGAAACGGCTAGAGTTAGCTTTACGGCAGAAATATACATTTTATGGCCTTTTTTGCCTCCTTTCTGCCTTTATAATAATGATGCTTAGGAATGTTTTATTAATATTATAAAATACTTTACAACACCCCCACTTTTTTAAAGCCTTGAACTTATGCTTCACTAGAAGCACAAGCAGATAAAATAAAATTCAAATAAAATTCTCATATTCCATTAGTGTATTGGGCTATTTCCCAGTAGACAGGCTTCGAGCCCCAGGACCCTGAACTGGGCAAGCAGAAGAAAATGGAGGGATTTATGCTAACCAAGCTAGCTAGTGTTAGCTTCCATTGCATTTTCTATAAATAAATAAATAGTCTATGGATTCCCTCTCTTTTCTGTGTTTATGTCAAGTTAAACTTGAAAAATGAGCATAATTGATTTTCCGCAAATGTAATGATATCAACATTATCACCTAAGAAAAACCAGGTGTCTAATAATTGTTCTTTTAGCTATTATTAGTTATAAAATATGTTGTTAAAGAGTCTGGAAAAGACTAGCCTTAAGTCCGAGCTGTAACAAATTCAGAATAGTTGCAGTTTGACACAAAACACCTTAAAGTCTTTAAAATGGATTTAAATATATCCACTTCTTTGTATATAAGATCTAAAGCAATTGTAAACCTATTATACTGACCTGAACTCCTACACAGTGAATGCAAATATTAATGCAAATATGGGAGTAGTAAAAAGAAAAGAAAGAAAAACGAGGAATCTCATTTCTTTTTTTTCTAATTTCTAATTTCTAATTGATGCGAAAAAGTATTTTGTAGTTTGTGATCATCTCAGCCGGGACAGTTTGATACCAGTCCGACCTTTCTGATTGGTCAAACTTAATGCTATTAACTGGAACTTCAGAGCCCTCTCGCAACCAAAAATAAAGCTTTAGTCTCTGGCTGCAGTTCTAAACAAGTTTAGACATGTGACAGGAAGTAGCCTAGAGCACAGAAAATTCCCATTCATCTGATCATTATCAGTTTTGCAATTCTCCTTCGTGCCTCATTTCAGAGAAATCCCATCACTGAGGAGGCTTTCGTAATATTCAAATATCTACTATTTACCAAAGAATGAAACATTTAGAAATGACTCACCTTCTCTTATGTCTCTTAGGTCAGGACAACACTAGTCCATGTGGTTACTTTATATATTGAGCGGGTACATGTGTTTATGTCCGTATTAAAGTGTCACATAAATGAAATCCAAGCTACAAAGCTTGACGTCATTCTAGCTATTTCTGTCTTTACAAGCGTCTACTTAGGTTATGCCCCGTGGATCACATAAATAGAGTGCTTGAATCCCTCACACTGGCATCTCCATTAGAAAACAGCAACAACGGTTGAGTCTTAAATCTGTAATTAGATTTTTTTTAAAAACCTTTAGACATTATTAAGCATTTTAAACTAATTTTAAAGGAATAGATCCCACGTGGTGACAAAATAGTCCCCTAAAGACCCAAGTAAGCAAAAAAATATGCAAACTTCAAGATCTCAATGCACAATTATCAAAACTGAAGTAATTCACAATTGGGATATTAATGTAACATCTAGCAAACATATGCTAACATAAGCTAACTTTTTCAGGTGTAGGGAAAGCATATATAAACAGTGTAAAACATGGACGTAGCTTCTAGCTCAGAAAAAGGAAGCCAATGCGAAAGTGCCTTGTAACGGCATTCTGTCTGTTCTATCTGTTAGTGTTGATACTTGTGTCCTTTCATATTTATATTTGCTTTGTTGTCCTTTGTACGTCTGCTGCTATGGCGACTCAGTTTCCCTCTGGGATTTATAAAGTTTCTTTGGTCGGCCATCAGATGGCAATAGCTGTGACTGCATGTGAATGGAAGTCTACGGAAAAAACAGCTTTCGCTCTTGACCTCTGTAAACACTTTCCTGCTCAGTGTATGAGCTCAGTCACTTGTTTTTGGTCAATAAAAAAAAGAATGTCTATTTACTGCACTACTGTTTAACCATTGGTATGCTTGTAGCTGTCTATTGTGAGCCATTTCATTTACTTATCAAACGCTGTATATGTGCTTTTGTACTGTCTATAGCCTCCTTACACATGGCAGTCAGAGCTACATATAGTAGAAACTTGCTACTCACATTTATGACATATTTATGACATATTTCCAATTAGAAGTGTCATTTCAAGGTTTAAAGGGATGTGATACTAGTAAAGCTAGTCAACTTAATGGTGTCACAAACCACAACACAGACGAGAAATTATTAGTAATGCGTGACTAAATTGAACCTGGGCTCTGTATAGATGAAACAAACACAACAAAATCAAGTAAACTCATCCCCGTTTTTACAAACAGATTTAACAAGTGAAGATGTAGTAGACCGGGATGTGCAGCGCTACAACAGATCTGCCAACCGCAGGTTCATGAGCCACCGAGGGGTCACACATATTCTCTCCTGACACCTCCTACACGATCTGCAGCACGGTGAGCGCTATGACAGGAGGTTGTTTTTTTAAAAGAAGAAGAAAAACTGCAGGAAAGTGATATCAGCAGTAAGCAGTGACGGTGAAGTACACTGCAGTCCTGAGGCAAATCTGCCCACACAAAAATTAACACCAGCTACTACTCACTCCCTTTTCACACATACTGTATCCCTGCACATTTCAGCACGCCGGACGCAAATACACATATGAAAAACAAATGTTCCTCACCGGGCGCAGGCATGAATTTTCGGTGCGAGAACTTGTGAATAGGCAAGATACCTAGAAGCATGTACTGTACGTGGCGCTCGCTTAATGCTTGCGTGTCTGTGTAGGTTCTAGTTTATGAAGTATACGATCTGGCGGTGTCTAACGAAGGCAGGAACCATCTGGTGTTGGGATGTGAGACAATCTGTCCATTTGGAGAGGTGACAAAGAAGGTGATAAGCACAGAATAACAACACACACACGAACTATTTAGAATAGTGTCAGGAAAAAAAAGCAATCCAGCACACACACACACACACACACACACACACACACACACACACACACACACACACACACACACACACACACACACACACACACACACACACACACACACACACACACACACACACGTATTTCATTCCATTTATACCAAGTGCACAGTCTCTATGGTAACTAGTAGCCATCTTCTACAAGCTGTAGAAGAAAAGCTGAACTCTCATGACTCTCCTCAATTTATTTTAGACCCTTCATGCAGTTCGCACACACTTAGTCACTTTAAGCTTTTCACAAAACATTCCTAGCATATTGGGTGTACACTTACTGAAATTGCACGTTGTAAAAACTGAGGAGAATGCAGGGACAAGTCCGGCCCTGTGGGTGAATCACACACACACAGATATACACCCACACGCATACACCTACACGATATGAGCACACACTAACAGGCCTTCACATGCAAAGGACGAGTATGAAGAGGCAAAAGCTTTTCCTCCGCTGCTCTATTTTACAAGAGCAGATCATGATTATATACCACGAAATCATGAAAATCAGTCAGAGAGATGTTGCACTTACTTCCTGTATCTATTTAATACATAGGGTTGGTTTAAGTTAGCGGTAGTTAACCTGGATGTTAGGAGATAATAAACAAAATAAGTGCAATTAATATGTGTGTGTTTCCACTTGGTGCTGCTTTATACTCACAATTCAGCTTATTTTCCTAAAGGTGGAAACAATGTAGCTTTTACTGATTTACTGGAAGGTAAAACTGGAAACACATTAGTGCCATCTTCAGAGTATTAAAGTCAAAACAATCCAGCTGCTTATCATGCACATCATCTTAGTGGCCATGGGTGTGAGGGGAAGTTGAGTCCTGGAAGTTAAACATTTATGTCCATTCGACTCAATAAACTGCAGTTCCTATATTTACCTTTAGGAGGTCTATAGAGAAAAAACGAAACTACGTTCTTCTCACACACTTAGCCTCATGTCAGGCTATAAAACACGAGAAACCTCTTGTGATTAGACTTAATGAGGTCATAAAACGCCATATATATTGATGCTATAGTAATTAATCAGCAATTAATATGTAAGATGTTACTCTTTACCCGAGTAGAAGATTTTGTACATACTTCTTGAATTACTCTCATTATGTTATCTGTGTAATTTATTTTTTAAAGAGGAAATACTTGAGATTTATAACTACGTTGGAATATGAACTTTCCTCTCTGAACCTGTGAGAGGCTGTGAGTACACATACTTTTGCCTAAAATGCTCAAAACACATCACAGTGATTATGATTAGAAGCTTCTATTTTAAGCTATTGTGGGTCTACTACTACTACTACTACTACTACTACTATTCGATTATTTTTGCTACCCTCAATTTTAATCCGATTACTTGAAATCAACTTGAACATATCAGAATGGGAAGACGGTCCTTTCATACCCAGAAGACCTTAACGACTCAGCTTTCCATCCTCTGTGAACATCAATCAAACACATTTCCAGAACAATACACAGGTACGCTACACTTGTACACACTTGCAGCCGCCCTCCCTTGATATTAGGAGCCACTCATCCAGAAAACATTAAGGGAATCGTTCCTTAAGGACCAGAAACTATCTGCACTCCACCACCGTGAATGCGGCTTTCTAAAATGAAATCCATTTCTAATTGCTTCACTGTGGGCTCTCAGAGGACTCGCTTTAAATGAGAGCAATTTGGGGCCTTGACTCAGTTATTTTGTACTTTCTTTCACCTCCAGACGAGATCTGATTCAAGCGAGAGGCAGCAGCGCCACCGTGTGGATTCTTAAAGGATGTGCCTCTATGTCACTGCACTGCAGGGAAATGAAACAGGGGTATCAGAGTAGCCTGGTAAATCGGCAGGTAAAGCTGATGATTGTTATCAAACAGTCATTTTTACTGACACTTTCATGTTGCAGCACCTCCCGATAAAACAGCTCCCCCAGACTTTAACACAACAATCAAGACTTCTTTTCACATAATCTGATGAGCCTGAATGTATTGGTGTTCCAGCTGCACAGCTTCACTTTTTAAAGTTAAATTGGATCCATTTAAACAGGCTTTCTCACAGCCTGGAGAGCTAAGCAGAGTAAGGATGATCACAGTAAATTATTCTTGAGACAGCAGACAGATTTTACCAGGAGACTTGTGTTATTAAAAGGAGGCTGATAGAGTTATAAAGTCTTCCCCTGATTGCATTCTCAAGTATCTAAAAAAGCCCTCAAAATCAGTTTGGCTTCTGGGGAGAAATTAAGGTTGCAAAGCAGCTTAAAACGGCACACAAATATCCACAAATATTCAAAAACCTCTGGCCTCCCTCAATCGAAAACACACAAAATACTCTTCTGACATGAAGGAATCCAGGAAAACACGCATTTGGAAAGCTCTAACCACCAGTTTGTATTCACTCATATTGCTAAAAAATAATTGAACTGGTCCCATTAAGTATTTCATGAGTCAGTTTGGTGATACAAGGCGAAGCAATTTATCTTGAGTACGTTCTGTGGAATATGATTTGTTAAATTTGATCGGTGTAAGAAACTCCAATTATAAGCCACGTGTGAAAACTTACTGTCAATTTTAATAATGAATTCCTCTAAATTATTAATAGCAATTTCATATTTTAAAAATTTAAGTCTGATTTAATGAGTTTTCATTTCAGGTCTTTCAGACTTTTGGTTCTTTTGTTACTTCGTTTTTCAACGTCACAGCTAAGTGAAAATAACTAAGTGCATGTGGGGCCTACGTTAGCTTTATGTGTGCTTGTTGTCCTTTATGATGCAAGACTGACATGGTCTCTGTTCTTAATGCAGCTCCTGGATATTTAGTCTTCTTTCATATTACAAGAATTTTGTCCAATTTTAGCTTTTCTGTTTCCCTCCTATCGGCTCAAAGCACTCTGACCATTCACCCCTGACCTCTGCCCTCCGACATCAACAGTAATTTTTACTCAAGAGAACTGCCACTCACTGCATATTTTCTCCTTTTCTAACAATTCCCTGTAAACCGTGCCATGTTTAAAGTCTCTTAAATCGCCTTTCTTCATCATGCTGATGCTTGCTTTGAACTTCAACAGCTCATCTTGACCATGTCTACATGCACTGAGTTGCTGCCATGTGATTGGATGGTTAGATATTTGTGTAAACGAGTTGAACAGGTGTAGCTCATGAAGTGACCAGCGAGTGTATCTTGACAATGTTTTAAAAAACCACAAGGTTAGATATAAATTCATATGCAATTATATTTTTTAAATATTTAGTATTGGACAGTGTTATTATAACAGTATCTTTAACAAGCCCTCATCCTCTTTGTTTAAGCAGTCCTAAGTAGTGCAGTGTGCAGCAGTCTCTAGCACCTGGGACCAACTTCAGATTTAAGCCGGGGCCGTTGCCAAGGGCACAATGATGGGAGAATTAAACACTAACATACATGTAAACTAGCAATACCATTTTTGATGCCAGAAGAAACCTCTGGATCCCACAAGAAAGCAGAGCAAGAACACAGAGAACACGCTAAATCCACCTAATCTTGTACCAGCTAACGGCGCTAAACACTGGAACATCATGCTATTGTTGTGTGGGAACAAAAGATGTGCGTTGCCCCATTGTTGTTTCATATCCTGCTCAAAAATATAATGAAAAGAGATGTGTGTGTGTGTTGTTGAAAGATTATCAGTCAAACACGACAGATCCATACACACTCCCAAGCTGGTTTGCTCCTATACTTCTTTAATTTGGTTTCTTTCTTTATTAGTTTCAGTCTGCATTATGTAGAAATGTGCCATTTGAATCTATTTTTTTAACATCATTAGAAAATACTTGCTTTGATATGTTTGTGAAATTGCAAAACAGAAAGATATAATTTAGTTATATACGAATATTATAATAATAAAAGCAAGTCATGAAAGAATTGGATTATCCAGTAGCGCCACTGAGACTAAATCTAACAGTTAACTTGGACCAGGTGTGACTCCGAAGACTCAATCTACTCCGACGTTATAAACCCTGAATGCCACAGTTACTCTCTCTCTCTCACACACACACACACACACACACACACACACACACACACACACACACACACACACACACACACACACACTACTGCAGAGAGAAAGCTGCACCTGCTCTCTGTCTGCATTGTATTGTGCACGAATGAGGACCAGCAGGCTTAAAAGGTGTTTTGAAATACTCTGCTAATCCCACAACAGCAGGTATCCACATATGTGCCCAACTATACACACACACACACGCCTATGCCCCCACCCACACGCACTTATATCCCACTTTAAAACACTTCAGGAACGCTTCACACTCCTCCCCCATCTCCATGGACACCACTGCATCTGTTGCCCACGGCAATTACCTGGTGATTACATGAAAGCAGTGTCCAGATTCGATTTTTAAAGATTCGTTCTTATCTCTCTCTCTCTCTCCCTCTCTCTCTCTCTCTCTCTCTCTCACTCACTCACTCTTTTCCCACTCCCTGTCATTCTCTTAAATCCATATCTCCTTCCCAGCATCACTTTATATTATTCTCCCACCACAATACATCGTTCTCTACACCATCTCCGGACAAACACACACCTCTCTCAGGTGCAGAAGTGACCTCTCCAAGTCTCCAGAGACTACTTCAGTGACAGTGCGCTGCTGCAGTGCTGTGCAGCAGACATACACGTACACTCTCTCCCAGTCAGATGTGCTCACAAGAGATCGATAAGAAACACTACATCCATGAGATAAGGCCAGCTTCACAGTCTCCCTGCAGACTGCGGACTAGGCAAGAGTAACACTTCATGTTATTGGACCCATGACTCCATTAAAACACTGCTAAGATTATTCCTTCATATCTATTTTAGTACAGGGAAAACATTTGATTCAAATACCTTGTGCTTAAAAGCAGATGTTTTCCACTATTCAATTCCATTTTATTTATACGGCGCCAAATCACAACAACAGTCGCCTCAAGGCGCTTTATATTGCACAGTAGATCATACAGAGAAAAACCCAACAATCATAGGAAACTACAGTAAATACTTCTTTTTGAACACGTTCAAATTTAAATTTGCAGTTTCCCCAGACTTCATATATGCTGAGTTGTCCAGTAGCCTGCAGTTATCTTTAAAATATATGGATGTGGATGACGGGAACTCTGATCAAGGACAGACTACTGAGTAGGCCTAGACCAAGGTGCAAGAAGAGTAGGAACTGACAACCCTCACTCCAGCTGCAGTGATTGCCCCACCATGTTTCTTTGATTGCCACCCTCTTACACTAATGGTTTTCTATCTGCTTTTTTAATCCCTTATTTTCATTATAATACGACATGAAACTGCACAGCAACTGTGGATGTGAATTGATGTAAATTAGCCCCTTGGCTATATCTGACTCACACTTGTGTTTAAGTTCACAACAAAATGTATAAAGGAAAAAATACCTCCTGGCACACTACCTAGATGATACTGTCTTGTTTTGTTTTGTCCCCTAAAATATATGCAAACTATGTTACATCCAGTAAATGCAAATTATAAAATCAGACACCAACATGTACATTACACTACGGAGGCACACCATCTCTATCACCCAGCTCTATTCATTCTATTAAAGCTCCTGAGTTGAGTTAAACATCAGTTCATTCTAAACATTTACTATGAGATATAATAACAACAAAAGGAACTTATTATAAACATAAACAACTTGGTCCTTTCTTTACAGGTGGTCACATCGGATCATCTGCCTTCATCCACGGAAATTCAGGAACAGATGAGAAACAAAGTAACTGAGCTTTATATTAGCATATACAGCTGTGGAACTCCAGCGAACCAAAATTACCCCAAGAGTGCGACAATAGCTCATCCAAGAGGTCACAAAAGACCCCAGAACAACATCCGAAGAACTGCAGGCCTCCCTTGCCTCAGTTAAGCTCAGTGTTCATGACTCCACTATAAGAAAGAAACTGGGCAAAAATGTTCCAAGACAAAAACCACTGCTGAGCAAAAGGACCTTAAAAGGTTCATCTCAGTTTTAAATGGAACCATGAATTCTGCCGTCTACCCAAACACTAACGCGAAATGTGGGGCCATCAGTTTGTGACCTTAAGCTGAAGCGCAAATGGGTTCTGCAGCAGGACAGATCCAAAACACACCAGCAAGTCCACCTCTGAATAGCTTAAGAAAAAAAAAGAAGACTTTGAAGTGGCCTAGTCAAAGTCCTGACTAAATCCGACTGAGATGCTGTGGCATGACCTTAAAAAGGTTTATACTTGAAAACCCTTCATTGTGGCTGAATTACAACAATTCTGCAAAGATGAGTGGGCCAAAATTTCTCTTCACCATTGTAAAAGACTCACAGGCAGTTATCACAAAAACTTAATTGCACTAACATTAATTTAGAAACTGCATGTTGTGTTTACTGGTCTTATCTTCGTCTAATATTTACATTTGTTTGATCTGAAACATTTAAGTGTGACAAACATACAAAAAATACTATTGTATTCATTTTTAACCCTGTCCATCCTGGTCACTCCAAATAAAACTCCCTCTTCAGCAACACTACTTTCAGCTCCACCTCCTGTCTTTTTGTCAGTGTCACTAGCTTCAAACCATACATCATTGCAAGTCTCACGCTTTACACTTACAAACCTTCCCTTTCACTCTTGCTGCTATCCTTCTGTCATAAATCACAGATGACAATCATACCCATCTACTTGATTGTCCCTGCAACCCTTCTTCACTCCCCTTATATAGAACATGAACTAAAACCCAAAATAAAGCATTGGGTAAGTTTTTATACTAAACTAGGGAAATCTCTTTATCCACAGTCATGTTGAATAAGTGAAGCATTGTCACCAAAGCACTATGATAGCAAAGTTGGGGATAGTACAGTCCAAAATAAAAGCAAGTTTCCTGAATCAAAGAAGCCCGGTGCAAACAGTGAAATGCAATCTGAGGTCTTATAGGGACATGCAGTACTTTTGGCTTTACAGTGTACGTGGGCACCCTCTAGTGGCTGCAAAATGTGCTGCACTGCAGTTTCAGTTAATTCAGAAAATCTTTTGATGCTATACAGTATTCAAATTTACACGAACAGGTCTAAAACTAATATACATCCATGCATGTCATACATTGAATACAAATACATAAACATACAGGAATGTATTAACAGTTTAACTGTCTCACATATGCATCCAGACACACACACACACACACACACACACACACACACACACACACACACACACACACACACACACACACAGAAGTGCAGCATGTGGGCGGTATCCCCGGCGCTATAAAACATCTTGCATCCCACATGCTTATATAACTCCCTCTCCACCTCCTCCAGCTGATCACTCATCACTTTATCCTCCGCAGGGAAGGAAAAACACCCCTTCTCACTCTCTCTCTCATTGAAATCAGTCAGGCAGGCGCCCCCTGCAATCGAGCATGATTTCGTTACACTGCCAGCATCAAAGAAGCACATCACTCCAAAGAGATCGGCCTGCATTAAACTGCATCTCCGAGTGAAGATTTTATGTTGGTAAAAATTGAATCATAAACCTGGACTATCTGTGACAACACATAAACCCAAATGTCAAACCTTCTTATCGTTCCCCTTTACTAATATTTACAGAAAGAGAGAATTCAACATTCAGAAGCTCCTTGTTTTTTTTTTTGTTACTGCAGATATCGGACCAGAAATCTCTACACCGAAATGACGAAAGAAAAAGACAAAGCAATGTTATGATTTAACAGTAAAAAAAAATGCACCTCCCTCCAGTTTGTTTTCTCAGCACATATTGCACAGTAATGAGAAGAAATGCCTGATGGGCCTTCTTTACAGTATGGCCTCTGAATCAACTTCAGCCTTGTTCTCGAGTAAGAAGCCAAAGGGCTAACAGTAAGCCTGCATGGCTACTGAAGTTTGACTTTCCGGGGTTATAATATGTACACTCAATAGGAGATACAAACTCACTCTGTCACCAAGGTGAAAGATGAGGACAAGAACCAGCAAGCATCCAGTTCACAAAGCACCAGCTCAGTCAAATCTATAGATAAAAGAAGTTTGTGGCTCCCTTCTGCAGTAATCTGTATTAATTTTATGGCGCTGCTCTAGGACCTCCGCACCCTTCATAGAGCGTGCACAGCAAGCCACAAGTGGGAAGAATGTAAGCGACAATATCGGACACAGCATGTTAGGAATGGGGGAGGGAGGGGGTTTGCCAAGTGGCTTGCAGCAACTTTAGGCAGGTTAAAGGAGCCTGAATAGCAGCTGGAAAATTGGATGGGATGAGATCAACTTGTGGGATGGTGGTTGAGAATTAGATGGTGCTTTGCCTGAACCAATGCTATGCTATCTGACTAGATATCTGACTATTGACGGGGGTGTCTCGATGTGTGCTCAATCATCCAGGTAAGGAAATCCCAGAAATTGCAGCAATTTCCCAATTTGCATATTAATGACTATGAAACAGCCTCTTGTTAGTCAGTGGTACTACTTTCGGCCACTATGTAAATGTATATAAGGCAGGTGAAACCTGCAGTGAGCTGAGACTGAAGAAGTCACTTGGAGTAGTGATGAAACTCTCACTGTGAAAACGTCCAGATGAACAGAATCAAGTTTCTGGAATTGGTTGACGGAGTTTGACCTCAACCAATTCATACCTGTATTCATACCTGTCTTGTTTGAACATATTTTCATGGGTTCTGCCACAAATGTCTTTAGCGAAGAAAAAAAGAAAGAAAAAGCAATGAATTCAGAACTCTGCTACCTTGACCATTTGCCCGAAGTTTTAAGACGGGACTCAAATTTATGGTTAAAAAACAAAAACTCAGAGATTCCCTGAAACAGCTGAGCGCTGCTGTTTTTAGCAAATGTTCCTGGATTAAATGGTGAACTCACTGGGCACTATTTTCAGCTGCAAATTGATTTTTGTTGTTTTTCTGTGCTCTAGTGAGTATTTATGGCCACAGAAATGTAATGTGGAATTGACTCAAAGTGAACTGCAGAGCTCATTCTCTTGGGAAAAAGTAACATATCACCCAGTGGCTAAATTAGGTTTTGGCTTCCCATGTAATCCTTTGTGCTTTCATTAGATTTTATCTTTTAATATGGCTATTTTTAGCACTGTAGACTTACATTGATGAGCTCAATTTCCCAGATCTTTTTGACCAGCTCCATGGAAGTGTAACCATTGACAAGGAAAGACTTGGTGTAGTCCCCGAGCTCCAAAGACTCCAGCCACTCTGCCACTGATGTGGGGTTGTTGCCATCGTATCCGATAGGTCTCACCTTAAGTACACAGAGCAGAAAAAAGGGATTAAGGAAGAAGTTTGTCTTTGGAGCGCACTTTTTATTACTTTTCTGTAGTTCTGTTTGTTCTCACTGCATGCTCTTGTACATAACAGGAGGCTGTGAGCACAGCGGATTATCTTTCTTCTCATTTTCCACATTTTAGACCTGGAGTTTTACTGCATAAAAACAGCTGCTATCTGAAGCAAGATCTGGTGCGAATGTTTACTGCCTACATACCTATTACTAATTTCCATTTTATTCCTGTGCCATGCTTTATTTTCAAGATGCATTCCATATTAAAGGCCTCAATCGAAAGGAAACAGGTGAGGAAGCTAAACGAGTACAGGAAAAGGAAACACGAGCACAACTGTTGAGAAGGTTCGTAAAAAAAAAACACCAAAAGCAGACTCACTGCTTGCACTGAGACACTTTGAGTGTAGCAGATAATACATAATTCATTCACTTTTCTTTTGACAGTCATAAGCACTTCAGAGAGCTTATGTTGCTTCAAGCAAGCGTTCTGCAACCTCCACCTCAAGTTAAGCATGTGTTCGCCTACATGTGTCTGCACAAGTGTGTGCGTCTTTTTGTGAGAGGGCAGGCAAAAGTTAAAAGGTTCCATCTCTTACAGTGTTTTGAAAAGTTTATTGGGGATGAGAGGAGGAAAATGCTGACTGGAGATCAAAGTTTTCTTTGGAGTCTCTATGAAGCATGCTTATCTCCGAGCTCAGACTCTCCCCTTTCTCTTAGCTCGCTGTTGCAGACTCCTTTCTTCTGCTCGCACTGTGTGCAGCTGGGCACTTTTGATCTTACTTTGACTCTTGCACACACACACAAAAGTATTTGACCTTGCTAACATATAGCAGCAGCCTTTTTTTAAAAGAAAAAAATCGACTTCCGGTCTCTTTTCAGCAGCAAATGTCGGCTCAAAGCGTGTCGATATGTTTTTATTGAGTGCATTGTGCAGATGCGAGAAGGTATGGATTTAGCAGTTTCTCGCATCATTTAATTTTATGTGCTTTCAAAGCTGTGATAATGTGGCTCGGTGCCCCTGTCTCTGCATGCTTCTTGTTCAAGTGTTGAGTAGAACATGCAGAGAGATACCCAGCCACCCACAGAGAGTTATATCACACGGAAACAGATGTAGCAGAAGATTTGCTGAATTTTATATGAAACAAAGAGGACTGAGTACAGGCCGGCTCAAGATTCTCTCCTTCAATTGGTCATGAATTTATATAACTTCATTGAGATGGATGCTGCAATAAACCCAGTCCAGACTGACTAAATTATCCACTTTGTAGACTCTGTGGTATTCTTGTGTGATAGTGTTACTATTTGCAGCGCTGACCCTGGGCAAGAGCCGTATGGCCTGCAGGAGACGTTGTCTGTGGGCCGAGTTGAGGATTCCAATTTCCAGCAGGTCTTGGTCCTCCACCACATTGCTGCCCTGTAAAACACCAAATAACACACAGGGTAAGAAAACAGGTTACAGCACAAACCAACAAGGCTCCACTACAGATATCTCCTTTGAAAAATAACAACAGAAGAGCCACATCTCAAATTTCTTTTCAGTGTGAAACGCTTCACTTCTGGTACTTATAGCCTGACCCCGTTTAGCACTGCTTCTGATAAAAGTTTGCACTATCAGCAGCTTTCGTGTACAGCGCATTGGCAATGCACCACAACTCATTATTCTAACATAAATACAATGTGGTTTCTTCTAGACATTACCCGATGGAGCTGCATGCAAGAACACAAATGTCCACATCTTTCAGATCTGACATTAGGTGGTTGCTTCCAAGTGCAAAGTCTGTGTAATGTCTATTTGAGGACAGTGCAGGTAATTGTCCTGTAAATACCCAGCAAGCTGGCCAGATAAGTCCCTGCCTTCCTGCATCCTTTACCCAAGCACATTTAGCATTTCCGCTAGTAAGAACGCATCTGCTTTTATGCGTTACATGTGGAGGGAGCAATTCATCTTTAATATTGTCCAGTGTTGATGTTCGAAAAATGTCTGTGCAAGTTTAAGCTGCAACTCAGGTAGACTCTAAATCCCTGCTCTGTTTAGTTTCAGATATCTGGATTTTTCTCCGCTTTCTATGGGAGCTTGTTGCCAGTTGAAATTTCAATGTACCAGGTCAAAACGTTGAGATAATTAACTTGACATATTGAGATAATAACACCCAAATTTTATCGATGATGTTTTTCCCCCAGCGGTGGGAGAAAAAAATAAACGTGCTCTAGCTCGTTGCAGTTTTCTCCTCATATCATTAAGTAATAAAATCCTATTTGCAAACTCATCAAGTTTTCTTAAGTTTTGTAACTCTCTGACACAGAGTGTGCATTTGGTTTAATAAGGTGGGGTAATGATGGTAAAATCCGAGTTTAAAAATCTTAGTATCATCTTATTTATAGCAGATATTATGAGTTAGAATGTTTGAGAACATCCAAGTCCACAGGTACGTCTCTCTTTGAATCATCACACCTTTGCAGTCTTATATCAACACTTCTATCTTGCTCCCTCTTCTTTTCTACATTGATATGAGAATGTTTTAACTACAGATCTGTAATAAGATAGCCATATGAAGCTAATGTGTAGATTTATATTATCTGGAATATTAATACCACACTATTAAGAATGCCACATATAGCTGCTGTAGTTTACCTTTGAAAACAGTTTTTAGACCATAACATTAATAAATCGAGTTTATTCCTCAGATAATATTGCATTAAGATTTCATTAGCTGTGAGGAAAAAATATCATAGGAAACACAACAAAGAAAAAGAGATTTTCCACAACCAACAGAGCGTGGCAGAGAGCAGTACGATGGTCTTTTATTAAGACTAACAAGAGCCTATATGGGTATCATACAGCCTCACCTTTAATTAATCCAATGGGAAGCCATAAGAGAGTTATCAGTCATTCTCCCGCAAGAGAGACAGAGAGGGAGTCTTCATGCAGACAGATAATTACAGGAAAGAAGAGATGCGGTGTGCAGGCAGACAGCTGTAGCACCGAGAAGCAGCGACTCAGCCAGAAATATGGTCAGAAATACAGATTGTGACAGAAGTGAAAAGTAAAGAAAGGTAATCATCAAAATGATGGCAAAGAAAATGGGAAAGGAGAGGGACTGTGTACGCAGCCTGCAGGCAGTCTCAGGGCCATCCATACACTCCCAGCACACACGGACAGCGCGCACTCTGTGGTACTGAAGGATTACACTTGTCATTCCCTCCACATCTCCTTTATGTCAAACTAATAAGAGCTAACTAATAACACAGAAGATAAGAAGGAAAAAAAGAACACAGGCAGATACCAGATAGCTGCTGTTTTCCTCCACCTTATTTCATTTCTGCGTAGAGATCGATGCTGGGAACACTCTGCCCTCGAAAAGGACATTTTGCTCCCTGGCTGTGACATTTTCATTCTAGGTATGCCATTGCTGCAGTTTAGTTTTCACTGCAGCTTCCTGAAGAGTTTCTGCAGTCATGCATGAAACATGCTGCGCTTTATGGCTCTCTCACGCAGATTCCTACGCCATTCTGCATCCAGCTGTGTATCTGCTAATTGCATCTGCTTGTATTTGCATTTAAGAAGGAGGCACCGTTCTGCATGCTGAATTTTAAATGGCTTCCCAGGAAAAGCGCTGCACGGTGACTACTGCGGCGCTCAGGTCTGTATATGCTAAAGTGAATTTGACTCCGTGTTAGACACGTACGCTCGGCGTAATGGCTTTGAACAGGTGCAGTGTGAAAAAAAAGAAAATGGCAAGGAAGGAAATATCAAATATGAAAGAAAAGTGGAACGACATGCGAGAGGCTGTATTAATGAAACGAGGAAGCAGTGCTGGAGTTAGAACTAAAAGATCAATGTGTGTGTTTTAAGAGATTTGAATCTTTTGGTGCAGCAGCTGAGCTTCTGTTGTGAACTTGTATAATGCATATCAGGGGCTTTGGTGAGTTAAATAACAGGTGGGTGCCATTTTGCAAGTAGCATTAAAAGACACTGAAGTTGGCTGTTTCCACCTCTACGATTGCTAAGCAGGAACACATCCTGAACACCAGCTCCAGGCTTCAAGAAGCAATTCTAAAAGGTAATGAGCAAACTTTTACAGAGTCTCTTGAGCAATTTCAAAGCTAGATTGTGCTTGGACAAAAGTACTGAGTCGCACCTCTTAATCTTCGAATACACCCACTAGCCAGGCAGTCTGCTTCTACCAGCATTTGTGAAAGATTATGTCGTTCTAAAGAGCTCGCTGAATTGGAGCACGGTGCTGTAATAGGATGCCACCATTGTAACAAGTCACTTTGTGAAATGTCTTCCCCTCTAGATATTCAACAATCAACTCTGAGTGGTATTATCGTAAAGTGGAAGCGCTTTTAGCTCAGCCACAGAGCAGCAGACCATGGTAAGCTACAGAGCAAAGAGAACTATGCACCAGCAGCTTCGTGGCATAGAGGTCCATGACTGAGGAGCTCCTCTAGGTGTGGCTGGCATACTTGCACTACTAGCAATGCGATGCATGTTTTAATAATAAAATATGAAGTCATGATGTTTTGTTTTTGCCTCAATAAAATTAAATCTCTATCCAGTTTGTTTACACCACAGTCTAAAAAACAACTGCAGAGCAGATCATATAAAAACAGATAATACAATATCTTATATGATGTCGTTAGCAGACTTTAAAGGTGTGTAGCTGTGAGGTAGATTGGTCCATTTTGAAAAGTTGGATGAATTTAGGACCTTACAAAGAACAGTAGTTTTATTATAGTATTATTGTATAAGAATTCATTTAAAGCTTTTGAAATTAAGAGTGGCATTTTGCCATTTTATCCCCAATAAATCCAGTACTGAATTCCCTTTTGTAATCTGATTACTTCTAGATCTCTGAGTGAGCCTACTTCTGCTTTGTGTTCAACCTTTGAAAGATCCAGATGAAATATGCAGGTTGCAAAGACATATCTCCTGAAAATGACATAATGCGATCAGATGAAAAACTAAATAAATGCCCATGAAAAGTGATCGACTTTTGTGTGACTGGTCCACCTGCCTGTCACTGTACCGGGCTGTGAAAACTAATGCAGCAGATGATCGGGCTCATTCTGTGGCTAAACCTTAGCTTCCACAATGTCTTCACCTACTTGTACACTGGGACCTCTGTGGGAAGAAGAAGAGTGCAGTCCATAGATCAGCTCCCAGGCTGATTAATAGCGCACAGAGAGGAGCTGGTGTTGGAGCCACAATGCTACAACTTCACAGCAGAATAATGACTCCGAGAGTCGGAGCAGAGTAGATTGGGGGGGTTTAAAGAAGCATGACTAATTGCTCCCTGTTGGGCTCCTGATGCAGAGAGATGGGGTTCCTCCATGTTTGTTCTTTCTCTCTCCAAACCTATTTTGTCCTGTTTCTCTTTGTCTGAACATTATGTTTGCCCTACAGTATGGCTACCACTTCCAAGTGCGCGTGATGGATCATGGGATCAGCTATCACATGAATAGATGAACACAACAGCCAGCAGAAATAAGTGAAAGCAACTAATGACGGTGTTGTGCTTTTCCTCCTCGTGCTTCTACTGTTTATCTTGTATTCTGGAGGTAAACATGAGCTCTGGTATGGACTGGTATGAGCTCTAACAATCCATTATGGAGGTTTTTAGCATCCACAGAGTTGATACAATTGCCATAGCCCGCAGTTATTTTGTGATACTTAGACCACGCCGCTTAACAACTGTGCCAGAGAGGGCAAAATCTCTAAATGCAGAAATTAAAATTCATGTGCAGTAGCAGGGGGTTGAGGCTGAGATTAGAGATGGAGCAAAAAACGATAGTAGTGACGACCATTATCGGCTCCAGCAGGCCTGGGCGTGTGCTACAAATCATGCTCGACCTACTGTGTCTCTTTGCTCTCTCTCTCTCTGTTCTTTCCATGCCTGTGTTCATCCCTCTGAGCTTCTCTCTTTGCGATTCTCCGTTGCGCCGCTTATTTCAGAAGCGTTCCTCTTTCCTCATTATTTTGTTGCCTCTCTCTCACTTACTAACTATTCAAACCCTCTCTTCTCTGTCCTCACTTGCACTTTTAGTCTGTAATTCATATTCCTTTTGGTTTCTTTACAAAAGTTGTTGCTCTTAGATTTATCGCCTTCTCCCGTGTGAAGAGGCGGTGACTTAAGTTTCTACAACTTTGCGGCAGTTTGAAGAATTTCGGTTCCAGAATAAATCCCTTCATGAGCTGTATTACGTCTCCCACAGTGTGTGTCTGACAAGGTGATTAGCAACACAGGGGCACCACAGGGGACTGTCCTCTCCCCCTTCCTCTTCACCCTCTACACCACAGACTTCAGCCACTGCACAGAGACCTGCCATCTTCAGAAGTTTTCTGATGACTCTGCGGTGGTTGGATGCATCAGCAGGGATGATGAGACAGAGTACCGGGCTGTGGTCGACTCCTTTGTCACGTGGTGTGAGCAGAATCATCTGCAGCTCAACGTGGCAAAGACCAAGGAACTGATCGTGGACTTCAGGAAGACCAGGAAACACTTGACCCCTGTTTCAATCCAGGGGGTCAGTGTTGACATTGTGGAGGACTATAAATACCTTGGAGTACACATTGACAATAAACTGGACTGGGCTAAAAACACCACAGCACTTTACAGGAAGGGCCAGAGTCGTCTCTATTTTTTGAGGCGACTGAGGTCCTTCAACATCTGCCAGAAAATGCTGAGGATTTTCTATGAGTCTGTGGTGGCCAGTGCGATCCTCTATGCTGTTGCATGCTGGGGGAGCAGGCTGAGGGTCGCAGATGCCAACAGACTTAATAAACTGATCCGTAAGGCCAGCAATGTTGTGGGGATGGAGCTGGACTCCCTCAAGGTGGTGTCGGAGAGGCGGATGCTGTCCAAGATAAAGACAATGTTGGATAACACCTCCCACCCACTCCATGACATGTTGGTCAGTCACAGGAGCTCGTTCAGTGAGAGACTGAGATTACCGAAAAGCACCACTGAACGACACAGGAAATCATTCCTGCCTGTGGCCATCTCCCTGTACAACGCATCCACTTAACACACTGTTTGCTGCTACAGCTACACATGTTTCTTTTCCAACTATTTATTTATAAGTGACTTATGTATGTATGTATGTATGTATGTATGTATGTATGTATGTATATATATGTATATATTGTACTATTCTTAGTTAGCGTATTGTCTGTCTTGTCTTAATGTTGGTTTAAAATGGAGCACTGTAACAAAAAATAATTTCCCCCAGGGATCAATAAAGTATTCTGATTCTGATTCTGATTCTGATTAAATGTAACCACCTTATGAAATATGAATACTGAGATTGTGTTATTTCTAATGCTGTTGTTTCCTAACTTCACTATCAGGAGAAGCTCAGGGTCAAATTAATTCCGCTAGCTTTGCGTGCTTTTTTTTTTCTAATTCAGCTGCTGTTTCTTTATTATACATAATGCTTTACTTCTCCATTTCTTTCACTGCGGCCTCATTCTTCTGCAGCTCTGGAGTCTTTTATCCTTCTTTTATTTCACTGTGTTGAATGAAACTAAATAAAAAGCATCATGATTAAGGAGGTTTCACTGCACATGGCATTCTTTTGTATTAGTGTGTGTATCTCAGTGCCTCCACAGTCCACTGATAACCAGTTTATGTGGCACTTAGCAGGAATTCTCTATTTTCTATCACAACTGTGCTTAAAAAAAAAAAAGAATCAGCTTTCTTCACTATCCTCTATTCATTCGGATATTCTCAGCATATATATGTGCTGGCATGCAGTGTGTGTGTGTGTGGGTTTGATTGTAATGAGTATTAGCTGGGACAATGTGACTGCAGTTAGAGGGCTAAACAAGAAGAATGAGCTTCTCGCTCCAGTGATCCCATAAATATGACGTAGCTTTGCTTTCAATTCTCCTCTCACTAGATGCATTTGCATCTTAGAAAACATATGAAAGGCTGCTGCTCGCCATGATGAACAACTAGGGAGCGGTAATATCACAGACTCTCCAGTGCCCTTCAGTTTTATGAAGCATTTTATCGTCCTTTGTCTCCTTGTTTTAGTTTCACAGCACACATCTTGACCATTTAGGTTCCCTGCACTCATCGGCATAACTTCCAGACCCGGGAGGCGGCTATTTTTTGTGAGATAGCCCAGAAACACCCGCTGTACATTACCTGGCAAGCGGCAAAAAAGCAACTGGATAATGTATGCAGATGAGCACCTAAAAAAAACTCTTTTAAAAAAGGGTAGGAGGAGAGAAAAAAAAACAGACCAGAGGAGGTAAACAGAGAGTGACTACATACATTTGCCAGGTGGCCACTATCTGAAAATCTATTCAAATATATGCTCTTGTTACACCCTGTCTGCCGCCTGTACCAGGGTCCAGTATCTGTTATGAAAAATGCAACCAGCACTATTTTTTGAAGTGTAGCACATTCATGGAAGAGGCCACCGCATGCTGCTAGGACTACAGCAGATGCAGCATGTGTTGTGCTTAGTTTCTGTCGCATGAAATTTGGTACAGTTCCAGCTGAGAATTTTTAGCACAAGGTTTAATAAATGGTTCATTGTTGTAAGGACATTATTTACTCTCTATTTGACCGTTTTGTCATTGCTTTCCAACATTCTTTCAAAACTCCCTCTGGATGTGATCCTTCCCTCTGTGATCATGTTACTGTACTCTTGCATTACAGAAGTCCTTTAATTTTCTAAATGATCGAGAGTTAGAAAGAAAGAAATGGTGCAATTGCCCCAATAATAAAAAGGACAAAAACACCAGAGTAATCTGCAACTTTTCACAAGAGATGATATGCAAGAAAGGACATGAATGTAAGCGTAAAGGTAGAAAACTATGCAGGTTGCAAGCACTATGAAACCTCTGCAAAGCTCCTGCTATTGCAGCTCGCTAACATAAGAGATTTTTCGCATTAACAAACTAGAGATGAACAGTCTTGTAGCATCATTTATTGCATCATATGAAGTGAACTTTGGGGTGTGTTTTCCTGACAACTTTACTGTTTGCTCTAATCCTTCAATAATGAAACAAAGGTTTAGGGTATGTCCTTTAAATTAGAATGGGAATTTGTACTGATACGTGGACATATATACAGTAAGGCTTATTGTTTATTAAGCTGCAGAATACCACAAAGGTAGTGTCAAGTATGCAGGAATTAAATAAGTAATGCATTGTTTTAATAAAAAAAAACCCCCAAACAAACACTGAAGAAGATTTTACGACAGGCGATAGCGAGCGTAAGAGGTTAAGCTACCAACAAATATCTTAATGAAGAATCGCTTAGTAGCTCATTCAGCAAGTCAAAGTGCAAGACAAGACATGAGGGCCTGTTTGGATCCAAACAGAAACAGCTAACGTGAGTCAGCCTCTGTCTGTCTGTGTCCGTGCTCTTGCATGTCTCTCTGTCTTTAAATTTTCCATACATGAACGGTCACTGAAGTGGATGTGATTAGCCTCTATCCAGTGTCCTTCGTATAAAATTCTGTGTCCATAACAACCGTTCTACTCCTCGCCATTTGTCCATCAATCCGGCAGCACTCGTCCTCTACTGGGTGGTTAAGGTGCCCGGACACACCCACACTTATGACTCCTATTAGCAGTAAACGATAATGGCAGATTGGAAGGCCCGTACTTAAACAGTATTCATGTCTATATAGATGTATATATTCTTGCACGCCACATGGGGCCTTTCACAGTTATGCACTGACGCAGATCAAACTCGAGGGCAAATTAATTTGCAAACCAATCAGCTGTACAAATGAACTGGCCTTGAAACGGGAAGGGAAAAAAAAAGCTTTTATTTTTGTAATAAGCAGAGTCGTGGTTTGAATCATCCACGCCACTCGATTTCCCATACTGAGTGAAATGAATGTGGCACAAAGCTCTCGTTCAAGAAGCCAGTCAACAATAAAAAAAGAGCTGCTCTCGCCCAACACAATGCCTGTAGCCAGTGCCTAAATCGCATTAATATCAATTTGTGGTGGACACTGATTTTTTCCCCCTTTAGGTTGAAAAATATTAGCAGCCTTCTTGTTTAGTCAAGACTGTTAAAAAGCATAAAAGGAGTTACAAACTCTACTCAGCATGGGGGACACCAGCGAAACTTTAACACCCGGAGAAAAGCACCACTTAGAAAAAGAGACTTTGAAGTTACTCTGATGTTTGCGAGGCAGCTTCATCTCTTTTCAATATTAATTGTATCTAAAGGCGTTTCAGAGGAGACGGTTGAGCTATTGAGAATACGTTTTTAAAGAGGGGTGATGGGATGGAGGGAGTAAAGCCAGGAAAACAGATAATCCCAGAGTCTCTCAGAAACAATGTTATTGACAATAAACTAGGTCCACACGAGAGTAATCCAGATACATAAATGGTGGTGGACAGCCACGGGCTTAAAAAATACATGTGAGTTCAAAAAAAATAAAACAAAAAGCTGTGAACAGCCTATGTGTGACGTTAACAGTTGCCTGGACACTAACAGCTGCTGCAGTGACTCCTACCTTCTGCTCATTAACTTACCAAAGGAGGATGTAAACAGAAAAATTATGTAATGTTCTGCAGACACCCATGAAACTCGATTCATTATGAGAAAATGGATTTATATAAATTTCCAATTAAAATTAGAAGTTGTGCTGAAACTCCAGATGGCAGGTTGGTTTTAGATAAATATCTTATTAAAAGATAGTTTGAGATAATGCTTCTGAATGAATCTGTATGCCAATAAAAAATTCAAGTATGCTTTATATGTTGAGCTTTATTAGGAAATATCTGCTATCTTGCCATCATCACTGCGTTGATGCATCCCTTAAGTACACAAGGCAAGAATGGTACCGTTTCAGCCACCCTGACACAGTAACCATGAAGGTGCTCCAGGTTTTAACTTGCAACTTGGGCTGACTTTTGAGAATGGCTAACTAGATCAAACTAAGACCAAGACGTTCTCTAAAACCGCATGTGCTCTCAACAGTTACCAGCTTAAGAAAATCAGGAATTTCTGTCTTTCTCCATCCCGATATTGTACTTCATTCTCAGAGCATAGGCTTACTCATGGTTTTTAGGAAGTCCAAGCCTTCAGTTATCTGGCTCCCGTCCAGTGGGTTCAGGAGATGAGCACCATTTCTACTTGTGATGCTGAAAACTTTACTTTTTGATCAATCTTATACTTAAGGATGCTCTGTCAACCTTGAACCATGCCTTAGATATGTTCCTATGTATTAAGTCTGCTAGGGGACCTCCAATTACAGACTTTTTTCACTCGGCATGGGTTTATATGTCTATCACTTTGATTATGCCTCCTTTCTCCTGCATTTTCAAAAGAGGAGCATAGAAAGACTACGAACAACTTAGGCCTCATAGCTAAACTGGTCACAGCAGATGACTGCCCCTCTTTTAGACTCGTTCTGCAAAAGGTCTCTTCCTGCTAAAATGAAGTTCTTCCTCCCTGCTGATTTTTGAGGGTCTCTTTCTAACATTGTTGAGTCTTTACCTCACAGTGCAACATTCATTGAGCTAAATGTTGTTGTGAACTAGTGCTATACAAATAAAACTGATACGCCTACTGCTTCTTCAAAACCATTTCATCTGTATTAAATACTTTAACCACAAGATAAACTGTGACCACGTGTGGGAGAAACACACAACAGAGAGATGGTGTGATTTCATCCTGTTGCCAGGGTAACTAAAGGAACAGATGCAGGTCACACTGAGTGTAGGACCAGAACGCTCACACAGGCTTACATGCATCCATAAATACTTATGGTGATCCATGCATACCCTGGCGATTGACCCGATGTCAGAAACATCAACATTTATCTGCATTCTCTCTTCTGGATGTCAAGAAGTCAGGAGAAAATAAGAGGCTGTAAGTCAACCAGAATTAGAGAACTGGATAAACCCTCGAACCCCTTTATATCTGCCATTTTTGAGATATCGCCCCCCCCTTCAGTTGGAGATTATTAGTAATAATAATCTCCAACTGAAGAGGAAGTCATCCAGTCAGCATGTCTCTGCTTTGTCTCCCATCTTTCTGCTTCTGCTGCAGTTTTTCTTGATCGAGCGTCATCGCTTCTCTACTGCTTTCTCTCCTTGTTTTCATTTCCTACTTTCCTGCTCATCCCTCCCTCTTCCGTGGATATCTTTCCCACTAACACACACATGCAACATCAAAAGAATGTCCAAAATGACCTAGCGAGTTTCTCTTCCTACGTCACTGCTTAAGAAGAGATTGCATAAACTAGAGGAGACCATCAGTTTGGATCCCGATCCGCAGGCTACAGGTGGTTGTGTGCACAGTTTTTCCTCTGTGTGCAAGCGGATGCATGCAAAAACCGTAAAACAACTGTGATTTCAGCATGCATTTTTATTGCAGCATGAGCACGTATGTGTGCAGCATGATGCTGGAGCTGGATTTTTTGCTGTGGCAGAAATGTGGTGTAGGATTTCTGTGCGTAGGAGGACCTCACATGGCATCAGATGTGAGAGGCAGTAATGATGGGAAGGGAAGAATGAAAGAAAGAGAGAAGATGATACAAAAAAAAGGGGAAATTCAATAAATTCAAACTAAAAAAATCAGAGTGACGGAGGAAACATGCTGGTCATGCAAATCCCTGCACAGAAAACGATGACATGATGAGCTCGAGGAGCAGAGAAAGCTTGAAGAAGCTTTCTTTTCCCTCAAAACACAATGAAAACACTCACCATAAACTGGACGTTGTCAAATCCATTGGCCAGCAGGTGGTTCTCGTACTGGACCAGGCCGATGGAGTCTAGCCACTGGCCCACAGACTGCAGCGGGCAGCGGGGACCTATAAGGGGGTGGAGGGGCAAACGTTTCAGTAGGGAGTAGCCATCCACGCGGTAGCAGCGGCAGTCTGGCTGAGACAGCTGGCACTGCCACATCATGTTGTGGCGGGCAAAGTGGCTGTCGAAGGAGCCCGCCATGCTTTTGAAGAGTCTTTTGGCAAGGCAGCAAGACAACAAAGATGAAGGGAGGGCAGGTAGAGGGGGGAAAGGGGGGAAGAAAAGGAGGCTAGGCAAGGGGCATGGTGAGTATGAAGGGGGTCAGCATGCAAGGGTGCAAGCAGGTAAAAGTGGAGGTTAAGACGTCCAGACGTTTCTTTCTCTGAATCCAGCTGGAGGAAAGATGGGAAGGGGCTGAGGGCTGAAGTTGTATCCAGAAAAAAGCTTCTGTCATGGAGGTTAAATCCTGCCAGAAATGGGTGATGGATAAGACTGGAGGTATAGATCCGCAAGCAAAATCGACTGTGTGTTTGTCGTGCACAGCACAGCAGCAGCTTCTTTTCAGCTGTTGCGCTCGCTTGGCTGCTCCCCGGAGCTTGTGTGTGTGTGTGCACGCAAATGTGTGTGTGTGTGTGTGTTTCAGAGAGAGAAAAAGAGAGAGAGCTGCCCGCGTTGTAGATTTCTCTTTATCAAGTACTCCCACTCTCATCTGTATGCTTCTGCAGCCTCCTCTCTCTCTGTCTCTCTCTCTTTTCTGAGCGCACTGCTTTCCTCCTTCGTTCCCTCACTCTCTCAGTCTCGCTCTCTCTCTCTCTCCCTCGCTCACTTTCCCCTGTCTACCTCCAGTCTCCGTCTTCTCTCAGTGTCGATCATCACCCTGCTCTCTCTCTGCTGCTCTACATATATCTGGCTCGCACTGCTGATAATAGTCCTTGCAACATCTTCAGCTCCTTTGTCTGCGAGCTGAGCTGCCGACCGCTCATACCAGCACCATGCTGACTGTATCCATGTGGCCATAAATATACACACACGTCTGTGTGTGCGTGCGGTGCTTTGTATATGTTGTTGGTGGGAACAACTGGTGTGGCATAAACTGGATTTCTCTCTGTGGTAACCATGGATAAAAGCAGCTTTGCATTCACAGATGAAAAGAGAGAGAGAGAGGATCAGGAGGTGGAGGATGGGGGACTTAATACAGGGAAAGGGGGATGAATGCAGTAAACAGAGATGACTAGTGGAGACTTCAAGGTATGCAGGTGAGGAAACTGGCAAAAAACAGTGCTTTTCTGTGCAGAAAAAAAGTTCCATTTTTCCTGTAAGAACCACACAAGATCACTTACAAAACCACCCACATGCTAATCAGATAAATTCTTAAATTAACAACGGCAGTCTTAATTTCATAGTTTTGGCCACCATTTCTATCAACAATATAAAAAAGCTTCTTAGCTGAAAATAAAACAGGAAATCAATTATTCAAATTTTAGTATTTCCTTGCAACTCCACCTCTATCTAATATTCTATATACAACCTATATAGATTTTACAAATCCAAAAAGATGGTAATTTTTTTTAAAAAAAATGCAAGTTTAACATTACTATTTTAAGTGACTTCTTGTCTGAACTGCTATGCTGTTGCTTTCCCCCCATTATTTCAAAATTTACCACATGTGGGGTCTCTCTTTTGTTTCCTATAATGGGTCTAGCTGACAGGGTCAATGCCTCAGTTCAAGTTATGTCGGACCCAGTAAGAGCTGAGCTCCTATAAGATCTGTGGCACTTGCTAATTCATCATTAACACCCATTATTTCAATTACAAATAATGTGTTTTTAATGCGATCAATAAGCTTAAAGAAACCTTTTTCTAAAAGATCTATGCACAGTATAATGTTGTGTGAATGGCACTTTACCACCAGGGGGTACAGCACATTATTTTGCAAACATTTCCTGTTAAAAGCACACACAGTATAGACCATATATCCATGATGGGTGTAGCCACCCTTTGGTTTTTGAAGCACTAACTTAAATCATACACATTTTGTGTTTTTTTGGAACCCAAAGTGAAAGTGGGGTTCTAAGTACCAGTTAACAAGCTTTGTTAGCAATCTGCAGTGATTCACTGTAGATGGGCAACACAAAATACACATACCTGCTAATTAGTGCTTAATAGCATATTAGCAAAACACTGGAAATTTGCTGGCAAAAACTGAGGCAAAGACCTATCCAGCAGGCTGTGAGTATATTTTTACCACAGCAACAGAGAAAGCACCAGAGCATGATGGTAAAGTGCAAACTGTGTCCATACTGCATCATAACGTTGACACAAAGCTAGCAAAGAACTGACTGTATGCTGAACCCAGTCCGGCAGCCAGAGCCTGAACTTCAAGAGGCACTCTTCAAAGCAGCATTGCTTTGTGTTTGTTGGCGTTCTGTTCAAAAGAAAGATTGTGTGTCCTTATTACTGTAGGGTAGGGATTTGTGTCGGTGTATGGGACTATGGAAATGCATTAGAGGGCATATTAAAGAATAACACAAAAGTAAGGTAATGAATAGCATAAGAAATTCCATTCTCAGAAGTAAATAAGCAAATTAATAAGTAAATTTTTTAAAGTATCAAGTTATGTGTGAGTAACACTCCAACACTGCTAATTTATCTCATTACCCAAGCTTTGGTAGTAACAAAACTCAGATTCTAACTTGTCATAATCTCTTAATTACTCAGCAACTGCTATGTTAAGTGCAATACTATCATACTATGGAAAAATGGTGCCCAACATATGAGCATATGACTAAAAATTTAATTGATACGACTTGCCCTTAAAGTCAGATTCACACACACTCACTCATACATGCGCGTGCTTACCTGAGGTATCATCCTTAATGTCCAATCCACTGCTTATTCCTGCCCCAATGGAGCTCATAATCTTGTCAATCTGATCAGATCAGAGAAAGAGAGTGAGGGAGAATCTCAGTTAGAGAGATGTACAGCGTGTGCAAGGAAAAGTCATTTCCCAGTAATAAGGCTAACCCCTATTTCTAGATCCGAGTGTCACGTAGCATGATCATTACGCCAGCCTGCATGCTCAATGCCAGTCATTCCCCCTGTGAATTGGAGGAACGGGAAATTTAAAGACACCAGAGCAGAGATGAAAGGAGAAGGTTGGATTGGAGAGAGCTAGTGTGGCTTCATTAGTGTCTGACTACCAGCAGTAAAATGATCATCCTCAACCCTGGACCTGCTGATAACCACTTAACTATGCAACCTGCACATCCATCTACATTTCAGCACCGCTGGCTCAGAGGTCAGAGAAACCCGAGTGTTTAAGGAGTCAGGTCTGACAAATTCAAATGCTGTTTACAAGCTGACAGACCATGAAGGTGGTCTTTGTAATAGGATAAACTGAAAGTAATTTCTGCATATGTCACTACACACCAAGCACCAATGCAAATGCAAGCAATAAATCAAGACTCAGAGTGGTAGATTTAAAGCTGATTTAAAGCTGATGTGACATTTTTCTAAACAACTTTATTTTGAAGTAAAGTAAAGCTAATGAATCGAAAATGCTGTTAATGATACATTATTTAAAAAAAAGAAAAAAAATGACGTGCACAACTACAACTATTTAAATGCAGTTTATTGGCAAGGAGATCACATCTGTAAGTCTAAAAAGTCTAAAAGCAGTTGGTTTGGGTCAAGTCGAATCCATTCATCCACCCCAGTATCAAGACATCAAAGCCAATCTGCACAGAAGTGCCTGAGATGTTTTGAATCATCGTTAAACAACAAAGAAGAAGATCACTGGGTGATGGACCAATTAAAATTTGACACTATATTATATAACACATCAGTCATGGACTATATTATCGGTAATGCCAGAATACGTCTTTGGAGTCCTGTCATGAGGGTCCATTTTTCACAGGCGTACAGAAAGGTCGACAACAGGAAGCACAGCAGGTGAATTTTGGAGCACATACAGATAATCACAGGGTGTTTAGCCAATGTAAAAGTGCAGTTTGTTGTTTTGGTTTGTGAACTTAAATTGTTTTATGTCTATATTGTATATGAGTGTAGACTTGTATATAGTTAAACATGTATATTGTGTGATGACATGTCGAACTCTGAACGTTGGAATTAGAAATAAGGTGGTAGGAACAAAAAAGTGTAAACTTAGCTGGTGGTCTTAAATTTTGGTATTTCAGCTGCTATCTTTACCAAAATCTCAAGTTTTAAGCCTTTATCTAATATCATGCAACCAAGATACTTGAAGGTCTTCACCATTTCCTGTCTTGTCCCACTGACTTTGAAATCTAAATTGATACCTTGGATATTGTTGGTTATGAGCTGGGGCAATGCTTTATCAAGATGTTCCAGCATCTTTTCTTGCAAGTTCATCAATATCATCTGCACAATGCAAGTTCTAGCAGATCTACCATAACAATGCACAGTCATTCAAAGCAGGGATAGAATGGTTACCTTTGAAGAAATGTCAAATAGTTTGCAGGTCCTAATTCCAAATATGATCAGATGCATTTACTAGATCTACAGCAGATCTCTGGAGTATTTAAGCTTGACACTTTAGCTCCCCTACAAAATAAAACTAATGCAACCCATGTTTCATGTGCCAGGCTCAGATTAAGAGACTAATCTGGGTCACTTGAGTTTAGATTTTGACCAAGAAGAACCCCCCAAATAACCATATTTTTTGTATAAACCAGCATATTGGACTACCTTTCAGCTTGTTGCACTAAAGAGAATGATCTTCAAATCACTGACTGTTATGGAATGTCCCTTGCCACTTCTCTCTTCTCAATAATGCAACACTTTCCTGAGCATGTGATAGATATAGAGCAGCTTTGTTATTTTTTCCTCTGAAATCCCTGTTTACCAACCTTAAATTTCCCCGGGGCCAATCTAACCTTATCTCTTCCTCACGCAGCATGCAATTATCCAGAAAAAGAAATATGAGAACTGTGGAAAATTCCATATGGCAATTCATCATCATCAGGAAGTCGTGAGCTGCGTGGAGTAATTAATGAACATGTGCATGCAAATGTGGAAAGGCACGCACAAATGGACTTCCACTGACATGCATTAGAGTTACTTTAAAAATAGAGAGACTAATTAAGGCATCCCCATGATTACGTGTGATGGAACTTGCTTTTCATTTTCTGGGTGTGTCAGGGTGCAACGAGTGCTTTTTTTCTGAGGCGTGAAGAGTGAGCAGAAGTCAATGTGTCTGTGACCCCAAATGGTTATAAGGATCCAAACAGTGGTGTCCAGTCAATACATCACATCTGTGTCAGAGACCCTTTAATATTGAAAGAACCCCGGGCACAAACACACCAAGACCAAAGCACGCAGCACCCTGGACCGCATCTCTTTAATAGAAACTAGAAACTTCCTTCTCTCAGATACGTGGGTCTTCCCCGCAGCTTCATTGCTGGTTACAGAACAAAATCAATATGTGAGCATGTTAAATTAGCACTTGGGCTCCTTCTGCACTGTAGTAGCCGAGTGTATTTCAAAAGGAGGAAAAATTGAAGCAGCTCACTGCTGTGGGTACGGAGTTTCCTGCTGAGACGGTTCACTTGACCAAAATAAATGCAGTGTCAGAGCAGAGGCGCTGACAACTTGGCTTCTTCTTTAATGTTGCAACTGATGCTAAATGTTGGGTGATAAGCTGTGCATGTCAGGAAAACTGTCTTCTTACCTCTTCCCACTCAGCAGTGAAAGACGGCGTTCTCTCCAATCTCCCCTCCGGGCTGGCGCCTTCACGTGGGCTCGGACTTCCAGGGCCCTGGCCCCGTGATCCGGACCCCCAGCTGTGCTCTTCCTGTAAGAAAAAAAAACAAAATAAAACCCTTTGTGCTTAATTACTGCACAAATACGAGATGCAAAACAAAAGTTGCCAAATATTTAACCTTAAAAATATGAACAACTAAAACTGAAAATAAGTCCGTTCAGTGCTCATCAAACTTTCAGCTGTAATGGCACTATTTTCATCAAACAGATTATGTATTTAGCTCATGATTTATTTACAATGAATTACAGAAGTCTCATAAAATGTGCTGCGGCAGAGAACATTGTGACCCAGATTGATGAGTTATCCAATTGGCTGGACTGGTTTCTGCTCTGTTTATGAAGTCACATGACACAGCAAGATGCAAATTATTTTTATATAAGTGAATATTTACGATATTTGCATTTGTGCTCAGTACAACAATACTGGAGACTTCTTTGCTTGTGCAGACGTTTAAAAAGAGTGAAGTTTTACTTATGATGTCAAATGAATTCTCAGAAACACTTAATAAGAAAGACTCTTGTTAATAACTCTTATTAATCTAAATCGCAGAATTCATGTTCTTTTTAGTGCTCTGGCTGCATAGAGAATGACGCTTTTAAGGTAGCGAGAACTTACCTGTATGGGAGACACTGCCACTAGGTTAGAATCAGACTTGGAAAGAGATTTCGAAAGCTGCAGGTCCAACACACTGCGTGGCATGGACCTCATCCTCCCAAGGGTGCAAGCCCTTTCCTCGTAGCCAATCCCAGGTGAACTGTCTTTGGATGTCGCTCCTGTCTGGCTTCCCCGTAAATCTGCAACTTCTCCGTTTTGACCAGAGGAACAAGAGGGTGGGTGGCTCAGGGTAGACCATCCACGAGGCAGATCTACCTGTTCACAGTTTCTGGGTTGGGCCTGGTCCTGGTTGACCTTGGTGTGGAAGATAGTCCGGTACACAACCTGTGGCTTTCGAGTGTCGTTGGCTAAGCTCTGAGAGTATGACTCACTCCCTGGCCGGGAGAAGACCTGACTGGCTCCTCCGCCGATCACAATGCTGAACTCAGGGGTCTGCAGAAAGTTGCTCTGGACATCTGTATTTTTAAAGGATTTGGGGCTGTAAAGGTGGTAAGGTGTATCGGGGGGTTCACAGGCTGGAGAAGATCCATGAAGCAGGCCTGCAAACTCCTCTGGGATGTGGCTTTTCCTGTGGTCCTGTGACAGAGCGTTTGATTTGGAGGACAAGCAGGGAGGAGGAGGAGGAGTCGGGTCTCGCTGATAAGGGATGTCGTCTGCAGACAGGACACATGCACAAAAAAATTTGATTACCATTAACTCAAATTAACCTAAGCATATGCATTGTATTTGAGTCAAATGCCAAAACAATGATACAAATGAATGAATTTATTCCAAGAATACAAGACAGCAAGTATAGAATAAAGGACTCATTAAATAACAGAAAGAGAAAGAAAAGTAAAAACTACACAAGCTGCAAACAGGAAGATAAGAACAGGGTAATGCATCTTCTGCTTCCCTTGTAGAAGACTGTTTGTTTCTCAGAGGAGTAAAAGGGCTCCAGACTTGCATTTTGCACCTCTGCGCCTTCACTGTGTGGGTGCAAATGGCATGCTTGTGCATCTGAACTTACATGTATGCATGAACTCGTCCAGACAGATATTCTCAGACCATCGATGTGGTTTGAGTATTTTTTATTTTATTTTAAAGTGTCAGGGGATGCTTTTATTTTATTTTTTTTTTATTTTTTTTTTTTATTCTTAAATGACATCAGAAACAGCAGTATGCGACATTACGTGATGGCAGAGCTTCAGTTCATCCTTTGTCTTTTTTTTTTTTTTTTTTTTTTTTAATAAATAGGACAGGGGGAATGAATGAGAGAAAGAGGGGGAGAGAAAGAAAGAAAACCAAAGGGGAGAAGAGACGGTGAGAAGGGGGGGGAAGAGAGAGAGAAAAAAAAAAAGAACTCCTGGGTCACCTGTATGGAGAAAAAAAAAAAAACAAAACAAAAAAAACAAACAGAGGAGACAGCAAACAACAAAGAGTAACATAATAATAGAGAAAACAAAGCACCATCACAATAAACTAGCTAGTCATAGATATCAATATTTACTAAATAATAAACGATATTGTGCAGCACGCAAGATAGACAGCGCACAGTGTGCTTTGAGGTAGCAGCCAAGAAAGCTTTAGTCCGCGTCTGTGAATACCCATGTGTGCATACCTGTGTGGATCAGCATGCTTGCATTCCAAAGGTTTCTCCATGTAATGATCTGCTAGGGAGTGTGGGGGGGCCACAGCCCCGTCCTCCAGGGTGTGAAGCGGGTATGGAGGAGATCAAAACTCCAGACATCCAGAGGCCCCCAGAACACAAGAGACCATGGAAGACCAACAGAGGGGCAGCCGCGCCACTGTTCCAGTAAGAGCTGAGGAGAGTCCCAGATGAGGGCTCGCCCAGCAGCCGCGGAGCAGAAGTCAGGGGGAGTTGCAGTGACGCGCCCGTGAGCTCCGCCGGCCCCCAGCTGCGCCTGAGTGACCGAGCCCCAGGCCGAGAGGCCGGGGGCACCCCACCTCCAAAGGGGCCCGAGCGAGCCCCAGGCCCCAGGCCCCGACAAGCGGCCGCCAAGGAGTGAGCCGGTGTGTACCCGGACGCCCACCCCCAGACACAAAGAACCACCAACACACCGACACCTGAGGGAGTCCGCCACCGGCAGGGGAAGTGGTGGTGGGTGGAGATAGGCCTCCAAACCTTGGAGGGCCTGAGGTGTCCCCAGAGAGGTGGCGTCTGATACCCAACCTGACATATAGACACAGACATACAGGCACACACAGACACAAACATCCATTCCCACCCTCATGCTCTCATATGCACTCACTCCACACTCAACCAACGTGGAGACAGACATAAAGAGACGCTGTACACACAATCACACTCCCCAAGCGTACTCTACAAACCGGGTCTAGGTACCCTTGCCCCTGGAGGGGGGAATTGCACCCAGACCCAGGTGGTGTTACCCTTTTCCCTGCGGTGGGGAGAGGCAGACCACCCCGACTCCGCAGCAGCAGGGAGGCCCCACACCCCAGACCGCAGTCGGACGGCCAACTCCTCCTACTAGCCCTCCCGCTCCAGCAGGCCGCAGAGAATGGGGGTGGGAGAAGACTCCAAACCTCCCTCCACCCGCTCATTGTAGTGTTGATGCATATGTGTTCTAAGGTGCAATTAAAACCCAGGAGGGCATGGAGCTACCTGCCAAGGAGCAGCAGGTAAGCGCATAGTCCCTCCTGCTAGCCCTCAATGACTAAGTGTATTTAAAATTGAGAGGTGGGCAACGACGTCAGGGGTGAGGTATACACCCTGATGGTGATTTGGACTCCGTGATTGTGCCCACCCCCAAGATCCTATATGTATGTGTAATGAGAGTGTGAGTAATGTGAATGTCTAAGTTGTGGGATAAAATTGAGGCAGAGGCAGCCAGAAGGGGACAGGGGGGGGGGGGGGGGGGGGGGGTAGCCTCCTCTGCACCCTGGTGACATACCCCCACTCCAAGGCCCTGCATGTGTGGGTGGTTGTGGAGGAGCGGGAAGAGGGAGGCAGCTGGAGATGGGGAGGGAAGGAAGGGAGGGGCAGGTAACCCCTCCCTGGGGCCAGCTCCCCCGCTGACCCCAGTAGGCACTCCCACCCAGGGGATGCTTTTAGACGTCCACTCACTCTGTCTGTGTGCAGCAGTTGGAAAACTCTTTATGTGTGTGTGTGTGTTTGTGTACGCACGCGTTCTATGTATACTTGACTATTATTGTATCAGTGAATGCTTATAATTACATCTCCATTAGTTACAACTTAAGTCGTGTATGTTTACATGTTCTTTAAAAAGATACGCTCATTAGGAAAAATGTAATTTCACCAGAACTGCCACATTCTCAGACTCATGACAAATCTTACACTAAATATGAGAGTGTAGTAAAGGAGAGGCTTAGAATCAAACAAAAACTAGTTAGTTAATTTCTCAGGTTAGAAAGGAGCTGCTCCGCCCCTGCACTGACTTTACTATTAATACCGAGGAACTATAATCCATCTTTCATGTTTTTACACCCACTGTGAAAATAACAGACTTTGACATCCACCGAGCATCTGACTGGCAATTACTTCATTACTGCAAATGCAGTAAAAGCATACCTGTATACAAAAACACACACATAACACAATCAGTCATGGACTGGCCTCCATAGAGCCCAGACCTCAACATTACTGAAACAGTGTGGGATCATCTTTACAGGGAATGAAACAAAAAACAGTCAACATCCAAGGAAGAGCTTTGAATGTCTGAAGGACTATTCCTGAAGACTGCTTAAAGAAATGACAAGAAAGCTGCCTAAGTTCGGGCTGTGTTGATGAATAAAGTCATACCAAATACTGACTTTCAAGCTCATTAGAATTATACAGATTCTGTTTTCCCCTTATAAACTGTATCACTTATGTACTTTTATGCTGCACCTATTTCCCATTTTTTGAGGGGAAAAAACCCAATAAAAACAACTGATTTCACTGCTTTGCATCCAAGGCAGGTTTCTAAAATCAGATTTCATTTTCCATTCATTTCCTGATTAAACTATAATACTGGTAAGAAAAAGGGTTTATTTCTTGTGTTAGTCGAGCCCCGACCCTCCTTTCGCTCCCTTACCGGTCACTTTGTGTTAAGATTGTGCACCAGGCCTGACCATTGATTGATGAAGTATTTTTTTTTCCTCACACATAAACACACACACCTAATAACTCTTAACAGTCAAATACAGTTGTTTGAACAAATAGAAAAATTTTACACTCTTGTAATCAAAACTGTCACTGGAATAATGGCATGTACCCTCACCGGCCCACACACACTGAATTTACAATCATTTGACTGCATACCCCCGCTGCCAGCCACATCCTCGACTCACACAAACAGACAGTCAATGTCTTGGTTTGTCAGCCAGTTTTTGCAAGCATTCTCTGACTGCCTTCTGCACAACAAGCCACACATCAATATGCAACAACTGCATAATGGAAGAAGAGAAAGAAAGAGAAAGAAAAGAAAGCGGAAAGAAAGCATAAAGTTGCCAACTAAAATTGCTCACTATGATTGAAACAGGAGATGATTCAGTTCTTCTAAAAACATCATTAATGGGGCCCCTCAAACACAGACATGTTGACTGCACCGCAAAACACACCCATCCACATTTCAGGTAATGAGGGATGAAACCATGACTCATCCTTGAGTATTGCATCTACTGAAAATGTCATTATTTCTTACACAACTGAAAGCATTTCGGATTATTAAGCCCCATCATTTTTCAGGATAAATGGGACAAAGCAGCCAAAAGATTAGTAATCCCCCTGACCTCTGATCTTAATATTTCTCTCTCATTGTCCACAGTGTGTTACTTTGATCGAGCAGAAGCATCCATAAGAAGACATACTTTGAATGGTCTTTCTGAGGGAGGCTCCAAAAGCGAGTCATTCCCCATAGGCCTAGCCATCTCTTATCACTATCTCACACACAGCGAATGCTTACAACATAAAACATAAATGCATCTATTTTAAATTATGTGTCAGAATATTCACATGAGATGCGGTAACTGAATTGGCCCTTAAAAGGCATCATTAAGATCATTCTCCCCTCGCTTTTCTTTCTGTACGTGCCTTTCTCAACCCTGTTATGAATTTCTTTTGCTCCCTTCACTTCCCCTCTTTGTAATAAAAATGAAAAAGTTGGCAACAGGTGAGTCTACCCGTAACTATGGCAACAGCGAGCGCCAGCATCTCTCGCAGTCATCGGGCAGCTGAGTGCCTTTGACCTCCAGGAGAAGGAGGGGAAAAGTGTACAGTGGATAAACACAGCAATCAAATCAGCAAGTTGTTTATCGAGACAGAAAACAAACAAAATAACAAAACAAAAGCCGAGCAGATTTTTGATTTGAAGAAAAAAACAGAAGAAAAGTTCTATAAAAAAGTATAAATAGACCAATACGTCTAACAGGCAGCTAACTATGCTTTTCTTTCTTCTTCTTCCCCTGCAAACAATCGATAGATTCCCCCTCTGAGTTGTTTTCACCTTCATTACTTATCCATTCCTGAGTGTCCAGTCTTCACTCACCATCCTCAGTGTCTTTGAGTAAGGCTGTGTGTGTCCGTGTGTGTGTTTCTTACCTGGAGATCCAAGGCTAGTTTCAGCTCTAACTAAAGAGCCGTCAAACTGTGTGCACCCTGCCCTCGCTTAAGTACAGCCAATATCTAGGAATCGCACAACAGCTGCATCACTGCATACCTGCTTTTTATTGCGACACTAGTATGAAAATACACAAATACACACAAGTTGTGGCATGCAACGGGACAGCCCAGGAACTAATCTTCAACTGAAAGCAAACAGCAGCAGCAATGTAAATGTTTGTGCAATAAATACAGATTTGTCATAATTAGAACTAAATGCCAACTGTAAAGGCGGCTGCTGACCGACTTTTAAACACTAAAAGTCTTCACTTGTGCACGTCCTTCTATTTTTCCATAGAGAATAAGCAAAAAATAGAGAGGGAGAGAAATAGAGCTGTATTTACTGTATGTAGTGTACGTTACGTAAATGCTCCTGCTGTTTCTACTACTTTTCATTTATCGGAGTTCTTTAGTGTTATAGCTGCCCAGCACATCCTACAGGTTGTAGATCAATTCAACACACTATTCTTATTCAAAAGAGGTATTGAGTGTATTATGTATTAGGACTGAGAAGTGACTAAATTAAGCTTAATGTAAAATGTCAATATACACACTAAATGTTCAAGATAGCTGGGAGAGAATCCAAATAAATTCATTATAGATTTTTATAGCCAACAAATCAGCAGAAAATGTTAAATTTGTCAACGTCTGGTAAGGAGAAGGCTGGAGTAGATCAACAAAACACTGGAACAAGGGAATTAGCTTTCCTGCTCCAGGCAGACAACAATATTATTGTTGCTGTGGTAAGCACAACCACATCACCTCCACTGTAGTCATGTGCTTACTGATGTAACCAGGTAACCTCCAGGTAACCTAACTCAATGTTTTAAGTGTAAACTAAACCTAACCATGTTATTTTTGTGTTGTAATTTTACCCACAGTGTCTGAGAGCTTTAATTTACTTGTAGGAAAATCCCTTTACCACCTCAAAATGCAGCTGCTTGGGAATAACACTTCCTGAAAGTTCAAATACTTTGGGCCTGCAGCACTGATTTTCTGCGTACAGCCAACATTCTCTGTAGCACTATAAACAGTTTGCATTGAGTTAATTACCGTAATTGTCGGGCTATAAGCCGCTACTTTTTCCACAAGCTTTGAACCCTGCGGCTTTTAGTCAGGTGCGGCTTTTCTATGGATTGTCCATGATTTTTGTGATATCGTAAGACGATTTGTTTTGTTTGTTCCGCTGTTGTACGGCACTACGTTGCCTGGCGGAAGGGCATGTGATCAGACACACAGTATCGGGGTTCAAGAGTGGTGTGTTGGTCACGTGTCCATCCGCCAGACAACATAGTGCCGTACAAGTAGCGCGAAAAACAATGCGAAAAGCAAGTTATGCTCAACTCCACCGGTGGAATCTGACAGCGTGGAAAAGTGTGAAAACATCAATGATCACCAACGGATTTCGAAGGGCTGAATGCTGCATGATGGAGAGGAGGACACCGCCACGGCCCTTCTGAGGGTGTTCGACTCTGACACTGACAACGAGGATTTCTTTGGTTTTGAAAGTGACAACGAAGGAAAGAAGCTGAGAGTGGATGACGAAGCCATCCTGAGCCTGTTTGTATCCGACACTGGAGAAGAGGACTTTGGTGGTTTTAGTGGGCAGGAAGATGGTGGTGAATGACTGACTTTTCTTCTTGTTAAAGCCGTGTCGCTGCACCTGAGCCTAAAAGGTAGGCTGAATCTATTTTTCTGGTGTGCTGTAGGTTATTGTTATGTACTACATTTGTTACTCATTTATGAAGCACAGTACATGTTTCCTACTTGTAATTACCGCTACTTGTACATATACCTAAAAGGTTATGCAAATATGTACCCATAACTTGTTTTTCAAAATATTAATAAAAGGGGTGTGTCTCCAAACAGCCGTCTCTTTCCTGACAATTCCCTTTGTGCATATTCTCTTACATATGATAAGTCAACATTGAAACACCTGCGGCCTTTAGTCAGGTGCGGCTAATGTATGTACAAAACAGGATTTTCCCCTGATTTTAGCTTGTGCGGCTAATATTCGGGTGCGCTTTGTAGTCCGGGAAATACGGTATTCTTTAGAACATACACATATTTACAGAATGTAGCAGACATCATATGGACCAGTAATGAGTTATTTTAAAGTTGTTCATCTGGCTCATAATCCATCGCAAGTCACATGTTATTGTAATGTTAAAAGTACATAAAAAAGTCATTGTTTGGCCATATTACACAAACTAGTGGAACTGAAAACCCACTGAGAAGTTAAGGTAGCTCATAGACGCTCACATCCAGGACAAATGAATCCCATTTCACTACATACTTTGGAAGGAGGAGTGATTCTTGAGTGCCTGTAGAACGAAGAAGAAGACCCATTAGGTGATCACTATGTTAAAGGTTCTTTAGAAGCTTAGCAGTACTATGAAAGGAGTAGCAATCCTTGTGGGACTGTGGAGGGACAGATGGTCAGCGGATGCCTCAACAGTCTTTGATGAGCAAAGAACCTCAGCTGATTTCGTTTCAGGTAGAAATTCAGCAATAGCTTGCTTTTTTGTTGTTGTTGTTGTTTTCGGCTTGCCCTGCTATGTTGTCAGTGTGCGGGTGGCGGGTCAGAGTGGAACATGGAGCACAATAGTAGAGGACAGCCAGTGAGAGGAGAGGACAGAGTTACTCAAGTTGATGACAAATTGTCAACCTACTGTAGCTAACACTGAACATGGGGGTAGTGGGTGGTGAGTAGGGGTGTGTGAGCTACCTGTCTCTCCGAAGCAGCTGCATCACGGGAAACACTGGATAGCACACTGCCTGACCAAAAAACAAATCGCCACCTGGATTTAACTAAGCAAATAGGTACGAGCCTCTTATAGGTGCATAGGTGATTATCTTTCAGCTGGCAACAAGTTATTTGCAAACTGGTGCAATGAGTTGCTTCTCATTTCATAAACAATCATGTCGAAAGACACATCTCGTGGTTGTGGAAAAGATGTTAGTGTGTTTGAGAAGGGTAAAATCATTGGCATGCATCAAGCAGAGAAAATGTCTAAAGAGATTGCAGAAACTACTAAAATTGGGTTGAGAACTGTTCAACGCATTATTAAAAAGTGGAAGGATAGTGGGGACACATCATCTTCCAGGATGATCACGATCAGCGATCACTTAAAGTTTTGGTGAAATCAAATCGTAGAAAAACAACAGAAGAACTCAGGGCTATGTTTAATAGTGAAAGTAAGAGCATTTCCACACGCACAATGCGAAGGGAACTCAAGGGATTGGGACCGAACAGCTGTGTAGCCATAAAAAAAAAAACACTAGTCAGTGAGGCAAACCGGAAAAAAAAGACAATGGAAGAAGGTCATGTGGTCTGTTGAGTCCAGATTTACCCTATTCCAGAGTGATGGGTGCATCAGGCTAAGAAAAGAGGCAGATGAAGTGATGCACCCATCATGCCTAGTGCCTACTGTACAAGCCTGTAGGGGCAGTGCTATGATCTGGGGTTGTTGCAGTCGGTCAGGTCTAGGTTCAGCAACAGTATGTGTTCCAAGAATGAGGTAAGCTGACTATACTGAAGGACCAGGTTATTCCATCAATGGGTTTTTTCTTCCCTGATGGCACAGGCATATTCCAAGATGACAATGCCAGGATTCATCAAGCTCAAATTGTAAAAGAGTGGTTCTGGGAGCATGAGACATCATTTTCACACATGGATTGGCCACCACAGTGTCCAGACGTGCTGGAGAAGGCTTTGCACAGTGGTCAGACGCTTCCATCATCAACGCAAGTTCTTAGTGAAGGTTTAATGCGACACTGGTTGGAAATAAATCTTGTGACATTACAGAAGCTTATCGAAACAGCGATTACGTGTTGAAATCAAAGCTAAAGGTGGTCCAATGAAATATTAGGGTGTGACCTTTTTTTTGGTGGTGACTTTTTTTGGGCCAGGCAGTGTATCTGCTATGAAATTTTGAGACCTCTTTGGTACCATGCTCTAATCTAAAACTGACATGTGATGAGTGAAGAGAAGATATTAATGATTCAGTTTCTGAACAGCTTGTTATAGCAGAACAAACACAGGCTTAACTAATAACACTAACAATGGCTCCGTTTCAACGAGGGAACCCCGTCGGGTATGACTCTGAGCCTCCTTCAAAGGTCTGGAAGTGGTATAAATTAGCATCATTAGTTACACCTGTGCTTTTCCTGCTATGACATCAGATAATCTCATTAAAAAGAGGTACACATGCACGTGCAACCAACCGAATAGGACTCCAAATTAATCTTTGCAAATAAAAAGCAATATTTTTGTTTCCTAAGATCCTCTTCAAGCCCAATTGCAGTGGGTTGTAATGTTCAGCGGTGTATCGTGCATGCATTAGCAGCACACTCAGAAGTCAAGTGTTTTTAGTGTGCACACTGACAATTTTGAGTGTTCCCTAAATTCATTGCTTATTCACTGTGTGTACACCGCAAACTCAAAACCTGCTTAGAGCTTCTAACATCATATCGAATTTGAAAACTTTTTCCTTTCACCAGCTCATATTAGTAAGTAAAAGTAAGCGTTCTTCCTTAAATGAATATTCTCTTGCAAGTAATCACTTTATAGAAGTAAGATTCAATTCCACAGTGGTGTATAATGCAACCCCGGTCTAAATTAAACCCTCTCTACAGTAAATAAATCTAGTTAAAGCTGAAACAGCTGGAAGACTCAGCATAGCTTGACAAAGAGGCAAGACAATATTCTTTCATTGAGGCATAACAGTTTGCAGGCCAGCACTGAAAGGGAAAACAACCTAGAGCACGAGGCTGAAAAGGTGAAAAATGAATTGCAGAAGATGGAGATGGAGATATGCGGTAGAGAGGTTGAGGGAGGTTATCTAATAGAAAACACATTTTAAAAGGAAAGGCAAATGAGTAATGCACAGGCATACTGTCGCAATAAAACAACTAACCAAAACACAGAAGAAAGGTTGACAAATGGCAGCAAGGCTGGTGTAAAGTGAGGGGGAAGGCTAGGGGCACAGACCAGTGACTGACAGGCAGACAGAGTGTGTGAAAGCGGCTAGAGAAATAAGGGAGTGACAGAATGAAGGATTGAGTGATTGAGGGAGGAGGGGTGAGGGAGAGAAATGAAAGGGTAGGGATACAGGGCTGGAGGTTATATATCAAAACTGCAGAAAATAAGAGTAAGGCTTGTTCTATCATAATAAAGTCGGCCAATCTACAAAGTATCGGAGCAGTCCACTGCAAGTTGAGTTTCTACTGCAAACTCTATCAGAAATCTAATAAAGCCTTTTTCATTATTGATTCTTACACGGACAGGTCAAAAAAAGTTGCGGCGAGAGGTCTCAACACAACTTATTTTGTTGACTAATCTCTACAAGGGACAGTGGAGGTGTATGCAGACGGTTGCACAAACTCACCATCTTCTCATACAATGGGGTGTTTTTCTTTCTGTGTGTGAGGTAGCAGGAGGGGCTGGGAAACGATCCCAATATCTGATAGCGTTGCGTTCATTGCTCCATCTCATGTGGCGCCGCACTGACTGTTATTAAAAACTACAGAGTAATATCTGAACTGTCAGTCATTCCTGAGATTAAAGACTGAGCCCTACTTTCTAAGCACCACAGGCCTGGATAAATCATTATCAGCTCCCGGAGCCTTGGGTACCAAGCTTACATTAGGTTAGTCTTAGGCTAGGCGAGCAAACCCCTCCCCCATCTGAGTGGGACTGTAAAAGTCTGCTCGGACTTATGATGATGAAAGCAAATGATTTGATGCCATTGATTTAAGAAAATGTTAAAGCAACATGGGATTCAGTGGGTTACATGTGAGAGCTAGATAAATGTTTCCTTCGATGGTTGTTGGAAATGTCAGAATCATTAGCTAAGGTCCCGCAAGTACACTTAACAAGAAACAGAAAGGTTTCAGTTGTACTCTTCCAGCTTTACACCAAATGTTTAAGAACCTGGGGATTCAAAACCACACAAGGGATTACAAAGGAAAAATGACCTACAGTGTTTGCTTTTAACTCCTACTTGTGTCACAGGATTGAACATAGCATAACATAATGACTAATCTCCTGATAGGTCCCATACTATAGGATGACTCTTGACTCTCGGAAAAAAAACTCAGAAAGGTTACATTGTGGTTTTTAAAATATGACTACAATTTGCTCCAGAAAAGGTCTGTTGTTGAAAATATTCACCAGTGTTATTTGTGGATTTATTGAGATGGAACATCTCTCGATTATGTTTCAATTAGCTTCTGGTCCTCGTTCTCTAATGCACCTGTCCTTCAAACTCAACTCAGCCTGATTCACTATCCTACAGAGCTAATATCATCCTATATGTATTTACAGTGCTTTACAATTTTGTTTAGACAACCTGTCCTTAAAAAAAGGCAAAAAAAATTGTAGAAATCTGTCAAAAACTTGTTTAAATTAAAAATTATATTGTTATTTATTAGGCAAATAGCAGACTGAATTCACATTTTTATGTCAAAATAAAAATGGCACACTGGTCCTCACTTCAAATAAGAAATTAATCAGGCATATCATTCTCCACAAAAATATTCTTATCTTCAAGAATACAATAAATAACTGTAATTGGGCATCTTAATTAAATAATAATAATAATGCTAATAATGATGATAAATTCACAGATTAAAAACAATAATTATATTTTAGCATTTATATTATAATTTCAATTAAAGAGCTGGGAAATTACACAAGCATAAGAAAGATTTTGGTAATTACCAATGCTGTTCATTTAGGCCAGCTGTGGGATAGACCTCACACTGGGTGCTGGTCTAAGAAATGTGTTAAGCACTGTATATAGTCATTATAAATGCATTATACACTTGCATTTTAAATGGATTATGGCAAAAATAACTTGGCTTACCAAATTAACAGATACTTAGAATTCACTGTTACACATATTGATATAAAATGTATTCATTTACTTCCAAAGATACGTACTCATTAATATAAAAGAATAGGAAACTCATTTAGACACTTATTTAGAGATATGCATGTGACACTTGGACACAAGGTAGAAAGCACCCAGTAACACCACTCTACTGTGGTTATCTTGGATTTAAGCAAATTTAGTGTTTGTAGCTCCTTACATGGCTTATTCCACATAATACATCACACAAAATCATGAGGCAAAATCAAAATCCACCAAACTCCCTAATTATCACGCTATCACGTTGTCTGTAAAAATTAAAATCATCACTATGTTTTCACAGCTTGTGAAAGATGATGCCTGCTGCCCAGAAAATTAAAGCGCCTCCACGATCCTAATCAACAAATTAGTTTTTAGGTTAGGTGGTCGCCAATTTGGTACCTTAGGTGAATTTCAGTCTATTACACATACTAAAAAGACTGGAAACTACCGAGAGATTGTCATGGACAAGTGTGTGTGTGTGCATTTGTGAGGTTTCTAACAAACACGAATGTCAAGTTAATATTAGACTGTATTTTCAATATCCTCTTTATTTCTCATACACACCCAAAAGCAAGCGAGCAAAACAATAAGAAGACAATGAATGGCAAACAGTTCTTATCTGAGTTATGGGTTAAGGGGCATTTTCCTTATCTTCATCTTTTCATGCTGAAAGTTGGCCTCGGGTTTGTGACACTAGAGCTAGCGCCACACTAACAGGTGCAAACAGGTCAGGCTAAACTCTGCCCCGTGGGTAGCGGAGAAGCGATAGGGATTCCCTGCTGAGAGCGTTACTTCATTACTGAGAGCCTGTACGTATCTAAACCCAGCCTTAAGGCAGAGAGGGGCCAGTCTGGAGATATTGAATTCACACTTTCACTCGTAACTCAAATATGCAGAGGGGTTTTTTTTTTGCCACAGTGACTGTCTTTTGTCTGCTAAAACCCATTTTTTCAGGTCTTCTCAAGTTGAGAATGATGGCAGTCACTGAAATTTCATTCATTCAGCTTATGTGAGACAGGAGAGGATGGTGACAGTTAAATGACTAATACGAGATCAGCAGTGATTAGAAATTTAGATTTTATATATACGTGCTATCCAAAAATCACATAAATGCTTAACAGCTTTAGAGATTTTCAGAATACAAAAGGAAACTTTGCAAATTAAAATGTAGTCACCGATCATCTTAGTGTTTATATAAAGAGATCCAATGGTCACAAACTCACAAAAGGTACCGATTTTTCAAGTCAAGCTTTCTTTACCACCCTTCAAAGTCAGCACATTTCCAGGAAGTCTAAATGCTGCCTTTCTTTCAAATGCTACAGGACTCTTTAGTAGGTACAACTTACTAATATCAGGCTGGAAAGCCTTCAGAACTGCCTTAATGCTTCATTCTATAGATTTAGCAAAGTGTGGGAAGCAGCACACCCATGATGAGAATCTCCTGTTAAACTACATACAAAAGTGTGTTATTGGATTGAGATCTGGTGCCTGTGGAGGCCATTTAAATACTAATGTTTCTGAACTCACTGTCATGTTCAAGGAAGCAGGATCTGGACTTTCTGACATGGTGCATTGTGGCCATAAAGGGATGGAAATGGTTAGCAGCAACACTCGGGTCCAAGGTCTTCCCAAAAAAAAAAAAAAAAAAAAAAAAAATCCCCCCACATCACCAGTTAATACAAGGCATGACAGATCCATGATCTCATGTTGTTTACGCCATTACGCCATTATTCTGAGCCTAATATTGAAATTTGCAGCAAACATTGAGGCTCATGGCGAGACTGGCAACATTTTCCTGGTCTTGGTGTCCAATTTTGGTGAGCCTGTGTAAATCATAGCCTCCTGTTCTGACAGGAGTGGCACCCAGTGTGGTCTGTTGTTTGGTCATTCTCCTCTGACTTCTTTCATCAAAAAGAGAGACCATGCCAACACTGGCCATGAAATAACAGCATTTTAAAAAGCTATAAATTACAAACTGTCAGTGAATAATGCCCCATTTGTGGACATAAATCACCAACCGACAGTTTTATGCTTTGCACTCTGCTTCACTTCATTTTAACTTGCTTTTTATTTTTGCTGATACTTAGTTACCAAAACTTTGGTAAGTTTAGGAACAGACTGCAGCTTGAATAATAATCTGCCCCTTCACAACCCTCCACACTGAGAGATTGCCCAGTGAATGTGACGCCAAGGGAACTTTAACAAGGGTCCAAATGTTCAAAGCTGGGAGTGAGAGAACCACATCACTACTGACTAAACCCAGTGTGTCACAGGACAGACGCCAAAAGTGACTTTCTACATAACTTTCCTTCAGCACCTATGACGAAATAGTGTCTGAGACTGTGATTAGAGGGTGTGAAAAAACACATATATGAAATGTAACTCCCTGTTACCCATTTCTAAAGAATTGTGCTGCTTTTTCTTTATCTTTATATATGTCTTATAATGCTGCAATAACTGTAGCATGCCAAAAAAACCCAAAGCACTGCAGACCAGATACAACTTCTCCATAAAGCTTCTCTTAAGGCGAGTTTCTCTGTGCATCTCTCTAAATTCTGCTACCTTCTGTCGAGCTATTTTGAATATTGTCTGGGTATCAGCGTGAGCCTCTTTTGTGTTCAGAGCTTCCAAACATGACTCATCATCACCTCAGGTCCTTCTATTCAAAACCCAACCACAAAGTAGTGACAGAGATTTAAGCCCGAATACAAAGAGAAGAAGGCACAGAAGAGGAGTTACATAGCAATGAGGTGTTTTAATAATGTTCATGCACATTGTTGATTTCAGTTTGCATGGATTTTCAAGAGGCTTGTTACTGAAAAGACTCAATGAGAACTAAAAAAATAAAGAAACAAATAAAAATCACACAGCCAATGCGAGAGTCTGCAGTCACAGTGTCTCTATTAGCCAGATGAGATTTATGAGTCATCCGTGATAAGAAGTAACCCTAACTCTAAGTTATGCATAAAATTTTGTGTTAGTTTTGTGTGCCAGACAAAAAGTGAGGAGATCACAGACTCCTTAATATTCATCCCTAGTATCATGACTCCAAGGAGAGCTATTGACTGATCTTGTAATACACTTCCATCTCAATAACTACTTTTTATATTTGAGTATTTCCTGTTATGTTTCTTGTATTTTTGGGGGACAAAACTCATTCTTATGAAGAAAAAACAAACAAACTGTCAATATATCGGCTGATATTCTTTGACACAGGGTTGACACAGCTTCAGAGTTATGCAGCGGTGTGTTTGCCCACTTCCTGATTTCCTATTTTTTTGTATTTTTGTCACATTTAACTGTAACTCCTGAGAAGGTTCACCACAACACATTACAGTTTTGTTGAAGGGGGGGGAATGAAAGGCTCAGCGTTTATTAACTTTCCATCAATATTTTTCAAAAACTAGTTAAAACCTTATTGTGAAGGCTTTGACTCACTCAACAACACCATCTGCCCAGATGTGATCCTACACTATAATACGTTGCCACATGTGTTGCAGTCAATGCAGCCATTTTTGCAAACAATGAAGCTGCTCAGCTGGAATAACAGCTAGCATGTTAGGAGACATTTTCCAAATTACCCACTGTATATTTTGCTGTTTTATTTATGTTTATCATGTTTTAGGTAAAAAGAAGGTTTTATCTTGGTGAATATGAGTACATATGCTGATACATAGGGTTGTGCGATATGACCAAAATCTCATATCCCGATATAAGAATTCTATCGTCCGATAACGATATAAATCACAAAATGTAACATTTTCTGTAAATTCTGTGAATCTCGGGCAGCTCGACTTGCGTGAAGTATTTCCAGCTGCGCTTCATGTAGCTGGAGTCAAGTGTTTTAACCGATGCATGAAACTATACATTTTTAGACATAGGTTGTAACGGCCGCCGTTTTCTTTGTGAGTATTTATTACACAGGGTGCTGCGGGGAAAAGCCTGTTCCAACGTTTGAGTGTAAGGTTTATTTTTTTAGCACCTGGCGGCTCTTTTTTACTTCTCATCTGTAAATAATCTGCTCTTTCATGTGATTCAGTTTATTTTGAAAAGTCTCAACAGGATCTTGAGCTTTATTGTGAAAGGTTTATGTGGAACATAAACAAGCGGACAGGCGATGGTGTTACCGTCGTTGTTGCTAACCACAACGCATAAAAACAGGCGCTTGTCCATCGGTAGTGTGGTTATATTAAATATAAGAGAAATAGAGAACTTTAAGAAATTAATGTAGCCACTACAGTGACCATCAAAATAATGAAAAAATATTGCCGTAAACAGTTTATTTTGCGAGACCAAGAAACAAAACGATAGACGTTTTTATATCGTCATCCGATATATATCGTTATATTGAACAGCCCTACTGATACATATGTAGCTGCAATAGGCTGAGATGGGTTAATATTATTAAAATCCCCTTCGAACACACAAAATCCACATTTGTCCTGAACCTGTTTGGTAGCAAAACTGCCTAAGGCGAAAAATAAATTAAAAGATGGAGAGTGAATGTGTGATCAAAACTATCCACCTCATTAATGAAACTGAGCAGTTAATTAGTGCTGCACCCTTAGGGCGGTACACTCTACTACCAAGACTGTCCAAAAACTCACATATGATCCCACTCTGTGTCAAACAGTCTGTTGACATAGCTCTAATAATTTCTACTCAGACCATGAGTACAAAATAAAAAGGATTGCTGCACTGCAAGGCTTTGCACTGGATTGCATCAGTGCACCTTATGAACTTTAGTGTAAAACTGCATGTATGGCATAAAACCAAATCACGCACTTATTAAAAAAAAAACTTTACACACACGAGACAGAAGCAATACAGCTCAAACTGCATAACTGCTAAACGCTCTTTCATCTCTTTCTTCCTCTACCTTTCAAATTTGACTGAACAGCTTTTATCTTTGATTGATCCTCTTTCAAACCTGATTGAAAAAGTAACAAGAGGAGCACTATAATTTCACCACTTCTGCCACACAACAGGGGACACATTCAGCACATTAAACCTGGCCAGAACCGCAGGGGAAAACTTGCATGATGTGTCTCTGCTTCTGTTTATCTCAGGTCTTGATTAAAATATTAATGAGATGTCAAGAACCTCTTTCTTCTTATTGAGGTTACGTCAGAAGAGATGCAATAAAAGACAACTCTTTCAAATGTGTGTTGACAAAGGAAGGTGAGGAGAAAGCTAAGGTAACTAAGGTGTGTGTGTGTGTCCATGAGTATCAAATTAATGCTCCAAACAAAGGCTTTGCTGACTGTGACGATGACTTAATAATTACACGCAGCAGGCCGACAGACCTGCATCTGTGCAGAAGAATGTCCTTATACAGGGAACAAGTGGAGTGTGTGATAGTTCACAACAAAGGACTGAATCAAGCAGTGGAAGTCTAATGAACTTAAGTCTTTCAAGTAAACACACAGCAAGAGCAGCACTCGCACACTGAGTAGTTGATCGCTTTGCCATTTACGGCTCATTAACTGATGGAGATCATCGATTACTCAGCCGCTTTGTGTGTCAGCTGCATTATGAGGAGAATATGAAGTTTTTAGGCAGGATTTTTTTTTTAATTTTTATAACACACCAAAGAAAATGTAATTCTTTATACTAAATCGGGGCGGCTTCACCTATCTCAGAGAATCCTTTTACAAACTAACCTCAGTTTATTAAGATAAGGTCATGAAGACAGTGATGAAAAGAAAAAACCCTTTACAGATAATCTAGCAGCTGCATAACAGATCTGCTCTTTGGGTAATTTACCATCTGTCTTAACATGAAACATGGTTCAATTTTCTATTTACTTTTTATAAATGGAACAGAAGAAGCTACGAATGCGGTATATTGACTCTTGCTCCAGTTTCTTCAAAAGCTTCATCGAACGCATATCTTATGTTTGCCAAAACTTTGCTGTAAACCAAGCATTTCAACTGCATTGTGCATCATTTCTAAATAGGAATAAAATAGGATAAATAGGAACAAATAGGAATAAAAAGCAGAGGTATGCCAAATTACACAAAAACTGGACTGAAAATCAGAGGTAACATGTCATATGGAGTGAAGAATGACTGAGTGTCTACAGCCATCTTTAAAACACAGTGGAGGCTCTGTCATGGCTTCAGGCTACATTCACCCAGTGCTGTTAGGGGATCTTGTCAAAACCGATTAAATTATGAAGTGCTGTCAGATTTTGATCCACCATGGAAAGTGTCTGATGGGCAACTACTTTGTTTTTCACCATAAATATGATCCAGAAAATCCTACTGAGGTATGTTTTACACAGAGCCAAAGCAGTAAAACATACCTCAGTAGGATTACACACCATCAAACACTATCATTGATGGACTGGCCTCACAGAGCCCGAACTTCAGCATCACTTAAGCAGCGTAGGATCATCTCGACAAACAACAAAACAAAGAATAAAAGTAGTCAGACTTAATATTGACTTACAAGCAGGTTAACCTACAGAAAGACTATCTTCCCCCAGACTGATCTTTCCTTTAGACTATAATACTATATATAATATAATATAATATACTATAATTCGGTATATATTTGCACCTTTTCAATACATTGCTGCACCTATTTCCCATTTTCTTAGCAAAATGCACAGAAATAACTAAAATAAATTATAGCATCAAGGACTAAACTGAGTGTTTAGCTGAAGTCGTACTTTGCCCTGTTTTGGTTTACACCACGTCCCGAGCAAAAAATCTGAGGGAAACAGCAAGATAAGGTCTTTGTGGGTTAATCACTTTTAGTGATCCCTTTTAACTCTACATGAATCACCTGACCTAGCGTTGGTAGGTCAGGTGATTACTGCTGCTTTTAATGTAATGACAAACTTCTGCAAGAGACAAAAAACAACTGCCATTTAAATTACATGGAAAATAACAAAATAAGGAGTGCATAAAAAGCTGAACAGCTCTCAGAGGAATAAATAGAGACCTGAAGATTTATGCCTGTTTGCTGCTGACTTGTCGCAGGGGGCACTGCATAATTCATTAAGGACAACTGCGTCGACAGTTCCACTGACTTTGCTTAATACTGAATTAGACTTGTTGGTCTGCGCTGGAGGAATATCCTCTCAAAGCAGTGTCCAGCACTACATAAACTTTAGTTATGTAGTGTAACAGCAGCACCAGGGATGGATCGGGTTATAAATAGGAATCCTTATAGTCCAACTGCCCACGCAGGTTGCTGACACCTGCATACTTTGCTTCGGGTTGAAGGAAAGTACACAGTGTTGAAGGGAGGAATGAAAGGAATAATCAGAGGACAGACAGATGTGTAGCAGGAGGAAGGAAAGACCTTTTATGGAATGCCAGGAAAAACGTGTTCCCTTCACTTTCTTGTCCTAATTTCTCAAACCAGCCCCTTGAAATCTCACATTTCATTCTTTCTATTTGCCTGAATTTTGTTCATCACCAGGCTCCCCCACCCCCTCTGCAACATTAGACACTCATTCTCTCTCACCCACTCTTTTTCACTGGCATCCTCTGAATTCTGTGACTTTTTGCCTTCTGTACCCACATACATATATACTCCTTTCTCTCATTTTCTCTCTCTCGCTGTCTCTCTTTCTCTCTGTAAGCCACTTGTTACCATGCCAACCCCACAATAGGCCTTATAAAGCTAATAAGTAGAGAGAGCAGGCGGGATGAGCAGCGTAGCAGAAGAAGACGGAGGAGGGAAAAAAAATAGAGGAAAAAAAATGAAATAGAAAAATAAATGGGTGCCAATCTATTCCTGGTATTGGAACTTCAAGCAAGGAGAGTGAGGGAGACACACATCCAGAGAAAGAGTGGAACAAATAGAGGTATACATATTTAGAAGGCATTACTGGCAGCATCTATAAAGTGCTGTAGGACTTATATAATAGGTTTTCATAAGCAGGGTGATAAGGCATTACACATCCATTATAAGAAGACAATCCCTCCCCCAGAATGTAAAATTTTAGTATGTCTGCATCAGCAGCCAGTTTTTATAACAAGATTTTTTTCTATATGCTCTAAAGGTTAAAATAGTAATGTGATGCTTCCTCCTGAAAAATAGAGATAAAATGGATTTATTGATTCATGTTTTTAATCTATAGCCAAAGACTAAGTTCCAAGGACTTAATCAAGAAAAGTAAATTTAATCAAGTCTTTAAGTAAAAGAGCTTGAAATTTTAGAAAAAATGTTTTACTTGTTTTCTGGAGAACAGAGTTAAAAGTTGTCACACCCATCAAGAAATGATATGACACATCAATCCTGTAAAAAGAATTAGAGGTTAACGGGATAATGTATCAGCTATTAACAGAGCCAAGCTAGTGAGTCTCTAATATATACTCTGTCTTTAACATGGACTGTAAATAAAAGATGTATCCGGCCACCATGATGTCCTGCACTTAACAAGGTCCATCCATAGATTGCATAATACTGGATAAATAGAGTTATGATAATCATATCAATAAGGTCATCAGAACGGCTTTTTGTCACACTCGACTTGCTGGACTATCCAAACCATCAATAGTACAACTTTGACAACAGCAGTCAAAGTCCTTACATGGAAATTTGAACATATTACCCCAGTGTTAAAGTCATTTCTCCTATTTCAACACATAATTACCTTTAAAATGATTCTATTAGTTCATAACGCTCTCAATAGTTTGGCTCACTATTACATCTCCGACTGGTTCAGTGTCTATAACCCAATTAGACCTCTCAGGTCACCAGGTGCAAATCTTGTGACTATTAGATCCAAGTGTGCTGAGTGTTTCAGTTACTGTGGTCCTTTTCTTTGGAATACATTCTCTGCAGACGTCAGGTCAGTCACAACTGTGTCTTCATTCAGAAAGAAACTTTCTTTTTGGGAAAGTCTTTCTGTTCTCACAGGTTTAAGCTACATCCACGCTGGGAACCATTTGCTCATTGCATATCGCATTAAAGCTGACAGTTCGTTGCTTGCAGATATTCCACGCTCCAGCTGCCTAGGTGACCATCTAATGTATTTATGTATTTACTACCAGGTCACGTATCAATCAACAGTAATCTTTACTCTCACTGGTAGTTGCTTCAGTTGCCCGCCTGGAAGTTGAGAAAACTTTATCTCAGGTCCGATGCAAGTTTATAAGAACTGACTCGTTTTTGGAACCAGCACCAAGTGGTCACTCAAGGAACTTCAGCCTTTAGGTACTTAGGCAATAGGCAATAGTAGTAGTTACAGTCTACAAATAAGGACATGAGTGGTATCAGTCTACTCGTGCCTATTCTCCAGGAGAGTGAAAAAGTATGTTTTCTAAAATGAAAATAAAAATGTATTAAAAAGTTTGAACAGCTCATGATTAAAATGTTACAGATACATGATTAGCCACTTAGCTTACTCCTTTTTGAATATGGTAAATTCTTAAGATTGTTTACAATTAGAGTAAGTTAGCCAATCATGACTGTAAATAACCTGGAATGTAATTTAACTGATTGTTTGTCACTCTGTTCATCTTTCAATATTTATGAACAGAGCAAATATCTTACATAGTACAGTATATGTTATTGCATTCATTCAACCAATAATTGGATGCATAATTATTAAGTACAGGATCAATGCATTGATCCAATGCACTGAGAAGTGGGATGCCTTTTAGGCAACAGTGTCCAAAAGACACTTTAAGTGGTTGTGCATTCTAAATGAGCCACTGATAACCTATTTAAGCACGAGAACCTTCTTGCAAGCCATTAAATTTTTATGTATCCACTCAGCAATTCAACTATGAACACTATCCATGCCCGATATATTTACATAGTGTCAGGCAATGTTTTCAAAAGTCAAAAAGAAGAGATTTTCGAGACTGTGATCAATAATTGCTCCTCAGTTTCTGTCCTCAGAAGTCATCCACCAGATATCAGTGACAGGCCAAGGCTCATTATGTAGCTTTAAGAGGGAAATAACACAGTCTTGTAACATAAATACCACCGCAATGCTTCAATAGGAATACTAGATGAAGATGTCTCATTCAGTTTTACGCCTGTGTGCATGAGTGTGTGCGCGCGCGCGCGAGTGTGTCTGTGTGCATGCACCTGTGGATTGATAATGAATGTGTTTTTCCCCTGCTGAGGCTCTACTCAGATCAAAGTCTAGCAGGGTCTCTGAACTGCTCCCGGATGAAACACACAGACAAAGACACACACACTTCGAATATGTCTCCTGCCTGGACAGCTTCCCTTGCTTTGCCTCTTTTGTTGGAAGCCCAATAGCTGCGGGTGTGAGGGACAGTTGGACTGAAAGCCAGGTGAGAGAAGGAAGTATTACCACGTCACAAGCTAACCATCGCCAAGGCCACCACTTTTCCATGACAACAGGGATTTTATCACTATGGTAACACAAACGAGGTTCTAGGAAATGACACCAAGGAAACGAAGGTCAGAAATAAATATCTCATAATACAGAAATACTTAAATTAAATATTGAAAATTAAATATTACATTGTGCCGACATAAACGTACAAAAATTATTTTTTAATAAAAAGTGGGATTTACTGTAGGACTTGGTATTTCAAGCAAAAATAATATTCAGTGTTGACTTAGAACTATTCACTCACCCACTTCTAATCTCCAGTGGTGGTGCATATTTCTGGTACATCTGTCATGCTAGCTTTACCTGGTGACGTTTGAGCGGAGCCTCATTTTTCTTTATTTCTCAGAACATTTTGACAGCTGTAATAGTCTTCCACTTTTGACTTTTCTCCTGTTTGCTAACTACCATCAAACCTTAAAGTGCCATTTTTACATTATAGCCACCTTATACATACACACATAAAACCAGGAGTAGAAATCGTCGCATGAACGACTTGATTTTTTATAATTTAAGGAATATTCAAAAATATTCCCTAATTTACACAGAGACATACATGGTAATGGAAAGTCCATGATGTTAAAAATGTGTCAAACTCATAAATATGCAGTCACAATTTTTTAAAAAGGGGCACATGAATAGTAAACATGCTTGCATCAATTAGCATTTATGCTACTTTTTTATTTTGTGAGCTTAAATAAATGCAGTGAAATGTGCACGTGTGCAGATTTAAGACTCAGATGCACTGATTACGGGACTCTTATATGAACACCTCATTCATTACTCCGAATATTCCTTTTGGAGAAGAAACTTTGAAACTCAGCGGGGGAGAGCATCTAATGATGAAACAGTGTTTCATCTGGTGTGACAGTAAAAGCGACTCCCCACTGGACTAACAGAGAATTTTTTGCTGATGTCTCAGAGCCTAGTTTTTAAGATAGCCAGCAAGCTTGCATCCTGATTTGCATCAAAGCTGAACAGATGTGCGATTCATCTGCTATATTGTTACCCTAAAATCTTGCTTTTTAAAGGCCAGACTAAAAAGAATATATTTAACATGATTTATTCAGTAGTAATAGTTTAATCTCTAACATTAATCTGTTCGTTACATCCCCACAAGCATTTAAAATGGTGAATATATCAGGCTAAATACATTCATTTTCACTGGCTTGCCATGATTAGTGGAGTTCTCTGCAAAAGCAAAGAAGATTTTTGGTGAATATTTAATAGTAAGTTTAAAAAAATGTTAACAACTGCAAAGCATTGATGCATTTAGCTTTAAGGGAAAAGACAGAGGAAAGTCTGAAGTTTGTAGTCTCCAGATCACCTGGCTGATTGGTTGCTCACATGCTTTCATCTGACTAAATTCTCACTGTTTGGAAAATTACCGGTGTTTCTTTGATGAGGAGAAAATCACGAGTCCTCTGGGAATCCATTATAATCCATTATTTTTGCCAGTGAGAGGAACACGCTGCTTGTGGAAAATGGGAGTTTTGAAAATGTTGCATTTTCATAACCGTGAACCTGCATTACCCGACAGGTCTAACTAACCGCTGAGCATTCAGTGTCAGAGCCAACCTGCAGTAATTGATGCTGTGTAAAAGTAGCTGGTGTGGCTGTATTCGTCAAAACAAAGTCTAGGGCAGATTATGCAAACACAGTTTAAGAAGTTAAAATGGCATATAATCTAAAAACATCATGCTAATGTGTCTGTGTTGGGATGTGCTGATAACTTTGAATGCAAACAAACCCAAACTGGCATCTTTTAATATGTTTGCACTAATAATATGACTATCCTTTCAGCAATAGCTTGAGTGGCTCCAGCATCTGCAAGTAGTAGCAAATAGAGATATTATTCATTTATTTTGATGAATGAAGTCAGCATTGCCTAACTGAAAGATAAAGTGTTCTCCTGCTGTTGCTAAACTGTCTGCCTGCCTAGTGTAGCCTGGATCATGATCTCTAATTCATCTCAGTCAGAAATGATCCAGCTTTCATGGTGCACTCTGTACACCTTCCAGCTGTTCTCAGACATGTTCTTAGCCTCTAAGGTGCTTGCCACTTGGTTATGGCCACCAGAATAGAATGAGTAGAAATATGATTTCAATTTCCTGGGACCCAGGACAAAGAGATTAGGGTTTTATTTGGTTCCTATGCAGTCAGAGTTTAAGCATCACTTACACCAAGGCAACAGTGACAACATGTAAAAGGAAAACATGAGGAGGAAAAAAAAAAAAAAAAAAAAGGTGGGCTTAGCTATGTTATAATGAGCAACCCAAGTGCAAGAAAAATGATGCACCACATGGCGAAACATACAAGCAGTCATTATATTCACTTTCAGATAAAATATGTGCGTTATGCATTATTAGAGTAGATATTTAGTAAGAGAGGAGGTCACCAAGACACCAGCTGGCTTATACACATGAGAAATGTGGCATTTTAAATATTCTGAACAGATTTTACATTCCCTTTCATTTTAGCTCAAACCACATTTCACTCCCTCTCTACAGATGCTTCACTGAGAATAGACCCCTCTGATGATAAAACACCACTAATCCAAAAATAAAGAATAATTCAGGCAACATGTTAGTGAATATCCAAAAAAAACCACATTATTCACAACCATGTTATTTTTCATCAAACTGATATGACAGATTTTTTGGTCAGGCAGCAAAGAATGAATAAATCTCTTTAATTATTTTTCTTAATTGACCAAATGATAAATTAGTTAGGAAAGACACTCATAGAACAATAAATAATTAAAACAGCCCTTTAGATGCCACCTTAAACTTGTACACTTCCCCTTTAATTCCAAAGTTACTCAGTCTTAATTTGCATCTATTAAAACAGGAAGAAGTGTTTTAGTAGCTTTGATTGCTGCCATTACATTAATGCAAAGGGTTATATAAATAGCACAGCATTACTCCTTAGAGAAGATATCTGTGTTGCTTCCCCCTCCTTCCCCTCGGGGAAGTGAGATGTCATTACATTCCAGGTAAAAGACTTGTTCTCACTTGAGGCTCAGGCCTTCAATAATGATCATCTTGTTTTGTAACTGGAAAACTGAAGGTAAAGGGCATTTAATGCTTCTTACCTGTGAGCTGACAGTCGTCGTTGGAACCTGCAGAGTCCTCCTGGTTGGGGCTGAGCGGAGGGCTGGCGGGGGGACTGGTGCTGAAGCTGGCGTAGCCGAGGGAAGAGCTCACCTCGCTGGGCTCACAGCTGTGGTTGACCGGCCTTTGGACATCCAAGGATGAAGACAGAGAGGTGCGCTGTTTGGGCTGGGAGAAGAGAAGACGAAGGGTTTGAGAGTCCAAAACTTTTTTGTTTGAGTGTTTAGTTTTGTTTGGGTTGCTTGAAAAAAGGTTTGCCAGACAGATTTTTTTTTTGCTTCCCGTCTGAATAAAAAACTTAAAATTAACTCTCAGTATGGTTTTGTATGTTGCGATTTCAGTTTCACATTTTCCTAGTAGCAGGGTACTTATTTGTATATCTTTTGATTACTGTGTTATTATGACCTGTTTCTGTTAGATTTATATTGTTGGATTGTCATTTATGCTTAGAAATATCTACTCATATATGCTTAGAGTTTTATAATCAATGTCATGTTGGTAGAGGGTTGATCCTTAATAGTCTGCAAAGACTTTGTGTGCATTCCAGAGTGTTCTGGCATTCACACCCACATCCTGGGAGCATGGGAGAGGTCGTACCTTCGCTTATTGTTTTGTGGTATGATAAACATATCTATATCTGTTTTAGTCTAAGTGCCTTTTGTTTAGATGAACTGCTGGGCTTCCAGACCAGCAGGTTTAGGGAAGTTGTTTATAGGGTCACACTCTGACCACACACACACACACACACACACAGCAGTGTTACGAGGGAGCGGACGAGAGCAACTGGGGTCAAGTGGAAGGAACGTCACTTGGCTCGGGCCTCCCTCGTATACGAGAAATATAAAGAGCTCTGCTTGGTGTTCAATGCTTTTTGCTGTGTAACTGAACTGTCCTGAACATTCCAGCGAATAGGTTTATGCTACAAACTTATCAGTTTCCTGTTTATGAATGAGGTTTTTTAGGTTTTTACTAAGTCAGATCCTACATTACATTATGTTGTGTTGCAGCTTTATGTTGTTCATGACCAGATCGCCACTAAAAGGGAACCATTGCAAGAATTGCAATTGCAAGAATTTACAGCTTTAGAGAAACACAGTTCTCTCTGAACAAACAGCCCCTTTTTGATTTATACCAAAAATAAAATGCAGTTGCCTGCAGCTCAATAAATGTTCCCACTCATCATGAGATGTAAGAAGAGTTATCTGTTTTTCATCACTCGTTTTACCACAGGGACCAGCTAATAACTTTAATTACCAATAAAGCAATTTTCCTTATTTTTGTTTTGATCCTCTCGCCCTTTATTTTCATTTTCCTTTTTATACGAAAGATCCACTTCTGTTGCTGAAGATCTTGTGCTTTCTCATAGTCAAAAGCAAATCCCTTTATTATTTTATTTTATTATTTTCTGGATGAGTTTATGGGTGGTGCAATCACTGCTAGGAAAAGGAGAAATGGATGCAGCAGTTTATTGAAACATGTGGAAACATACATGAAAATACACCATATGAGGCAAAAACACAAAGGCATTGTTTTAAGTCAAGGCATGTATTCCTATTGTTTCAAAAAAAAATGTGTATAACATAAGATATGGACATCTGTTTTTTCCTCACGTAAAACTGGGATGCAAGATAGCAGATGACAGAGGTAGAACAGGAAAAAGAAGCGAGCCAAAATGGCTGCTTAGAAGACGCAAATGTGAGTGATAAAGTGAGACAGGGGACAAATGAAACTGTAGACTGGCATCTGGTAAACACATCTTACATAATGAGGCATTTGCAGCTCTCAACAACCTGCTGCTAAGCTTCACAAACAACTCAGGCAGTCAAAACCCTGCTGGTGCATGTATATGCAATCACAACTCAAAGGATGTATGCTAAGGGAATCAATAGAGTGAACTCTGAACGCAAAATATCATCCTGAAATATTGAGAGACAGACACACACACGCACAACAGAACAACCTTCGTAAGACCTTCACGGTCTATTTTGTGACTCAAGGTATGAAAACGAAACCTTGAGAGATGGGAAAAGAATATAAAAGGAAATGAAAGCAGGAGGAGGAGAGGACGCTCTTTTCTATGCATGACGCATTCAAATTGGGCTTTGAGATATTCGCCGAACTAAACTGGGATGAAAAACACAAAAGCAGAACAAGAACAGGGGAAAAGGCTGAGTGAAGACACGCCGACTGAAAAGAAAAGCAATTAAGAAATAAAAAGGAAGAAACAAAAGAAACAATGAGTAGAGGTAAACATTTGAAACAGGATAGGGAGGATCAGGCCAAAAAGCAAGCGATCACTGACGAAAGTAAGAGGTACGAGATTGAAATACAGAACAAAAGAATGGAAAATAGGAAGAGAAGACAATGTACAAAAAAAAGGAAGGACAGTGAAAGAATGATTAATTTAACATAAATTTGAAAGCCTGGATATCTTTCTCTATTCTGGGAAATAAGTGCTGTTGGGTGAGAATACTAACGCTAACCCAAACTCTCATGTCTGTGCAGTATTTATGAAGCTGCAGCCTTTAAGCTAGCTTAGGGGAAAATCTGACAGTTTTTTTCTGCTTGTTTGCATCGATTAGACAAGGTACGCCATGCTGAGTGAGCTTTAAGGGTGCAGGTAGGCTGGGGTAGAGCTGTTTATTCCATTTCTTTAGTAAATTACAATCATTTCCAACTAACTTTACCAATAAAAGAAAGAAATCCACCCCAAAGTACACCGCTACTGAACTTGAAGATCAATTTGGTGCAGTGTGTTTGGTCTTTTAAGTTGAAGAATGAAGAAGAATTTTTGCACACACAGAGAGAAAATGACATCCAGCTAAGAGTGAACACTTCAGGATACACCACTGCTCAAGTCCAAGCTAAAAGAACCAAATATGGCACAGAGTTCATTTTTTTTTTTTTTTTTTGTGGAAAGTCAGTCACCAGGGAGTTACACGGTAGCAGCAGCAGAAACCAACAGAGTCTAAGGATGTTTAAAGGACCAATGCATCAACCAGACAAGATCACAACAACCCAGAAAGGGTACAGGGAGTAAAGACGGTGATGTATGAGCCCAACAGGGAAACACACTGACTGGGCAAGGGGAGGGACATTACAAGAACTAGCTGTCAAAGCCACGTATTCTCTTCATTAGTCTTTCCATTTGTCTTTGGTCGTGTAACAGAAGCAATTCTACACAAACCGACAACTTAGGCGTTGTTATCAGGTCTCTGCGATCTAAAGCGTACATAATCTGTGGAAAATAAAGACACTGCTACAAGCCATGTGTGACATGACTCAAAACGTGTTACTGGAAGCTTAACAACAGAACACCGAGGGCTCAAAATGAGATTAAGCAATCGTGAACACAGAATGAGTGAACTCCTTCAAATGTGACACCGTGGTATTTTAAAGTGGCAATCTGAGCCTTTGTGTGTCTCCGTCTTCAGGGTGTTTAATGGGTACATCAACTGCTCCTAAAGCATCCCTCTCTTACTGTACTTATCGGCAGCTCATCTATGTGCATTTGTCTTCCTCTTCTTTCAAACTATTAAATGTGTCTGTTCTCTAGACTTGTGCTTGTTAAGAGCCTGCACACGGACACTCATTAACGCATATAAGAAAAAAAACATGCACATGTGCCATAGCTCTGGCTGAGGCTTAGCGTTAACAATGCAAACAGGCAGCGGGCTAATGAACATGTCGTGCCCGATTGGAAGGGGATTAATGAGCATAGACACACACGGGAACACACACACACACACACACACACACACACACACACACACACACACACACACACAATGCATGACTAAACATTAGAAGAAACCATTTTCCTTCCTTTAACAACATAGCAAAGGGGGGGAAAGGTCATTTAACAAACTACGTGTGTTGAAATCCTAATAATTGACACTTTTGCAACCCAGCATTTGTGCGGTAATTAATCAATAACATGAGAATCTGATCTCATGATTAGAAGGTAGAAATATCACCACTTCTGATGAATGAAACTCCCCACAGAAATATTTACTATGCTTCTGAGGGAAGCAATGCAAAAAAACCAAACATAATATATGTCAAATACACCAAAGAATGAGGCTTATTTGTCTCTAAATGTTGCTTTTGTTAGTGTAACGTGAGCAGTAGACTCAAAGTTAATTATGGTTAGATTTTAATTGATATTTTCAGTTGCTACAGCAGCTCGTCCTCTGTTAACATTAGCTTAGAGGTAATGATCCCAAATGCGGAGCATTGCAAATAGCATATGTCTGTCTTTTATTTCAGCTGCCACACACGTCCACAGAAAGATGTGAGCGTACAAACAAGAAGGCAAAATGTTCAAAAGAGCCGAGCTGACGATGCTTCTGCTTCCAGAGGGCAGTGAAGAACAAGAGAATAGAAAAGATAAAGGAGTAAACATCTAAAACCTCCTTTTCCCCCCAATTCCAAAACAAACTCTTAACTGCAACTCTTACAAGTAGCATTCCGCTGCTCATCTCTGGATTTTGTACACTTTCTTTTGATGCATGCTGTTTTTGCCCCACTCAGCTATATGGCTCTGTTTTCTTGTGTGTTTCTTGTAATGATCAAACTTCTTTTTCATTATTTGCCTTAAGAAATATGTCATATGTCAGCCAATACCTTTTGATTAGCCACAAAGCAAGAAAGCATGAGATTAGGCTTGTCTCATGCTTTCTTGCTTTGTGGTAGATCTTTGTTCTGTCTTCACTGAGATATTTGAATGCTAATCAATAAAAAATAAAATAAAATCATGTACTGAATTTAAAAAGCTGCATTCAGTGCATGACATATTTCATTTTTTTTAATTTTTTTATTTTTTTTGGCCTGTCCCGTTTGGCTCTTTTGCCATCAGAATTGTTGTCTAAAGGCAAAGAAAGATGCCCAACGGATTTACTTTACCAAACTGACCATCCCAGCCTTGCCGTAATGGTCCATTTGATTCACCTTTTATTGTTTATTTTATTTTCACTTACTGAATACGGGACAGACTTGACTGGGGGAAAGACGGGGAGAAAGAAAGAGGGAAAGAGAAACAGCTGAGAAGAGGGACGGGGGAGAAGGGCAAAAGACAAAAACCAACAGAACGGGCAGAGAAAAAAAAAATGCATATATCAATCACCTGGATCACCTGCTGAGAAAGAAAAAAGAAAGCAAGCAGAAGAGAACAAGAGTAATAGAATAAACAACATCACAATGATATATGGGAATATGACAGTAAATACTAAATGTTAAACATTATTGTGCAGCACATAAGATCAACAGAACACAGTGTGCTTTGAGGTAGGAGCCAAAAAGGGTGTAGTTTGTGGGTGTGATCACCCGTGTGTACACCTGTGAGCATGGACGCGCTTGTTTTTTGTTTTTTTAAAAGGTTCCTTCATGTAATAATCTGCTAGAGGGTGTGGGGGGGCCACAGCCCCGTCCTCCAGGGCGTGAAGCAGGTGTGGAGGAGATCAAAACTCCAGACATCCAGAGGCCCCCAGAACACAAGAGACCAAGGAAGACCAACAGAGGGGCAGCTGCGCCACTGTCCCGGAAAGAGCTGAGGAGAGTCCCAGATGAGGGCTCACTCAGCAGCCGCGGAGCAGAAGCCAGGGGGAGTTGCAGTGACGCGCCCGTGAGCTCCGCCGGCAGCCAGCTGCGCCTGAGTGACCGAGCCCCAGGCCGAGAGGCCGGGGGCACCCCACCTCCGAAGTGGCCCGAGCGAGCCCCAGGCTCCAGGCCCCGATAAGCGGCCGCCAAGGAGTGAGCCAGTGTGTACCTGGACGCCCATCCCCGGACACAAAGAACCACCAACGCACCGATGTCTGAGGGGGTCCGCCACTGGCAGGGGAAGTGGTGGTAGGGGGAGACATATTTCAGCAACGTATACAATTTGAAGGTGACACAATTGCTGGTGCCAGACAAGGCAGTCTGAGTATTTTAGAAACTGCTGATTTCCCATAAAGCTATTTCTAGGGTTTACATAAAATGCATACCTTTACAACCAAACTATGCAAAAGGGCATCTCTGAATCCTCAATATGTTGAACCTTGAAGCAGATGGGCTACAGCAGCAGAAGACCACACTGGGTGACACACCTTTGGTTCAGCTGAGCATTGTTTAAACAATGCAGCCTACCCGAATACTATTCCCAACCATACCCATCCGTTTACGACCAATTGACCAATCTGCTGATGGCAGATAGCATGACAACGCATGCTCATTCAGTTAATTGCTCTACTTTTATTCCTCCATTAAAATACTGTAGATGTTCTCTGAAAAAGTAACACCATGCTAAAGATCTTTTTGTGAAGGGATTGTTCCTTTCTTCCTCTGTGACTCATAAATGTGGACGTAGGAGCACTTACATCTAATATACAAAATCTTTTTCAACATTTGAACTAATTACATGCTCTACGTACTATCTATTTATCTATCTGCTAAACATACTGCTCACCTGGTTGTTAAACATTTTAGTTTGTGGTTTTTAAAATGGGCAAATGTGGATTAAAGGTTTAGTCTATTTTAAAATTAAACCTAATAGCTAATGAAGAAAGTTTTAAATTTCAGGTGATGGCAGGTCCAATTTTCCAATCAATGATTTCCATGTGGAATAAAATATTATTGGAATCTGGCTCTCCTACTCTTTTATCCCGGACCTGTATCCAGTTGAGGTATTATGTGCAGACTATTAACCTTTTAAGGTTATGGTTAGGTCTTAGCATAAACCTAACCATAACCTAATTGTTACCCTCACACTAAAACCACTTTTTGAGCCTCAAAAATGCCTTCAAATTCGTGGGGATGGGCATTTTGTCCCCACAAGTATAGTAAACTTCCAATTTTTGGTCCCCACAAAGATATGTAAACATGATACACACACACAAAATAATCTTCCTAGAATTGTAAGTGTCCTCCCCACCATTCTCTGCTATCGCTTGCCATCCCTTGTGTTTATTTGCTCTATCCCTCAGTCAGATGAAACAGTCTTTTATTTTGTTCCATCATCTAAGATTGTGAGGAATCCAGGAAGTAATTTACCTTCTGTTTGTTACCAAGCACTGAACTTGTTTTCCCACCAAATCTATTGTGACAGATGATTTAAATGTGATGCAGAGGCCAGCAGAGACTAGCAGTCCTCTTGGCTCATAACCAATGATATGTATGAAATGCATCATTTATTGAAAGCATCCAAATCCCGGTTACAAATCCTTTTAATACAGGCAGAAAACGGCAGGGAAAAGCTGAGATGTGCAACTCCCACTTGAGAGATTTTAGTATTAGCTTGAGTCACTTCTATTAGCAGTGCATGACCCAAGTCTGTCCTCTGGGGCCACCGGCTGGGAAAGAAAATCTCTTTAGCCACAAACACAGAAAGGTCTCCTACTTGTTGCAATAACTTGAAAATGTCCAGGTGGAGTAAGGAAGGGTTGAGAAAAATGAACTGAACAGTATAAACCGAGGGCCCCATTCTCTCCATTTTCTCTCGTCTTTTGTTACACAAACACACGACAATGTGGGCCATATGAAGAGCTGGCACAAACACTTAGATGTATTTATGGAAATATAAAGCAAGTGTTTACTGTAATTACAGACAAATCCGAGCAAACTTCCTGTGAGATTAACTAACAGGAGCAACACTGTTACAGCAGCCGGCAAGTGGCACAAGCAACAACCTCAGCATCTAACTGACTGATGGGAGTGAAAGGATGAATGAGCTCTAAACGCCAATGCGATTCGTAATCAGTCTGTGAGGTGTTGAGTGAAGATTCTAGAGGTTTGTTTTAGTCAAGAAAATGTGATAATTCTAGAAGTTCAAAATAAATCAATAAATATATAGAGAAATAGAGAGAGCATTTAGATCCCACCAGCACAAACGGTGACAACAATTCACAAGCATGTGTTGACTTTGTACAGAATACAAGGTCAGTGTCAGAGCATATATAATGGATGAGCATTCAACTTTGACAGGGGCATTTGGATAAAGTAACTTTGCTATTACACATTTTATTAAAAAAAAACAAAAAACAGGAATACATTTATGCCCACAAATCAGAGACTGTAAACTAAAATACACGGCACGTTCTGTTATTTTAAATTTACATAAATTTCCATTTAAAGCTGAGTGAATCCCATGAGACTGATACACCTATACACTGGGCCTACAGCCAATAATCAGTTGACATACATTTCAAGTCTTTGGATGTCACAGTCTTAGACCGTGGGAGGAAGCGGAAGTCCACGCATGGACAGAGAAAACATGCAAACTTTACAGCTGGGAAGTGGATTAGAACCTAGGACCTTCTTGCTGTGAGTCAACAGCGATAACCACTGTTTTGCTACTTTAAACCAAAATCATTAACCTGTCTGCTTGATTACAACCTTACACACATAGCACACTCACAGAAACCAACTCAGAAAATGCAGATATATCTGTGTTAGATTACAGATGCAAAGCGGTTAAATGAATTTACCACATACTGGGAAAGTTGCATATATATGACTGTGAGTGCAGAGTGCCCTCAGCACAGTTCCATTTGTTTTGCAAAGTTCAAGTAGGGTCATCAAGACTAGCTGCATAAGCTGATGAATGACCTCTCCTCAGTTCCAAAGAGACATCAAGGATATTTTGCAGAGTCTGACCTGCACAGGCTCATTGGTGACTGCATCAGAAACACCAACTGAATAATTAACCTCAGTTTGAGCTGGAATAACTTACCAGCAATGTGCATTTTTATGTTTTTCATTAGCGAACAGTAAACTTTAATTTAACTAATACTTTAGTTATATCAGCAGAATTCAGCTGAGAGGGCGCAGTGATCTTTTTAGATGGGCCTTTCCATAAAGCTGACGGTGACTACACCAAAGAGCTTCCTTGTCAGTTCCAACTGCTACTTTTTCTTTGTTGAAATTCAAGTGTGATGGCTGAAGTGGAATTATTAAAGCTGTTGAGCAACAAAAATGATCCTTGCAAATATAAGTTAATACCTACAGTAAAACCTGAGGTATCAGCAAAAGTAATGTAAATCTAACGTACACACTGAGAAAAAAAATACACATGTCAGATGTTGTTTATATGTTGGGTCCTTTTATCTTGTTGGTAGGTGGTTGCTAGGCAATGTGATGGGCGTCATATGATGTGGATATGAACTTTTTTAGGATATAAATGAGGTCTTAATGTTGTGACATTAAAATGTGTTTTTTTATATGTGTTATATGTGCATAAATGGCATAAATGGGTGTTACACATTATCAAGGTGGTTCTTAGACAACACAATGACATCACAAGATCTTATTATAGATCTCCTGATGGTCTTTTTCAGTATGACGCTGATTAAAGATGTATACCTAGGCGTGCAAACAACACTTTAAAAATGGATGTCATGCTACTTTGTTGGCAGAGACCAGAGAGACCACCACCACCACCAAAAAAAAAAGACAAAAAACACACTGCATAAAACTTTCTGCCTTGTTTACAAGCCACAAGCTAGCAGAAAGCCTACAATTATGCATGGGAGTTGTAAAGCTAGGTGTTGATTCACAGTGGGGCTGATAATACTACTAAATCTTTTACACATCTTAGAAGAGTGATTAAATTTGAGGCTAAAATCAACAAAAGCCTTTAAGACAATCTCTTTACTGGATAGATTGGTTGGTTTATCATCTGCTATCACAATAATGTCTGAGAACTTTACCTCCATTTGTCCTGAAGAACAACAAGTTTTCAGTGTTTTTAACCTTTTCACATTTCCAATGAGATCTGTCCCGAAATGGCAGTTTATAAGTGTGTCTTTGGTGCTAACAGAGGCAGGCAGTCTTTTCTGTGACGGTCCTGTTTGTTTACTGTAATTATGCTGTCATCTTAAAATTACTCTGCACTGATGTTGAAATTACACATATCAACTTGCTCCGGACTGGTCAAAACAATCCACTATCCACCACCAAAATCAACACCCTTTCCCCCCACTGAGTTACAATAAGGATCTTTAGGTCCCTTGCTCAAGAGCACTTTAACTACAATAATTTGGAAATATGGGACTGTACAGTAAGTCATGGGGTTTCCACACAGGCACATCATTCACATGTCAGGCTGACATCCTTCTGAATACTCTGGTGATGTTTTCAGAGTGACAGCGGTGTCATACTTGGCGCCTTTATTATGGACTTTGTGTGCGTCTGTGCATCCTCTCGGCCTCTGTAAGGGGAAAAGTATTATCTCCATGTTTCAGCATCAGAAAGCAGTTGGCTCGCTTTATCTACTCTCTGAGTGTGTTTGACTGTCTTCATGTGGCCAGGGTAGCTATCAGCTCAATCAAGGAAGTGTTGAAGTGTGACAGATCCAGGGTAGGTAGATCTGAATGTGTGCAATGCATACTGTATTTCCACATATTCTTCTGTGTGTGGGTGGGTGTGAATGGGTGTATAAGAGAGAGATCCCAGTATTGCAGACATTTGCATTAGGTAAGCAAAAGAAAAATTAGAGCCTGAGCTTTAGTAATGGGCAACACACACACACACACACACACACACACACACACACACACACACACACACACACACACACACACACACACTTTTAATTTCATACTGCTTCTAAGGACTTTTAACAAACAGGTCCCCTGTCCCCATAGAGGGGTCTATGACAAAAGTATACACTTTGAGTCACTGCAGCAGAACTGGAGAGGTTTTTGTCTTGGGGGATGGCACACTGCAAAAAGAGACCGTGGCAGCAAATCACTTGATCTTGCACCATTATGCAATTGTTACGTTGCCAGTTCGGCAGAAAATCTCACCATCAGGGTGAGATAAACTGCTTGTTTTCAGTAACTCTCACTGAGTACTCAGTTTATTAACTCTTCATGATGTCAATTATGCTCAGTTGGTTCTTGCCAGATTAAGACTTCTCTAGGAAGTCTATATCGTAATTTATGCCTTAACCTTCTGCGTTATTCAGTCGTTGGCTGTGTCATTCGGACATATAGCGACATTTCTCAGGAGGTGCATGTCAGTTCACGTGGAATGATCTGGTTTATGATTAAAAGGAATTTATGGCTGCATCTTAACTTATGAAATAGACTTCCCATAGAAGTCTAAATTAGGGGCCAAGAGTGTGCAAAGAAAACATCCTGCACACCAAAACATCAGAAATCAAAACTCAGACCAGGCAACATTTTTACTACCTTCTAGTGACCATTTTTTTAAGCCAACTGTAGCCTCAATTGCCTGTTTTTAGCTGACCGGACCAGGACCCGATCTGGTCTTCTGCTGCTGTTCTGCTTCAAGGTTCGATGTGTTCATGTGTTTTTTCCTTATTACTGTTGCCTTCCTACCAGCTCAAAGCACTCCAACCTCTGCCATCAATAAGGCATTTTTGCCCAGAGAACAGTCGCTCACTGGATATTTTCTCCTTTTGGGACCAGTCTCTAAACTCTAGAGATGCTTGTTTGGAGGAAAATCAGTTGATCGCCAGTTTCTGAGATACTCATATGAATCTAGCATCAATAACCATGCATCCTTCAAAGTCACTTAAAGCACTTTTTTTGCACATTCTAAAGCTCAGTTTGGGCTTCAGCAGGTTGCCTTAACCATGTCTGTCTGCCTAAATGAATCGAGTTGCTGCCATTTGAATGGCTGATTAGAATTTAATTTGCAATAATGAACAGCCGAACACCTGATAAAGTGGCCGGTAAGTGTTTATTAAAACACAATCTGATCAAACGAATAACACAGAGTTTTCATGTCTTTATCAAACACACTGAGTAGACACTGATGGTGCAGGTCAGAAAAAGTAAAAGGTTGTCTGTGCTTACAGTTTCCCCCAAAGCTGCTTGGAGTCAGGTGTCGCAATTAAGGAGATGAGACTGGAGGTGTTGGAGAGGTGCCTTTCTCAGCAAATAAAGGTGCCTAAAGTGTGGTTACTCACAAAATTTGCTCTTTTTGACAAAGAGTGGCCAGTGTGAGTCATATCTCAATAACATTCACAGGATTTTAGAAAAAAACATTTCAGAGATGCACACAACAGCGTATTACAAAAGACCTACACGTTCCTTAATCATCAAATCGTTCACAAAGAGAGCAAATTCACGAGTGCTGCAGTACTCCTCTGCTTAGAAGTAATTTTACTGCAAATATGTAACATACAAAGTATAGTCCTGCAAGAAGTTAAAAAAAACCCCTCAAATGTAGGAACAAAACTGCAATCTATGTTTCCAATTTAGAAAGAAAGAAAAAGCTGAATAAGAATACTGTTAGCACCACAGAGGAAACACCTGGTCTCAATAACAACAAACAAAAAAGTTAAGGTAAACTAAATTTTGAAGCATAAAGGCAAATCACACAAAACTACTATCACTGCTTTGAGGAAACATGGTGGAGGAAGCATCATGATTTTGGGCTGCTTTCTACTTCAAGGTCTGGACGCCTTGCAAATACTAAGAGAAAAACTGAATTTCAAACTGTACCAGGGGAAAATATCAGTGCAGAAAAAGAAAAGAAAAGAAAATAAGATGCAATAAGCCACTGACCTGCATTTTTCAAATAAAAATAACTAAATGAGATCTTGGATTCAGATTCCTGACCTAAGCTTAACTGAGATGCTTACTGTTTTCATAATTAGCCAAAGGAAACATCTAATGGATGTTGTTGCTTATTCCAGCCTGCACAATGTGATTAATCAGTCTGAAAAGAGATGAAAAGCACCAGTGTTTGGTTGTTTTAACCTCACAAGTCAAATGACGATTAGACCACATAATATGAGTAATCATTGCAGAAATCACGGTAATTCCAGAGGGTTCACTAACTTTTTGCTTGCTTGTGTGTACTGCTGAAATAGCCAGCGGGAGCACTAAAATCTAATGAAATGAATTCTAGAGAATTAATTAAACACTATAAAATTGAACTCTGGTGCTCCTTGATTATGTGCGCTTCAAGCCGAGAGGAGGCCCGCTGGGCGCCGCATGTGATCCCTCTACGCACATTAGTTAACATGCCAAAGATAGACCCATGATAATGGGTGGGGGTGGGTGAAGAAAACAAGGCAACAAGAGAAGATGCTGTGGTGAGTAAAGGCCATTCAGAGAGTCAGAAGGTCTACTTATCTCACGCCATGTCTTAATCTTCAACAAGAATGAAAATCTTGAAAAACACTGACATGATAGTTACTACACTACATTAAACAAGCAGATGAGTTCAATATTTTTTTCAGTGTTATGTCACACATCATCTGCTCACTGAGAAACAACTGCCTTTAATTATCAAGGTGCGAAACGCTCGCGCTGCGCTCGGGTGTCTGATACTATCTTCCCAGTGACCGAAAAAGCGAGAAATAAATTAATCTCAAGTCTCTAATGAACTTAATTCGATGTTGCGTTTGAATCGCCGAGTGTTGATTTGAAGTTATTCAAGATCAGAGGCATATTATTATTAATCAATTCTGCTGCTGGTTTACACAGAAAGTGAAGTTTTGAAAGCTTTATAATACAGGCAAAGCATCTATCTGTGATATAATGATGCTGATACACATTTAATACACATTCCTTTCACACTTCAGTTGGCTCACAGGAGGTTCCTTCACTGAAATAACCCTAATGAAGCATTTTTTTAAATTTAATTTCATACAAATATCCATAAATGACTCTGTTTCTTAAGCAGTAGACGATGAACTTCAACTTCTGTCTGTCTGGGTTTGACTTTTTCATCTAGATCTCATTAGACCTTTATTATAGTGAACAAATGATTCGCTACAACGACAAAAACGAATCTGTCTAGATGGGGAGTTGTGCTGGGTTAAGGGCAGGATCGTTGTGTTTAGCAATGACTGCTTTTTGTGTTTCGGCAATCTTCATCATTATTTTTCCAATATAATCACCAGGTGATCAATGTTGTACCATCTGTGCCATTAGCATTAAAAAATAAACAGTGAACTTGCATAGATTCAGGTACAGCAGCTACTGAGACAGTGACACAAGAGGAGTTTATATAACTCCCAGCATGAAAAGAAAGTAATATAGGCCTATTCATCGGGGGACCTTTTTTCACAATGTATCATATAGTTTCCTGTGTTAGTGAAGACAGTGTGGCAGATGCAGGCTGTACAGGACCGGCTGTGGCTCAGGAGGCAGCGCAGATCATCTACTAATTAGAAGGTTGGTGGTCTGCAAGCCAAAGTATCCTTAGGCAAGATAGTGATAGTGCTCCTGAGAGTGAATGTGTGTGTAAATGTACTTAGACTAAGAAAAAAGTGCTTGTATAAATCTGTGTGTGAATGGGTTAAAAATACATGTCGTAAAAAAGCCCATTAGGTGCTTAAGTAGAACAGAAAAGCACTACATAAGAACCAGTCTATTTACAAGTAAACTGGGACATCACATCTTTTTTTTAAACCATCTTTTCAGGTCAAACAGGAAGAAATATGAATAACATACATTCACCAAATTAACTGTTTTAGCTTATGTCTAAAAACCACCTTAAAAACACATGTGACAAATATGGAGCAGTCTGTAATTGACAAAAATCTAACGGTGAAACAAGGAGCTGATGAGATGGGATCAACTAGCATTTCTAACAAATGGATCAATGTAGGCTCTCCTTACACACACATTCATTTCAAAGAGGCGCAAGCGTGAACTGTCAATACAGTTCAAGCTCATGCACACTGGTGCCTCAATGAGAGAGAGACAAATTAAATAAAATCTAAATTTTAAAATCATATTAATTTAATGCGCCAGTGGGAAAAATCTGTTAAATAATGCAGTGACTGGCAAGCTACTGGTGCGCATTCTGACCACAGTCAACGCACAACCCAGCTGCATGCAACATGTAGATGCTGGTGAAAGGTGAAAGTTAACATGAATCAAAAACTGAATTATTAAAAAGAGTGTAGCTGGTGCAGCAGCAGACCACAATCTCTCAATCGCACCCCATTATGTCAGCGTGGAGGTTCACAGATGACACAGCAGATACCTGTCTTCCAAAGCTGTTTCTTCAAATACAGAAATTTGACGTTTTTATACCTGCGGTGCAAAACGTGCCCCCACAGGCTAGACTTCCAGCAGGTTTTGTGACTAAAGAAAATATTCTAAAATAAGACCAAAATAAGACACTGAGAATGGAAGTTAAATCACATTTAGAACAGAAACACAGTCAAACTTTCCAACCCTGGTTTAAAAGGACCGTCTGAGTTTTTGCTACCAGAATATGATGCCTATAAGCACAAACATAATGGAAATTTTAGATAATCTAAACTACTAGAAACAGGAACAGAGAGAGGAAGGTAGATGAAACGAAACAGGGAGACAAACAGAAACAGAGAGATGTTTACCATTGTGTGTGTGTGTGTGTGTGTGTGTGTGTGTGTGTGTGTGTGTGTGTGTGTGTGTGCGCGCGCAGGTGTTTAAGCTACTTGTGGGTGGATGCTCTGATGTTCAATAATGCATCAGGTGCTTCTACAACGCATTCATTAGTGTGTGTGTGTCTGTTAGTCTTTTTGTCTGTGTTTGTGTGTGTGTTCACCTGTGGGCGGATGACTCTCTCGATGCTCTTCAGGGCTGTGTCAGGGGAGGGGGGCGAGCAGTCCGGTGTGGGTCCTGTTGAGCAGTTGCCATGGTTACCATGCTCCCCCTCACTCACCGTTACATGGGACAAGTGACCTTAGAGGGAGAGAGAAAGAGTGAGGGACAAGTAAAAAGAAGAGGGGAAGACTTGCCCTTTGTACCCCCTTCATCATCCACAGGAGGGCGGAGTCTAAAGCCAGATTACCATTTCTACGATACTTGCAAGCAGATGTGTTTGGATTTAAACTCTGCATGTAAACAGAGTCACAGTTAAAGTCAAGGAACAAAATAACACAGAATAAATGTAGTATTATGGGACAGACATTTAACAACATCCAGTCAAAATACTGCAATATACACCGATCAGGCATAGCATTATGTGCACCTGCCTAATATTGTTGGGTCACCTTTAACTGAAAAAACCATCTTTACCCATTGAGGCATGGACTCCACTAGACCACTGAAGGTGTGCTGTGGTATCTGGCACAAAGAAGTTAGCAACAAATCCTTTAAGTCCTGTAAGTTGTGTGTGGATTGGAATTGTTTGTCCAGCTCATTGCACAGATGCTTGATCGGAGTATGACACCGACTTGCCTTCTTGCCATAGTGGATCATGGGTCCAGGTATTCCCCAGGTAAGCAATGCACCCGGCCTTCCATGTGATGTAAAAGAAAACGTGGATCATCAGACCAGGCTACCTTTTCCCATCCAACTCTGATGCTCATTGTTGGCGACAGTGATCTACACGGGCACCCTGATTAGTCTATGCCTATGCAGCCACATACCAACAAACAGCAATGCACTGCTTTTTTCTATCGGCTTTCTATCAGAAACAGCATTAATTTTTTAGGCAATTTGACCTAAAATAGCTCATCTGTTGGATCTGACCACACACGCCAACCCTAACGCTGCACATGCATCAGTGAACCTTGGCTGCCCTGGACCCTGTCGCTGGTTCTCCACTGTTCCCTCCTTTGACCACTTTTGATGGATAACGACCTCTGCAGACCGGAAACACATCACAAGTTCTGACCCAGTCGTCTAGCTATCACAATTTGGCCCTGGTCAGACTGTCCCAAATCCTGAATCTTGCCCATTCTTCCTGCTCCTAACACATCAACTTGGAGGACAAAATGTTCATTTGTGCCCTAATATGTCCCGCCCACCGACAGGTGCCACGATGAAGAGATAATCAGTGTCATTCACTTCACTTGTAAGTGGTCATAATGTTATGGGTGATGGATGTAAATGCTCTTAAAAAAGCAAACTAGATTATCGCATCTCCCCAGTGCTCGGTTTTCAGTCTTTAGAAAAAACAGGTGAGAGCTTAGCCAGTCTTTTCAGACTATATCAGTTGCCAGCATGAAGCAGTATAGACAGCAAAATAGTTTATGTAGGAAACAAAACATAGGTGGTGTAATAGCGTGTTAGCATTTTCTAGTTCCCGCTAAACACATGAGAATTCAGCAAAATGGCTAATGTGTCATATTATGTACAGTACCTCCGCCTAACAGTGACCTGGTAGTTACAGTTGTTTTATCACTGAAGAGAACCAAAGAGAGGTGAGTGTCATTTTGTAATTTTACAAGCTTCAGCAACAACCACAGCAGGAAAACGTGACTGCTGTCCAGAGCAGTTTGATGTCTATCTCAGTTTTCTATACACACACTCAGTGTGTGCAGTTGATTACAGAGTATCTGAGCTAATTTCCCCAGTGCATGATCCTTTAGCAGAGAAGAGGGGAGGAAAAAGGAAAAGAAAAAGACCAGAAAGGAAGGAAGAAGAGAAAAGTGCTGAAGTCGACTGAATTAACTTTCAGTGGGAGAAAGCATTTGTCTTAATCAACTGGAAGAGACACAATACCCAGACAGCTTTCTCGCAATATTGTCATCAGACACACACACACACACACACACACTCGCTAGATGTTTTCTGTCAGTTACCACCTGCCTACACGGACTCGATCAGATGCCAGAATATCATCCAATTAAGGTGTGAGACCCAGTCGGGACTATTACCTCACAAGTGTGCATACATGTACACACTGACACAACAGCACTAAGAACAGAATTATATATTTCATCTGATTTCCAGGGATTGTTTCTTAACTAAAGCGACAACATTAAAGCCACGTGCCTACTAGGTGTATGTACGACCCCCCCACCCCCACTTGTGCCACCAATAGAGCTCTAGCATGTTCTAAAATGGGCCAGCAGCTCTGTGGTGGTGTCCTGTGGCATCTGGCATTGGACCTCTGGTAGTGTTTCAGGCTTGTTCCTGTGCATCCTGGATTGGATGAATTAATTAGTTCTGCGGATTGATTATTTTTGCTCCTATGTAGGGAGAGTGCTGCCATCTGCTTGGGCTGCAACAATGTTAAGGTGGGTAACTTTGATATGAATGCCCAGACGCACGGTGTCCCAGCAGAACACTGCATTCTTACAAGATAATCGCATAACTTTTAATTATGTGGCAGGTCCACTTAGCTCATTTCAAATGGAAACTGAAATAAAAGCAGTGCTCCCTGTTGTTGTTTCAACTTGGATGTCGTTGATGGTGTGATTTTTCACAACTCCCACAAATCATCTTCACCTATTCAAAAAGAACAAATGTATAAAAAAGGGAGAAATGTGGGGCTGCTGCTGATGTTTTGCATAATGACACATACAGCGTCCTGTAATTTAATGAGCGACAAACGCCTTTACTTTACATTTACCAGGATGTCAGCCTGCAGAGGAGGAATTCTAATCTTCATGTGGAAAAAAAAAAAGCAAGAAGAGGTACCAAATTATTTGTGAACAAACTGAAAAGGATAAAAATAAAGTTGTATTCAGATTTTCTTTTTACTGTAATTGAAAGTAAACTCTACATTTTTTTGTTACTTATTATGACAGAATTTTTTAATAATTAAAAAGAACATGGTAACTTTTGAGAAAGCAATAAGAAAAAAAGGATAGCAGCAGATGCATTAGATCCCTGAAGACATTCCTGGTGGAACAATATTCAGTCTAAAAGGTTGAAATCAGCCCAAAATTAAAGTGAGCCAAATAGAGAAGAAATAAAATACAGCAGATACGGTGTCTGGTGTATCAAATGAAGCTTCTGCCCTGGATTATAAGTTTGAGATGAAGCCATTTACAGTCATTCAGTGTAGCTGGTCTTAGCTGACAAACACTGTTGCCATCTGTTTTTAACATTTAACAACCACACAGAAAGAATATATCATTTCTTATATATTCTGAGAAACTCTTGGGATCCTTTTTCAGTACACTTTAGGTCATTATCCATTTGGCTAAATCTGACATTTCATCCAGATACCGGTACTTCTATCAGCAGTCAGATCATCAGTAAATACTAGTAAGCCAGTTCCACTGACAGTAATACGAGCTCACGCTTTAACATAAGATCCACCGCACTGCATTATATCCACACTGTGGGTTGCGCCACTTCTAAAGCTTTGGCATCTCTCTGATTGAAAATGATGGCCTCTCACTCTTATTAACATCTCTCTGGGCCTTCTATCCAGTAAAAAGCTACCAAAAGCAAATATAATTGGACCCAACTTCGGATCTTCAATCAGTTCAGTCTGTCGTACAATTATAGAGCAGGTCTCACCTTGCCACACAACTGCTTATCAGTCATTCGTCCAATTTTTTTTAAGCTCCTAAAAATGAAGCACTGTTTCTTGTTTGGTTTAAAATCTACTGTGATGGTGTACAGAGGTAAATTTGCCTCTTGTGGAAATAATTGCATATTCTTTATTGACATCTAATAACTTAAGATTTTTCAAAAATCTACCAAACAGCATTTTAACAAGAATCCAGAAAAACAGCAAGTAGGACCAATTTTCACAGTAACACAAAAGAATGAGGCTCATTAGAGAAGAAATCATAAACACTGAGAAAATGCTAGCAGGAACAATAATCGAGCAACAGAGAGAAACACGATTTGCAAAGATGTAAACCTCATAAGAGACCATTTCCAGACGCAGCTAAAACTCCCTGAAGTCCTTAAATACTAAATAAATAAATAAAAGAACTGTATTTCTTTTCATGGAAGATTTTCTATATACTCCAGCAACCTGAAGTTACCAGTTTTATTGTGAAGCAGCTTTAAAACCAAAAATGTCTGATCCTGGTTTAGAAATTGCTACCATCTTCCATCCTATTTTGATTTTGATTTTTCAACAGTCTGGCTGCAGACGTGAAGCCACACAATCACGCAGGCACATCTGTCCTGCAGGGGGAAAGTGACACAGCTTCACAGCATGCTCTCACATCTATCAAACATGTTTGCAAACACACACGAGCATGCGCATGCACACATACACACGCGCATGCACCATAAAAGAACTGCCTGGAGCTGAATCAATGTTTAAATGTGGGCGTAAATAGATAAAATAAAGAGTGAAAAAAAATGGGAGAGAGAGAAAAAAGGAAGGAGGGTTATATATAGATAGGGATTGAGGTTTTGTCCTATTGAATAAGCCTGTCAACACTGTTTTTGATGATGGATGTAAGATGTGTGTGTGAATGTGTCTGTTTCTGACTCTGCTTCCTTTACATGTGCCTTGGGCTCACTCCTGGGAAACACTCTTAGCTGTCCTTGCCAAAGAGAATACATGTTTGTATGTTAGTGTGCATACAAAAGTGCACATGCGTATGGGTGTCGAAATGTAATCTCTGATGGATGTTGTACCTGTTCACATCCTTGATACTGGGAAGCGCCGAAATGTTTCATTGTACAGTTTCTGTGTCTTATAATAGAGCCTGGATATATTCAAATATAACTCTGTGTACATCCAAGACCAGCTGCCCTGCTCTTTACAGCACCCTGTAGAGGACCCGTGTGTCTAAGTGAATTCTCGGTGTGCGCAAGCGTTCAATCAGCTGTCCACTTCCTGGTCATCTAACAAGACAAAAACTGTCAATTTTAGACACGTTCTTTGGGCTGTCAGTTCTGCCTCTCTGCCACTCTGGGGGTATTTCATATGTATAGTGTATGTGTGTGCATGCAACCTTGCAAGTCAGTGTCAACTTACAGCTGAGCTTCTGTGTTTTTTTAACACTACAGTTGGAATCGAAAAAAGAGGAAGTTTGAAAGTTTTATTTACCCATGCACTACAGCAAAGATGCTTTAGCCAATCCCTGTTGTAACCCAGTGTTAAAAACGGGATTAAAAGTATAAATATTCATACTCTCACGATGGGAATAAATATTGATAAAAACAAAATTAATTATAATAAATACTGATAAAAAGCATGTAAACATAAGTTTAATATGTACATATGTATATGTGGTATATAGATGGTGTGGGGGCAGGACTTAGTCCTTTAGAGTGTGTTTGTCAGATCCACTGAGCGACCAATCATTGGCCGGTCTGACCCTCCCCCCAGTCTGTGCGCTGCTGAGACACCTGTGCGTGCCTTCGTGTGCCAGTAAGATACGCCAGAGACACAGACGGTGAAAGATCAGTTTACCCGTGCGGCGAAGAAGCTAGCTGGATAGTGAAAGTCCTTTTTTCGGCGAGAATAATAAGAGTGATACTGTATTCCAGAGGCCGTGAGCCAACGTGAGCACTCTGAAGCCCCGTGTAGCATTTGTTGCTTTGCATGGTGAGTCCCAGGCAGTACACGTGCGCTAGCATAGCATGCTACTTGCCGCTAGCTCCGATGCTAACTTCTGTTAGCCATTTTGCAATGAAAGTGCCTTTTCTGAGGCTAAAGCAATTAGCACTGAGTCTGCTGCACTGCATACGAGATGTTCTTTAAAGGTTTATGTCACATTACTGTGGTATTGATGTATAATGTATGGTTTTGTGCGACGTTATGTTAGCACATGTTCACTTTTCTCATGGTGCTAATTATAGTTCTGCACAATTAAGTATTAGCAACGTGAAATTAAGTGCCTTCACCTGCACTGTACTTAGCTGAAACTTGATAAGTCTCAAGCCAATGTGTATTTTTAATGCACTGCTGAGCTATTTTGTATTGTTTTAAATGTGTGTTTCCTATGCACTTTTTCCCTTTGAAATGAGAATAATTTGTTGTACAACATAGAAATTTAGAAGCACTACAAGCAACCAGTAGTAATAAGTTACAGGCATGATAGCTTAAATGTTGAACTACTGTGTTCTGGCCTGGTTCCCAGGTCAGGTTTTTTCCTTTGCTTATTTGGATTGGATTGGTTTTGAGGACCTGAGAAGAATCGAGGATCCCTTTTCCAGTACTGGATGGCGAGCCCAGCCCAAAGAGCCGGATGAACTGGTAGATTGTAACCTGACTGGTTACAAACACACTGAGTGACTACTGAACATTGAAAGACTGAAATTGACTTTTAAAAAAAAGACACAAAAGACAATATATCCTTAGGTCGACCATTTGTGGGGTTTATTTTATTTTGTTTTCAAGAAGCGCGCTCTACTTTTGTTAAATGTGCACAACTTTAATAATTGCTAATAAATGCAATTGTGTTTTCTACACCTACTGTGTACAAGTCCTCTGTTGTCATACACCCTTGGCTCCTACGAATCTAGAACCTGTCTGATCTGGTCCATATTTCCCTTCTGTCCGCGTACTGTGGTTAAAGGTAACTATACTGCCCGCACTACATGCAAAGAAGGCAAGAAGTAGCACTAACAGGTCTAGTATTGCACCACCAGTGTTACACTGTGGTTTGGGGTTTCAGCTTAGGATAACTTTAAATCCACACAGGGAATTGAGAGTAATAATCTTTAAGATCCTCATTAAATCGAGGCCAATTCAGTACTATTTTTGGTCTGTATTTTTAGTCATTCAGTGTATTTATATTTTGTGAATAGCCCTTTTGTACAGAAGTTGCCATTGTTCCCACCTTGAGTGGAAATTGTGTTCATGCTGAATTTGTGAGTTCTACTATAAACAGACATCAGCTGATCTTCTGTTGCATTTCAGACAAAGTACAGTTGCTGCTCAGGTTATTTATTTATTTATTCACATACTGACTATACTGATACAAAAATTAATAAAAGAGATAAGAACTTTATTAATCCCAAAGGAAATTCTTGCGCCTTTTATATGCTCGGTGCAATAAAAATAGAAACAGGAGCAGAAGCAATAAGGTGTACAGAGTCAGCTAGCAAAAACAGCAAAAACAAAGAGCACTCAGCATGCAAACCTCTATCAAGGCAGCTCACTCTCTGGGCAATATTTAGCTTTATGGGAACAGTATTATATTTTCTATATATTCATTTTGTCTTCTTTCTTTTTAAATGTACTTTAAGTTTGTCGTGCAGTATAAATCATATATTGGTAGCACGTCAGATATTTGATTAGACAAACATTATTTGGGGATCAACTTAAAAAAATAGTTGAAATGTAAAAGTGAGATCAGACGCCAAATGTGACCTCATGTTTGGATGCAAACTATAATGTCCGTAAGTTATTATATTCCAAACATTTCCTAAATGTTTCCGATACAAACCAAGGTAATACGTTTAAAAAACAGCATTATAAAGCACAGCTACTATAAAACAAGAAATATTAGAGGAATAAATATGCATATAAATAAAATACATGTCAACTATCAATATGTACAGTATCTTACCTATGAGAAATTTGGCTTAAAATTTTAATTAGATTAATGCTATTAACAAATGCAGTATAAAATAAATTGCATGTGATGGTGTAGTAATAATAATCCTTCCATCTGGTAATGAACAGATGGGATGGAGCAAGAGTATAATATGATAAAATGTTGATGTGCATGTGTAGATTTTTAAAATATCAAGTTACATCATCTAAATGCTATAGCTCGGTAGTAGAAAGGATCTCCTCTACCGCTCATTCCTACACCTTGGGCCAATGAGACTTTTGCTATGAGTGCTACGGTGACCATTCAGGGAGGCATGCACGGCATAGGGCAGATTGTCCATCATGCTGAGTAGTTTCTCCAACAGGAAGTTGAAAAGGTTTGATTCACTACTGGAATCACCATTTGAGGGTGTGAAATGAGTCTTCTGTGAGCCCCATATAAACATAATGTCTGCATAAATATTGAAGAAAATCCCAAATCGAAACTTTTTAGTAATATTTTTGACTAGAATACCTAAAACATTTAGAAAATAATTATATGTTTTAAAGATTATATTGTAAGATAAGCCTCCACAACAGGGAAGTCAAAAAGTATTTAAAGATCTTAACTCACTGTTGATCTTGAAAGTATGGAAAAGCCACAGAGTCTTCTTTACTCCTACAATAGAGCGCAAACAGAACTATATGACAGAAACAACCTAATCTAAGTAAGTCAACAGAAAACTCAAGGCTTGAATCTAAAGCTAAGACCAGAAACTTAAAAAAAAAAAAAAAAAAAGTGTATGACCATATCAACAGCAATTTCCTCTGGGTGTCAAAGAGGAAGACACGTTATTGCCTTTCTTTCAACAAGTCAATGGGCCTCGACCCTTTTAATGGCGAAGCCCTGGGCTAGTACATGGTGCCATTAGCCACTCTAAGCCTCCAGTGCCAACCAAAGTGCGATAAATGGGGTGAGACGCAGCAACATCACAGCTTTATCCACCAGAGAGCAGTGAGGGTGAAAGTTAATATGGGAGGGGGAGTAAGAAACTAAAAGACCGAGTACTTCATTCATTAACCTGTCAGGTAGCAGGGCTGCGGTGTGCATGCCTGTGACTGGCTAATGTGAACTCATTTAAAAATGAAGCATGGCTGTGACAAGACCATCATTAAAAATGCCTCTTTCTGTAACATAAGGGGAAAATCATGAAAATCAACACTGTTATGAAGTAGCAATCTTTATATATTAACCATCCAGATGAGACTGTGAGCAAGTTCAGATTGAGGCTGCGCTCACACTGCGGGATAAAAAGGACCAAAATCTGAGCTTTGTTTAGTTTTTCCTCCTCATATGTGACTCAGAGCAGCCAGGAATCTAATCTTTTCAATCTGCCTCAGGCCACTTTCACATGACCTCAGTGTGAACCCTCAAATCAGAATTCGTGTGACTTTCTGTGTCCTGAAATTTGAAATGAAATATGATGTAACTTAACATTGACATACACCTCCATACAAAGCAGCAGATATACAGTATGGGTAAAAAGTTCTCACTCAACCTGCTTACACATCTATTGTTAGACAAAAGCTTGTGGATCAAACAGCTTCAGGCAACGAGGTTCATCGCTCAGCATCGCTGAGAGTTGAAAAACTGTCTAAATTCTTTCATCTGTAATCAAATTATCGGTGTGGCTGCTTTACCAGGGGCGATCGTGGCTCAAGAGCTGGGAGTTCGCCTTGTAATTGGAAGGTTGCCGGTTCAAGTGCTGGCTCGGACAGTCTCGGTCATTGTGTCCTTGGGCAAGACACTTCACCTACCGCCTACCGCCACCAGTGTGTGAATGTGTAGATGACTGGGTGTGTAAAGCGCTTTGGGGTCCCTAGGGGGGACTAGTAAAAGCGCTATACAAATACAGGCCATTTACCATTTAATAATTAAGTTTAACATCCAGGCATCCATGAAAACAGGATTTATAAAGTTTAATCGAGTTAGAAGCCAGCAGGAAGTTAGCACGTTAGTTTCCACATAAACATGATATACCATGTTCTAACTGAGAAATTTCTGAAAAAAAATTAAGACGTACACCTCTGCTATCACGTTCTGCTCGGGGTGTCCGGGTGGATTTTCGAGACTGATAAAAATGTTCGGGTTTTCCTGTATTCCGACAGAAGACCCATGAGTGTGACGTCATCCCCGAACTGCTGCTTTGTGAGCGCTTGTTCTGAGCTCACAGACGGGACTAATGATGTTTAAACGATCCCAAAGCGCAAGTGCATCTTTTCAGACGAACTGCAAAAGAAATTTCCCTCGTTCCGACCATAGCTGGACTGGCCATCGGGGATACTGGGCATTTGCCCGGTGGGCCAATGGTGATTTTTCGTTTTTACGGCCGATGGTTTTGTTGTTGTTTTGTAACGGTATAAACAATGAAAGGTGGTGGATTGGCCAGATGCTGGCTGGTGTGCAAAATTAACTCAGTTATTTGGTGGTGTCTATGGCGGAGCTTCCACAGAGGGCAGCAGGTGGATGAGTGTCAGGTGAACTGAAAGTTCACTTCAGGTAAGAAGTTATGAGCTGCAGTCTATCTGGGTCAGATATAACCCAAGTTTAGGTGGAGTTTATTTTCGTTGTGCTGACTTTTTACAGTAAGTTACAATAACTCGTACTGCCTACTAGCTAGCATGACAGAGTTTCTATACAGCTGGGCAGGTGCTGTGATGTTACTGATAGTGATATGATATCGGTTTGGATATGTGGTGAGAGGGAAACCAGGAGATGTCCTTACTGAATCATCAGAGCTGAAAAGCTGATGGAGAAACAGGTTTACCTTTTAGGTGACATGAATGAGTTGAAGGGAAGTTATGAACTGTTTCTGAGAGACAAATAACACCAGGATCCTTTTCTAAGTAGCTGACAGCTGGTAACTGTGCAGGGGCGGGTCTAGCAAAGTTTTGCCAGGGGGCCAGGTAGGGCATTAACAGGGAGAGGGGGGCACAAAGAAATACTTTTCTTTCTTATTCTCATTTAAAATGTCTCGCTTTTAATAAAAAATACTGAATCTTACAATCTAAGTTTTTATCTGATGTAAAATGTATTGAAATCATACATATACCAACAAGACAGTACACCACTGTCACAACAGCGTTCATTTTAATTCAAAGGCTTTATGGCTTTTCCTATAATACCTGGTGGGCCGGTCTCTGCCCTGGCCAATTTTTTGTCCCAGTCCAGCCCTCATACCGACCTAGTACTGGTAATTTTTCTTATGCAGATGAGGCATTATTTCTGTAGCATTATTTAATTCCAGAGGTTTTTAAGTTATTTTTTTGCACTTGTTGACTTGTAAAAGCCTATATGACATATTTTATTTCACAATTAATTAACCGCACAGAGAAGGCATCGTTTAAATATGTTAAATATGTTTCTTTAAGCAAGTTCTTCATGACTGAGCTAAGGGTCCTCTTTTTTGGAAATCAGAATATGGTCAAACTAGGCTAGCTGGTATATAATGATGTGCTACGTGATCGCTAGCAGCACAGCCATGTTAGCAAAAACACAGTGAAGCTGGAGGATGAACGCTAACTTTTTTCCACTCGATAAAAGTTGACACGAGGATTCCAGATGATTAGGGACAAATGCAACTGCATGGCAGGATGCTGTAAACGGACCAAACTTCAGTCAGGTGAACAACATAGATAATCCATCCACAATACGAGGTTAGTCATTCATATACTGATGCACGGGCTAGCGGCAATAAAAACTGAGAGAGGCCGACAGTGATCACTGACTGTTTTTAAAGGCTTGTTGAGATTAAATAGAACAAGATACAAAGCATTAAAACATGTTAAAACACAACAGCCTTAATAAACACCGGATTCATCACATCATCACTTAAAGACCGGATAGTATAAATTTAAAAATCCGAGATGATTTTCCAAAACGTTGACCTCTGAGGTCAAAGCTATGATGATTCCTGTGTCGCCTCATTCTAAACATATTGTGTTTTAGGATTTGCCACACATAAGTCAGAATTTTGAGTTATCTCAAAACTTAATAACTCAAAAAGGTTCATCTCCAGTTTGGAGTTATTTTCTTAGAAGTTTGACTTAAAATGTTGAAATTTTCAGACATCTAATTCAGACTTTTCCGATCATATCCCAAAATTTTAACTTGTGAATGGAAAACAATTTTTTCAGTTGCAGAAACATGCTTCAATAGAAAGCAGTTGAGGATCCAGGTTAAAATTGGTCAAATGAACGTATTTCATAATTACAATTATGAATTATGAATTATACAGTATTACAAATTTCTCCAAGAGGTGAAAAACCAAAGAAAAATTCAAAGAAATTCAAGATACCCATCCTGCATGTTTATCGGCTGATTTTGTCATTGGAAAGTTTACAGAGATGTATAGGATATAGGACTGTGAAGTATTATACGCATACACAAGCACATACATAGGTACAAACACCAAGTGTGTATTTATCTTAGGAGAAGTCAGTCAATAGCAGAAAAGAAGCACTTTTGCTCTTACTGCTTGGCAACAATCTGTACTTTCTGTCTGCTCCATACGTGACTGGAAGCTGGGAAGCTTCGCTCGCAGGTCCCTCCTCACCACTCTGCTGCCTGTTTTCCTATCTGCAGGATCGCACTTTACCTGCAGTGCTCCTGTGCGTTTCTGCAATCGGGCTGTTACAGCAGCATTCCTGGAGTTCAAATCTACTGATTGTTAAACTGATTACCAGTACTGCAGAACTGTTTAACTGGTTAAATGTCACAGTTACAAATACTGAGTAACTTAATAAATGTGCTTCTTAGTAGCAGAGCAAAAACTGAACAAAAAAAGAATAATTTAAGGTTGAGAAACTGCACAAAAGAAAACTGAGACATCTGATGGTTGAAAGTGACACCAGATATGTTTCTGCCTCTCCTACTAGCTTGTTACATTCCACTCTCTGCATGAGTGTTTTAATTTACACTTGGCAAGCAGTTGTATTTCTATCTGAATCTGTATACATGTAAAAATGAATAAAACGAATCTGACAAATGTACATTAAATCTATCTGCAGGCAAACAGTGCAGCAGAAATGTATTCTCTCATTCAAAACAAAGGAAATTCTATCAGAAAGGAATAAATATAATCCTGACATAAAATAAAAAATGACTTGCCTTAGGACTCGAAGAATAAAAGGATTACGTGCGCAACTATATACTCCATGTACTTTGCATTATAAAGAAAATAATTCAGCCTCTTCATTGTCAAAAGTGACAGTTTTCATATCAGAGGGCATATTGTGCAAAGGGACACCGCGTTCCCATGAATACCGCAGCATCAGAAGGAGGACTGCGCCTCTAACACTCTGTGGAGAATCTCTTGACAAGTGCTTTAGGAGACAGAAAAAAATAAAGTTAAAAGTAAAATAAAAAGAGATGAAAGGTTGGTGAGGAATTCAAGAAGCCAAGACATGAAATGCAGGAAATTGTTTGGGATGGCAGTCTCAGTGACAACAGGCCCCTGGTGTTTCTGTAGCGGCTAGGCTGAGTGACAGTCAGCAGATGAATTTTGATAAAACCGCCCTGATTCTTTGAAGCTTCTGAGTGTATTGTAGCATCTTCCCCTCCTCAACTGTGAGACTACAGCAGCCCACACCTGCAGACCACTAACCAGCAATAACAAGACAGGTGGCTATCAGGCAGGGTTTACACTACAAAAAATATCCAGCTAGACCCTTCAATTTTTTTAGGATGAATATCTGGTACTCTGACACTATGAATATGGACATTCAGGAGTGTAATATTCCCCAGGTATGTATGACACCATAAACCAAATCCAAATGAACCTTTTTAGAAAGATCGAGTTTCTGGTAATACTTAAATATAAAAAAATTGTAATAAGTTCTTTGTCATTTTCTAAATATGAGTTTATGAAATACTCCTATTTTCAGATACCTGCTTTCCACTACAGGCGCTGATGATGTTAACTTTAAAAAATTTTCAGATGCACAATATAGGCTAGTAATTATGCACCATTTTTGACTGTGACACAATTTCACAAACTGTAAATGCATATGTAACATCTGATCCGTCTGTGTGGAGATTTTATGTTGAGGCAGTAGCGTTCATTTCATGTCCCCAGTTTAACAAATCTTGAACCAGAACTTTTTATAGTGCTGTTAAAAAATTGTCTCTTCTGCCGTTGTTACTGTGGTCAGAAAACAGGCCTAACCTGTTAATGTTGCTGGCAACATTAATAGGCTCATTACAATTTTATTAAAACATATCAGCAAATAAATGCTTTTTTGATAATAAAACAGTATTTAAAATAAGATGTGGCTTTTTAAAAAAAAAAAGAATAATTATCTTATAATACCTTTATAAACCATCTATATAGAACTTATATTTCATCCAGTGACTGGCATCCTTCTAAATCCCTGTACCTTGTGGAAATTATTTCTTTATAATGTTATGTTTGGACATTGATTTAATTCCAGAGTTAAACTATTCCACAATCCTACACCACATATGGTATAGAAAAACTTCTGGTTGTCCAAAAAACTATACCTTTAAATTTAATGCAGCCCTTTAACTCTAACCCCTGTCTATCCCTCTAGAAATCACAACACATTGTTCCTTAACTTATGCATTGGTGGTTATTGTTGTTGTTAAAGCTCTTTTTTGCAATAAATACAGTGGTTGTAATGAACTTTTCTAAGTATTTTCCCAAAACCTCCACACAGTAACTTAAATATGATAACACCAAAGAACAAACCAAATTTTTTGCAGTGTATTGCACCAAGTCCCACTCTGCTCTTCCTTTTCCTCTCATCTCAGCCCTTTCCTCCTCATGTTCCTTGATCACCACATCCTTCCTCTCAGAGGCAGATAAAGAGAGACTGACTCACACCCATGTCCAATTAGGCTGACATGTGACTGGACTCAGAGCAGGAATCCAGGATTTTCCCTCCTGCTGTGTCATTTTCATGGAGATGGCTCAGCCTGAGTCAACCTTTGACTTCCTCTACTGAATGTATAACCTGTCCATGGTCCATCTCAGAGTCTTTCTTACCTTTGGTCTATCTGGATTAACACATTATCTGATACCTGGAAGGAGTTATCTATGTTATATGTAAACTATCTCAATGTTATAGGTGAATATGTCCTTCTTGTCATGCTTACCTATACCATAGATATGTAGTCAGCTCTGCCTCACATCTCAGTCTTATTCCCAATCTCTGTATGTGTGGCTCTCTTTCCCTCTCATTTGGCCAGGTAACAGCACTCAGAGAGATGAGAACAAATATAACACCCACACTATTCCTTTACGTCAGTGGAGCAATTCTCCACCCAAAAACACTTTGACATAAAACAACTAACCTATCACATGCACGCACACAATCTAGAGTGTGTGCTGACAGTTCAACTCTCAACTCTCAAACAGTCGATGATGAGCAAGATCCAACAGTCGAGCACGGGACAAACACACAGAAAACAAGGCTCTACAGTAGCCTCTCGCTGCTCCTCTGCTCAGGAGTGGTGGGGAGGGGGGTGTCACTAGCAAGACAGTTCCCATGGCAACATTCAGGTGACTCACCAGCCGGTGATGCAGTTGCCGTGACAACCTGCAGCAGTGTGTAGTCGAGTGAAAGGGGTGAATGCATCCGTGGGTGTTTGTTGTCGTGGGTGCAGAGGCACAACGCCGCAGACCAAACAAGCGGTGAGCAAACAGAACTGACTGAAAGGTCAAAGGCCGAGGGATTAGCTCATGCTAGAAACAGATTAGAAAACAGTGTGGATGACAGTGAAAAGGTACACCGAATCAGGTATAAATCGCTGAATGGTTGCTGCTTTAGTTATAAACGCATTTTTAGACTGAAAGAAGTTAGAAGTTACTCAGAGAGCAGTGCAAATACAATATTTGCACTGCTTCTCAAGAAGTACACCCATGCCTGGAAGAAGATTTTTTAGCAATCAGTAATACACTTTCAGTTCAATTCAGTTTTATTTACACAGTGCCAAATCACAAGAAGGTAGAGACCCTACAGTAATACAGAGAAAACCCCAAGAACCAAACAACTACTTTTGAGGAACCATTTGGTGACAGTGGAAAGGAAAAGCTCAGTTTTAAATAGGAAAAAAACCTCAATCAGAACCAGGCTCAGAGAGGGGCAGCCATCTGACATCAGCAGTTTGAGGTGATGGGCAGAAGACAGAATAGAAGATACATTGTGAAAGAGAGAGATGCAACGCGATCAATATTCTACATCAACTATTTCGTTTTAACACCCAAATCTAGCAGCTGACCACTTTCTATTAATGTCAGTATTGAATGTGGAAGATGCCATTAGATATTTATCAATGAACCCTAGTCAATGCATTTTAATTATTTCAGTTGTTTGCAGAAACAGTTATTTAGCTCACGGATAAAATATTTATTTCCACCTGCTCCTAGACTAAAAGGAACCTCAATATTTAGGAATATAAACGAGCAACTGTTTGCATATGATATTAATTAGTTATTAATTTGCTCCAACCCACGTTTTTTTGTAGATTTAAACTACAGTAACAGTAACAGACTCTGGGTGCTAATCTGGCAATGAAAACCTCTGTAATATGAAAAGATGGCAGTCCTAAGCTGTTGAGCAGCAGTTGAAATTATATACAAAGCAAGGCAACAGAAGCATCTGCTCTCCATGCACAGTGATAAACAGGCCTCTATTCTAACTTGGGAATATATTTTAAATTAAAGTTTCAACTTTTGATACGATGTCAATTAAATATTGAGTTCCAATCGTTGGTAAGCTTTTTGTTGACAAAGCTGAAGCAGCAGCAGGATCTATAAAGATTTTAAGGTTATGTTTATGAGGTGATAAAGACAGGATGAAAATGAAGTACACAAATTAAAAGTACGTTTTAGGAACTAATTATTACTGGGGAGTGGAAAATTAAAATAGAAACTCAGACCTCATCTGTATATTACCCTGATACTAACATCTAATCTCGGTCATCAATTTTAAAAATCAGCTAAGCTGCCTTAAATAAATGAAGACCAACAAAAGCCACCATATTTTTAACAATGCATGTATCCCAAACACTGCAGTGACATTAACGCCATAACGCAGCAAATCTCCGTTAACGAGTTACCGCGGATCGCCCTGTGCGTGGGGCTGGACGGCGTCAACACGTTAACAAGCTAACTGCGCTAATGCACTAATTCCCACCAATTGAGCATTGCGTGGCACATCCACCATACTGTTTTACTTTTGTCGATGACGCGCTTACCATCAGGGTCATGCTTCACATGAAAACCAAGATAGTTCCAAACGCCAGATCTGAATGAGGGTGGCGGAGGTTCAATTACGAGCTTAGCTTCTGTCTTGCTAGCTTGCGCTGCGCTCAGTGGATCTGCACTCAACAGTGCAGCCTAGGCGGAGTAGGCGAACGCAGATTCACTGAGCGCTCAACACAGACAGCATCGTCAGAAGAAAAGTTGATAAAATAAATAAAATTTTTTGTATTGTTCGATACATATGCGTACCGAACCGAAAGCACTGTATCGAACGGTTCAATACTGATACGAGTATTGTTGCACCCCTAAATAAAACCTACACTTACTGGCTACTTTCTTGCCCAAATATCCAATCAGCCAATCACATGGCAGCAACTCAATGTATTTAGGCATGCAGACATGGTTAAGACATCAAGTTCAAACAGAGCATCAGAATGGGGACTTTAAGTGACTTTAAACACAGCATGGTTGTTGGCACCAGACAGACTGGTTTGAGTACTTCACAAACTGCTCATCTACTGGGATTTTTCCACACAACCATCTCAAGGACTTAAAGAGAATGGCCTAAAAAAAGAGAAAATATCCAGTCAGTGACAGCACTCTTGGTAACGCTTTAACCCTCTCGACCCAGGCATTGCCAATTTGCAACAGTTAAAAACTAACAACCCGATTACCCCACATACATATTTAATGAGTTTTTTTTACTCAGAAGTACCACTGCAGGACTTGGTTGTGCATTAGCAACAAAAAGTTTAATTTGAGCCTGAGAGGGTTAAGAGTGCAGAAGAGAATGTTCAGACTGCTTCAAACTGATAGAAAGAAAGCACTAGCTCAAATAACCACTATATACAACCAATGAATGCAGAGGAGCATATTTGAACACCAGGTGCCACTCCTGCCAGCTAAGGCTTGAACTGAGCCTTCAATTCACATTGCGCAACAGAACACTGAAAAACTGCTGCCTGGTCTGATGGGTCTCATTTTCAGCATGGGCACAATTTGGTGTAAAGAACAGGAAAGCATGGATCCATCATGCCTTTTATCAAAAGTTCATGCTGCTGCTGGTGGTGGTGTAACAGTGTGGGGGATATTTTCTTGACACTGAACGTTTTTTACCTTAGTATTGTTGCTGACTGTGTAAACCCCTTTGTGACCACAGTGTGCTGGCAGAATATCTTGCCATCTCTCAAAGCTCAAATCATCTCAAAATGGTTTCTTGAACATGATAATGAGTACACAGTACTCGCACAGTCACCAGATCCCAGGGGTGGAATAGGATGTTCACATCATGGATGTGTAGCATCATGTTAATTCAGACCAAAATCTCTGAGGAACGTTTCCAGTACTTGAAAATGTGCCATGAAGAATGAAGCCAATTCTGAAGGCAAACTTGGGTCCAACCTGGTACTAGCAAGGTGTATCTAATAATGTGTCTAAAGTCTTAGATATTCAAGTAAGTATTATATTTACATAACCTAAATAAAAGGACACCTAAGTTTATAAATGCAAGTTACTGGACTGTTTTAGTATTTTAGGTGCCAGATACATGTGTAGCTATCCTACCATTGCGTGGACAGGCGTTGAGTCGTTGATTGATATCAAGAGAGGAGGGTTTGCGTGTGACAGCGGTGGTCACAGACTCATACGGGTTGTCCTCGTCTTCTGGAAGGAAAACATCCAGCGAAGGAGAAGTGACGATCTCTGCCGAACGCTTTGAATCCTGGGAGGGAGAAGAAGAAAAAAAAAAAAAAAAAAAAAAAAAAAAAACACGGAAAGAGAAATGGTAGGGTAGTTTGTTAAACATATCATAATAGCCACCAACAAGAAAAATCTGATAGCTGTTTTTCTTTACACCACCATAATTTTACATGTTTTATTCAAATGATTCCACTGGAAGCTACCAGCCGCACTCCATTCATTATAAGACAAACACCACTAATTACATCATTAATTATGTACTTCAGACAAACTGGTATTATACCCTTCCAGAGACCCATAGATGATGTGTCATGTTAATGAATGGTCTTTGAAAAGGGAAGTGAAGAAGCCTCTGATTGAGTCCAGCCAGGAATTCTTATTTTGTGACTTTTTAAAAGCAAGAGAGGGCAGATTTTTATTTTTTTTTAAGACAAAAAGAGGTCTGTTAAGGGGCTAAAGTTCTTTTTGTTTGCCTTGGCCTGAGGTGCTTCATTACAAACAACAAAGGAAAATAACCACATCAGATCAGTAATGCGAGTTCAGCTCAAGGCTATCATTCAAGTCCAACTGTGTTCACACAATTGGATTATCATCAAAGGTTTAGGCCAGTCTTCTCTTAAAATAAAGGGTTGGGAAAAGTTTGAAGTTTCCTCGTTTCTTTAAAATCCGAAAGTCACTTTGGGGTTTTGTCCTCAATGTGATCGACAAGACTTTCCTGGAGCTTTTCCTTAACACAAAAGAGACAACTTTTCTCCCATATAATTGCTGTAACATTACTGCAGTTTTTACTTTAATCTTTGAAGGCTTAATGTGACGAATCTCATGAACGTGATCAAAATCCTTTAATAATAGGATAGGATAACCAAAGCCAAACCCTAACCTTGAAGTACAAACATACAAGGGGATACAAAAGCTTTATTTCAACTTATTAAATGTTGAGAGAGCAGGCTGCTGATCTTCTGATGGTGCAATAGCTTCAGGGTATGATCACATGGCGTGAAAATATTTATGCGTAAAAGAGGAAAGGAGTCACTAAGAAAAAGAGGACAGAGTTCATACATTAAAGGTAAAAAAAAAAAAAAGGCAGAATTAACCTGGAAATTTTTAATTGTTAGTTTTTCTGTTTGAAATACAAATTAAATTAATAAATAAATCAAAATCCAATTATTTGCAGGGTAAAAATAGCAGCGAAGTAAATGATTATCTTGATAGGCAAGGTTTTTAAGATGCACCTTGTGCAAGGGTTTACCCCTAACCCAGCTGAGGTTTCAAGTGTGAGAAATGAAATCAGCAAAACTTCATAACAAAGACAAAAAAGTTGTGTGAAAAAGAACAAGATACATCTTAACTGCTTTAACAGGAATTAAGAGCGCAAGCAGCAACCATAGTCAGCAGGTGTGTGTTAACATAATGCCACAATCTTCCCAGGAGTGAACATATCAGCAAAGTCACCCCAAGGTTAGACAATGCTCTGAGAAACTGCAAAAGTGTGTAAAGACAGCATTATGGGCAGCCCCCAGCAGCCAAGGTCTATTGGGTTTAGTCACCTGACCCAGCCCTGACTATAAGCTTTATCAAAAGGAAATGTTTTAAGCCTAATCTTAAAAATAGAATTCAAACTGGGAGCTGGTTCCACAGAAGAGAGGAGTAAAAGCTGAAGACAGCACGGCTTACGTTTGAAAAGTTGGATTTAAACAAACTACCTACTATTTTTGGAGTAATGTCCATAATGTTTGGCCATAATGCCCAGCACCATATATAGTAAAAACAAATATGAGCATATTAAAACTATTTAGCAAAATAACGAAGGTTAATAGAGGAGGACACAGGCTTGTTTGAAGTCCGCTATATACCAAAGTATTCTAGTGTCAAATGTGAGGCCATCTGTTTAAAAGCCAAAGCCTGGCCAAATTTGGGTCATGCAGCAGGACAGAGATCCCAAGCACAGCACGAATTGCAATGGCAAAGTTAAACTTACGACCTCAACTTCATTGAGATGCTGTGACGGGAACTGTGCATAAATGAATGCCCACAAACCTCAATGAACTGAAACAATACTGTAAAGAAGAGTGGACCAAAATACCTTCACAATGATGTGAGAGATAAGTTCAAGTCGCTATTGCTAAAGGTGGCTCAAGGCTCAAGTGTCTTAAGGGTATTTGCAAACATTAAACTTTTGTCTTTGTAACATTTTTAACTTATTTAACGGACAACTAGTTTAGGTCTAAGGAATAGGGGAGTCCTTATTTCCATTCACAAATTTAACTTCTATCCTAATCAAACACATGAACTTGTTTGCCTCTACTATCTCTCTTTAGTGTTACGGCCCGGCTCTGCTAGGCGGCAGCGGACGTAACATAAACGAGCCCAGAGACCAAGGAGTTAGATAGGACGACAGACATAAGGTTTATTAACACAACTGAAATCCGTTAGTGAAACAACTCACTAGGCAGCAGAGAAACTTTAAACAAACACCACGATTAATAACACCAGTAGAGCACTGCTCTACTAAACGTCTCGCAGGAGGCAACACAAAACACAGGCAAAAGGCAAAAGGGAGGGACTCTCTGTACAGTCTGTTCAAATCAACAAGTCCCTCGACGAATGAAGACTCCTCAGCCTTTTATACTATCAGGTAACTGCAGTCAGCTGTGTCACTTGTCATAACTGCAGACAGCTGTGTCACTTGTCCGCCGTACTCCAGGCTCCTGCGGGAGCCAATGGTGTGTGTAGTCTGACAGGCTCGGATCCGCATGAAGTTGGGGCGGGCATATGTCCGGGCAGTTGGCACATCCCCGAATAAACAGGTGTATTCCCTAATTAAGGCAATTAGGCCCTCTTGCTGCTCTGACATCAGATGCCCAAGCAAACCCGGCAATGCTTTTAGCATTTCAGAGTTAGACAAACGGGGTCTAGAACAGGTGGGATAACATAGTTTTAACCCATCACCCCCATCCGCCCCTCCTTCCTCCTGGTGGCTTACCTGCAATCTGACATACATGGCAACTGTTGCAAAATTTAGAAACATCACGCTTCATACCAGGCCAAAAGAAATGTTTTAATAGTAGCTGGTATGTTTTTGTGATGCCCAAGTGTCCTGACCACTGGCTTTCATGGGCAAGGGCCAGGATCTTCTGCCGGTACGCAGAGGGCACTACAATCTGCTTGACCTTACTCCAATCTGCACCTTCTGCACCTGGTGGAGACCACTGACGCATTAGAACATCATGTTCTATGAAATAGGCTTGTTGCTCCTTTTTGGCTTGCTCAGCACTTACCATACGTTTGAAACAGCTCTTTATTGTTTCATCAGCTAATTGAGCTGCTGACAGCTGGTCTCTAGTCAAGGGCAGTACGGAGTCCTTAGGAAATGGATCAGGCTCCGTAACATTAGGTTTCTCTCTAGTCCGTTAACAGAGCCAGGTTGGATTTTCTTTTCCCATTTCCCCAAAATAAAAGGTTAGAAATCCAAACTTGCACAATAAACTTAAAAGGTTCCTCTTGATTATTTCTTATCCGCCCCTTAATAGAAATTACAGGATACTCTTCATTCAATTCTCTCAATAAGTGCTGTTGGACACATTTGTGAGCCTTATTGTAATTCACTCTGACTAAACTGCAGACTGCAGAATGCCTGAAATGTCATTTGCATATTAAATGAGACAGATCATTGATTTTTAGCAAAATGAGGCTTGCAGCATTTTGAAAATCAGCTCTCATTTGAATAATTTAGAATCATAAATAAGGAAATGTTTCTGTGGGACCTTTATATAACAGCCTTGCTCTCTGGGTGTTTCAGGAAAATTTCAGATTGCACTTTGTTGCGGCGCTGGTGAAAAGGTTGAGCCCCAAAGGGCTCAGATAGAGAGCTGAAGCCCAAAAGGTCCATTATCTGTGAGGCAGATGTGTACCAAGAAAGAATGAAAAACAAGAGAGAGTGATGTGAAGCAGGGGAAAAGGTTACAGGGGCGAGCGTCATTTCAGCCAAAAAGACAAAACATTTCTTTCCAGCGACTCAGCCTCTGGATGTCTGTCCTTTCCCTTAGACTCCATCATCATTTCTGAAGTGTCACTTGGCAACCTTCTCCAAGTTGTACTCTTACTAATGGGATCAGTGGTGAACGCTTCACTGTGTGTGTGGCTGCCCCTGTTCTCACCATTGCTTCATACATATTTCTAAACCCAATGACTTCATCTTTCCGTTCCTCTTCTCCTAATCTCTTTTCTAATTCAACAGCCATTACTCTTCTTGTCAGCATCTGCTACTACATTACCCACACTGCACCAGGCCATCAATCACACACTGAGCACACTCAAAACTGATTAATCATTCTAGCTTACAGAGCAATCAGTCCTTTGATGATTTCTCTCGCTCACATCTTCTGCACTCAGTCTGGGATTTATTTCACACCCCACTTCATTAAAAGGCCCACAAACTCAAAGTCCCTTGTTTTTTCTACCCCTTTTCCATCTCCATCAGCACTCGATTAGGCCGCCATTACCACTAATCCAGTCAGACTTATGCGCCTTCAGTCCACAGGTGGCCCCGTCTCGGCTGACAGATTTGACGTGACAGCCTGGTTAGCTAGAGATTTCCCTCACGGAGCTGAAGGAAAGGTTGAGAGCACTCCAGTACAGCCATAAAGAGCCATTTCTGAGACATAAAGATTATTTTGACCATTAAAGGTGCAACAAATCATGTTCACATTGATTTTAAGACCGTACCAAACCATAACCACATATGGGTTTACACACCTCTATACCCCAAACCTTTATCAGCTTCACAGTAGAGCTGACGCTTTAATTTTTTTCTGATACGTCTCAAAGGTTATTGGATCAATTCAGATTGCAACAGCTATAGAAGTATAAAGGTGTTTTTGGTTTTTGTGATAGATTTACACTAGAAATAAAAGCTTGTTTCATAGAAAACATATAACAGTAACATATTCTCCCATTGAAAATAATTGCATTCAGAACAGGGCTGAGAACTGTTTTAAAAAGTAGCCTCTAAACGTTTATGGAAGATTCCACTTTTTATCTATTGTAAAACTCATTTTTGTCACTACACAGTCATGAGTAAAAATCAGGAAGCAAAACTTGTCATTATTACTGCAATAGCTTCTAAAAGCACAACCTGATTACTGCCTTTCTGCATGTATACATTGATTTACAACCTGGGGCCTCATTTATGTCACCGCATGTATGCTTACAGCAATCGGGCTGATTACTTCACAGCAACAATCAGTGGTACCCCTTACCCCGGGCTATAATATGAAAATGGAAGTTTGGTAGATGAATGCAATTTATTTATTTATTTATTATATATTGTTATGGTAAATCTCACCTTCCTTGTGATTGGTGCCCATCACCAGCATTGTAATGACTGTATGAGAGCTGTCACTGGATTTATTTCCAGACTTGGCTAATTCACACAACCCATTGATTCATGATCCAAATGAGAATATGGCTGAAATGATTCATTTTTTTTACGCATTGTTTGTTTTCAAATCACAACTGAGATTCCCATTAAAGCTGTCACTTTCTGTTATAAAGCTGATGGCTCCACTGCTTTAACTTGGAAAGATTTGCCATGTTTTCTGAAGAGCTGCCTACTCTCCCAGATTTGTGCCACAAATCAGTGTAGTGTTTCTCCTGACAAACCTGACTTTCAGCATCGCCATCACACTTTTACTGCCTCAGTATTGATCTTCTGGGGTCCAGTAAAATCTCACTTTTTAATTTTTTTTTAAGAGGCTCTACCTTTTGCGGTGGATTCGTTTAGATTGATGGTAAATGGAAAAAAAAGAGTTGACTTTTTCTTTAAAGAAGCAGCAAAATAGGCAACAAAAACATGCAATAATACAAACAAAAACCATCAGAATTGAGGTATACTATCATTGAAGTGACTAGTCAGTCTGTCAGGAAGGCAGCTGCTGAAAAGTAGATGGCATAATTTAATGTTTAAATAAATTTAACTGACTTTTTTGCATTACAAAATAAGTAAAGAAATAACTGGGATTTGAATAATGGGGAGCTGCGCTCATCTAGCACTGTGTCTAGCAACAATCCTGGCTTTACATGTAAGTACTGGTCACGGCAGATGGCCGCCCCTCCCTGAGCCTGGTTCTGCTGGAGGTTCCTTCCTATTAAAAGGGAGTTTTTCCTTCCCACTGTCGCCAAAGTGCTTACTCATAGGGGATTATTTGATTGTTGGGGTTCTCATTGTATGTATTATTGTAGGGTCTACCTTACAATGTATAGCACCTTGTGGTGACTGTTGTTGTGATTTGGCGCTGTATAAATAAAATTGAATTGAATTGAAGTATATTTACAATCACATAAGGCAGAAGTTTAACATATGCTTCTGTTGAATCATATAGAGAATTATAGATAAAGATAATTTTTTACTGTTATGTGACTGACAGCTAGTAAACTTACAACTTACGGATTTAAATTTAAGGGGAAAAATTATCCTCAAACATCAGGAATTCCTCTGCTTGCATTCTCCATTGCAGGCCCTCTTAGCTGTTCCCATAGCTGGCATCATTACAAAAAGAATTTGGGCACTTTGTGTTAGAGCCCTGCAACTGTGGATGTCTTTACAAGAAGAACTGGGGAGAGCAGACTTTGCATCTTCTTATAAAGCCATGGCTGCTGGAGACACCTAGGTGGAGTAGTCATTACTGTCATACATGTTTAAACTCTGGAAAATCAGGCACATGCAAAGTTGGTGTAATAAAATGTAGCATCTCCATGGACGAGCTCGTGCAGCTACAAAAATCATCTCAGCAAGGAGCGATCAACATTGGACCATTAGTCATACCTCAAAACGTATTTTTACGTAAAGTTGTTCTTGGTTGTTGTTTTTCTATAAGGATTGTTTTCTTATTCATTTATTTGTATTGTATTGACCTCACTGCCATATTATTTACCCTGTTTGTCCAAGTCTTATTCTGCTCTTACTTGCTTTTGTTTTAACTGTGTTTAATTTTCATTTTGATTCTCGATTTTCAATCAGTGGCATTTCAATTTATTCTGCAAAGCATTTTGGATCTATGTTTTGAAAATTGAAGCATTATTATTACTATTAGTAGGAATGTAATCATACCAAAGGGGTTTTTCAGTGGGTCAGATTTGCCAGGAAATGCATGAGATTGCTCCAAAGCGCGAAGCTGGGAGGGGGCAGTACTTTAGAGCGAACGAAGATAAAGCTTTCCGAGTTACTGTTCACTTCCAGTGAACAGAGGTCCAAAACGAAACAGAGACAAGTGGAACCATTGTCTTTTTAAAAGGAAGTGTCAGAGTTCATAGGAAATTCAGTTGTGATCTGAAAATAAATAACTCGCATGGTAAATTTTGGTGGGAAAAGTTATGAATAATCTCAGCTACTGTCTCCATTGTTCACAGGAACAACGAGGATGTCATTCTGTATTCCAGAGCTTTTGAAACGCTACGAGCGGAGTCACACTGATTAATAGATGCACTGAAGAAAAGCATATGACAAAATCTCCAGAAAGAAATAATGAAAGCTTTGCCCCACTAGCATCTGAAGGGAGGAAAAAACAAAATGAAAAGAAGTGATGGTGAAAACTGAAAGAATGGCAATAGTTAGAACTGTAACTAAATGTATTCCTTAAATGAATACAGGTATAAATAATCAATAATTGTATTGAAAAAGACTTATTTTTGTGCTGTAACTTGTGCTATACCCTTTGCTACCAGGTATAGCTACATTTCTCTCTTTCACTTCTACATCACCTTTTATTATTCCTGTTAAATCTCCAGCGTCCACCCTGGCTGCTTTGGCAGAAACAAGGCAAAAGAAAGGAGGTCAAATCTGACAGGTGTAATAAAAACCACAGCTTTGGATAAGACTAGAAACAGACAGCGAAAAGAGAAGGGAGAGGAAAACACAGGTAGATCAAAAGGACGCCAGGATCCTACTCAACACTTACTTTGGAGTTTGTGTCAGCGAATCCCGAGGAGATGAGCACGAGACAGAGAGACAGAGCGGGAAGAGGAAAATGACTTTGTGCTCAGGAACAGAAGCAGAGGAAGTGGGAGTGCGGTAAGTTAGGAGAAAGGATTTCCTCACGCACAAAGACGAAAAATGCACAGAAATGGGAGGCAACTCAGACAACGTGCTTGTTTTTTCTACACTAAAGTAAGCCAAAGAGAGACAAGAAAGCAAGCAATCCGGCTTCACTGAAGAGAGCAACAAACTTAAAGTTTGAGCAAGTCTCTCTACAGCACATGTCCCACCTATCTCAAACAGGACAGTCGGTGCCGAGAAATCTTTCGACAGAAGCCTAGGAGCACCTGAATGTGGAGATGAAATTAATCCGGCAGGGTGACAGCAGGTTTAGCTACCTGATATTCTGATGGTATTCTCCCATTTGTCCCTGGAGGTGATGGGGGGGTCAAAAAGCTTTAAAATGTGGTCAAAAAGGCTTCACGCAGAGAAGTGTGTGCTGTGCCTCCAACAAACAGACACACTCGGTCTTCATTCATATCCCTCCCTCTCTCTCTCTCTCTCTCTCTATCTTAAAGGGAAGAGATAGGACAGAGAAACTTGTGTCTGAGCTGAACAGGAAGAGAGCAGACAAACAGAGGCCTCCTCTGGCCACTAATTAGCAGGTCGTATGCAGCTCCCATCCAACTGCCAGGCCAGATTAAACGTCTGACAGTGTGCGTTTTGGGTGTGTGTGTGTCTATGTGCCTCCACATGTGGCCAGAAGATTGTTTCTGATTATATCTGTGTAATAATGCAGTGTGGCATTTGTACGTGTCTGTCTGCTGCAGATACAGTTTGGTGGGGGTTTTATGCGTGTGTGATCATGTCAGAGCTTTCATGCATATTTTGTGTGTTTTTCTCTGATTGAGTTTACTCTCGTTATGTATAGCATTTGTGTGTGCGTGCCTGTTTGCATGTGCGCAGGCCTGATAACCCAACCAGGAAATGTGCTGTTGCTTCTGTTACATCCGAGGAACTTAAATCCCAAATCTCTCTTTTTCAGTTAAACCCAGCGCTGTACCACCCAACAGCCAATCCACCACCCCACACTGTACACAGAGTTCACAGGCCATCAGATATGAATAGACGCTATAATTTGCGGGCATTTCCTCATGGAGACCATTTGATTAGAAAGAAAGAGGAGGGGTGAACACAAGAAAGGACAAAGGACACTCTGAGGGCCTGAGGGGTGCGGTCAGTAGAGGATACCAATAAAGAAAAGAGACAGAACGTGAAGAAAAATTAAGGCAGTTCAAAACTGAATGGGTATGTTCTTCTTTCTTGATAATCAAACATTGACCAAAATCCCATCTGGCAACCTGCAGAATGCTGTAAAAAAAGCTGTATTTTAATTTTTTTTTAATCATTGCACAGGCACAATTGTATCCATTCTGTCAAAACTTCATCTCCATCTATGTGTTCTGTTGTGGGTTATGATTTGGGGGATTTGTTTCCCATACAATTCTACAAGAAAGCAATTAAGTACATCTCTAAAATTTCTATCCGGTCGTTAAGTCTGGCGTCACTAGCCATGTCTGGACCTAAACTCCGCTGCAGGTCCATATATCAAACGATCACTATGGCATTACTGAGAGTTGAAAAATTCTCTAAAGTCTTTCATCTTTAATAAAATTATCAGCGTTCTGCTCTACCAGGTGTAACAATTGAGTTTAACATCCAGGCATCCATGAAAACGGAATTTATGACATTTAACAGAGTTAGAAGTTAGCAGGAAGTTAGCTCGCTAGCTTCTATCTAAATACAATATAGCATGTCCTGACTGCGGGGTTTTGGAAACAAATTAAAAAGTACAGCTCTGTTATCATTTCCAACATAAATGACAACAGAAAACTAAACAGCAGTGACGTTTGTAGGGTTACTGAAGTTGGGCTAGCTGGTATATAATGATGTGCTACGTGACCGCTAGCGACACAGGTATGTTAGCATAATATAAACAAGCTAACTTTGCTGGAAGCTGGATGCTGTAAAAGGACCAAACTTCAGCCAGGAGAACAACTGAGATAATCCATCCACAATACGAGGTTAGTCATTCATATACTGGTGCATGGGCTGGGCTGTAGTTACATCCTAAGGTTTTAAAAACTGAGCTTAAATAAATGATTAGCGGTAATAAAAGCCGAGGGAGGTCAACAGTGATCACTGACTGTTTTAGGAGCTTTTTGAGATTAAATAGAAGAAAATACAAAACATTAAACATGTTAACAACACAAAAGCCATATTAAATGCAGACTACTTTAGGCCCGGAAGTAGGATTCATCACGTCATCACTTAACGACCGGATTACTGTTTGATCTCGGGTAATCACAAAAATAGGTAAGGTATAGGGAGTATTTGATTGAGAATTAAAGGACAGAGTGAAGTAAATCTGAAACTGGAAAATAGAAGAAAAGGAAAGAAAAAGTCAGAGGTGCAGGTTGGTCCGATCAGCGAGCAAGGATTGCCTTGCAGAATTGGATTTCCCTCCATGGCTGGCTAATCCCTCAAAAATCAGCTAGCTGAGCCACCCATGGGACACCGACACTCACTCCACAGAAAATTACACCCTTCACATTCCCCATGTATTCTACTGTATTGAGCAAAGCTCTAACTGCGGCTTCCCTCGGCTCCACGCTTAATCCCACAGACACGGCAACCAGCTGGAGCAAGAGACTGCAGACAGAGAGCCACTGCTGTGTGACCAATCTTTTACTGCATTTAACTGCAGGTCCTTCAACTTTGGAGGAAGTTCTGAAGCAACAAAAGGCTGCTAAGGTGAGTGTGCGTTGCGTAACGGTGGGAGAAAAAAAGTTTGCAGCAGGAAGCACATTTAGTTTGGAGCTGAAATTAACTTCCCAGTTATTATTTTATTTCCCATGGCTGGATTTACACAACCTTACTGATAAACCAGAAGCAAAAACTGAAAGCTGATATCCCATTGTTTTCAAAGCTGTTTAAATATGAACAGATTAAAAAAAACAAAACAAATCTTTAACCGCTTAAGACCTGAACTCTTTTATGGCATGCATTTTCAATTTGTCTTTGCTATTTGGGCTGTTTGAGACCTCATGAATGTAAAAACAAAGAATTATGTGGGGGTTTTTTCCTGATTTTTGTTTCTGAGAAAAATGAGATCCACATTTTTACATTTCGATAGAACAGTGGCAGTATAATGTCCTTGTAAGTGGAAATCAGGCCCTTGTGGAGCAAAATTTAGTATTTTGGTCTAGACAACCCAAAATGTGATGTCCACATATGTGCACTCTAGGTCCTAGGAGGTTAATATAGTAGTTGATTTAAAAGTCTGATCTTGTGTTTGTTAATCACTGGCCAATATTACAAACATTTAAAACAGCTGAAAAAACAGAATTAAAGGCAATGCATATGTCAGCCCCAAGTGAGGCAACCATGCAGACTATGCCTGGTTTTTGCAGGGACTCATGGGAATGTTAATGTTGAAGTTGTCATGCTAGCAGTATTGTTATCATTCTTGCAGTGTTTGCTTTTTGATTGTTATGTTTGTGTGTAATATGTTTTTATGGCTGAGTGAAAACTGTTTTCTTCAAGCACAGGCCACCATGACTGAGGTTACCGCAGTGGTTGGAGACCACTAACCAGCCTTATGAAGAGCCACGAAAAAAAACATCCCTCCCAAAAGAAGGGCCATTGGACTTGACCTCTGTGAACACTTTTCCTGATCAGTTTATGAGCTCAGTCACTCATTTCGAGTCATACTGAAGGCTACGTCCACACGTACCTGGGTATTTTTGAAAACGCAGATTTTTCTATGTGTTTGCGCCTTTCGTCCACACGTAAACGGCATTTTCGGTCACTGAAAACTGAGATTTTTAAAAACGCCTTCCAGGGTGGATATTTTCGAAAACTCAGTTTTTGCATTTACATGTGGACAAGGAAAACGGAGAAAACGCAGCGTCAAAGGTGTTTTTTGACGTCACACTGTGCGCCACATTATTGTTTCAGTGAAATGAATTTCTACAATGGCGGACTTACACCAAATACTGTTACTCTCTGCAGTGTTTAAATGCTTACATATACACACACAGTTACTGTCCCTCCACACAGGACTCAGTTCTGTTTCTATGTGCAGATCTATCTTTGTTTAGTCTTTCCCACCGAGGCTTCTAGATTTCTGATTGGCCAACATTTCTACACTGTTAGGAATATATCGCCACCTGTTGCTTTGGCATGTTCCTAGCAGTGTTTTCCTTCGTTTTTGCGTTTACGTGTGGACAGGATTTTTTTTAAAAACAAAAACGGAAAATCTCCGTTTGCAAAAATACCCGTGTACGTGTGGACGTAGCCAAAGTCTATTTTGTAGATTTCCTGAGAGGAGGATAATCCAAGGATACGTTCATTGTCTAATGAAGTTGGACTGACAAAATGTCAGTTAATAAATGTGTGGTTTCACAGTCAGTTCACAGTCACTTCCAGCATACAAAACAGGATTTTATTCACCAGGGTGTCATCACAGTACCTATGTCCATCTTTTATACTGCCTATCAGCTTGATGTTTGCTTTATTACACTTAATTTATTTTAGTGCACAAGAATGATTTTCAGTGCAGACCTAAAATGATGTGAGACAGGGGCACAAAGTAGTGGAGCCAGTGGCTCCTTGGCACTGGCTTCATTACTTGGCAGCTATATTGGTGAGGATATAGCTGTCAAACACTAAATCTTTGTATTCAGACTGAATTAGCAAACACTATATCCATTTAAAATCAGCATGCTGGGTTTGGTATGATGGTACACTAAGCAACTGCAACCTCATAAATATATTTATGTAAAAATCAAGAAATTCCTTTAACAGAGAGCGGTTCTTTTCCAGAAACTCATAATCTCCCGAGATTAGACCAAGCTAAACATGATGAAGCATCATCTGCAACTGCCTCACATCTCTCGACAAAGTTCATTCCCCTTTTTTTAGTGTAAATCGCTCAAAATGACAAATACCTATCATCATAGGTTTTTTTTGCATAACTGTGCTGCCAGAGGCAAAATAACAGAGACAGACATTTCCTGCCAACATCATTAGCCCTCGCGTCATGTGGGGCCACAACAGTGTTTTGTATGAAAATAATTTCCATCAATATGTTACACAAATACACGGATACAAATGATGTTTGTTTAAATATGAACTCGGTACGATCAGTCATCTTATTTGCCTGTAAAGCCTTCTAACCACATCTTTAATTCCTTTGTAAACAAGAACACAGAAAGCAAATTTACCCTTATCTCGCTCTGTCACCTGTGTGTAGGATTGTCCCTTAATCTCTTTAACGCGAGCTCATTTGAACTGGAACACAACATAATTTGCACACATTTAACAGTCTCTGCATAAGCGTACTGTGTTTTCAATGCCTTGCTCAAGGGCATCAACACTACAGGAAGGGTTGCTGTGCTGCACCGTATTATAAAACCAACACTGCAGTAAAAAAAAAAAAAAAAAAAAATTCCTGCTGGTGGCTTTTCTTTGAGCTTCTATTCCCCTCTCGGCAGCTTTCTCTGCCTTTTCCTGTTTACCTCAAGAATAGTGAGATATGTGATACTCCGACGGGATGTAAAACTACACACAAACAAGCGCACGCATCCACAGCACATCTTCATGGAGTCAAGGGCATTATAGGTTTGTGCCAGTCTATTTCAGGTGAAATATGACAGCACCTATATGTGTCTTTTGAGTTATTTTGACAGCCTATAGCTGCAGTCTAGAGGGGCATAACGCCATTAACAGGCACCAAGTGTAAGCACAGAGCTGCGTCACGTCCCATCGAGAGACGGGAGCGAGAGCGGGAAATGAAAGCAAAATCAAATCAAATTAAAAGAGAACATAATAATAATCAATTAGTCTAATTCAATGTTTTGAATGACAGAATTTCTGTTTTCAGCCAATTAAATGAATGATAATTAACTGGAAAAACAGGATTAAAATCCACAGAGCAAACAGCATCATCCGCTATTCACTCCGAGCAAAAATTTATAACACTTTTGTTCACATCTTTGTCTCAATTCATACAATCCTCACACACACGCGCACACATTTGCAGGCACTGCAGAGTTTTAGACGTCTCAGATACGGACTGCAAAAAGTAATTATTTGCTTGATCGTTTAGTCTGCTAATTATTTTCTTGATAAATTAATTTTGTGTATAGTAAATATCAAGAAAATAGCCACCACATTTTCCTGGATCTATTACTGACTTTTAATTTAATTTTACAAGTCCAAAATGAGATAATTTAATTTTCTCCAAAGGTTCTATTAGACATCAAACGTCAAATCTGAAAAGCTGGAGCTGAAAAAAGAAATCCTACTAAAATAATTAAACACATCATCCAAATAGCTGCTGACTATTTTCAGTTATGTATTTTTATCTCATAACTGGCACGCTCATTTTCTTTCAGGAAATTGATGTTTCCTTTCCCGAGCAGTTATGACTACAAGGTTTATGTGAGTGGAAGAGAATTATACTACTAGCATATACAGAATGGCTACATATTAACAGTTTGATTTATTACAATGGTATAATGCAAGATTAATTAATTTTTCCATTCAGTTCAATTCAATTTTATTTATATAGCACCAACTCCCAACAACAGTTGCTTGATATTGTAAGGTCAAGACCCTAAAATAATACAAAGAAAGCAACAACAAAAAACCCCAACAATCATATGGCCCCCTATGGCAAGCAATCCAGCGACAGTGGGAAGAAAAAACACAGTTTTAACAGGAAGAAACCTCATGCAGAACCAGGATCAGGGAGGGGTGGCCATCTGCTGCGACTGGTTACTGAACACTTAGGAAAGATTCTCCTGTTTTGACTTTGTAGTCACATCAACTCGTGCTGCCCGAAGTCCTTATTAAAAGACTCCAGGTAATGCCACCAAGAAAAAAACTCTGTACTCTGAATTTCTGTAGTATTAGTGATGAGCAAGAGGAGGAGCATAATGGTGTGGGTGGAGTCATCTTTGTCTGAATGGGAATAAGACCAGAGAGATGCAATTTACCTAAGTAGGCCTCCAAAATGACCAAGCACCTGGGTTTCCTCATCACGCGCACATTCTTTGAGTCATCCACCCTGTTGGATGGAATATAACCAATGGTTACGAGCGGAAAAATGTTTCTCCCCCAAATGGTTGGCAGTGGGCGAGAAATTTGGGGTTGAGTTACTGCCACTTCCTATCACTTCTGCTATAACACCACTAACGGTGGACTGTGGAATATTTAATAATAAATTTTTCATGACTGGACTTGTTGCACAGGTGGCATCCTATCACGGAACCACGAAGGAAGTAAATGAGCTCCTGAGAGCGACCCATTCTTTCACAAATGGTTGATTTTATACACCCACGGTGATGGAAGTGACTGGAACACCTGAAATAAATCACTTGGATTGGTGAGTGAGTACTTTTCAGTACCTTTAGTCTTCTTTGTACTCATCGAATCTTATCACCAGTTTGTTTGCATGACATTATGATACCGCCACTTTGCTTCCAGGAAAAACTTCAAAAGGCCAGCTGCTGTGTGTGATTTATTTATTTATTTAAACGAAGCATGTCTAATTCTGCACGTAAGATAAAGATACAGTTTCCATGGAGCAACTTCAACCTTGCTTATTTTAAATAATTAAATATTACAAAACATTAAACAATCTGAAAAAGGTCAATGATCTTAAACTTTAAACATAAGATGAAAACTCACCCACTCACACAAATTCTACTCCCTCATTTAGATGCTTTTAAAGCTCTGCACATAATTTCTGCCCCCTCATAAACACTTGCCTTTGATGTTCCTTAGCACCCTCAAAGGCTCTCATGGCTGTCTGATCTGTGACAGCACAACACTAACCTCTACAAACTGATATCTACATATGAATGCACACAATCTGGAGTCAACCAGACCAGAAGCTTATCCTGCACTTAGTCTCACGAGTTTTGACCGATCATGTCTGAGCAGGCTTTGACTAAATGCTGTTTGTGTATCTAACATGCAAATCATGAAAACATCTGCTCTCATACAACTGTTTAAAACATATCTGTAAAGGTGGACTGTACTGGAAACTGAGCCTGGATATCACTTATCTGGATATTTGCTGGCTAAGATTCTTTCATTTCTCACACAAAGACACCTTACAACACACATCTTAAAACTGTGTCAGCTGTGAGTAAAGCCCTGTTTCCTAAGAAAGAAAATTAGAGCTTGAGAAAGAGAAATGTAAGAAGCAAGTCTGACTAAGTGTGGAGGAAGAAAGTCAGACGGAGGAAGAAAAACAGGAAGGAAGTAAAGATGGTGAAATGAGAGGAAATAACCTGGTAGAAAGTCAGGAAACGCTGACATGTGCAAGTGTGTGTGCAGCAGTCTGACGCACCTATGCTGTTGGTGACTGAGATTTGTTAATGGTGGACATCCCACGCCTGACATCTCAAGAAAGTCTGTGTTGCTTGGCAACACTCCAGACCTCTCTCTACAGCATCTCTTGTCTTTCCTGCATTTCATCATTACCTGTCTCCCTTTTCTTTTGCTTTCAAGGTTGTCGCAAATGAGTTCTGTAACTTAATTTTAAAAAAGGTGACGCTTTGGCGTCAAGCTGCGTTCACATGGAGATGGTCAGTGGAAACCTGTAGCTAGTAACGACAATTCTCAACAGGGGAAACTTCGTAATGAGGGAGTGAGTGCAGTCATGTGTGCACAAAAAACACGCATGTGACAGGCAGCAAGGATATGTTAAATTCATTACCTCGGGCCACAAAGGTACAAGGTACAGACACACAAATATGTATAGACACACAAATATTAAAACATAGGCAAACTTTATTTCGTGCTTGCTTAAGACGTGCAGTCTTGCACAAACATAGAAAAATAAATAAAACGTCCGCAGCTGCCATTTAATAAAGGTACATATTTACTTTGCTGTTTTTGTTTCAGGGTATGACTTCACGTCAGATGGCTATTTTGGAAGCTGTGAATTGTGGGCCTGTTGAAATACTTCAAGCAAGTTTTGACATTAGACATCCATCTCCGTAATGCTACAGGGCAGCTTTTCTTATTCCACTACTCATGAACCTTCATCCAACACAATGGACTGGCAGCTGCTGGGACTGGATGTGTTATGAGAAGTAGGGGTGGGTTTACCGATTAAAATTGGTTAGGTTAAACCTCACAAAATTTCAACAACCACCAAACAACTAAAACTGTAAATGAGAGCAGGTACATGGATTCTGCACAAATTCGTAAACATAGAGCGCGGACCCGCCGACGCATCAGAATTGGTGAGATGTCAGCTTTCTATGTTTACGTCTTTTTTTTTTTTTTTGCACTAGATTCTGACGCTGCAGGTTTCATCATCCTCCAACCAAAACTGACTGAACCATCAGCAAAAGAAGATCCAAACTAAGCTTCACCTTTCGCTTCACGTAAACATCGTCATGAATTCCCTCTTACTTTTGCTGTTTTGCTTCCACCATGATAAAATGACACGTCATGCACAGCTCTCCCTCTCTCTCAGTGTACTTCAAGAAGAGTGTCACATCTAAAAATCTCTGTTTTCTGCATTATCCACTTTCTTATTACGCACCAGTCTACCACTGTGTACAGCGCTGTCGGCCGCGGTTTGTTTTTTATTTTTTTAATTTAACTAACTTACAACAAGAAATTTCTGCTGCTGAAGAAACTTGTCACGTACACAGTCATACACGTGACAAATAAAATTTGAAATAAATGTAATAATAGAAGATGAAGAAGCACAATTTCAACATCATGTTTCAGTTTTTCTAACATTATATATTTATATATCAATATTATATAGTAAGATTTAATAGATTCACCAGTCATACACGTGACAAATAAAATTTGAATTTGATATAAATGTAATAATAGAAGATGAAGAAGCACAATTTCAACATCATGTTTCAGTTTTTCTAACATTATATATTTATATATCAATATTATATAGTAAGATTTAATAGATTCACCAGTTTCACCAGTCTAGCCCACATAAGATGAAAGTGGGCTGTATGTGGCCCGCAATGCAAAATGAGTTTTATATCCCCGCTCGAAAGTTTTTAAATGACTAGCTTGATAGGGCTGTGGGAGGTTCCTGACCAGATTTCAATTAATCAAACACATCTATCTGATTAATATACTCATTTTCCTCAAATTAAACAATACACAGCACATGAATCAATTTTTATTTACCAAATATCTGATTTACATGTTTATATGAACACTGCCTGTATATATATTAGGAGGGCAGGGTTCTTAGTCTGGAGGATATTTTTAATCAATTGAATTTGACAACATCATTTCTGCTGACATACAGTAAGTAAACCAAAGAAATATGAATTTTCCAATGAAGAATTTGAATAATTTTAATGGCATTAAAGTATATTGAGGGGGGGGGGGGGGGGGGGGGGTTAAAGAAAACTTTAAATTACACCATATTTCACTTTAACATGGTGCTTTAAGCGGTTTATTTTAAGGTTAGACTTTCTGTATGACTCATTACAAAAATCTAGCACTTTGATTGACAGCTTTAAGTGACAGCTGACAACCAGGAAACTAAACACTCAGACAAGAGACAGAGGTTAAAACACTACTGCGGACATCTAACGAGGGAGAAAGATGACCAGGGGGGACTGGTGAGCGCGCATGTTAGCAGATGTCACGTGGATTGATAAAAACAAAAGATTGAGATGTAAACAATGGTGGCGACTGCAGCACAGCTATTTTTTTTTAGACCCTATTAATCCTCTAAGGGGATGCAAATGCTTTTTTTGTGTGTGTTTATGTTAACTCTGTTTATCCACAATGGCAGTGGGAAAATCACTGCAGTGATAAGTTAATTATTCAGCAACGACTCGGTCCTTCTCTCCCTCTGACACTCTGTTCCTTCCACTTCTACTTCTTCAATAAAACCAGCGCGAGCACGCACGCACGCACGCACACACAAATCCTCCCACGCAAGCTCGAGATGATGTCACACACAAAAAGCTGATGATACCGATTACGCTGTGTATACCCACATGCTCGCATTCAAAGGTTTAAGCTATCATGCACAGCGCATTAGTACAAACGCACACACTCGCCCAGGTGCGAACATCTCCAGGCGGTGTGCCAGTCAGGCCGGCAGGCTGCCAGTATACCAGACAGAGGGTCTGTTGTGTTGTAAATGTCAGATGTCCCGCTGTTTGTGCCAGCATGCATCTCCCTGCTAAGCACTCATTTAAACACACTTAATACACAGCGTGTGGGGCTGAGGGAGCCGGAAGGAAGAAGTAAAGATGGAGCGGGAATACTGAGAAGTAGTGTGAGTTTGGATCAAGCCTGCTTGTTCAGTAAAACCCTAAAAATCAAGCTTCTGTCCTACACAGCCTTTCTTTGTTGTTGTAATATGCCCATTTTTCCCCACAGGGATCATTAGCCTTTCATGTCGCTTCACTGTATCAGATATTTCAGCTGAGAGTTATTCAGAGTTCATGAACTACTCGTAAAGGTAAAAGGCTTAAAAAAAAAAAAAAAAACTGGAGAGATAGGGAGGATCTTCAGAAATGTATGATAAGGAGATGAAGAAAGAGGCAGAAACTGAGCAGAGTATTTAGGACTGCCTGGAGAGCCGGTCTCTCTAGTGACGGCTCATTCACTGCGTTCCCAAGGTAACCAGTGAAAGTATTCGCTCAGAACAATGGCAATATCACTAGCCTGTAATTTGTGTGTTTGTGTGTTGCTTTACTCTACATCATGTATGTTAAATAAGAATTGTGATGATGATATCATTCTTTGACTCTGTGCACACCGACACTACATTATAATGCAAATTAGGAGTCAAAACATCATCATCATGCAGTTAGAGTTAGTTAATTCACTGCATATAAGTGTGTGTGTGTGTGTGTGTGTGTGTGTGTGTGTGTGTGTGTGTGTGTGTGTGTGTGTGTGTGTGTGTGTGTGTGTGTGTGTGTACCTGCGACAGGCTGGAGAAGCCCAGGTTACGACAGCCATTGCATGGAGTCAGTGCTTCCCAGAAGCCAGTGGGACCGCAGCTCTTTTCTGCCTCATCTTCTTCCATGGCCGGAGGGAGAGGTGGCGTCGGCCGCTGTGAGCACAAAATTCAGAACACAAGTATACGATTGTCATTATAACAAGTAACCAGTAATAATCAGCTCAAAGATTAGAGGGTGTATGTGTCCCAAGAAGATTAATTGTCAACCGGACAAAGAAAAGACTGATGGTACCGTACAAAAGCCATTTGTATACATCAGCATAGATTTAGGAGGACAGAGGGTGACAGCAGTTATTTTCAAAGCTGCTATGACCAATATATTTACAGTAACAGTGGCTCGTGTAACCCTGGCACAGACAGAAACAAATTGGAATAAACAAGCTTTTACATTAAGACTGAATTAAAAGAACAGCAGAGCTCCTGAAGGCTCTGCTGGTTGAGAGAGGGGTGGGAGTTGGAGGCTATTATGAAGCCTTTCCAGGTGCCACTTATTGGTCAGAAGCAGCTCACTGTTGATTTGCCTTCTGGAAAGAAAAAAGAAGCAAGTAGGACCGCAGAGACTGGTCACCCACCTCTGCCATTCTCTTTAGCTCTACACACAGAGTTATTAAATTCATCTTTTTGGCTTCAGAGCACAATGCTAACGTCGCTCTGTGACAGCTGTGGATGCAAGTAAGTGGCAGTTTGCTAAAATTATTTAACTTATGATGCTTATGGCTAAATGTGCAGCAGATTCACCAAAAACACTCTTATGGGATAAAATCAAACAATCAAATACATTCTTATCTAGAATTTCTTTCCCTGACTTTCTTCCATTACTGGAGATTTTGATAATTACAGTAAAAGCCAGCTTATTTCCCCTCAAAGGCACCATCTTTATCAACCTCAGTATCTCTTTGTGAAGCTCTTCATGGGGATCACAGCAAAAACCTGCAACCCTTCTCAACCCTTTAACTACTTGAAATACCTGCACAGCACTGCTTTGGGCTAGTATGTGTTAGTGAGAAAAGCCCATTAATAGCAGAACATCTGAGGCTCACACGCAGTGCCCTTTCCTGGGGGCTCTTTGGCTCTCAGGGGACAGGTGTGCGGATGGGCTCTGCAGTATGAAGCGTCAGAGGGCAGATAAAGCCCACCTGATATCTCTGTGAACCAAACAACGCAGCCGAGGGCGTAGACCACAGCAGATTACAAAGACAAAAACACATATCGGCCGTCTCTAAAACTGCATATAGCTTTTACGAGGAGTGATGAGGGTGCACAGACTGAGGGAGGTCTCATGTTCATCATGCGGTGATTATCTTTAGAACAGAGGTCTAAAAGATGACAAGCGAGAGGGCAAAAAGAACAAAAAAAGAAAAGGATTAAGAGCGGCAGGAATGCAGAGGGCATGCTAAAGAAGCAAAGAATGAAAACTGTGCACCCAAATGAAGTTACAGAAGGAAGGAGAGACAGATGGAAAGAGCCAAAAAACGGCAGCGAGAATGGAGACGGAGGCAGAAAATGAGGCAGAAAGCGAAAGGTCACCAATCGCTCCAGATTGCAGAGGGCCCTTTGCAACACTTGAATATTGATTGATCTAAAAAGGACTGCAGTATTCACATATACATACTGCACTGTATGCATAAACAATACATAACCTTTCATTACAGTATGAATGTGATGCCAGCCAGTGTTCAATAGAGAGGACACAGTTAATTATTCATACTGAAAGCTGCATAGCTAATCAATATTACATTAGTTGTCAATGGGAAAGCTTTAAAGGGATAGATTATGACTTAGGGAAAATCACCTGCTTAACTACATGAAAATGTGTCTTTTATGTCTGTCTGAAAGCTTCTTAACACAAATGAGTTTAGTTCATTTGATGGAGGAAACACAAAATGATTTATACTTGGATTTAAACTGACTCCAGTGTAATGAGTTTAAGTTACACGAGTTTAAATTTTACAGATCAATATGAAACCCAATAAACCCTTAGACATTTCCCTGCACTACATGCACATGGCTCTGATAGTGCAGCCAACTGGTTAGTGAAAACTAACCATGCATAAAAAATATCTGTTGAAGAGAGTCTTTGCATGGATGAAAAACACAGTTTTTACACAGATTTTAAGTGGCTCGACAGATCCAGGCTCAAATATCTCTACAATGACTGAATGGGTTACGCTGCACTAGATTTCTTTCCTAATTGTTTGGACCACTAACACTGAAAAGTGTGATATGTTCCCTGATGGGAAGACAGGAACTGCAGGTGTGGCCACAAAATGCCATTTCCACAAAAAAGGAAGGAGTACATTTTCATATTATAATTATATTTAAAATGGGTTTCTTTTTTTACAAAATAAAAAAAAACAAACAAACAATCAAACTAATCAAGTCTGGAGTGAATTTTTTATATTTTATGTCTCATGTTCAGAGTTTTTACTCAGGGCTGCAAGTATTGTACAGATTTCCAACTAGCATGGAGAAGTCTTAATTAACTGGTCATTATAGACAATCATGGTTAGCGATGAATAAACAAGGATCAACTCCTAAATCTAACTGACATCTACAGCAAGGTGACATTTTTGGTCGTGGCAAAAATTACATTTCAAACCAGTATGAAAAATCTGATCAATATGCCCAATAATATGATTTATTACAATATATCCTTACTTGATTCTGTGCTTAGTGATAGAATGTTAGTATCGGGAGACAGTAAATTTTATAACCTGCTAATCAGTGTCCCTCAACATATAGCTTAAAGCAAAGCTGTATATCATTATAGTCCTGCAGGGTTGTTAGCATGGCTACAGATTGGCACCAAATATTAGAAATTAAGGAACACATTTGATTTTTAGTCCAGACAGTACTTGTAAAGGGTATTTACAGGTTCCGGCCTCTTAGATGTGAGGATCTGATTCTCTGCTCTATGCATCATCTGCACGCAAAACACAGAAAGAGTCCAAGTAGGGAAAAGAAAAGTGGCCAGCAGGGGGCGAGCTGTAGAAAGAAGTCAGAGTGCAAGTCCACAAGAAAGTTTTCCTCACTTGACTTATGACCTCATTAAACACTTTTCTGTTGGGTTTATGGCCTCAGTCACTACCTTAGCTTTAATTCACTTAACATGATGTCAATTTTGGTCCAATTTAGAGTAAAACAGACGACAAAGCATCCAAGCCTCATTTGTCACATCTGGTTTCCAAACACCAAGATGAAAATGGCCAGAACACTCTACTTAAAGCTCCACGATGACATCCACCTTTTATGTACAGTCTGTGCTTTTCCATCACGGTTATTGGGATACACAAGTTCTGGAATTCTGGCTGGAAAAAATACACAATCTCAGCTTTGATTTGAAATACTTAGATAAGCATGTGGACTAAATTATTTAGTTTTGAATTATAATTGAATAATAAATTCTTGTGTAATAAATGTAAGCAAAGAATACAACCAGTGCCAGCAGACCAGTGGCATCAGATTATAACAAACACATGCTGGTTTAACCACACAGAATGCACATGCTAGTGCTCATTTGAACACAACTCACACACATTTCCACTCTGACTTTCTGAATTCACACTGTGCCAGCATTCTTCGTGAGTGTATGCAATCTATGTGTGAGTTATTGCGCATATTTGCATTGTTCATTTCTGTACTATAGAGACACTGAATCGCACACTAAATAGGCCCGGCCTCAGTTTAGACAGTAGCCTGCGGGCACATATAAACACACACAGACATACACAAGCTAGGAGTGTCAGTAATAGAATACAAATTGGTACTTATAGAGAGGGGCACAAGATGGATTCAGGTAATTACAGCCTGAGTAAGACGTGGTGTACGTGTTTAATGTGCATGCACGTGTGAGAGAGCCTCAGCATGAGGTCTGTGCACCTGCTGCACTGTCCATAAAAGCTACTTGAATTACGCTGAAAGTGAACTTATTAAAGAAATGGAAAAAAAAAAAAATTGGACTATTGATCAGCGTCACAATATTTTTTGCTGGAGTGTCTGTGCATGTGTTACTGTAGGGGAGAGAGATGGAGAGAAATAGAAAGAAAAATAGAAACAGACAAGCAGTAATAAGTGAGAAGCGCAGGCACATTCGATCGCATTTCTTTGGACAACCCTGTGAGTGTGCACGCCTGAGCGTGCGCGCACGTGTGTCTGTGTGTGGTCTAAAGGTTCAGGTGTGATAGATGACCTGTGTTTCTGTCTTTCTGGCTGATGGAATTGAGCCTCAGAGCCTCTTCGTCACGCTGTGCTGGCTGTTAGAAATAAACTGCAGGTGTGATTCTCTGGTCAGCTAACACTGATAAAGGTCATCCACTTCCTCCTGAGCTGAACTTCAAGCCATTAATGTCTAATCAGTTTTCTCCTGCGTAAGAGTGTGTGTGTGTATGTGTGTTGTGTTAGGAGAGTGTGGACAGATACGGGGAAGGCGTGAACAATATTTCAGCATAAATAGGCACCAATTTAGAAGAAGGTCATGAAAAATATCTGCAGGCTGTGAACGGATCTTTGAGCACAAAGAATAATTACAATTGTAAATAAACCCTGGACCTGTTTTGTTTCTGTAACAAGAAGTGACAACTCAACAGGACGAGCCAACTCAGCAGCATCAGTCTGATACTGCCCTCTGTAGTCAAAATAGTCAAAGTGCAGTCTTTTTTGTAAGCCAGAAGTACACAAAGTGCCCATTTTATTAGGTGCACCTTGTTAATACAAGGCTGATCCCGCTTTGACTTTAAAACTTCCTTTAAAACTTCCTGAAGGCTTCATGACGCAGATTCAGTGAGCTGCTGGAAACACTTCTCGTTCACATGGATCTCAAGTCTCAGACTGAGATATGCCAAGATGCAAGCCATGCTTTCATGCTGTTTACAGCTAATTCTGATCCCATCAACAGAATGTTGCAGCAGAAATCGACACCCATCAAACCAGGCACCATTTTCCAATCTTCTCTTCCTGTTTTTGGGTAAGCATGTGTGAACGGTAACCTCAGTTTCCTGTTAGCGTTCTCTTATCTGACAGGAGCGGCACCCGGTGTGGTCTTCTGCTGCCGTAGCCCATCTGGTTCAAGGCTGTGAACTCTGAGATGCTCTTCTGTACATCCTGGTTCTGACAAGTAGTTATTTCGGTCACTGCTGCCTTCCTATCATCTCAAAGCAGACATGCCCTTCTCCTCTGACCTCTGGCATTCAACAAAGCATTTTTGCCCAGAGAATTACCGCTCGCTCGATATTTTCTCCTTTTTCTCAGACCAGCCTAGCTGGCACAAACAACCACATCACTTTCAAAGTCACTCAAATCACCTTTCTTTCCCATACTAATGCTCAATTTGAACTTCAACGGGTCATCTTGACCGTGTCTGAATGCCTGAGTAGCTGCCATGTGACTGGCCGATTCGATATTTGTATTAACAAGCAGCTGAACAATACCCAGTGAAGTGGCCTTGACAGTAAATGAAGATCTGCAGCACAGCTGGGCCCTGTGTGCAGTAAGATAAAACATCTTGAAGGACTAAATAAGAGCTGATAAGCCTGCAGAGAGAAATTCTTTTAGATAAACAGAGAGCCTGCCTGCAGTCAAACATTTATAGATGTGGCAGAAACATTTTACTCAGAGCCAAAATATTTTTCTATCGATTTTTAAGTCTTAATTTATTCTAGAGCAACACAGACATTATTGTAGGGACTAATTGCAATTCGGTCACTCCTGAAATTAAGACTTTCTGAGCCAGTGACCTCATACCAATCTTATCTGAAATTGCAACCATAAACTATCTAGTTTTTTTTTTTTTCCTTCATTTGGCAGATTTGCACTGACATTTGCACTTTTGTTTTATCTGTTTACTAAAACAGGAGAAAAAAAAGAACAAGTAAAACAGAAAGCAGGCCAGCACAAAGCAGCCAACTAAAGGGATATTTAGGGGCATAAATCAAACTCCAAAGACAGCAGGAGAAAAAGAAGTGCTGCAAAACCACTAAATTCTTGTATTTAAGAAACTGGAATAAGGCCCGGACATTTACTTTTGAGTTAACCATCATCATAGTCAAGTGTCAGTTAACAGAAAAGTAGAAATGCATTAGTAGTTTTTCTTTTTGGCATGGAGTTTTTCAGAACAACTTTAAACTCTGGTGTGAGAATATTTAATTACCAACGAGGTGTTCAATTGCAAACTACCTCAGTGCCCTTTTTTCCATTTTTGCCTGGCTCATTACTTCCCACAAAATGCATTTACATGAGCAGACCAAGAAAGGAGAGGCAAACACCACAACCAAAATGCACCACGCCTCTGTAATAGCCTAGTGGCGTACCTTGCTGGCTCGAGTCAGAGTGCCGTTGGGTCGATCTGGGCGCTCCTCATCGGACAGCCGCCCGCTACCGAAGCTGTCCATAGAGTGGGAGGAGATGGTGTGGCAGAGCTCCTCGAATGAGTAGTCCCTATCCCGGCACTTTTTGATCTCATGAAGCAGTTTGGACAGTTCGCTTGTCACAGCATCATCTGAGGAGGATGTAAGAAATGTGATCCGTATCTGTGAAGCCAGTTATTCTCATACCGGGTACGCCAGCAAATATATTTTATCACCAAAACAACAAAGAAAAAAAGGTGGAAGAAAATCTTTTATATGCCTGTCTGATTTATTGTGAGATTAACCTGTTTGGCAGACACAAAACTCCTCCCCCGTCTGCTTCCTGCTTTGCTTTTGTGTCGCATTAAGGCACACTATGCTAATCACTTCCTCCTGCTTCCCTCCACGACTCTCTAGGTAATCAAGGTAATTATGGGATCTGCTGACAATCACTGAGAGGAGAGCAGATCAGCACACACTCAGCAGGTTGCAATGTCATATTTGTAACACAGGGGGCAGTGCTGGACAAGGTAAGTGTGGAGTGGCAGTGACTGTTATTCTCCACTAAAGGAGCTGCTCTCCATGGCTTTATTCAGCCCATATTGCAAAAAGTAAACAATAGTTCCAATCAAGTTTAGTGGCGTTGTTCTTAGAGTAAACTGGACACATGCATTTGGATGATGGACTGGTCTGTAATGTTCCCTTATATATAAATAAATGCTTTATATAAATGCCTTTGTAGTTGTTTGGGTATATTACTAAACATATTGTAAGCCTTTGTGCAGAATGCATAAAGGAATGTGCTACATAGGTTGTTATTTGTTGTTATGTCATCTGTCTACACCCAGTTTCTGTCTTTATTTCTACCACTTCCTCTTTTTAGAACTAAAAAAAGCTGTATTTAGTCACCTCAGAGCTCACAGTCCAGTACTTCAGTTGTCACATGAATCTGTCTTCATACTTACTCTTGTGTCTCAGTGAAGGGGACGCGGAAGGCGAGGGAACAGAAGTTCGAGGTGTAGGGACAGGACACGTGCGGACAGGCTCCTCCAGGATGCTCAGCTTCTCCATCTCATCCATCATATATTCTACAGACACGTGGAAACAGCGGAGAATTAAGAAGATGGACGATGAAGCAGACAAGATGAAAGCAATGTGAATTAAGGGGAAAGTGAAAATATGCCAGGAAGACGGGAATAATGAGCAGAAAGGGCACAGAGTGGAGGAAGTTTGGAGAGTGATCGAGGAGGGAGAGCGAGAGAGAAAAAAATCATTTCAGAGGCATTTTACCAGATCAATATAATAGCACAGCCATCAGTATTGTAAACAGCTTGAGCTGCATTCAATTCACACTTTTCCCCGCACCGCAAATTCACTTCACAGCTTCTGCTAATAAAGCAATCTGCTGTTCACGAAGGTAAAACAGAACAAATTATGTGGCTAGGGAAGGAAAGAGGAAGAGGAGGGGAGAAAAGGGTTCAGGTGAAGGGCCAGAAACAAAGTTCAACACTTGCTTAACTCAGGCAAAGCAAACGAATACACTTGCAGACAGAAATTAGGTGGCAAATTCCCTGCAGAGTCCTAATGAGGGAGCCGGTTAATGTCAGGAGGAGTGTTTGTGCGTGTGGGTATATTTTCATTATTATGAATAGTGGCATTCAGCTCAGTAGTTATGACGAACAACCACATTTGCATACAACTACACTTAGTACTGGAATTTGTATCCGACTCAAAAAGAAAGACGAAATGCTTCGACAGATTTATTAAGTTCCATAAACAGCAGAGAACATAAAGTGCAGCGTCTTTATAAAATAATAAAATAATCCACTGAACTGTAGTACACAAGCAGTTGCTGATGGGTAGTACAAAATGAACTTGTTAATTCAAACAGTCGGATGAATCGTGTGCTGTGAAACAAATGAGATTCTATTCATAACGAGGTGCCTACGGCAACCAGAAAGCCCCTCGACTGGTACAATTGAGTAAATGACAAGTATTCTGCTCTTTGCGTCTCTGTCTGTGCGTGTGTGTGTGTGTGCGCTTTTCCATCTCCTCTCCAACAGGAAATGGCATGCAGCTGATCTTTTCACTGAGTCACAGCTGCATCCTTTCCCTCTCTCTCTCACACATTCACTCTCCAATTTATGCTGAAGTCCAAATCTCTGTTTGCACTTCTAATTTAGAGAGACAAGCTTTTCACGGCTGTCATTTCTGACCAATATGCACAATGACATGAATTTTTGACTTTTAAAAAGCTACGTTCATTTCATAAACATATTTTCTAGCCTCACTTGTGTGCATATTAACAAATATTCCCCCAAACTGTGATTCTATATGCACAGCTCGGGATGTGAACAGCTAAGGATGCCGAATTAAGTCCAGACAGCTGCACTGTATTGACATCTTCAACCCCAGTTATCCACATAATCACTCTTCATTCTTGTAAATACAAGTGTGTAAACAAGCAAATCCACAGAACTGTATTGTAAACTCTATCCATTCTCTTCTGCTTTTCCAAATTAGGGTCGCAGAAGTTATTTTAAACTGTAGAGGAAATCCCAAATATACCAAATAAAGCTAAATGTTAGGAGTAGGTGTACAAAACAAGGAGCAAGAATCTAGTAGGTGGTGCTGCGACAGAGGCTATACGGCATTTGGTTAGCATACACTGACTGGTGAGTTACATATATCACTTTTCTGTCATTTAACTGTTCAATGATGTTGGTTTAAAATGAATGTCAATGTAGGAGGTCTGTATCAGAGGGAAAAGCTGAAAAACGTTTGAAAGTCCAAAATGTATGTCCTTCATATTTTCTAAAGGATTCTGGCCACCAGGCCTGGTGTTCGACTGTCTTGAATCTGAAGTCAATAACATGAACATCCTGTCTTGGATCAAAAATTCAAGCTAGTGCTGGTGTTATGATGGGGGGTCCAACTGGGCATTGTTTCAATTCAATTCAATTCAATTCAAATTCTTTATTGTCCCAAAAGGGAAATTAGTTTAGCAACAGGATAAAAGTAAACAAAAAATAATATAAAATGACAATAATAGTAGTAGAAAATCCCAGAACAGTTATATGGCATTTAGGAGACAGGATGCAGTACGGATAAAAGAAGTCTGGAGTCTTTTGGTCTTCCTCAGAGGTACCCTAAAACAGCGGCCGGAAGGCAACAACTCAAACTCACTGTGAAGTGGATGGTTTGAACAATTAACAATAGAATGAGCCTTTCTAAGCACATTTTTATTGTAAATGGCCAAAAGTCCATCTTACCAGCGCCCTGAAATTTTGCTAGCAGTTTTTACCAAAAGACCCAACCTCTTCTTATTCTTCACCGTCAGGTTACCAAACCAGGCAGCAATACAAAAAGACATCACAGATTTGATAAAACTTCTATAAAACAAAGACAACATCTCAGATGAGACATTAAAAGATCTCATTTTCCTTAAAAACAACAGTCTTTATTGAACTTTTTTAGTAATGGCATCAGCATGAGATCCAAAACACAGTTTATGGTCAAGTACCACACCTAGATATTTGAAACTCTCAACAATCCCAATATCAGCAGTTTTAACGATAGTGGGTGATGAGCTATAAGACTAAGAGGACTTCCTAAAATCAATAATCATGTCTTTAGTTTTTGACACATTTAGTGAAAGGAAGGAGTCATCACACCAATCCACAAAATCATGTTTAAACACCACAGCCTTGAGTATTGTTGCTGACCATGTCCATTCCTTTAGGACACAGTGTACCAATCTTTTAATGGCCGTTTCTAACAGGGTAACTCATCATTTCACAAACTCAAATCATATCAAACTGGTTTCTGGAACATGCACTCAAATGTTCACCGTACTCAAAGGGCCTCCGCCGTCACCAGATCGCAATCCAATAGAGAACCTTTGGGATGTAGTGGAACAGAGCAATATTGAATCTATGCCTCGAAAAATTCAGTAAGTGCTGAAGGCAAAAAGCAGGTGTAACCCACTACTGCTGAGGTGTACCTAATAAAGTGCTGAGTGTACATCGTGTAGTTTCAATAAAGGGCTTGAACAGAGTCCAATTCTGTTATGTAGCGGAGACGCAGACCATCTCTAAAGCTCACTGCTCTTCATTAGCAAAAAACTAATTACTCAGAAGTTTTAGATGCTGGGTTTGGGGGCCGCTTTATGAACTGAAGAAGAGAATTTTAGCCCATTGTTCACTATACCTTTAGCTGGTTAAGCCTCCAGAGGTAAGCATGTGCTGTTTAACTCTGCCTGACTGATGAGAATCACAAAAGAGAACTAAAACTAAAAAGCATTTCGGGGAGCAACTAGCTATGTGAAATCATTTTTCAAGATGTGTGGGTAGGTTCTTCGCAACAACAAACCACTTCCACTTCACATATGTAACTCTGAAGCAAGTAGAAGGATAATAAAGCAACAACTACATGTTAAGGTTTAAAACACAAGACAAATATAGACAATTTTCCCCGATTTTGTTATTTGTTTACGCCTCAAATTGTTGTCGTGCTAAACGTGAAATAGGAAACTTGAATCACTAATTACATCTAAATTGTTCTGCCCTTTGCATCGCTGTGCGTTCCCTGGTTTAATGTCAGCTTTCTGTCTGTTATTTTCTAACCGTGGACGATTTGTTACATTCCTGGGGCTCAGTCTCTGCTCCCCTTTCTATCTTTGTCTCCTAGTTAAGACTGTTTAGCGGTTAATTTAGGCTCTCCTCGTTCGCCTATCCCTCCAATCCTGTCTGTCTTTATCTCACTCTCTTTAAATCATGCGCAACAACACGCCTAACGTACACCCACAGACTACACAATGACAGATAGCGAAGGCCTCCAAGCCACAGATTAGAGCGTTCAAACTGAACCTCATAATCACTTCAGGAAAAAACTGTCTTTAGAAGGTGCAATATGGAGAATCTTTGGGTCCGCGGGGACTGCGGCGCAAACTCACACAAACAAGCATTGGTTGCACACAAAACCCACTGCAGCAGGACAAGAGCCAAAACAGGGTTCTTAATAGCAGGTGGAATAAAGTGAAGACACTGAAAATGACAATATGCTTTTTTCTTTTTGGGCCATAAATTACAGTATAGCTGGATATAACTGCAGTACTCCTCCAGCCACAATCATTTTGAAAACTCCTAAACATAGACTATAAACTGCGTATTAAAAACATTAATATTACCTTGACTTCACCCATTTGCAATTCCTGAGTTTAGTGTTATCACAGAAACAGTTGCCATATTTAGAGAAGTGTATAGGTGTATTGCATATTCATCACTCTCCACCATTTGCACTTAGAGCTGAAGAAGCGTCTCGGATGAGGGGTGAAAGGTTTTCACGAAACTTAAAGAAGTCCAGACGTTTTTCTTTCCAAGCTCCTTAGACTACTATGACGTGGATGACTGAGAACCTTCAGTTACATGTTTCAGATCAAAGACATTTTTGTATTAGACAAAGATAACCTGAGTAAATTGGTTATCTTTGTCCAGCATGGACAGCATGTCAAATCATCTTATTGGGATCAGTTCGGACTTTGCAAAGGCAATTCCAAAACCGTCTTCAGGACATGAACTGGTGGCTGGATTTTCTCCTTCATGAGTATAATTCATGGTTCCATCGATTATAGCAAGTCGCCCTGAAGCAGCCCTGAATCATCACACTACTGCCACCATGTTTGACTATTGGTGTGATGTTCTTTATATGAAATGTTGCGTCAGCTTTATGCCAAATGTAACGGGACCCAAACCTTCCTAAATGTTCAACTTTTGTCTCATTGGTCCACTGTCTGGCAGTAATTGGGCCACTTATTTAATGATTTAACAAGGGTTACTTCGGTTATCTTTATTCAATATTAAAATTTGTCTGATGATCTGAAACGTGAAAAAAAGTATGAAAGTATGAAAAATAGTATAAATCTGATAGGGAGCAGATGCTTTTTCCTAGCACTCCCACTTTTATTTTGAAACTATCAAAGGCAGAGTACACCAAGGACAGATCATCGACCACATCAGCCACCATAAATATGCATTTCTTGTATTTCTTAGGACGGAAACTACAGCACAAGGGCAAAAAGTCCACAAAGAAAGGCATCATTTACTTCACTCATCATAGCTCGTGGTTCTAAACTTCACAAGAGTAGAAACTCTTGTCAGAGCAGATAATTTTTTTAACTCATCAAAGCAAGAAAAGCAAAAATGAAACTGATGCCTGGGATGATTGTTGCATTCCAGTTAGCTGAGCCTTTTCCAAATTCAACCATCATTAAGGATTTTAACAAGGGATTTTCCTGCTTTGACAAGTTGGGATGTTTGAAACTACTATTAAATAGCAAAGCAACAAAATCCAATATGAAGATGTAAGTCTGACCTTTTATGGCATGCCAAGGTCTTGCTGCTCCTTCACAATGTGTGTCGATATTAGTATTCATTTATACACTGCTGGAGAACATCTATTATAAGGGTTCTTAAGTGGTTTAGATATGGACTTTATTGCACAGTAGTCATCAGAAATACCATAGTGCTATTTATCCACTGAAACTTCCAGAATCTTATTGATAACAATCTTATTTAAAATCCAGCTAAACCAGTGAGACAAAGAAAATAAGTCAAGGCTAACAGTAACAGTGCATTCAAACTAAACACATACAGGAGCTTCCATTGTCGCTGGTGAACTGTTAAATCTTTCTTTTTGTTGTTATATATTTAGTGAACTTATATAAGATTCTTACACCTGAAATGCCCCACTTTCTCAATTCATCTAAATCAAAAGTGTGTGCGTCTTTACCTTGGATGAGAGCAGTGATCTGCTGGGATTTTGGTGCGGGATGATCCCTCAGAATCTCCAGAGCCGTTCTTCCTTGGCTGTCTCTTAGATTGGTGTCGATCCCTGACACACAAACACACCCAAGAAAACGTGCATAAAATACAAGAAAAAGAGGGGGAAAAGTCAACACCCATTACTTAGTCTAACAATACAGGACCTACTCAGGCTTGCTCATGATAATTCACCTTCACCGCAGATACACAGAACTAAACACATTCAAGCGCAGTATACAAAAATAAATATGAAGTCAGATCTGTAAACACACCACTCAGTCAGAAACACCAGGGAGCATTTTTTCCAAGATTATAACCCAAATGTTTTGTAGATGAATGCAAATTAGTCTCACACATACACATTCTTGCAATGCTAAGTCACAATCTCAGACAATGACACATAAAAAGACTGCATTCAAAGACTGATGCACAATATCAAATAGGTCATATGTGAAAATAAATGTCATTCCAATCGTTCTGCTGGGTACCATCAGAAATGTATCAAACTGTAATAAAAGGACATTTACACCTAAGTTAGCATTTCAGGTTTTTATTTTCCCTCCTTTTTCCTCCTTATTTCTCATGTGGTTTGTACATTTATAAATGAAGTCTGTAATGTGATTAGTGCTTCAAGGAACTGTAGATGTAAAAAAAACAGCTTCCCTGGCTTTTTTATTTATCGAAAATAACAAATGTGTTTAAAAGAAAAATGTATTATAATAATAACGGCTTGTTGTTTAATGCTCTTCATGTCCCAGAGTTGTGCTAAACTTAGCTTACTGTTTAGTAGCATTCAGTTTTTATTTAGTTGTTCTTAACTTTCTATTTTTAGCCTTTTTAGCCTTTATTTGAGCGGTCAGTAAATAGCAGACCAGAAAGTAGCAGACACTCTAATGACTGGAGGCCCCGCCAAGCTCAGACGTTGCAATGCTCAGAGAAAGTACAGAAATAACCACATTTACCTACTCAACTTGAATGTCACATGATCCTTTTCTGTGATACTAAAGGTTATTTCTTTGGTCAAAAAAATGACTGATGCTTACTTGATAAAGCAGTTACACCAACAAGCCATTCTCTACGCGTAGGCATTGAGGCCCATCCTACACCTCTACAGTAAACCCACCTACCGACAGGCAATATTTTTAGCTATATCGGGTTAGAGCTCAGTGACTCTGACAAGTACAGCCCTGCTTTGATCCAGGATGTTAATAAAATCAAGGCAAAAGGAACATGGCCACCCAGAGGAAATCCTGTAGGAAACAGGAAGTGCTGAAGGAAAGTAGGTGGAGGATGGCAATGATGTCAAAAGGACAACAGTGTCCAGGCTGTTTTAGTAAAAGTACTAACTATACCCACATGACTTTGAGCTACTAGTTAAGACAGGAGCTGTTCTACCTTCGGGAATCTTTTTCAGTCATTGCATAAGATGACATAAGACAACACATCCTAATTATGCAGTTGCAGAGAAACTGGCCAAAACAATAACAAAGCTTGAAGTGAGGAAGAATTTAGCAAACAGATGTTTGGAGTTCACCTGAGGGCAAACTGACTCACAATTTAGGGAAGGAGAGGGAAAACACAACAAAACAAAATTCCAAACATCTAGCCACAGGTTGAAAAAAAAAAAAAAAAGAGGGAGAAACAAGGGAAACACACATATAAGGAAACACGCACAGTTTTTGTTTAGCCGGGGTATATTTATAGACCCACCTGAGTCAAGCAGAAGGCGAACAACATCCATCTTCCCAAAGAGAGCTGCCTCATGGAGGGCACTGCCATTCTCGGTCTACAAGAGACAGAGATAGCATTTGTGTATTAATATTAAGTCACTTTAACAATTCAAAGTGGAGACAAAAATAGACATCAAAACCAGAAAGCACAAGAGGCGTTAAAAAAAGAAAGGAAAGGGAACTGGGATTAAAAGGGAGCAAAAAGGCAATATTTTGATTTGATACAATCTTTTTTTTCCCCCCCCCTCGCTGGCAGTTAAATGAAAGAGATTCAGAGAGATTAAAACAAGTTACATTCCCTCGCCTCCAAACAGTGCGAGGCCACAGCGATTTCAAACCATTACACAAGCAGCAGGCGCCTGTGTGGAAACGTCCCACTTTCACCTCACCCTACGCTGGCCCGTATCAGCCTCCAGTCCAACTAATAGAGATATTACAGATATGATGCAACACACTGAAACCAGCACGGGGATGGTGCCAGTAAGTGTCTCATCCCGTATCAGCAGTGATGAGAGAGACGATTATTCTGACAAGGATACATTTAAAAAGTGCAACAACATAAAGAACAGCTGTTTAATCACACAGCCTGAGGGTGAACAGGACCAAAATAGCTAGACTTAAAGGTGTAGAATTTTTATGTTACAGCATCCTTTGCTGATGCTAATGACTGATATCCTAGGATGTGGAAACACACACATCGGAATGTTTTCCATACCAGCGGGCAGAGTAAGCAGAGTAAGCAGCTTAAGAACAAACAACCTCCAAACAGTTCCATCGAGCACTTAAAGCCTCCTCCACTAATGCTCCACCCCACAGCCAACAAGACCCAATATTCACTATCAACATGCCAGACACTAGAGTACATCCACACAGGGTCTTTTTATAACAGATTCCCTTCCTGACAAAACCCAACAGATTTTTTTATTTAACTAAAGTCAAATCTATTTTAAATAACCTAAAGTTAAAATTTATTGGAGGGCCAGTACTGGGCCGATATTATTGGCCAATATTTGGTACTTGTTAATATATCAGTAATGGCATTTATTAAGGCACTCTGCTGTTGCAAACACACGTACAGTACAACTAGCTCCATCCTCCATGCTTCTCATGAAAAAGCGACAAATTGTCAGTGCTTGGGAGGAAGCGAAGCGTGGCTATATGTGGACAAGTTTTACATTTGATACCAAGGAAAACAGGATGCTTTGTAAACCACGTTGAGTAACTCTCAAGGGTAATAAAACAACAACCTTTTACACTTTATTCTACTATAATCTTATAATATTTAGTCTAAATTCTAACTAAAACGAAATAACTTTTTAGTCAAAGGACTATGACTAAAAAGTCAGATCTATAAATTGTCCTAAAAAGGTCCTATGTTGGTCGGACTCTACCAAATAGCGCGCAGTGAATTTGTCCACTGTATTTCTGCTTCAGTCAATTGTTTCCATACAATCAGAATAATTAGCAAAAATAAGCTACAAAAATAGATCAGGTCAATAGGTAGGGATGCTATTACTATGTTAATCATCATTCAGCTACTTGAGACTCACGTCCTGCAGTCCAGTTGACTCATTCTGCACTTGAGATGAGCAGCAAGCTGGAGGGCCACTCCAACCAGAACCAACAGGAGGTAATGAACTGCTACTGCTATGCCTACCTCAGCAAGGACTATTAGGTGCAGCTGGGAAGACTTATACACACACACACACACACCCCGCTAATAAAGCCAAAAACACAACGTGTATATATATAAGGGAAACGCTGTAACTAGTTTTACTTTGATGAAGTTACTGCTATATAGCTTAACAGGACATCATGATCCTGAAGGTCTTTCTGGAACATTAAACATACTAATCTGTGCATGTTGCTGGAAGCAATAGAGCCCATCGAGGATACTAAGGACTTCAACATACACAAAGACACGTGTTTCACACTCGCAGCCACACACACACACACACACACACATGCTGAACACGTTGCATCCTTCATAGCTGGCTTCCTGACAACACAGATGAAACCCTGGACTGAATAGAAGTCCCAGCCGTAATGAAGACAAATTATCTGGACGACAGCCGACACTGCCAGGAAATTCTGCTCGACGCAACACTACACCACATCAGTGTGATCGTCTTCTGCAGGAATACTCAACTTTTTCTGTTTCCCCTGACACAAAGGTGTTATCGCCACAGAGAAGGGATTGATGGCAAAATGAAGCTATAACGCCATATGCGACAGCTCCTCTGTCTTTTGAAAGTTAAAAAGGTCAAAGGCCCAGATCCCTCGGAAAAATCCCGCAGGTGTGAATCCAAAGTGGAAACAGACGAAATGTCAAATTTGTAGCGCCTGCGAGTTTATCACAATGTGGATGTCTCCCCTGCAAAACAAAATCTCTGCTGCCCTCATGCATGAAAGCAGAGGTTGTATCTCAGGAAGAGATCCACCCCCTATTCTAGTACACACATCTTGCCCTCCTGAACCTCCTTTACCACTTCCTGTCCTGTTTCCCATAGCGATTATGCAGTGATGTCATGAGGAATCAAGGAAGGCAGTTCTTACTCCGAGTTTCCTGGAATTGAAAGGCAGATGAATCGGTTTAACGACAGCACGCAGAAATGTAGCACTCACTGCTCATGATGGGACGACGAGGTAAATGTCTGAATGTGAATGCTCACATCATCCCTCTTACTTATGCTTGACAAAAAAATAGGACTCTATATTAATCAAAACAGCTGCACTGCAGGCAATAATGACCTAAAGCATATTTTTGTGCAAGACAGTGTTGGAAATAGCAGTCAGCTGTGTTTGTGAACAAAGATGTGTGTATCTATACTAAACTTTTGCCCTGTGTTGGCTATAGGTCACTCAGTGGCACGTTCCTCCATACTGTAGGGATTTCCCCTCATTATTATGGGAACAGACAGAGGATGAAAGAGTGTGTGAGAGCAAGAGAAAAAGAGAGGAGAAAAGAGAGAAAGTGCGCTGCATGTATAAATTATTCATCCTCGCTCACACAGACCTATGTGGCATGACTCCAATTACTGACCTGTACACACACACACACACACACACACACACACACACACACACACACACACACACACACACACACACACACACACACACACACACACACACACACACACACACACACACACAATTTGCTTTCCATTCTTGGAATGCCATCTGTGAGTCACCCACAGCATCCACTCTGCACCGTCAACATTATAGTACAGTTCTGACAGTGCGGCCTTGCAGAAAATACAGAGAGAAAGAACGAGCGAGGCAAGAGGAGGGGAAATGGAGAAGAGCGGAAAGCAGGTGGGGAAAAGAGGACAACTCGACACTCGCTGTGTTTCTCACCTAAGTGGCATTAAAAAAGCCTTTGCTCTTCAGGGAAGCCATTAAGTCTGCTTGTTTACCTGATGTTATTGCAACTGAACATCAAATGCAAACAGCCACATGGGGCTTTTACAAAAGCAAAAACTGTATATTAAAGGGAGTAAGGTCCGAAAAGTGTAGCCAATGCTGTGGAATCATTATTGCTATATCCATCTTTTACGTGCAGTCTATGAGTAAAACCAGGAGAGTCCAATTACCGTGCAACACGGAGATTAAATGAAAACCCAATTTAACAGAAATGCCTACCATTACAGTCGAGCAGTGTTTGACCCGTTCCAGGTCAGGTGACATGTGTAGGCTCACTCTAATTGACTATCAAGTTTAACCAACCAAAGAGCCAATTTTACTCGCCAAGTGTGCAACAGCTACTCTCATCCAACGTATGATAATGATAGCTAATAGAGCAAAAGAGAACTCGATGCCTCTATGCATTATTTTCAGCAACAGACACGAGCGGAGCAAAAGTCAAGGGTAAACTAAGGAGACGATTTGAGATATCAGACTTGCAGCGCTCTTGATCAGTAGGTAGAGAGGAAAAGTAAGAAAAGGGGAGAGCGGAGGATTTGCAGACGTGTGAAGAGAGATGAGGCAAATCAAAGGCGTGTAGTGTTCATCTGCTCTAGACACATGGAGCCTCAGGCCAAATCCCTGCAGAGAAACACAGCCCTGCTCTTCAGATCTGAGCAGGCATGCACACATTCGGGCATAAACAGACACCGCATCGTGTAACAAGGACAGAAGGCAGAGAAGATAGGTGCAGTGCCACTGAGTCATGCATATCCTCACTGTGAGAGCCTCACAGTGATTCTCATATCCAAGAGGTCAAACTGTTTTCATCCTTCCAGATATGGAATCCACACAGACACACATCCACGTCCGTGCCCATCAAATTCTTCTTTGCTACACATTCTAATGGACGCTGTCACAGTACGGCAAAAAAGCTCATATTTGTCTTGTAGTCGCAGACCCTCCTCCATCCACATGCTATTTATACTGTATATAAACTGTACTTTACACAGCCAAAAAAAAAAAAGGGGGAGAACGTAGCATCTGTTACGCCATATGTCTCAGCAGTGAATGATAATAGAGTCAAATCAGATTTTGGCACCAGCAGAAGTTAACTTCTAGAGTCTCTCAGATCCACATAGCAACAGCTACACGTTTTAGATCCATAAAAGCTTCTGGGGCACTGAAGGAAATTTCCTATAAAGGCTTTGAAGGATTGTTTTGTCGCATATGTGTACAAACTCTGATCGATCCCTGTTTCTATAGCTTCTAAGCAGAAATGTCCCTTGATTAAGAATCAGCAGCTTTAGGGGGCTTTAGATTCTGACTGAGCTCTGAAACTCCTGGAGCTGCTTTTCGGCTTCGATTCTTCAATCCAACAAAACCAACTCCAGTAAAGAAGCGTGAAACAACAACGTCCAACACTGTAAAACAGAATTTTGAGCCTTTTTAAATAAAAACTTTCAGTTTTATTGTTGCAATTATTTAGTAAATCAGCATTTCTTTTTCATGTATAGATGTATTATTGAAATTGTGCATTTCTTTCTTATTTTAAGACACCTCAGGGATTAAATGTGTAGTTACTGATACTGACAGAAAAGTGGCATTTCACTAGTACAGCCTACGTAAAATCAAAGTGGGCTCTATATGCCATTTAATGTAAAATGAATTTCACATAGCTGTTTAGACCTCTGTCTTGTTTAAAAGCTCGTACCTGGACATTGTTTGCAGTGAAGTAATATTTCTGGTGAAAATGTTCAATTAAAAAAAAGTTAATTTGTTTAATAAAATATAGAAATACAAAATATGGACTTAAAAGTGGCTAATCCCAGTAAATTATATCCATACAGTGTCTGACGTTTATCTCCGATCAGGTGATATTGGCAGCAGAATAAGCATCAGTACTCCTCCTCAGGCATCCAAAGACCTCCATGCCATTTAAGATACAGCGCATGCAGTAAGTTCTGGGTCTACCCTGGGGTCTCTTAACAGCTGGCCACACCTGGAAAGACTCCAAAAGGTACTCAAGAGGCCTCCTGAGCTGCTGCCCGAACCACCTCAGCTGGCTCCTTTCCATACAAAAGAGCAACTCCTGGTTAGTGTAATCTCTGCCAAAAATCTCATAAACCTTGTTCTAAACTACAAATTGTAAAAGGGAAATGAACTTTAGCTGCAAAGTATGCGTAATCTCATTCTTTTAGTCATCCATAAGCTTGGAACATAGAACAAGTCGTAAATCCTAAGCCTTGTCTTCAGTCCACATTCTCTCGTCAAAAAACAATCCAATTAATGCTGACTTTGCAGGACTTCAGAACAAATACAACTGTTTACCAGCTGTTTTAATGAATAATGAATTTAACCTGGTTCTAAACTACACAACTTCTGTCACAATGGCTTGCACATTAGACACCAAAACCCCCAAGCCAGCATATAATGAGTGATGACCTTATAACAAGCTGTGAGATGTGAAAAGTATCTATAGTTGGTCAGCAGGTAGCTGCAGCAGTTAGCACTGTTGCCACATGAGAACAGCTGACAGCTGGGACAGGCTCTTGGATAAGTAGTTAAGATGCATGGATCTATAGTTGGACAATGAATGAACAAACAATCACAAGCGGTTTTATATTTTGAAATAATAGCGCCATTATTGGTACACATTGATGATCTGTCCAGATAAAAAACGAATAAGCCCACTAAGCCAATGATCAGCTGTGATGTTCTTCTGTGCCGGGTCAAAATAAAGCTTGTGGTGTGAGCAATCCAGTAATAAGTCCAAAGAGAACTGTTAACACAGTAAAGGGCTATATTTCTACATTTAAGACAAGTGATCAAAGTCAAACAGTTCAGCTTTTCTCCAGAGAAAGACAACAGTGCTCAAGAAATCAGCAAAGCGTGGCTGCATTTTGACAAGACTTCACAAAAGCAAATGGTCCAGAAAGGGTCGGGACTAAGTTGTATTTGAATCGCCCAGACAATTCAGAATACACAAAAAGACAAAATATAAAGGTGAGAAGAGCGGAGAGGTCCAAACATCGCATCAGAAACCGAGCAGTAATGAAGCTCCACATATTGTAACCGACACCGCGTTTCCCTTTCCTCTAATGAAAATATAAAGAGGTGTGTAAAAGGAGGGCCCTCTCTGGAACACCCTGTCCTCTTTCTTCTTCTTTCTTTCTCTCTTACAGTCTGTTCTCCCAATTAATTATACATCCTTCCCCACCACCAAACCATAGGACCCATGTAACACATAAATATACATACAGTATATGCTCTCTGATCAGATGAAGGAAGCACATAGATTCAAAAGAAGAATTCGGGAGATTAAGTTTAAAAAGGAATGTGGTGGTGCCTTCTTACCACGCAGTTTACGTCCATGCCGGCCTCAAGCAGAGTCTGGATGGTGCTGTGGTGTCCGTTGCGGGCAGCCAGGTGAAGCGGAGTGTGTAGCCGAGTGTGACTGGTCATGAGATTGGGGTGGGCACTCACCAACATGCGCACCACCTGCCCACAAAAAACACAGCCACACGTTAATGACAAAAACAGCAAACATATAAAAACTAGGCCACTTGTCACCTTCTTACACCTGCTAAAAGCTAAATTGCACCAAACACGAATTTCAAAGCAAAGGTCAAAGGAAGGCCTTGCTTCATTTTGTAGCCATGTTAGCAGGATTAAAATCCAGAGCAGCCACCTTGGACCTTTTATTAATAAATAAAGCAATTATATTATTTGTCATCCAGAATTAGCGCACATCAGGCTTGTGTGGTTGGGTGTGGTCATTTAAAACAAGGCTTTGCATATCACAGCACATACAGGTCTTTTCTCTGTAAACCCTACAGATGATTGAGTGGGAAAATCGCAGTAGATCACTAGTTTGTGAAATATTAATAGACCCAGTCTGCAGAAACACTCATGCCCCATCCAATCATGCACCTTGGTTTCACATCATCCACTCGTCATTGGATCATCAACTGGAGAGGATGCTTGACGATGAGTTAGTGATGCTGTCCAGAACAAGCCTATGACTTAAAGTGTGATAATACTTTCCAAAAGGTTGATTCTGTTCATCTGGACGTAGCGTTTTGTGGGAGAAACGTTTTGTCACTCATCCAAGTGACTTCTTCAGTCTCAGCTGACTGCAGGTTTCCCCAACCTTATAAACAGTACATTTGCATAATGACTGAAACCAGCCCACTGAAGGAACAATGGGCTGGGAGGTCAGTTCCTTAATCTTAATTATGCAAATTCTCATGACCATTGATCAACAACCACTGACCAAAACCCACTGATCAAAGACCACTGATCAATGGTCATGAGTACCATTCACAGAGAGTTGGGGAATGGCTGCAATCACAGCATTGTAAGATGGTGAAAGATGTACCCTTAGGCCCCCTCCTCGATTCAGAGATGGTCTTTCCCTTTTCACGTAAATGGCCTCCTTGACTCTGCTCTCAAACCAGCGTTCCTCCCTGTCCAGGTTGTGTACATCCTCATGCTTGAAAGAGTGTCCACTGGCCTGTAGGTGTAAATAGACTGCAGAGTCCTGGCCTGACGAGGCTCTTCTGCGTTGTGCCATCCGCTTCGCCAGAGGTTGTTTGGTTTCCCCGATGTATACATCTTATCAATCCTCCTGGCACTTAACAGCGTACACCAGGGGTAGGCAACTCCAGGCCTCGAGTGCCGGTGTCCTGGAGGTTTTAGATGTGTCCATGATCCATCACAGCTGATTTAAAGGGCTAAATGACTCCACAGCATTTCTTGAAGTTCTCCAGAGGCCTGGTAATGAACTAATCATTTGATTCAGGTGTGTTGACCTAGGCTGGGATCTAAAACCTGCAGGACACCGGCACTCGAGGCCTGGGAGTTGCCTACCCCTGGCGTACACTATGTTACTCTGTTTGTGTCGGGGGACCCGATCCTTGAGGTGGACCAGTTTTTGGCGCAGCGTGTTTTGGGGTTTAAAAGCCACAGAGACCCGGTGTTTAGAAAAAATGCGTCTCAACTGCTCCGATACTCCTGACACATATGGGATCACTACAGGTTTTCGCTTGGGCAGCGGTTGTCCTTCTCTCCTGGATCGGCTGGAGCTTTCTTTAGGTGTCTTTCCAGCTTTGACAAAAGTCCAGCTGGGATAACCACATTTACTCAGGGCCTTCTTGATGTGCTGTTCTTCTGCCTCCCTGGCCGCTGTGTCAGTGGGGATGGTGTTCGCTCTGTATTGTAGCGTCCTGATGACACCCAGTTTGTGCTCCAGTGGATGATGAGAGTCAAACCTTAAATACTGATCCATATGCGTAGGTTTACGGTACACGTCAGCTTTTAGTGGTTGTTGATCAATGGTCATGAGAATTTGCATAATTAAGATTAAGGAACGGACCTCCCAGCCCATTGTTCCTTCAGTGGGCTGGTTTCAGTCATTATGCAAATGTACTGTTTATAAGATTGGGGAAACCTGCAGTCAGCTGAGACTGAAGAAGTCACTTGGATGAGTGACGAAACGTTTCTCCCACAAAACGCTACGTCCAGATGAACAGAATCAACTTTTTGGAGATTTACTTTCGTGGATGATTGAGAATGCATCAAGATGTAATAATACTTGTACTTTGGATTGCTTTACAAGTTTCTTCCTTAAAACAAGGCACAAATTTAAAATGTCCTATTAGTTGTTTAAACCTGCTACCAGCAGCTGTCATTTTACAGGACAAAATCAACAGTCCAGAAATGAGAAGTCTGCTTTAGTATCACCAAACTTTCTGTAAAATTTCTTTGCAAAATTCAAAATCATAAATTCAAGCTTGCAGTTCCTGATCTGCTTGACTAAGTGGGACGCTAAGTAAACACTGAAGATGGATTATCAGCAGGTATTTTTACCTTTTTCAACCAATCGTGAAAGAAAATATCCTTTAAAACTCCTGTCAAAAACGCCAATATATCTGTGGTAAGAGGCTTCTGTGCTTTTAACTGATAGTGAATGTTGTTTAATAACTCAGCTCGCCAACAGGCGGTTCTCTCGAAAGCTTCCTCCCTTTAATGTGCATCTTTGCGAGCGCGTGTGCGTGCACGTGTCGTAAACTTTTGCCCTGTGTTAGTTACATCTCCATGCAGCAGGAGCTTCCACCACAGGGATTTCCCTTCATTATTATGCAGAGAAAGGAGAGGAGAGAGAACTACCGTGTTGCCTTTATAAATTATTCATTCACTCAGACAAACCTGTATGGCTTGACTGCAATTACTCACCACCTTAGCAGAAAAAATTTGTGATTGCATTTGAACATCAGCAGGCACACGCCTCTGTGTGGGATTGCGCTCGCATGTGCACGCTTTTTGTCACATTTTTGTTACACTTCTTTGTGTCTGCCTTTCTGTGGAGTAAAGGCAGTATTTGAGGGTTTTTTCCCCCAACACATATTTATCAGTTAAATTGAATTAGCAGTAGAGGTATGGAAGGTCTGATTCCTTTGCCCTGTTAATTCTTCACCTGCTGCTTCACTTTACCGGCCAGTGAGGAGCTTGGACAGGATACACAGTGCACGAACAGGTTAAAATACGGTAAATCATCCACATACCAGCCTCCTAACCAGTAATCAACAAAAACATGACCTAGACTGAGAAACCAGTGTGTATCTTTGGGGGAGAGGATGCTCTTCAAAAATCTTTACAAGAACAAATACCTGCATTTAACCGCGCTTTCTTTTAATTACTATCTCTGCTGCCTTTTGAGCAAAGTACTCTGTAAATAAAACGCAGCTAATTTATTCTTCACCCCAAATTGCAGAGGATTTGTGCCTCCTGTCAGCTACATTAAAAGCTCAGCTAATTATATTTTTTTACCCATTTTGTCACTTTGAATTTTTTTTATTTTATTAATGTCGTTGGAGTTTCAATTCAATTTTAATTGCAAATTAAACTGATTAGGGAGCAGATGTTTGTATCACATTCTTATGCATGGAGTGCCACCTATGTCCTCTATATCGAGCGGCTTTTATGGAAATTAAAGCTTCTCCAATGTAGAAAAGGTCAAAACCTAAACAGGTTGAGGTATGTTTTTATATCTGTTTTGACTTCAAGGCGTTGCATGCTCATTATTCAGGAGAAGATGCATCCGTTAAGTAAATATTAAAGTGCTGGGAAATCAAGGTGATGACGTTTTAACCATTTATGTCTATATTTTATAGACGCACCTATATACACACATATATGTGTATACACACACATATATGTGTATACACACACACACACACACACACACACATATATACATATATACAATTATTGCCTTCAGAACTGCAGTAACTCTTCAACGTAGAGATTCAACACGGTGAAGGAAACATTCCTTACCTCTGACATCAACAAGACATTTTAACCCAGAACTGCTGTTCACTAGATATTTTCTCCTTTCCTACTCTGGAGGGGGGTTGTGTTGGAAAATCCCAGCCGATCAGCAGTTTCTGAAATACTCAGGCCAGCCCATCAGGCACCAACAACCATGTCACATTCAAAGACTTTAAAATCATTTCTGATGTTCAGTTTGAACTTCAGCAGGTCGTCTTGCTACGTGGCTAAATGCACTGAGTTGACTTATTGGCTCAAACTAAAACTAAAAGATTCAAAGCAGTGCTTCCCTTCTCGTTTTTCTTAGCGTCAAGTAATGATGTTTTCATTGATCAGATATTCTCACAGACCTGCAGTCGGCCGTACAGTGCTGCCAAGTCTAGAGGACTCTCCTGTCGGCTGTTTCTCATGGTGGGGTCAGTCAGCTCCTGCAGCAGTACTGAAACCACCTCAGAGTGTCCATACTGGGCTGCACAGTGGAGTGCAGTTTCCTTCTCGTGGTTCTGTGGAAGAACACAAAAAAAATGGATATTGAAAAGAGTGAAGTTGAGGGAAGGTGGGGGGTAGTGAACTTAGGAATTATTGGAATAATAAAGAGTCAGAGACACGAAGTGAAGTGAGCCACAGAAACATGGCGAGATCCAGGGAAGTGATGAGAAAGGTGATGAAATTTTGAGAGAGATAAGGTTAGGAAAATGGAATGTAAGTTTGATTGCAATATAAGATATAAGAAGGTGGTGATTTATAAGTAGGGCACATGTGGGTGAAACGATTGAGATATAAGGGAAGAGAGGAAGGAGGAGCAGTTAGCTTTATTTATTGCCCCAGTGATATGGGGCATACATACAGTGATATGGGGAAGCTACATTTCACTGCAGAGATTTCTGCTACACATATGAAACACATATCTCAAGTACTATATCATTCTGCATGTACAAATTCTAAAAGGCTATCGGGATTGAGAGACCTGCTAGGAGAAATCTATGGTGTCCTGTCTGTGTAACAGAAGCAACGGTAACTCACTGTGCCTTTCAATGATTAAACGCATTATACGCTATTATGTACTTGGATGTTTTTAGCTTTATATCACCTCACTGCCAATTAATCAAGCTCCACTGTTAATACACATTTTAAAAATCCTTAATGCATCACATTTCTCACCTCAAAACATTTACTTCTGTAAAATAATTTCTCAAAATGTTCCCTCAGTTAATTACACTTTGCCTCATCATGTATTTTGGCTATCAAATGTGATCTGATTAAAGTAGATGCAAATATGAAGGTAAGTGTTTTAAAAAGCATCTGGATTTGATTTGGATATGAAATAACTAAAATGGGGCCTCAGTTCATGTGCGCCGTTAGGATACATTCATTAGCACATTTGTTTGTCAGACGGCGTGCTCAGTTTTGCTGGGTGGTGGGGGTTCTTAGATAACACTGTGCAAGCTTTTTGTTTGTTTGTTTGTTCTGGATTCCTGAACATTCCTGTCAAGAGAGAGAAAGGCAATGTTTGGAATTCCAGTCTTGAATTGCTCCGATTGACTGGGTAGGAAACAACCGGCAAGGGCCCGCCACAAGCCAGCAGCCTCGGGATGAGCAGTTACGAGAAATAATATATAAAAAGCATCAATGTCTCTTTTTCTGGTAAATTTATTATCGCACTGGAAAATGCATCTGACAGTAGCTGACATTTTGTTTTGGTATATAAGTCTGCTGCACCTGATTTTGTTTGACAAGATTAAATATGTGAGGTAAAGGTGGGTGAACAGCAACTTACTGTTAGTTCAAAATTTGTACCCCTTTCCAGTAGCAGATCACTGTTTACAGTTTAAGTCAGAGAAGATCCTGTAACTTACTGCAGATTGTGGGAAATTGTCAAGTTTAATCATCTCTGTTATGAAAACAATGGTTTGCATTGAAAAAAAAAGTATTTCTATTCGCATATGCTGCGAAATCAGAATCAGGAAAAATAGTATCGGCAAATCACACACACAAAACAATGATAATTTGCTTTTATCTCAGTACAGCATACAAATGTATATATGTTTTGTCTACTTTTGCTTATCTTGACACTTTTGAATGTAACTGAATTAAAAATAAAAAAAATAAAAAATTATATATATATATACATATATATATATACACACACACACACACACACATATATATACATACACATATACACACATATATATACATATACACACATATATATATATATATATACACACATATATATATATATATATACATATATATATATATATATATATATACACACACATATATATATATATATATATATACATATATATATATATATATATATATATATATATATATATATATATATATATATATATATACATATATACATATATATATATATATATATATATATATATGTTGGTCAGTCTGGTCTTGCAGTCTCGGCTGATTGTTCTGTCTACCAGTAGCTGGTGTTTTGCGCCTCTGGTATTCTTGCCAATTCCTTTCTGTGTCCCGCTCATGTATTGACCCATGTGCCTGTTCATCTTAGCCGATATGATGCCTGACAGGAGCTTCCATGACACTCACCAGTCCCCGGCCCCCTTCCTTCCGCTTAGCGTACAGCCTCAGGGTGCTGGACTTGGGGTGAAACCCTCCATGCATGGTAAGGAGCTTTCTTGTCTTTATGTCAGTGGCTTCTATCTCCTCCTTTGGCCAGCCTATTACCCCAGCAGGGTACCTGATCACGGGCAGGGCGTACGTGTTGATGGCCCGGATCTTGTTCTTTCCATTCAACTGACTCCTCAGGACTTGCCTGACCCTCTGCAGGTACTTGGTGGTTGCAGCCTTTCTAGCGGCCTCTTCATGGTTCCCATTTGCCTGCGGGATCCCCAGGTACTTGTAACTGTCCTCTATGTCTGCAATGTTGCCTTCTGGTAGTTCAATCCCCTCAGTTCTGACTACCTTCCCTCTCTTTGATACCATCCGACTACACTTCTCCAGTCCGAACGACATTCCAATGTCATTGCTGTATAGCCTGGTAGTGTGGATCAGTGAATCGATGTCTCGTTCACTCTTGGCATACAGCTTGATGTCATCCATGTACAGGAGGTGGCTGACAACTGCTCCGTTCCGTAGTCGGTATCCGTAGCCAGTCTTGTTAATGATCTCACTGAGGGGGTTCAGGCCTATGCAGAACAGCAGTGGGGACAGAGCATCTCCTTGGTAGATCCCGCACTTGATGGTGACTTGTGCTATGGGCTTGGAGTTGGCCTCTAGTGTTGTACGCCACATCCCCATTGAGTTCCTGATGAAGGCTCTTAGGGTCCCATTGATCTTGTACAATTCTAGGCATTCCAGTATCCAGCTGTGGGGCATTGAGTCATAGGCAGTGCACAGGTTGGTCAGTCTGGTCTTGCAGTCTCGGCTGACTGTTCTGTCTACCAGTAGCTGGTGTTTTGCGCCTCTGGTATTCTTGCCAATTCCTTTCTGTGTCCCGCTCATGTATTGACCCATGTGCCTGTTCATCTTAGCCGATATGATGCCTGACAGGAGCTTCCATGTAGTACTGAGGCAGGTTATTGGTCGGTAGTTTGAGGGGACCGGTCCCTTCTTGGGGTCCTTGGGGATCAGGACCGTCCGACCTTCGGTTAGCCATTCCGGGTGTCTCTCGTTAACTAGCAGCTGGTTCATTTGTGCTGCCAGACGCTCGTGGAGTGCAGTCAGCTTCTTCAGCCAGTAGGCGTGAACCATGTCGGGCCCTGGTGCTGTCCAACTCTTCATACTGGAGACCCTTTCTTGGATATCTGCCACTGTGATGGTTACTGGACCCTGTTCAGGGAGGTCGCTGTGTTCTGCCCTCAGATCCTCTAGCCACTGAGCATTGCCGTTATGGGTTGCATCCTTCTCCCATATGCTCTTCCAGTATTGCTCCGTCTCCAGCCTTGGTGGTGCTGTTCTCTTATTGTTCCCTTGCCACTGAGAGTACACCTTTGCTGGTTCTGTGGAGAACAGCTGGTTTATTCTCCTGCCTTCTATCTCTCTGGTGTACCTCCTCAAGCGGCTGGCCAAGGCTGTGAGTCTTTGCTTGGCAGATTCCAAGGCCTCAGGTATGGACAGCTTGCTGTATTTCTTAGGCACCTTATTTGTCGCACCTTGCTGCAACTCCGTTAGTTGGCTAACCTCCCTCCGTGCTACTTTGATCTTGCCCTCTAGCCTCCTTCTCCATGGAGGGTACTGCCCCTTGTCGCTGTTCAACTTGTAGCCAAGCATCTCACTGATCACTGTTGTGGGTGGTGGTGACACACAACCAACATGCTCAATGGGTGACATGTCCGGTGAGTATGCTGGCCATGCAAGAACTGGGACATTCTCAGCTGCCATCTGCCCTGAACAATGTGAACCATGATTCATCCGTGAAGCACACACCTCTCCAACGTGCCAGACGCCATCGGATGTGAGCATTTGCCCACACAAGTCTGTTACGGCGACGAGCTGGAGTCAGGTCAAGACCCCGATGAGGACGACGGGCATGCAGTTGAGCGTCCCTGAGACGGTTTCTGACAGTTTGTGCAGAAATTGTTTGGTTGTGCAAACCAATTGTTCCAGCAGCTGTCTGGGTGGCTGGTCTCAGACGATCTTCGAGGTGAACCTGCTGGATGTGGAGGTCCTGGGCTGGTGTGGATGTGCTGCCATATTCTCTGAAACGCCTGTGGAGACGGCTTATGGTTGAGAAATGAACATTCAATGCACGGGCAACAGATCTGGTTGACATTCCTGCTGTCAGCATGCCAATTGCACGCTCCCTCATTGCTTGTGGCATCTGTGGCATTTTGCTGTGAGACAAAACTGCACATTCCAGGGTGGCCTTTTGTTGTGGGCGGTCTGAGGTACACCTGTGCACTACTCATGATGTCAGATCAGCATCCTGATGTGGCACACCTGTGAGGTGGGATGGATTATCTCAATATAGCAGATGTGCCCACTACCACACATTTGGACTGATTTGTGACCACTGTTTGGGAGGGATGGTTATATTGTGTGTCTGGAATGAATTTTAGGTCTCTACGTCCATCCCATGGGGAATGGGAGCAAAAACAAAAGTGTTGCGTTTATATTTTTGTTGAGTGTATATATATATATATATATATATATATATATATATATATATATATATATATTAGGGGTGCAACGATATTCGTATCGATATTGAACCGTTCGATACAGTGCTTTCGGTTCGGTACGCATATGTATCGAACAATACAACATTTGTAATTTATTTTATCAACTTTCCTTCCGACGATGCTGTCTGTGTTGAGCGCTCAGTGAATCTGCGTTCGACTACTCCGCCTAGGCTGCACTGTCGAGCGCAGATCCACTGAGCACTCAACACAGACAGCATAGTCAGAAGGAAGAGCGCAGGGCAAGCTAGCAAGACACATGGACCTCCCCCACCCTCATTCAGATCTGGCGTTTGGAATTATTTTGGTTTTCATGTGACGTATGACCCTGAAGGTAAGCGAGTCATGGACTAAAGTAAAACAGTATGTTGGATGTGCCATGCAATGCTCAATTACATTGGTGGGAACTAGTGTGTTAGCGCAGTTAGCTCGTTAACGTGTTGGCCGTCTAGCCCCACGCACGGGGCGATCGGCGGTAGCTCGTTAACGGAGATTTGCCGTGTTGTGGCGTTAAGGTCATTTCAACGAGATTAACCTGAAAGCACTAGTGGGAACACAACGAATATGACTGCACATTTACGCAGACATCATCCTAGTGCAAAGACCAAAACAACAAGCATGCTACTAACTTTAGCCGAGTCATTTAGACAGCTGTTAGCACATGATTCTCCTTATGCTGCTGAGAATATAGCCCAGAAGAAGCGGATAGTATAGCTTTTATTTTGGAAAGAGACATTTCTCTGTAATAAACTCTCTTTTCCAAAGATGAGTGATTCCTCAATCAGATACAGGGCTTGCAATATCGCTAGCCCGACGTCCTGGAGCTAGCGATTTTTTTCAGTCGGGCTACCAAAATCTATCTCTGCCCTGCCCGTCGGGCTATTGTAGGAAGGAAAAATATATGTCAATGCTTTTGCATTCTTTCAGAAATGTAGCTGGGTAATTATGTCATTGGCATCGGTGAGCCACTGTCAATATGTGACATATTGAAATCACGTTTGAATTTGCGCTTGTTTTTTTGCTTTCACTTTGCAATTGCGCGAACTGTGTATAGAGAGCGACAGCACTGATCTGTGAGTGATGATAATTTGTGCACCAATTCCTCTGACATCGTCTTATTAATCGTTAGCTTACTATGCAAACATGACAAGTGAAATCTCCTGCAGCTTAAACATGTGAGAGGTTGATCGCGCAGAGAATCGCTGAGCTTATGTGAGTCCGTGTGTAAAAGCATTTCAGTTCTGCTGAGCCAAATAAGACAGGTCAGGGTGAAGAAGTGACAGCCAAAGAAAAGCTTACCACAAAACGGAGAAGTTATGACAAATCAGACTATAAGGCAAAAAGAAAGTGCAGCTTTATGGTTTCATGGACAAAAGAATTTCTGTGGCTGCAATATGACGAGCTATATAACCAGGGCTGCACATAAGTGGTCCGCAGGTGCGCATTCGCTGTCAAAATAAAAAACACGCACAAGGGTTAGGGTTAAATTTAAAAACTGTACTTTTGAGTTAAAATATATATTTATAATTTTAATAAATGACAAATTAAAAAGGCATGAACATTTTTTTTGTATCGAAAAAATATCGAACCGTGACACCAAAGTATCGAACCGAACCGAACTGTGAATTTTGTGTATCGTTGCACCCCTAATATATATACATATATACATATACGTATATACATATATACATATACATATATATATATATACATATACATATATATATATATATATATATATATATATATATACATATACATATACATATATATATATATATATATATATATATATATATATATATATATATATATATATATTTTTTTTTTTTTTTTTTTTAAATAAATAAATAAATAAATAAATAAATAAATAAAGTGACATTACTATACTGTAAAACATTAGTATCATCAGTATGTCCTGTTGCCTGTTTACACGTTATTCAGATACCTGATTAAGTCTGGCTATTGTGTTATTTTTAGCTCAGGCTTGGGTATCAACGATTTGTGTTTTTGAAACTAAACCATAAAATATGGGTGCCATAAAACCAAAAAATAGAAAAAAAAAATAGAAAAGCAACTAAACATATGTAAAGTTCATCACTACAGGTGAGTCCTCACATGCAAACAGGCGTATATTCAAAATTTCAAGAGCTTCTATCTAGGTATGGAATGCCAGGACTGCCATAATGAATTAATTAAATACACCATTAAATAATTAATTAAATGTGGCAATAATTAATTAAAATTGGAATTAATTAATTAAATAAATAGTTATGACACATGTAATTAATTAATTATTGACACATTTAATTAATTATTTATGTATTTCACATTTTAATTAATTATTGACACATGTAATTAATTAATTATTGACACATTTAATTAATTATTTATGTATTTCACATTTTAATTAATTATTGACACATTTAATTAATTATTGACACATTTAATTAATTATTGACACATTTAATTAATTATTTAATGATATATTTATTTATTTCATTTTGGCAGTCCTGACGCCTGGCTCTCGTCATGAAATAATTTTATCTGTCAGCCTCACCCATCAAACTCAGGGGGCGGGGTTAACGCTGCCCATGCAGCTTCTCTAACATTTGATTGGTTGCCGTGCAAAGTAAGTCAAAACAGGTCGATCCTAGAAAATCGATTGCTTGTGTAGACTTGGGGCAGCCAGTTATCCCAGAATGCAGATCAAATCACAAGCAGCAATGGTGGTGGTGTAGTTTTAAAATACCCCGTTTTTCTGTCACCAGCTACACTTTTAACAGTGTTTTAGCCGCGAATGTCGCGACGTATGTCTGGTCAGGTTGTCAACATAGAACATGTTTGCAAAAGTGCTCAGATGTTTTCAGAGATTTCACTAGCTCTGCTAACAGTTAGCATGCAGAGTGCACCGAGGGGGTTACGTTAACCGGTTTGTTTACATATTCCACTCTCCGTGTTCCACTTGTGGCATTCGCAGATTCTCATTTTCACCGAACGATCGTCTCTTTCCGCCTGGTCTTGTGTCTCTGTGCTTCTGTAACATAAAGAACGAGCTGACATTTTTCTCACGAAACCAGCGATCAGCTCAACAGACCCTCAGTTTACCTGCATGCATCCTCCTCCTCATCTGTCAGCTGTTTAACACCTGCTGCTAATTCAAGAAACACGCCTAGTTACCTGGTGATAGTCACAGTTTAACTGGGCAGCCGGTGCTCGATATAACGCAATGTCAGCGCATTTTTCTGCACAAGATAAGTAAATATAGTGTTTTCCCCGAGCGCAGAGCTGCTGGAGCTCGTTTCCTTACAGAGCACTTTATAGGCAAACAGCTTTATCAGCGGCTGATGTCCAATCACCGGCACACAGCTTTCAAACCTCAGCTGAGTTTTAGCTCTCAGTGGTTAAACGCTGGACTTCATTCACTCAGGTTCTGTCTGTCGGGTCACGTTTACTTCGCTGTTTTATTTACAACTGAGCAAATCGGTTTGGCTGAGGTTAAAGTTACGTTTCATAACTGCATAGTTTCACAGACGTTTAATGGTTCACTGGCACATGTGTTAGACTGAACTATCATCTAAATATCATCTGTTTTTTTAATAGTTATTCAACTGTATTCTAAGCACCAGCTGTCTGTTAGAATGTGATTTTTTTTCTCTCTCTGTTGGCAGAGGTATAAAAATGCGCAGGAAAATCTGACATGCATGGCAAACTTCACCGACGATATTTAGGGAGGAATAAACACACATCAAACATAAATGAACCATTTGTCTGTCTCCATAATTGAGAGAATTTTCTCTTCTTATGTCAACACTCTCTCTCTTTTTTTTTCTTTTTTTTTTCTTTTTCGGTCATGTTATGTTTACCTGTCAAAGGCTTGTTACAAACTATGAAACACATTGTGCAGACTTCTGGATGTTAGAAGAAAACTAATACTGCTCATGAATGAGACTAAAGGCAGGAAGGTGTCCTTTAAAACTAAACATGTTAATAGGACCTCCCTGTTTATATCATAGTTTATGATATAGCACGTGTATTTCAGTAATAGCCTGCTGAGGCCACTATACGTGCTGGCCTCATATCAAATGTGAAGGCAGACTGAGTCTATGTTTGACGTTTTTTATATCTAATCTTCCTTTTCAAACATTTAAACAGCAGCGAGTCTGCAGCTGAGGGAATACAAATTCAAATTGTCGGAACAGGTTTGCTCGTTTCTTGGATTCATTTGGTGATTTATTAAATGTATAACTGTTATTCTAATCTGCTGCTGAGTCTCTTACACTTTTCTTGATGCTGTATATTTTCACGTCTCTGGAATAGTTGGCAGTTAGATAGTCAGCTGGGAAACTTTGTGTTAACTCATGGAGCTGAGGATATCGTGGATATGCTGACCTCGCTGCGTGGTGTACAGAGCGAGGTCAGCATGATTAATATTCACAATAAAAATATTAGCCGAACATCATGAAGTCTGTATGTGTTTCATAGTGTCGAACAACCTTTGTACAGTTAAAGCCAGCAGTTACTACATGACGGAAACACCAACGTTATCTCTTTTATGTGTTTATACACAGGTCACGCTGATTACTGAACAAAAACCCAAAGATCAGATGTTAAACAGATTTATTTGCTCTCTCTCCTCCTTAAACATGTTTTTAATGTTAGTTATAATTCAGAATTGGCGACTGAAACACGTAGGACACATAAGAACATCAGGAAATAAAACATCGATAAATATAACCTCAGTAAAAGAAGTCAGCGGGGGTTACTACAGCTGTGTACCGGGGCCTGCGCTTTGTCGGTGGGATTGCTTGCGAGGCGAGCGGGTCTATCCCACGCTTTGCCGTGAGACTGGGCAGACATCTCCGAAATCATCGAAACACTTTTGCAAAGAGGCTGTATCTTGACAAACCGACCAGACACATGAAGATTAAACCACTACATTCTCGGCTAAAAAAATATTAAAACGGTATTTGGTAACACACAAACAGGGTTTTTCAAAGCTCAGTTCTGTTAGCTTCCACATGCCGGTTGTTGTGTGCTAGAAACAATGGCCACCAGGCCAAAGCAATGGTTTTGACTCGATCAGCGTTAACCCCGCCCCCTGAGTTTGATGGGTGAGGCTGACAGATAAAATTATTTCATGATGAGAGCCAGGCGTCAGGACTGCCAAAATGAAATAAATAAATATATCATTAAATAATTAATTAAATGTGTCAATAATTAATGAAATGTGTCAATAATTAATTAAAATGTGAAATACATAAATAATTAATTAAATGTGTCAATAATTAATTAATTAAATGTGTCAATAATTAATTAAAATGTGAAATACATAAATAATTAATTAAATGTGTCAATAATTAATTAATTACATGTGTCATAACTATTTATTTAATTAATTAATTCCAATTTTAATTAATTATTGCCACATTTAATTAATTATTTAATGGTGTATTTAATTAATTCATTATGGCAGTCCTGGCATTCCATATCTAGGAACTATGAAAGAAATCATATTGATTTATGATCCATTTGGAAAGGTGGAAGAAAATGAGGCCAGCTGTAAGTCCTCCAGACACATAGGGATGCAGGTTCATTTACACTAGACAATGTCCTTTTCAACACTTCAACCATGGGATCACGGGAGTTTCTCATGTGTTCTGTTCTGGGAGAATGCGGCCGTTTCCTTGCTGGCTAGGGGCCCCTGTCAGACCCTGAACCGTTGGTAGTTGGGAGCCCCTTAGGGATCCCTGGGTAAAAATAGGACTCATTTACTTAACAATGACTAATCTGGCTCCCGTATATTTCAGATATATGAATTGTGCATGCAAAGTGATCTGCATTTAGGTTTCTGTTTATAATATCAGACATAGAGTGTAGCTCCAACATGCTTTACTGCAGTAAGCACAATTAATAAAAAGCAAGTGAACTTTACTTCTTAAATAACTGCAAACACATTTACCTCAAAGCCCTTAAAAATAATGACTCGAACTTCCGTTTTAACGGAAAATCAAATCAATGAGACAGAAATGTCACTGGCTGCTGATTGGACAGAGAAAGGCAAACAAAACGTGAGAGAATGTTGTAACATGAAAAAGCAATCAAGCGTGATTATCAAGATGTTCTTTAAAAAACAGCTTTTTATCACCAGTTGAAAACAACACACTCCAAACATGAAATAATAATAACTGTTGTGTGAATCGTTTTTGTAATTGATATTTCCCTGTCTTCTTACGTTGTTTCATTAAATGTTTTCATCATCCAATTCACCTCTAATATTTCCATGATGAAAGTCCAAAACACAACGGCCACACTCCACTGCTCAGATCTCATCTCCTGGCTTTTTCTAACTCACTTGCTCCCCAGAGCCAGAGTCACCCCCGCTCTCGCCTCCCTCTCATGGCTTTCTATACTTTCATTTATGCCTCTGAGAAGTGTATGAGAGCGAGATGAAGAGATACTGTATCTGCGAATAACAGAGGGTAAGAAAACCCTGTGAAGACACACACGCACACGCTGTAGCAGCAAAAGAACACCACTGTGTGATTTAGAGCTTTCCCTTCTCCTTAGCCAATCAGATCCATGCATTTTCCCCTGTGGACTTCACACCCCTCCATTCATGGCCGAGTGGAACCTTCCAGAGCAGGTCTGATTGCAGATCCACTGTACTGTAAGAACAATAATCACACACTCAGGCGCTCTGTAATTCGCATTCATTACAATATACTGGTATAATTGGTGCCAGAGTTGTATTTAATAAACTCCATTTGCTTGGTTATTGTATGAATATTCAACTTGGAGTGACTCAGTCTCCCTGATGGATAATTTGAGTTTCAGCTTATCTAATCAACTGCATATCCTGACTTCATAAACTTCTACCAAGTCCCAAATAACCAAAAACGCAGCACAATCATTTGGTCCCGATATTATTAAGTGTCCAATTACAAAGCAACGTCTGGAGACAGAGCCATTCTTTCATTAAAGATCAAAAAAAAAAAGACTTTGTAAACGGTAAAGGTGAGAGAGTGGTGGCACTCTCCTTCATAGCATACTTTATTATTGGAACATCTCAGTGTCCAATACTGGAATATCAACTTCCGCAAATGGCGAGTGCAGAAAGAACCACCATGTGTTAGAATTTAAAAGGTGGATTGTGTAAACTTTATACTCACCAGCCACTTTGTTAGTGCTCATTGACACAAATATCTAATTAGCCAATCACACAGGAGTGAATGTATTTAGCCATGACAGCCTTCTCTAGAGTTTATATAGGCTGGTCTGAAAAACAGAAAGTATACTGGGCCCGCTTACTTAAATATTGCTGTTGACCACGTCCAACCATATTGTACCCATCTACCCAAAAAAAGCACTTTGCTGAATCTATGCCATTAAGAATTAAGGCCATTCTGAAGATAAATGGGGTTCCAATCCAGTACTATCCAAGTGGACCTAATAAAGTGTCTGGTTAGTATACATACACACCAAACAGGGTAGCAAGTTATGGTTTTAGCAACAGTGATAAGGATGATATCTTCATATTCAACACAAAACAAGCATCAGAAAGTCATGAAGAAGCAGCATCACACACTGATGACATGGATGTGATAACCACTGGGATAAAGATTGCAGACATTGCTGCTGCCGCCTGTGGCCTATTCCGTCTCTGCAGCCTTAAATGGACAATGAAGCTTTGTCATTCCAAACCGCCGTGCCTCACGCACGCTGCCTAAGATAGGAAAAATGCAATTTCCTGACAGAAAGAAGAGTGACTAAAACACGAGCAGAGACTCAGAGTGACAAGACAAGAGCAATAGAGCCCGAGATGTGGCGAGAGAGCAGCAGGCGGAGAAAAAAAGATCCTGCCTCTGTGTTCTCGAAGTGGCCATATATTCCTATTACGCTGCTCTGACAGCTTTCCGATACCATCTAGCACTCAAGTGCATTGTTGCTGATTGGGCTCTGAGCAACAGCCGTCTACTAATGCCGCATCAACAGGCATGGCAGAACATTATTGACAAATGATTGTGTCACAGCCTTTCTTTCAGCAGCATATGCAGCTGATATTAATGCTCACACAGTAATGAAGCCCTGGCTTGATAAAGCTCACTCTACCATGACAGCTATATGGTTTTATTACTCTTTAAAGAAGGATTTATTCTCATATATATTGATTATATGTGGCGCATCTTCTGCATTCTTTAAGTGAAGGACACAAAGAATCAACTTTTGCTCACAGAATGATACCTACACACATACACGCACACACTTCCCATGGTGCACTCTATCAGTGCTCTCGCAGTTCATCTCCCTGGGACCAAACAGCTACATCCATGCAAATAAGCAAGCCTTATCAGCGAGGCCAGGTCTGAAATGAAACCACAGCGGAGGAAGAGCAGAGGTATTTGTTTGAACATGCACTGTGTTAATGCTGATGGACTGATATGCAGGATGAGCTCCGTCTATGTTACAGCATCGCATAATCCAAGCAGCTCAGCTCGCCGCCCAGGGAGAGCGGGGTAAATGAGGAATGAAAAAAGACGAGGCATACAAGGTGAATGTCTCTGCTACTCCCTCTTATGTTCTGTTATTAGAACTTGTGCGTTGCCTGTTCAGGGAGAGTGTTGTCTTTTGATGTCACCTAAACGCAGGTCTCGGGTGTGTGTTTTGAAAAATAAAGAAAAACAGCTTTTAGATTATATTTACGAGCTGTTCAAACCAATAACTTTTAAGATATGAGATATTTAAGGTTAAGATATGATTTTTTCAGGCTGATGGTCATTCAATGTCTTCCAACCAAATGCTTCCAGCCTGACCATCACGAACGATACATTTCTTGATAGGAAAACGTTAAAATCTCAGATCTCTGCAGTTATTAGTTGCTCATAAAAAAATATTTTTGTGTTGAAGTCAGGGCCATTTTCAAGGCTTTACTCTGCAGTGTTTTCTGTGGAGCCAGTTTCAAACAGCTAGATAAAAAGAGAACTACTTAAGCTACAGTGGGGCAAAAAAGTATTTAGTCAGCCACCGATTGTGCAAGTTCCCCCACTTAAAATGATGACAGAGGTCAGTAATTTGCACCAGAGGTACACTTCAACTGTGAGAGACAGAATGTGAAAAAAAATCCATGAATTCACATGATAGGATTTGTAAAGAATTTATTCGTAAATTAGGGTGGAAAATAAGTATTTGGTCACCTCAAACAAGGAAAATCTCTGGCTCTCACAGACCTGTAACGTCTTCCGTAAGAAGCTTTTCTGTCCCCCACTCGTTACCTGTATGAATGGCACCTGTTTGAACTCATCATCTGTATAAAAGACACCTGTCCACAGCCTCAAACAGTCAGACTCCAAACTCCGCCATGGCCAAGACCAAAGAGCTTTCGAAGGACACCAGGAAAAGTATTGTAGACCTGCACCAGACTGGGAAGAGTGAATCTACAATAGGCAAGCAGCTTGGTGTGAAAAAATCAACTGTGGGAGCAATCATCAGAAAATGGAAGACATACAAGGCCACTGATAATCTCCTTCGATCTGGGGCTCCACGCAAGATCTCATCCCGTGGGGTCAAAATGATCATGAGAACGGTGAGCAAAGATCCCAGAACCACACGGGGGGACCTGGTGAATGACCTGCAGAGAGCTGGGACCAAAGTAACAAAGGTCACCATCAGTAACACACTACAACGGCAGGGAATCAAATCCCGCAGTGCCAGACGTGTTCCGCTGCTGAAGCCAGTGCATGTCCAGGCCCGTCTGAAGTTTGCCAGAGAGCACATGGATGATACAGCAGAGGATTGGGAGAATGTCATGTGGTCAGATGAAACCAAAGTAGAACTTTTTGGTATAAACTCAACTCGTCGTGTTTGGAGGAAGAAGAATACTGAGTTGCATCCCAAGAACACCATACCTACTGTGAAGCATGGGGGTGGAAACATCATGCTATGGGGCTGTTTTTCTGCCAAGGGGACAGGACGACTGATCCGTGTTAAGGACAGAATGAATGGGGCCATGTATCGTGAGATTTTGAGCCAAAACCTCCTTCCATCAGTGAGAACGAAGGCTGGGTCTTCCAACATGACAATGATCCAAAACACACCGCCCGGGCAACAAAGGAGTGGCTCCGTAAGAAGCATTTGAAAGTCCTGGAGTGGCCTAGCCAGTCTCCAGACCTCAACCCCATAGAAAATCTGTGGCGGGAGTTGAAAGTCTGTGTTGCTCGGCGACAGCCCCAAAACATCACTGCTCTCGAGAAGATCTGCATGGAGGAATGGGCCAAAATACCAGCTACTGTGTGTGCAAACCTGGGGCCTGTTCTTCGTACCGCGCTAAGTGAGTTAGCTGGATGAGATTGTTGACGATTTCGCGTGATCCTGGATCGTTCGGTTCCCCGAAGCCCATCCGGGACTTGCTGTCATAGCAACAGAGCCGTAAGCGTAAACCTGCTGGGGAGCAGGTTTACTTTATGTAAACAGGATTAGATCGCGGCCACGCAGGTATGTCCGCGTCATTCATACGAAAGCAACAGCGATATTCCACCACTGTTTCACCATAAATAAATAACATCAATGTAACTAAAGATAATGCAGCACTTGATCCTTTTATTGATTTCACACAGATACATACAGGTCATTCCCTAAAAAAGGGAAATGTACTATTAACATTCTATTACATGTATGTGATTATTACAGATGTAATTCATATTTCAGAGTAGTAATTGTAAATTACTTCGTGTAATCAAGATGAGAGACCACGGCTATAAAAGCGAAGGTGGATTTGGGAAGTCTGTCGCAGTCATATCCTGTCCGTTTACGCGAGCAACCCATTGCGGAAGGTGCAAGATTGATAAGGAGAGTCCTCAGAATTCAGCGTATATTGCGGGACAGACAGGATCCTTTAGCTCAGCGCGACAGTGTGCTCATAGAGAGATATCGATTTTCCCGTGAGGGTATTATTTACTTAACCAACTTGTTGACGAGGGGGTGCAGGACCACCACCTGTCTTTTTTTTTTGCTCTGCCCTTTTCTTGGTTGCTGTTATGAACAAACAAACAGAGTATTCCAGGGTCTCTTTCCAAGAGACGACAAGCAATATAAGTGATAAATATTACCATTCTGTAGAATATTCTTATATTTCACTTTTACTTGTTCCCATGTTCTAGTGGGTCCTGTTGTGGCTCTAATGTGAAAGGGGATATAATATAACATATTATAATATAATATAATGTAATATAATATTGGATAATATGGTGTGATATGATAAATCTACCCTACCGCCTACTGGTGTTGGCCAGAGGGGCCGATGGCGCAATATGGCAGCCTCGCTTCTGTCAGTCTGCCCCAGGGCAGCTGTGGCTACAACCGTAGCTGCCTCCACCAGTGTGTGAATGTGAGAGTGAATGAATAGTGGTATTGTAAAGCGCTTTGGGTGCCTTGAAAAGCGCTATATAAATCCACTCCATTATTATTGTTATTATTGAATTACTTACGAGTTTGATTTGTCAGCAACTTTCTGCCAGCCCTCTCTCCTTGCTTTTGCAGCCTTTGCAGTGTTCCCTTGCGTTTTAATTAAACTCTGAAACTCCTGAAATCCCTCACTCAAGAGTTCTTGCTCTGCTGCCGAAAAATACCGAGCGCGCTCCTTCGACATTTTCGCCGACCAATCAAAGGGTTGCCGATCAATGTTTCTACTATCGATGCGTAGCCCCTGTTGGGCCACCCAGTGATCTCACATTACTTCATCCAGCTATACTAATCGTCAACAACAGGTGTGTTCGGGGAACCGGAATAGCGAGCTCAGAGTTAGCGCGATGATTTGGTCTTGGATGTTTCATTTGATCTTGGATGTAGTAAGCGACGTACGAAGCACAGGGCCCAGGTAAAGACCTATAGTAAACGTTTGACCTCTGTTATTGCCAACAAAGGTTATGTTACAAAGTATTGAGTTGTATTTTTGTTATTGACCAAATACTTATTTTCCACCCTGATTTACGAATAAATTCTTTACAAATCCTACCATGTGGATTCATGGATTTTTTTTTCACATTCTGTCTCTCACAGTTGAAGTGTACCTCTGGTGCAAATTACTGACCTCTGTCATCATTTTAGGTGGGGGAACTTGCACAATCGGTGGCTGACTAAATACTTTTTTGCCCCACTGTATGTCATTCAAATGTTTCAGGCCAAATATTTGCTACAATGACTTCAGGAATATGGCGTTTCAAAAGTGTAGCTGAAGTTCAGCATAAAATTCTGAGAGTTTGAATTTGCTTGAAAGTGTGATAGTATGGCCAGAGAACATTTTTCAGAGGTAGGTTAAAATTTCCAACACTGGTTCCATTACATGATGTTGGCATTTACCATGAAACTACTCAAATCATTTGAATGGTAAAAACGATAATAAAGCTTTAAAATGGGGGAAAAGTATTTTCATGCAAGTTCGTTCCAAAAAAAATTACATTGTCTAAGAACTTCAATTTGACTTTTCTAGAAAGATTTGGTGTCTAGCAGCAACATATTCGAAATGTGGTGGTGTAGGGAAACAAAGAAAGAGAAAGACGTGCAATTTTTAAGTTAAAGTGAAATACATCTTCAATCTTTGCAGTTCTCGGTGCATTACTAAAATCTCTGTGTGAGCTCTTTTCAGTTCTGGGTGATTGGTTTTGGTCAGTGATGACAATTTGTGTACTGAACACCAATTCAAAACCAATGGTCCCCCCCCCCCCCCGAAAAAGCTACACTCAGCGCCATGACTGAGTGAGGTCGGGGTATTAGGATGCTGGATGCTGGCAGGCATGTCTAAGCTATTGGAGCAGCCTTGCTAGTTAATGAGAGCACCGTCTCTGATCTGATTGTTCTTGGTGAAAATCTGACCGTACAGAGGTACAGTGATGAGGTGTCAAAACCTATACCCGGCTGTTTCAACAGGACAATTGCACAGGCCTTTCCAGATCATAAGCATATCCACTTCCTTGGCCAGCATTTAGTCCACATATGTCTCCTTTTGAACAATCCTATGAACATTGAAATCAAATGAGTCAAATTGCTGAGAGAATCTGTTTACAGAGCAAATTAATAACTGGGTCACAAAATAAAATAACAATATATTGCTATAGTGATATATTACACCCCTACTCAACAGCTGTAACAATTCGTTTTAGAGAAAAATGTGGATAAAATCTGTTATCCAGACAGAAGAACATATTGTAGGAGCTGAGAGGTAGACTGAAGGACAATAAGAGAGAGATAATAGGTGGTTTCTGTTTCTTTAACTCCTTTTTGTGCACTAAATAGGTCAAACTGGGTACAGAAACTAATTTCTAAAAAATGAGCCATAATAACTGTGAACATAATAACTTAATAACACATGTGAGGACAAGTGGAGTGATTGCAAAAGATAGCAGAGAAGATGAGACCAGATCAGAAACAACAAAGATGAGAAGCGAGACAGAATAGACTGCAGTATACACATTTCGTAGCCGACTGACTGATCACAGACACTTTGGCAAGAAACACACTCGTTCGCACAACCCTTTGGGGTTTTCCACAGGATTCACAGCAACATCAGCTGCAGACACTGATTTAATTCCAAAATAAAAGCACTCAACTGAACACATTTTGAGGTAAATGGTGCCAGGAGTGTTTCTTGCAACACACTGTTTTATAACCATTATTAATTACTCTCTTAATATTACTTGGGGAAAAACTGACTTGTGGTTTTCCATTAAAATACTGAAAAATGCACATCACGATTACTGAGAGCCCACGCTGCAATAAAGAAGTAAAAGCCCAAAGATATTGAATCTGCAATGAAAGGCAACTGTCATGATGTGAGCTGCAGCAACTCCTCACATCTGAGAAGCTGAGAGCATCTTGACTGATTGAGTAAAAGACAAACTTTCCCACAGTCAAAGTTGCAATTAAAATACACTTCATTTAATATATTTGAAACTCAAACCCCCAAAAAAACATGATGTATGGCTTTATCAAAGTGGACTTCTCAACACCAGGGGCAGTATGCTTGATCTTTAATGCTTACACATGGGCGTCCTTGAGCTAGACACCGAACGCCCTTCTGCTCCAGGGTGGCCGGTCTGCGGTTGCCATTGTAAACTCTGACCTCCCTGAAGCATTCCCCAGCTAAACGTCTTAATTGACGACCTCAAAGAAATCCTAGAAATCTGTTTTGCAATGTTTTTTTTATAACACCTCAATTAACACCCTCGCACACAATCTGATCTGGGCTTGCTTTAATCGCTCAGGGCTAAAGCTTGTTTTGATTCATGGAGAAATGAATCTGTTTACTTTTGCTGAACTTTAATTAGGAATCCCACTGCGGGCAGGGAGTCAGGCTTTTAAAAACATATGATATACAGTAACATATCGTTTTTTAAGAGATTACTCATGAGAAAGCGACCTGTGGCTCAGTGTGTGTCTTGGCAGCAGTGGGCATCTCAGTGGCCGAGGACTTTCCCAGGGCGGTTTGTCGCAGCAATAGTAGCATGTGTTCTCAAGTTGATCACCAAGACACATATGGTTTCATTTTCTTGTGTGGAAGCAGCATGTGTGCATGACCGGACATCGAGTTACCAAGACCGAATAGACACAAACACAGAAGCACTCTCATGGAAACACACAGCAGGAAAATGGCCTCGTGACCTGTAACATTTGCCTCAGTTCACACAGTCTTTAAGCCTTCAGAAGTTCTTGCTGGTGAGAGGCCTGCCTCTCTTGTGATCTTGCTCAGTGTCTCCTCTGGGAGGACAAAGAGAGCAGGAAAAGAAGAACGATGAGGGGGGGGGGGAAATGGAGAGGAGACGGGATAGAATAACCCTACATCCTCCTGTTGTTGCAGAAGAACACATTCCTACAGCGACACATAGTTGACATACTCAGTCACCCACACGCATACAGTACACAGTGTACGCACAGGATAACCCTAAACTGATGAGTCCAAAGGTCCCACACAGAGAAAGTAGCCAAGACGGTTCTGTGCTGGTTCCCACGCACACAAACCACATCTGTCCTCCATCAGTGGGCAAATCTGCAGGACACAACTACTGTAAGGATACACACCTAGCAAAATTTACATGCTAGCTTTTATCTGTGCAGGTACGTTGGAGTAAAAATGTCAGAATTGGTCAGTAACTGTTCAAATTTCCTTCACGTTTCATCAACAATACAGCAATACTACAACAGTTTGAAAATAAAATGTTGTTAAACCCAGTCGCATCGTATTTTTATATTTACAACCTTCAAAACAGACTGAAGCCAAAACCTCAGGCATCTTTTTTCTGCTCTTGGTTCTGTATGATGTAAGAGAGGGAATATCGCTATGGTCATCCTGGGTGCACAGCTCCAGCTGTGAGCACAGACACAGGCGTAGGCAGTCAATCAGAAGAAAGGTGGCTTATAGGCAAAGGAAAGGAGCTACTGTAAAAATGCTTGTTTCAGGCTGGGGCTGCTGGGCTGTCAAGGTCCAATATGTGATAGAATTATAGAACTTTCTACAAAAATATGCAACATTACTGTTTTTAAAAATGTGGTGGTATCTGTTTTCTTACCAGTTCATGCAGAGTGCACCAATTCATAGGCCATGAGTCTATACTGGCTTTGTTCACTGCCATCATTCTTTACAGCATTTTTCAAATGGCTGTAGCTGAAGCTTGCAGCCTTTAGATCTGGTTTTTAAATGCAGTTTAGTGTTAATCACAAATGAAAAGTGAAAATGAAATGAAAGCTGTACCACATGTAAAACCCACTGAAATGACCTTTCAATTTCAGAGCTTTACAGCAGATTATCTTTTATAGATATGCAATTATGAAAATCTCTTTTAGGCCTATAAAACTTAAATACAGTCATTAGATATTTAAAATTGTTAAAATAATTATCAGCAGTTAATTTAAAGCTTGTAATTTACGTACAGATCAGTGTTTTTGCATGATTCCTTGGATCATTTTTTTTACCTGCAATAATGTTATTTCCACAACACATACCTGCTTTTGCTCCGTGTGTGGTCCCAACACACTAGTTATGATAACTAGATTCATCACACACAGGATGATCATGCTTTACACTGCATGTGGCTGATTTTCCATCCACAGTGTGAAGACTATGAGAATTAACTGCCTCACATGTAAAGGTGCAGCATGGATACGTTTTTTAAAGACATCCATATACAGTAAGATACCCCTACTACTGGTTTGATGCTTCACTCTTAGGTCATCAAGAAATCCCCACTCTTCCCACTTCTCATCTTCCCGATGTGCATTTAAAGAATCGGAAGAGCTTCCTTGATGGAGGAGGGGAAACATTTTCTGTGTCCATGAGGATGGAAAGCCCCAACCCCCCCCCCCCCCCCCCCCCCGCTACAGTACAAACTCCTCATGTCTTTATATTTTGCTAAGACAATGGGAAGCAGGTGCAGGAATGTATTGAAATGTGTGCAAAAATACATGGAAATACAGGCAAAAACACAGCTTTAACAATTCTAACAAGCTTAAAAGTAAATATGTGCTTTGAACACCTTTGTTCTTCAACACAGCCTGAAGTCTTTCAGACAAAAGCTTCCTTGTAATTTCTTTAAGCAATCTTTGGGAATACTTCTTGGAAAACATGAAAGCTCTCCTCTGGTTATTCGCAGCCTTTGGTTCCATTTTCTGACTAGCTGATCCCATCCTGCTTCTAAAATGTCGAGATCAGTACCCTGGGGAGGCCAGTCCATTGTGCGTTTCTATCCAGGTATGTTTTTACTGCAGTGTTTGTGTGTTTGGGATCATTGTCATGCTGAAAAATGAAGCTGTTGCCAATTAGATGCTTTCCAGATGGTATTTCATGGTAGATCAAAATCTGATGGTACTTTTCTGTGTTCATAATTCCATCACTTTTGACAGGTTTGCCAACACTACTGGCTCAATTTTTTTCATTTATAGCTCTTTGGAAATTGTCTTGTTTTGATGGTGCATAAGTAAGATTTTATGCCTGTCAAACTGTGTTATCTTTAGCTTTCTTTTGTAGATTTGACTGAACAAAGCAGGAATAAATTGTAAATTATAAATACATTTTGCGACAGGCTGCTAGTAGCAAAGTACAATTTGAAATTGGTCTAAGTTATTAGGTTGCCTGTTATACTTGAATGATTCATAGGTCGGTGTTAAGTGGAGTTCACAAACAAAAAAAAAAACAAAAAAAAAAAAACTACCTCTAATAATCGTCAGGTTTGCAAGTCTCTTCCAAGATTGACAATGAATGAAAATGTCAAAAGAAAAACTTTGAAGGACCTTCAGAAAGAACTATTGCCTGAGATCACTTTTAAAAGATTACAAGAAAGTCTGCTTGGAAGAAGAATACAAACAAATAGCGGCTAGCTCAAGACGTTTGCACAGTACTGTACCTCATGGAGCACCTTTTCACCAGCCTGGCTGTATACGAGATTTCCACTGACAATATTCTCCCTCTCGCCTTTCAGGCAACTAGTTTCTCCTTGGACTTTTCGGGTAATTGCATCTATTCTTTGATTTAGCGATGTGTATTTTGGCATTGTTGACCCCGTTAAAATGTCCCGAACAAGCCAGGTGTAACACCTGGTCCTTACTCTTCCCTTTTCTATCATAAAAACAAACAAAATTAAATGAAATTAAACTCCTGACTTGTCTTCTATTCATTCACCCAGCCGTTGATCTGAGTCAGTGTCAGTGGAGGAAAGAGATCACAAACAGCCACGTGTTAGTCGTCAAAACATGCATTTGGCCTTGCAATCCGAGTGCAAGCTTTGAGCAAACAAACAATCTCTCACCATCAATCACTGTCTCACTGTCTTTCACACATACACGCATAAACACGCACGAACACGGCATGTATAATCATCTCCTCCAGTCAGGCGGCTTCCACCTCTCTCGTGCGCACACGCTCCCGCAATAAACAAAAGCAGCTGCGAATGGGAACTACTGGGACCAATTAGACAATAAACAGTGGGCTGGAACTGGTTTACCGCCAACTAATAACACCCACTAACCTTGAATAATCTTCTGCTGGCTGCAGAGTGGAACTGGCCCACAAACTTCCCCTAGCTCGATTTTTGTCAACCTCCCATCTCTTTCTTTACACTCTCAGGACCTTTCGCACTCATTGCAGTTCTCTCCTGCTACCTTTTCCACACTCCTGTCACCATTTCTCACGTCGTGCACAAAAGCAAGCACAAATGTTGAGTTTCCCTTTCTCCTGTAAGAAAAAAAGATCATATTAAGGCAAATACTGTGCCACCAGAGCGAGCCTATAAAACTAAGCACGCGCACACATAAATACTCAACCTCTGACACGAGTAATGCTGTGTGTGTGGGCAGAGTAATATTGTTGAGAATGGGGTAATGTGCAGCCAATGGCTTGCTGCTGTACGTCTTGATGATGGGTGTGAGTGCGCGTGAGACTCACTACATCACCCAGACTAATGTATGCAAGCTCTGCTCTGTACTGCAGACACGACAGACAGCGGGGAAATATGGAGCTTAGGCATCGTAAACACACCAACACTAAATAAATCTTACCCACTGATTTATGCTTGCAACCTGAAAACAGCTGTACCCTGGCGCTGATATAACAACAAGAATACTGTACAAACATGCAGCATGCATATAAAATATAAATAGATATAAAATACACAAATAAAAATGCCCAAGTACCACATTTTCAGTTTTCAGTGTTTGCAAACCTGAGTGCTTAGGAGAAAACTAACACCTTTAAGGACACTAAAGAGCAGGCTAACATAACAGTGTTCATAAAAGTGGGAGCGTAGTGTGTTTATCTTTTTTAATGTAACAGCTTATTACACACAGAGGAGGATGGAAGCTGATGACAAGCATCAAAGTGAGATATAGCATATGAAGAGTGTTACAGAGAAAGATGATCAGTGTAATTAGATGATTAATTGGAGATTATGTATTGGAATTTCAGGAGTGGGACCACGCCTCCAAATACGCTCCTTCTGGCTGTCATCTATATAGGTTCCCTCAGTTCTACAAACTGGTCATTCTCGTTTACATGCCCCACCCTCCCTCCTTGTTCTCCATTCTTTAACTTCTTCACTTCTATTTAGTGCATGGGGATCTGCCAGGCCCGGGAGCCATCGCCAGTCCCCTTCGAGGCCTTCCCCAAACCGCAGCTCAATTCATGTCAAAGCATTCACTTTTACAGTTTTAAAGATAAACTGGAAATATTCTGTACAATTATAAAACACATTCGCATTTTCTGTCCCTAAATATTTATCAATATACACCAAGAAACGTTTGTTCATTTTCTTTCTGTTATCAAATTCAGGCTCACAGGATCCCAGCTACCATGGGGTGAAAGGCCTACTGGCCACCAGTCTATCACAGGGCTAACACGGAGGGACACACATCCACTCACAGACACATCCACAACTATTGCTGATTTTTAATTGCCAGTTAACCCAACAACATCTGGCCTGCGGAGAACCCGGGATTCCCGGAGAGAACCTCCACAGTCACAGCAAGAACATGTGAACTCCACACAGAGAGAGACCGCTGGATTCAAACCCAGAACCTTCTCGCTGCCTAGTATACTGAACGAATATTTGTTACAGTCTTACTTCAAAAATGTATATTTCACAATATTCAATAGTAAAATACTCATGACTATTCATGTGATTTTAAATTGTTTAACAAATCTCAGAATTTCATTAGGAAAAAAAAGCAATCACACCGACACACATTTACAGTGCAGCGCAGCAGATTTAAACTGAACTACAAACTCAACTTGTGTGCTCATTTTCTTACATAAAGTCACAAATGATGACAGGAGTGTGGAAAAGGTAGCAGGAGATAACGGTAATGAGCAACTTTATTTATAGACACAAGCAAGTCTCAGTTTAGTTACAGACAAGCAAAAATGTCAAGACACACCTTTATTCACACCTGTGCAAAATATCGCCCACATTATCTGACATGCTTCTTCTAATTGCATTGTCAGAGAAAGGCACATTAGCGGAAACTGGACCTGCCATGATAGCCACAACTTTTCTTTGTTTTTTTGCAAGAGTATCCCCACTCACTCGCTTATAGTTCAACCACCAGACAGTTTCACAACACAGCAGACAGATTTTCCACCTGCAGTTCAGATCCAGTGCTCCTTTGAAGGACACGCGCTTTTTATCAGGAGGGATGTTTGCTTACCGAGTGCATCCTTAGCTATTTTGGCACCGTGCTAGTATTGCAAAAAAGGGAAGAAAGTCTCACTATTCAAACACTATTTGGCTCCAAGTAATAATTTAATCCTTAAAACATTTGTACAAAAGCAACATTGGTTTATGAAGGATTTTCTTTTAGGGCAAACGAGTACAAAAACCACTTATACAGAATTCATTTTTCATTTTCTGTGCAGCTGTGTTAGAAAACATAATGCACGGTCATCCCAAAAATCGCATGCCTCACAGCATATCATTTGGGAATCCCTCCTCCGGAGAACACATCTGTATATACAGTGTCAACTGATTTCTTATGTCTGGGTTTTAGGGCCAGAAAAAAGGGGGGGAATTATTTGCACAGGTTATCGGCTCAGTATCAAGAACAACTCTTCCAAACGTGCCACAAATTACATTATTTACATTAAAGTCATTTTCAATTAAACTCAATAGCCTACACATCACTGCGTGCTCAGAACTATTTTGCTTGAGAGTTCAATAATATTTTGTCGTGAACTGATTCTTCAGCTGCAGTGGAGCCAGTGGAGCTTACAGCATATAAAATTCACAGTCTTTGGGTTTTTATTTGCACTATGCGCCAAATACGGATACAATAAACATAATCTCTCTTCTGTTAACTTTGTCTTGCTGGACTGGATTACTTCTCATAGAAACCCACTCTGGCCTCCCACATATAAAAAGCAAAGAAAGAGAAGCCGCTGCTGCTTTGGGGGTTTGCTGACGAAATTCCAGGAAATTTAAGAAAGCATTAAATAAATGTGCTTGAAAACATGAACGCATAGATAAGTGGGATGTTTTTCACTGTGTGTGTACTTAATAAGAGGTACAAGAGCACAGTCAAACAATGCCAAGAAGTCAGCACCTGTCCACAGTACTCTCTCCATCAGCAGCTTCCACTCAGTGTGTGTCCACGCTGCCCACACAGCAACTCATTGACAAGGTAAAAGAGAAAATTGTCCGTGTTCACTTGCTGACGAACCTCTTCATTTACGGGGAAAGGACATCATTTATCACAGCACACAATTAGGTTCTAACAACTCTCACGGGGAAACAATCTGGCTAATGGTGACAGAGGAAATTGTGCTTATTAGGCAGAGTAAATAACGCTCTGATAGCCAGCGAGGTCCATTACTATGCCATCGGCAAGTGCAGGATTTGATTTGATTTTTTTAAAGAAATATCTAGGGTATTTACATTTTTGCCAACACTTCTGATTAAACAGCTTCCTGTGTTTTGTTTCCTTATCTTCAGATGCAGCGCATCAGCGAGCTGTGACATCACCAATATGCTGCCAGCGAAGATGGACAGAATAGGAGTGATGCAGGAGAAGAAGGTCATTTTTGCTGATAAGGAATGACAGCAGAGGCAGGCTGAATGCTCCCGGAGCTGAAACGCTCACCGGGCTGTCAGAGAGAGATGTCTGGAAAATGTAAAGGATCGGCTCTGTTGGACAGAAGCCGTAATGAGACGACCAGCGGTAGCACTGGTTTACATGCCCCGAGAAATCGGGCTAAAGGACTTTATTTTAGTGGAAGAGGACGTCCTTGTTCAGGAAGAGCAACGTAATAGTTCTGCAGCGATTTCAAAAACACTTGCGTGTATTTTGCTTCAGAAAACACGGAGAGGTGGTGCATGGGGAAAGGAAAAAATCCATTCGATTTTAGTGCAAATCTAGATCACTTTCTTAGAAAGTGGAACAGAGGTTGTTGGCCTTGACACAAGAGTCCCTTCTCCATATCTGAGTACAGATTGTCAGTCTGGGGAACTAGTCCAACTTAGTCTAGACTGACTTGGCCTCTGATGAAAAAGCCAAATAATCCAAGGCTTCCAGTGTAGCTGGTGGATATGCCGGCCAAGTTCTTTTGTTCTGAATTCTCTATGGGTCACCACAGCAGATTATCTGCCTCCATTTCACCTTAAACCTCCTCTGTCACATCAACCCTCTGCATCTTCTCCTTCATGACATCCACAGAAGCCCACAAAGAAGCCTCAGCAAGGGGGCTTCTTTGTGGGCTTCTTCCTATCCTCCTCTAGGCTCCTTCATATTCACCATCCATTTCCCAGAATATCCAGTATCCATCCTCTGCACATGTCCAAACCATCTCAGCTTGCCTCTCTTTACAAATAAAAACCCATTTTAAAAAGTAAGGAATGGACTGCTAAAAGATTCTGCAATACAAAAAATGGCAAAGTAGCTATTCTGACCTTTAGTAGCACAATCAATAGATTTTATGTTTGCTCTGTTGAGTCCAGTCAATTAACATTCATTACAAGAACATGAAACAGCATCGCAGAACCACATGTACTTTTATTTTGAAGACAAAGAACCACAAGCTAAAGCCTGCTGCCTGATTAAAGGACACCTGAGAAATCACTTTTTTATTTAGCATGACCTCTAGGGCTGCAGTTGATTGAGCCTGTAGCCTTTTGTTGGACCGAGGAGAGACATAGCGGAGCTCAAACAAAAGCTAGACTTTAAGGTGACACTGAAGGTGAAGTTTCTTAAGAGGATGATGAAGGGATTATTGCGTGTTTACCTGTTGGTTGACACGGCAGTGGGATGGGCCGTGGTGGATGAGGATACGGACGATGTCTACATCTCCCCTCCAGGCAGCCAGGTGTAGCGGGAAGCAACCTTTGCTGTCAGACACATTTGTGGATGCCTCAAACTGGAGCAGTTTCAGCACCACCTCTCTGAGAGAGAAGCAGGTACACGGATATCAATACATTAACAGAGGAACAAGTAGAAGAACAGACAGTTAAGGCAGCCAGGTGCTACAAAATCCACATGATGGTAAGCAGTCAACTTTATTTGACAGCAACGATTCTTTTTTAGCACTTTTCACTTTGGAACACAATTTGCAAAGAATCTCTTCATCATATTGGCCAACGAATCATTTTTAGTGGTGGAAGAAGTACTCGAATCCTTTAGCAGTGCACAGACAGCACCTAGCAAAACATGCTACTTTCCGAGAGTGAAGTTTTTACTGACTATATATAAAAACAAAAAGTACTTGTATAAATCACTAAGACCTTGGTAACAACTGGCTAAATAAATGATTTTATTATAATAATCTTCAGGCTGTGTAGATGGAAACATAAATGCTGCATGTTCACCTTCAAATGCTCAGCTATACTAAAACGTTCAAGCTCTACAGATAAATGCCTTTCTTTCATTTAAGAATAATTTCTCTTTTTTTGCCATTTTCATCATTTTCATCTAAAAAAGTCATCCTTTCTCTTCTTTAAGTAATATTTTACCTAAGTTGACTCGAGGGAACAAACTCAAGGACAGCAGTATACGAGGTGCTTCTTTCTTTTCTTTTTGCAAATTCTCCACTTCAAAACTGAATGTGCAAGAAATGAAATAAAGCTATGCCTACAAATCGTGGGTCACTTTGACACTACAATTAAAAAGATGCTCAATAAACACAGCTGTATCGTAATGAGCTTTTCTCATATTGTAGCTACACAATCTTAATTTCGCTGTTCCACCATCGTGGTATTTATTGTGTTTCTTTCTGCAGTAGATCATCTTTTATGCAGGTTTTTATCCACCTTATGTGATAATAAACTTGCACTTCCTACTAAACCCTAGTTAAACAAAGCCTTGGTTCTGAGGGATTTACAGGAAGCTCGCTGCAGGAGGCACTGGAAAAAGTACAGCTACAGAGAGCAGCATTGCTGCTTTGCTGCTCTTGATAAATAAAGCAGTACACAAATTCATAAAGCAGCAAATCACAGAGTTGGATTGGGCTAAAAAAAAATCCATTTAGCTGCTGCTGAGTAGTAATGTCAGTGATAGTGTTTTATATTAGGGGGACTCCAGCTGAAGAGGCAAGGCGAAGTGCTTGATTTGCATTGAAAATGTCAGGAGGGAGCAACAGAGGAGACAGAAGGGCAAAACCTCTCCCAGGAGAGCACAATGAAGCAGCTCTGTGCTGCTTAATGAACTACTTACTTACTTATTTCTGTAGTTTATTATATCTTCTTATAATTTCATTTCAGTTTAAGGAACAGTTAAAACAAGGATGGCGTAAGGATGAAAAATATGTATTTATCACCAAAGCGCCTTTGATGTCATAACGTTGTGATCTTTAAAAATTCAATTCAAACCCAGCCTGAAGAACAGCTCTCTGAAAACAGCTCTGCCTGTTGCCAAGTCCTCTTCCTTCTCTCTTTTCACTCTCCCACCTAAATGCTAAATCACTCCTCTGAAGCTTTTTGTTGGCAGCCTAATTTTCACTGTGAGGGTGCATTTTTCTTTCCCTCACTTCCCTCCTCCTTTCCCCGTTGATCTGAAGGAGGAAATCCACATAATTGCCCCCAAAACACGGTGCTAATCCTTCAGTTCCGCCAAACCGGGATAGCAGTCAGGCTCGCAGCTAATCCAAAGTGTGTAACGGATTTCTCAGCAGGACCAGGTGAAGAAAGGGAGCTGCACTGTAGTTCTGTGCAGCTGTAGACACTCAAATCATTCACATATTGTACAGTTTGGATGGAAATAATGTAGGAATTTTGTATTTCTGACTGTAGGCAACTATTTTACTGCCCAAAAATGCAAGATTGCTTTCGGTAATGGCTTTCATTTTCATTGTTATGCACTAACTTCTAACTTTGATTTAAAGCCTCTATAATTAAAGTTATTTAGCATCAAATCTCTATGTGACATCCCATGAACAAAGCAGTCGATAATATCTTCAAACGCCTTTTACAGCCAGAAATGTTGCGTGACAGCATTCAGTGCTGGTTTCAAAATACATTTAGTCTAGTCCAAACAGTCCTTAAGTCATGATGCAAACTAGCCAGGGCAGGAGGAGCAAGTAGTGGTACCTTGCAAGCAGTGGTACCAGTGGCATTGTTGCAATAAATTTCCCTCATAGGTATTCTGTAGGTGTAGCTGTAAGTGGTATTATCGCAAGCTGGAACCACAGCAGCTCAGTCATGACGTGGCATTAATATCAGCACATGAAATGTGTGCTGGGAGCTTCAAGGCATGGGTTTACAGTACCTTTGTCCATACAGTGTATTGTACAGTGTTTGTACCAACTTTTAACTCAGCCGATCAACATTTTCATTATGTGCTTTGATATTGACTGTATGAGTGCAGAAATCAGACATCTGGTTCAGGAGCAGCAGGACGGGAACACAACTAGTTTAGCTGCTTCAGTTTTCACTGAAGTTGTTTACTGGAACAGGCCCCTGGATGTGTAACTACCTTATCAAGTTAATAGGATGTGTTTGCAGTTAAGACTCCTCCCTGCAGGTTTATCCAGAGAAAGGCCCGTTCAAAATCAGTTTACACTGACAGCATGACATAAGCACAGTACCATGGCCTCTCATCATGTCACAGCAGAAATGTGAAAACAATTAAATAAAATTTATGACATTCTGACTTCTTTTAGATTCTTTTCCTTTGGTTATGGTAATTTATTTATATATTTATTTATTTGCACAGAATTACACTTTTTTTTTTAAAGAATAGAAAAATCACAGAGTGCAATCTGTAGAAGAAACTGTCAGACTTTTTTTAAAGAAACCAATCTAAAGATATCTCTGTGTCCCCCATTTATTTGCATGCAAACACATAAAAATCCAGATAATTAGAGATTTGCTGATAATGGAAAACAATATTTAGCTTCAGCTCTACAGCGTACAAAGAACAGAACAATTTGTTTCCAGTGCACTGAGTAGCACTTGCATTTACAATTAATTTCTATCCAGCAGAAATAGAGTGACAGAAACACTCATTAGCAGGCTTACCTGTGTCCATTGAGTGATGCATGGTGTAAGGGTGTGTATCCTGAGCTGTCTGTGCAGTTCACGTTCAGGCCCTTCCACATGCTGTGGAACAGAGAAATGCCTCAATTAATCAACGCGCACACACGCACGTTTATGACTGCTTTTAGTTGTACAGATTTACCACCTTTATTTCATCAGCTGGTGTAAGTGTGCTACCAGCTGCGACAGTCTCTTTTAGTTTAGAAGCAGGAAATGACAAGCCAGTCCCGACCAATTAGGATTCACATTCCTCAAATGTGTCAAGCATGGAAAGCAAGGACAGGTGGAAAGTGGCTTGTGGTGTTTTCTTGAGAAAAATGCCCTTCAGAACACAGATTGCTCATTTTAAAATGTTTAGTGACACTTTTTCCCCAAGTAAATTACATATGAAGTCTTACAGGTGTTGTTTTACAGAGCAGTTTCTTTGTGTAACAGTGTGTTTATTAGTTTGTTTTCATATTGCGCTTTTCTTCACACAAAACAATCTAGCTTTATTATGTAAGGGTCCCAGGGTGAGGCTTGTAATTTCTCATTCGGAGGCAACAGTCAGGAGATCTTAAGTTCTGCTTCATCACACTGGCAAATAATGGGAGCGAATGAGGTCAATTCTTGTACTCGAGAAACGGCTGAGCATGCAAATAAAATTACACAAAGACAGAAAGTTACGAGGAAATCCAGCTCCACAGAGGCTGAACACGCACCGAAACACACCCGTATACAGATGACACACAAACACTAAAATCTACTTACAGCTCAGGGTTTTCCCGGGGCTATAATTATATGACCTCTCTTTTTCAAATGAACTTGTACAAGTGAGAGAAGTACTAATTAGCTCAATTCTAGCCTGAGCAAATCTTAGCTGAAAAGCTGCATCAAGAAACTTCTAAAAGTGACTGTTGAGCCTTTTTTATTATACACACACACACACACACACACACACACACACACACACACACACACACACACACACACAGCTCTAAATCTTACTGGTTTTATGTATCTAATTGCCAAAAACATGTATCTAGTCACACCACCCTATAATCTCTATAACCCCGTGTCTCCCTCTTATTGATTTTGGCATATGTGCATCCTGAAATGAAGGATAAAAAAAAAATCAATGCTTCCTTTGAAGATTTGCTGTACAAAATAAAAGCTGCACTTTAACTCTTAATTCCTTTTATTTCATTGATCATATCTGCAGGGAACCGAAGGAATCCTTCCTGTAGTGAAATCTAATTGAAAATAAATATTATTTCTTTCTTTCTTTCTATTTTTTTTTTTAAAGAAAGCATTTAAATTTCACTTCTACTTTCACTCTCACAGACAGATTGTGTATCTCATGAGGAATTGTCTCCTTGGAGACACTGGAGTAAAGCAGCAACAGCAGAACATTCACTGGGTTTTGACAGGCATCAACACAATGATCAAGGTCAGGGGAATTATGCAACAGCTGTACACACAGAGACACAACTAAACGTGAATTAAAAGTGCTATTAAGGGCTGGCTGCACACGCACACATACGCACACTAACAGAACAAAGTGCACGACTAGGCAGTCTTATTTCCTCTGAATTCAGATTATCATTCATTTCAGCACTATTTGCTCTTAATACGGTACACACACACACACACACACACACACACACACACACACACACACACACACACACACACACACACACAAAGACAAGTAGTAAATCGTGAGGCAGAAGATTAGAGAGAAAAAAAGAGATACAGCAAGGCTTGTTTCTAATGGTTCAGCTGATCAGTGCACACTGTGACTGTTTGAGGCCATATCGATCATGCTGCTCTGCTGACCCCTTCTAGCACTGACCTATCCAGCCAGCAGGATGGGTTGTTAAAAAGAGCCGACTGACAGCGAATGAGGAGAGAGGAGGAAAACCTAAATTCAATGCACGTAGAGATAAAGACACAGTGTCCAGTTTCGAATCCGTTCTGAAATAAATGTAGATAGATCTGACTCACAAAAAACAAAAAAAATCTGCAAAAAAGTATCAGATAAATTTGTGCTGCGTTTAAAACCTAATAAATACACTCGATATATTTCTAAGAGGGAGAGACAAGAGAAAATTTTGATTCAAGCTTTCATCATTTAATTCTCTGGAGTAGTCGTCACAGTATTTGGGTGATTTTTTTAAGCAAGACAACAGCTAGGAAAATGTAAGGTGACAGATTGTAGCTCAACAAAAGGCCAAGCAGCTTTGTCAAGGTAGTGGTTTTGTTGTGTAGCAGCTTCTATACCTACAGTTTCTACATTCACATAAGTACACGTGTTCAACTGCTTGTTAGCACAAATATCTAACCAGCCAATCACGTTGCAGTAGCATTTAGACACACAGACATGGGCAAGACAACCTGCTGAAGTTTAACTGAGCATCAGAATGAGGAAGAAAGGTGATTTAAATGTCTTTGAATGTGACTAGTTGTTGGTCCTGGAAAGATTGGTTTGAGACGACAGTTTCCACAGGATCACCGAAACTGGACAATAGACAATTGGAAAAGTTTTTCCTGATCTGATTTCTGCTGCGACATGCCAATAATGGGGTCAGAATTTGGCATAAAGAGCATAAAAGCATGGATTATTGGCATAGTTTGAGCCTCTTAGTATTGCTGCTGACATTCATTTATGTGCACATCTTCTTATGGATGCTTCCGGAAGAATAACACACCATGTCAAAAAACTCAATTCATCTCAAACTTCCTGAACTTTGTAATCAGCTCACCATACTCAAATGGACTCCACGGTCACCAGATCTCAATCTACATATATAGAGCTCTTTTAGGATGTGGTGAAATTGGAGATTTATATCATGGATGTGCAGTTAACAAACATGCAGCATCAATCCTTACGTTGGGTGAGTGCTGAGTGTTTGTACTGTATATGTGTGCATGAGGGTGGGAATGCATGTTTGTGTCTGTGTGTGCCTGTTTGTCTGTGTCTATATGTCAGGTTGGGTCTTAGACTCCACCTTTCTGGGAACTCCCAGGCCCTCCAAAGTGTGGAGGCCTATCTCCCCTCACCACACTCCCTGCCGGTGACTGATGCCCTCAGGGGTCGGTGCATTGGTGGTTCTTGGTGTCCAGAGCTGGGCGCTCAGGTATGTACCAGCTCACTCCCGGTGGCTACCTGGCGGGGCCTGGCGCCTGTTGCTCGGTCAGGCCTCTTCCGGGGCGCGGGGGGCCCTCGGGCCCTCCGGCCTCTGGGCCTGCGCTCGGTTCACTCTGGCACAGCTGGTTGCCGGCGGAGCCGGCGGGCACGCCGGTGCAGGCCCCTCTAGCTTCTGCCCGGTGGCTACTGGGTGACCTCTCGTCTGGGGATCCTCAGCCCTTCCCATGAGGGTGGTCCTCCTTGGGCTCTCGCACTCTGGGGCCTCTGGATGTCTGGGGCCTGGATCTCCTTCATGCCTGCTTCATGCCCTGGGGGACAGGACTATGGCTCTCTACATCCTCTTGCAGACCATTACATGGGGAATACAAGCGCGCTGATCCACACAGGTGTGCACACAGGTGTTCACTGTTCGTAGACTTAAATCACACCTTTCTTGGCTGCTACTTCAAAGCACATTGTGCGCTGTCTGTCCTGCGTGCTGCACAACAACATTCAATATTTAGTATTTACTGCTGTTTACACTTAGCTAGATTAATGCGATGGTGTTGTGTTTAGTATATTGCTTTGTTTTTTTTTGCTTGTTTTCTATTCTTTTTCTCTCAACAGGTGATCCAGGAGATTTTTTTTTTCCCTTTCTCACTGTCCCTCTCCCCTTCTGTTTTTCTTTTCCTTCCTCTTTCTTTCTCCCTTTCCTATCCCTCACTCATGTCTGTCCTGTCTGTAACAATTGAAAATAGAATAAAATAAATAATAAAAACAAAGGTCGATCAAATGGACCAATACGGCAATGCCATGATGATCCATTTGGCAAAATAAATCCATTGGGTATCCTTGTTGGTCTTCAGACAACAATTCTGACGGCTAAAGAACCAAATGGGACAGGCAAAAAAACAAAAAACAAATATGCAGCAACTGTGTGATGCTATCATGTCACTATGGCCCAAAATCTCTAAAGCAGGGTGTGTCTAACAACGTGGCCAATGACTGTAATTAGTAGCTACATGCCATTTTTTTTTGTTAAAGGTACACTGTTTATTAAAAGAAGCATTTTTATAATATTTTATCACATATTTCCTTTATTTAACTCTAATCCCAGTAATACAAGCACTAAGCTGCCAATGTGGGTTCACTGGGTTTGAACAGACCTTGAAAGCACAGAAACAGATATTTACCACTGGTGTTACCCCAAAACAAACATGTACACTGAGTCATTAAGCCCTGCAGTACAAAGAATCTCTGGAAGTGACAAACTCCCAAAATCGCCGTATTAACGCTAAAACACAGCAGTCATACACCGAGGCATATTACCATCATAAAAACCTGGACAAACAAATTTGTGTAGCTACTTTGTGAGGAAATGAGGAAATCTTGTTTGCAGCATGCGTGAGTCTCATTGTAAAGGCCAGAGCTGAACAAGGTGTTCTGTTTATGGCACACTTCTAGGTTGTGGAGCAATGGCCGATGTGTAACACTACTGAGTTTCTTTTGCATTTGGGGGTTGGCCTAAAGCCGACAGAGAGCTCTGCATAGTTTTTCTGGCCTCTTCTAGAGCTTTTTTCCCCTTCAGTCACTTACATTTCATCAATTTTACATTTCAAAGTTTTAGAATCACTATTTGTATTTATTATTATGCCACAGAAGGTCGAGGAAGCTTGCAAATGACGTCTTATTTATATCACTGACAAAAAAAACAAAAGCAAAATAAAATTAGAAAAATATATTTTTGAAGCTATATTTATGATGGAGCGTGGCAGATCAATTCAATAACCTCACGGCCCGAGGAAAGAAACTTCTGAAGTCTGGTGGTTCAGCGGGTTGCTGGGTGGCAGCAGGGTGAACAGGCTGTGGCCTGTGTCCGTCGAAGTGTACTTTAGTATGCTTTAGGCTCTGAGCAGACACATAGCAGGGTGCCAGTGGTGTTCTGGGCAGATATAATCAGATGCTGCAAAGCCTTGCGGTGTTGGTCTGTGCACATCTTTTAATAGTTGGTAATGTTTCCTGTTAGAATGCTTTTTATTGCTCTTCTAAGGACGTCAACGAGAACTTGCATAAGAAATTTAGCCTAACACTCTTGCTCCCAACTTGATACATACCAACACTTGGTCAGGACCCCCTTCTCATCATATTTTAAAGATACAAGTACCGCCTTAGGCTCCTCTTCTGATATACTTAGATATCCCTTTAGTCTCATTTGATAGTGTGGAGAAGAACAAATACATAGGGTGTTGGTTGACGGCACAATCAACACAAGCTGGAGTCCTGTCTGGAACATTTTACTCACAGTTATTGTCCACATTAGTATTGGTGATGACACCAGCTGTTTACTGTCTCATTTCGTATAATCAAACAATGCAGGACCTCCATTGATTGTACTGGACTAACCCGCATGTTAAAAAAAGTTGGCTCAAATAGCAGCCAGCACATTGTGATGTAATTAGTGTCCAACCTATAATAAAAACCATGCCACGTGTACGAATTTTTCATACACGTTACATAATTAGTCATTTCATGCAAATGGAAATTTCTTTCTACTCATTTAAATACACATGATATTGGTTCAGCGTATGTGTAGGTGAGCAGGTAATAATATTGTTGTCTGGCATTCTCTTAGAAAAAAGCATTATAATGTGCAGTTTGACCATCAAGGGAATTCCCTCAACCTCTACGACCACAGCTAACTGTTAGAGGCCTGACAGATTACAATATTATTCTTTGTTGTCCTATTACTTCTTTTAAAACTCATGCATATTTGATCTGTTTCATAAGCTCTACGAGGGCCTCAACTCTGAGAAGGAGTCTCAACCCCATTGATAGATATGTATTTATATTCACTGCTGCCCAGTGAGAGAACCTGTGAACGTTGTATTCAATGTGTAAACCCTGCCAAAAAGTACAAGACGCAGGCGATGCGCCTTTTGAAAATGAATGCCACACACACTGGATAACAACTTGAACTTTGTAAATCACTTTGTAATGAGGCCAGGTCTCTTATCACAGCTGTTCTGTTCCGCTCTTCCACGTTCAACCTAAATTCCCGAACTCAGTCTGTTGCCCTGTCACTCCTCCATTGTTTTCTGTTCTTTCACCAGAAGCATAAACCGAGCCAGCAGAGCTTAAATAGATTTAGAAGACAACTTGCGATTAGATAATGGAGGAGAGGTGCTGCTGCAGGAATGCAGACTCTTGGCGGATTAGTCAAATATGCAGACGACGTCCTACCTAATTAACCTCAGCAATGTGAAGGGGAGCTCTGGGTTGAAATGCTGTGTCTCTGCATTCATGTTTGCATGCAACTGCTGCTCCTGTGCTGCACATTTACATTAAAATTTAATAGTGTGTTTTCCGGTTTCTGACAGATCTCTTTTCTCCTTTGTATCAGGTTCTCCTTAACCCTCCTGCCATCCTTTAAAAAACTCACACCCATCACCCTAGGGACCATTCTCAGCCACGCCATAAAAAGACCATATATCCATATTTTATTCCACTTTAAATTAGCCAACCTTGTAAAACTACTTCTCCCTGAAATATTCATGTAAAGTTTTAATTATATTTTCGTTGTTTTAACCCTTCAAATCCCAGTGTTATTACATGAGCGCCCTGTGTTATAAGCCCCAAAAACCAAAAAACGAAACTAAATATTTCCACAAAAAACCAGTTGAAGTAATATGTGATTGTCATTATAAGTAGGCCTTTAGATGGACCAAAGATTGGCACCAACATACATTTTGACCTGCCATTATTTTTTTTTGCATTTTTTTTGCAATTTAAAAATTAAAACTTCAAGGCCCTGAGTCTTCATTGACATCCAAGAAAAGAAGAAAAAATAAAATCATATGATGATAATTTGGGGTTGAAAAATAGCGTTTATAATGGAAGTCAATGGGCAGAAAATGGTCCCCAGGGTGATGGGTGTGGGGATTTCTGCTGCTCAGCCATTTTAGGCTGATTTAAGGAATTCACACTGGAATATTAACATTGACAGGTAAAAACTATCCTGTGGCAAGTTTGGTTATATTCCACTGAACACAGTGGAAATGGCAGCCATTTAACACATAGCAGTGGCACAAAAAGGTCCCAAGAAGGCAGGAGGGTTAAGGTCCAAACCCTCTTTTTGATCAAAGCAGTAAAAGGTAAAGAGGTCAAACGTCATGACGGGCCTCCCCGCAGGCAGAGCAATGCTGCCCTCTGTTTGAACTCTTCTTTAGTTACACCCTGACAGTTTCTCCCTCCCTGTTCATCACTTTTGCAGAGAACTAAGCAGACATGATATAGCCAAAAAGGTGAGAGTACAGTACAGTAAGCAGTTTCATTTCACCAAGCCTGTTTAGGCATTACAAAATGATTTTCTTTTCTTTTAAGCTCACCTTGATGTACTGGATGCTAATTGGGGATGTGGTGAAAAGCAACACATACCTCGAGCAATTTAAAAAAAAGCTGCTGCTCAACAAGTGAGAGCTAAATTTGGTCTCCACTTCTTTATAAATGTAATTTCTTATCAGTCATTAAAAAACAGAATATGTAATGTCTTTCAAGTGGGAAGACATTTCCCATTCTGGATGCAAAATCGGAAGCGAAAGCCTTCATTTGCTGGTTCTCACTCAGTATTGATACTGAAGCTGGCATCACGCTGCAGCAAAGTTCAGGCTACATCAAAGCGGCAAACTGTCATCAAAGGAAAAGGAACGAAGGAACTGGGAAAACCTTTGTAGTTCTGGATTCTTTTTAAAAAGGAACCTCTTCTTTGTGGGGAGGGAATTTAAGTTAACTGAATCCAACTGCCTGTTGAAATTCACGCCGCCTGATATAGTGAAAAATCAAAGGGCGTTTCAACAGAAAGAGAGGACTCAACAACAGCAATAACTTCAGGGGAAATAAAAAAAAAGGAACCAATATGCGCTGAGGTGCACTTGCCATCACAACAGATAAAGTCAGACAGGAAGTGGGCTTGCTTCATATCCTGTTTTGAAGAAGAAGCAGAAGAGATACCAGCTGATTAATAGCAGTGCTGCAGAAGCTCACTAACTGATATGACCTGTAGGATGATAAAAAATACACACACGTAGACAGACTCTTACATGTGAGCATTAACTTCTCTTTGGAACTGGCCTTTGATGTTTGAAACCGACTCGCACAGAGAGAGTCCAGCCCCCATGATGCTTTAGGGTATGAATATGCTACTTTTCACGCATGTCTAATGTAGCAGATGCGCCCGTTTACATAACTGAGTTTGCGTGGTGTCATAGTTGAAATTAGCTTAACCACAGAGAGAGAATCAAAGTGCAAAGTGTGTGAAAATTCTCAAAAGGCAAATTGTATTTCTGGAGAGAGAACAGAGAAGAAATCTTGCTCCACGATCTTTAATACAGCTTAATTTCTGAGGCCCCGGTTTACTTCTTTAGTGGGTTTATGTAAGCTGCACAAAATGTGTGCATGCATTTGCAGCTGTATAGTACATGTATGCCCTGCAAATACAGGGAGAGGTGCTACTTTAAAGAAAAAAGCAGAAACAAATGATTTTTCACGCTCATGTATGACCAGTCAGTGACTGCAATTGTGCATACTATAGGAAAAAGTAAGTAAAGATCACTTAAATGTTTTGAAGGAAGGCTGTTTTGACACACAGTGAGCCCTGTTTCCTTCACATTACTCCATGCTCATAAAAGAAGCAGGCAGTGATGGCGGAGAAGCATTCTACCATTCTTTAAATCAGATAAATCAAATCAGATAAATCGGTGGTAACCAACTAATTGAATTTATTAATTTCTTTTTATTTAAGTAGCAATTTCAAGTAGTTACAGTAACAAGCTGGTTGTCTTGGGCATCTAAGGCAATCTAAGGCAACCAGCCAATTGCAATCTGGCCTCCACTGACTGCAATCACTCTCAGACCAACTGGCAAAGGTTTGGAAACAATGGCTAACTGTCTAATTAATAAACTCAGACTCAGAGCTCATTGCAGCTGACTGCAAATGTTCACAAACCTGGTTAGACATGTCATCAGAACCGATACTTATGGTGCCATCAAGTACCAAAATTCTAAAAACACGATGGTACTTGTTTTTCTTCGGCACAGTAGGGACTACAGCGTACCAAGTGTGTGCCAAGAAGGCAGTTCCTCTGGAACTGAAGTGGGGAGCATACAGCTACAAGTGTTCTATATTTAGATGCTGAAGAAGAAGTCAATAACACAATACTGTACCATGGTACAGCGAAACATACACGTGGAAGATGGCAGCTGACGTGATAGCTCTGGTCTTACTCATTGAAAGGTCCACTATGAAAGTACTTGGGTGATCAACAAATAACTGATTAATAACTGATAACTGATTCATAAATATATAAATTCAAATTCAAATTTTATTTGTCACGTACACAGTCATACACAGTACGATATGTAGTGAAATGCTTGGACAACTGCTCGTGACCTAAAGAGAACAAAAAAGGGAAAGGCTATGAATAAGATAGGAAATAAATATGAAAAATTAAAAAGGGTAAATTTAACTAGGAAGGAATAAAATATAAATTAAGGTTAAAAATGAAATAACTGTACAACACAAATTAGAATGAAGGGTAAATTTAACTGGGAAGAATAAGATAAAGATAAATATATAAATTAAAGTTGAAAATAAAATAACTGTACAACAAAATACACAATACACAATATAGAACTATATAAGAATGTATGAAGAAATCTAAATCTAAATAAATATATACACAATAACAGCAACTGTACAAGTATTAACCGGAAATGAAGAATATAGTGACCAGTGTTGTGCAAAACCAAAGTCCAGAAAGTCCAGTGTGTGTGTAAGAACCATATGTGTGGGTCAGTACTGTGTGGTGGTGTGATTGAGAGACCGTATCGCCTGCGGGAAGAAGCTCCTCCTCAGTCTCTCTGTGTTGGTCTTCAGGGAGCGGAATCGCTTTCCTGACCTCAACAGAGAGAACAGTCTGATGTTGGGATGGCTGAGGTCCTTCACGATCTTCCTGGCCTTAGTCCAGCACCGCCTGCTGTAGATTGAGTGGAGGTCAGGGAGCTCGGAGCGGATGGTGCGCTCAGCTGACCGCACAACCCTCTGTAGAGCTCGTCTGTCCTGCATGGTGCTGTTCCCGAACCAGGTTAAGATGTTTCCCGCCAGGATGCTCTCTATGGTGCACGAGTAAAAGTTCCTGAGCACCTGATTTTATATATAAATATATCAAATCAGTAGAGACCCTTTTAAAGACTGCTAAGGTGCATACTTTTGTCTTTAATCTAGAAATTCCTTTTTTCTCTCCGTGTACAGTAACACTGAAAATCTCGATGTTTCTCCCTGAACAGAAAAGGCAATTAGCTAATGCAACAGGCAATAACACATTAGCGACATATACAGTGTGGAGTCTTTTTATAACAGGAATTTCAGTTTCACCTCATATTCCCACAGTGTCAGGAAGAAAATCCCATTCACACCTACACAACTCTAAAAGGTAGTCCTGCTCAGCTTTTTCAAGGAGAGGTGTTCCCCCTGTCTCTCTCTTCTCTCTTCATCACCAATCTGTCACTGTCTACTGCTCCATTTCTGCACCACTAAATCCACACTGTGGGTGACACAGGGTCAAAAAAATAAATAATATCTGAAGTCCTTGTATGTCAAACTTCAGCCACTCACTCAGCGTGTGGATACAGCAGCTATTCAGCAATACTTGAAAGTTTGCAAAGGGCATCATTTTTCGGTTTTGCAGCACAGATTTAAACTATTTAACCTATAAGTGTCATCTATTCTGTACATGAAGTTATTTTCCTCACCAGCTACTGGCCTAATTTGCTGATTAAGTTCTTGTAAAACAGCCTTCAGTTTTTAGCGTATTTAGCAAAACAGCAGCTTCCTACAAAACTCCTTTTTAGTAATTTTGCTAATTTGAACAGCATCCCCCCAGCACTGGACTATATTTGTCTCCTTTATGTAGCTGTTCATCCACTTTTAACAACTCTAAAAAAATTAATTCAGTTTTTAAAGGAGAAGACTGAATTTTACATGACAGCGAGGAGAGAAAGGGGAAAGCACAGCTGGTAAGCTGGTCGATATAGCAGAAAATGTGTACTGAAACCATTTTAAGTATGTAGAATCAATATATACAATAGAATAAATGCCAATTCTGAGGTTAGAAGCTGGAGTGAATGGAACCAGAATGAGAGCTAATAACAAAGACACAAAATACAGACTGAACACAATTAAAACATCTTGCTCTTGTTTTGATCCTGATAAATTACAAATGCCCTTTCATAATTTTTTGGACCGAATTTCTAGGAGCATCCAAGTGGAGGAGGGCGTCGGGTTTAGTGGTCTAAGGATCTCATTTCTGCTTTTTGCAGATGATGTGGTTCTTTGGGCTTCATCCAGCCAAGACTTCCTGCTCGCACTGGAGTGTTTTGCAAGCCAGTGTCAAACAGCTGGAAATAGGCAGAGTGTCCAATTTTTGGTTGGTGAAGTGAGGGGAGAGTGGAGCTGGAGATTAACAGACTAGACAGATTAATACTGGTGTAGCATCTGCAGCAAAATGGATGCTGTACCGATCTGCTGTGGTGAAGAGAGAGCTGAGTGGGAAAATTTACTTGTTGATCTACGTTCATACCCTCACCTGTGTTCACAAGCTGTGTTTGGTGATCAAAAGAATGAGACTCCAGATGCAAGTAATGACAATGAGTTTCATCTGCAGGGTGTCTGGGATCAGCCTAGATCATTCTGAAGGGACTCGAAAGAACCATTACTCCTTCAAATTGAAAGGAGCCAGTCAGTCTTGGGTCAGGCATCTCACTAGAACACCTACTTTCAGGCATGTTCAACTGGGAGGAGACCCCAAAGCAGACCCAAGAGACACTGGAGAGATTACATTTCTCAGCTGCCTTGGGAATGCCTCACAGTCTCCCTGGAAGATCTGCAAGAGGTGGTTGGAAAAAGCCATATTTTTCCAGCAATGACTAAATGATACCAGCAGCCAGTTCACTTAGCTTAGCACTAAATGGGGAAACAAATACTCGGTCTTTACTTAAACAATGGTGTCGATAAACACGTAGATTTATTCCAGTTTAGTTTTTGCTTTGTGTCGGGTGCTTTTTGGAATTTTGTCGTTACTGGCGTTGCCACTGTTTAGAGTCAAGAAGTAGTCAGAAAACAGCAAACTGTCAGTTGGACACAAACACACAAAGCTTTAAGCAGAGCCAGGCTTCCCGTTTCCTCCTGTTCCCAGTCTTTATACTAAGCTACGCTAACTGGTTGCTGGACAGAAGAATGCCATGAATCATCCAACGCCCCACTGGCATGCAAATATAAGCATAAATATGCAGAGTGGTATCTTACTGAATAAATACATGCAGATAATTTTGCAGATGATTCGTGAATGAATATGCAGTGAGTTACTGACAGATGCCCTAAAAAGGCACAAAAATTAAATTACATGTTCAATAGGTCAAGCGGTCACCACTTCCCAACGCAGGAAGTAATTTATCTTTGGGTCAAACTGATCTCTGGTGCACAAAAGAACTTTGAGGTTTGCTATCGGAGGCAGTGGGTCAAACACACGCACGCACGCATGACTGAAATTGCATCCGACCCCCTCATTTCTCACCAGTAATTAAAACAAGACACAAGAAATCGATAGTTGCACAACTTCCCCGCGGGGATTTAGGAAGTCTATTGATGAAGTTTGATCGTTGATAATTTGCTGGTCCTGTGGGGAGTTACTCAGAGAGTCTGGAGGGAGGAAGTCACATAAAATTCACAAAGGAAAAGTGCCATCAATATTGGGCATAAAACAAAACAGTAGTCTACATTGTTGTAAAAATAAGTTTAAGGACTGTGTTGGATTTGAGTCCAGGTCAGTGCAATGAGCCTCGAAGGGCTGCAATAACTCATGGACTGGTTATCTTTAAATACAGTGCACAAGGCAAATCCCTGCAGCTGTTTTGAGCTTGTTTTATGCTGTTTCACACATACTTTACCTTTGCATTGAGTGGATGTTAAACACACAGTCTTAAAACTCACTGTGTATTACACATAATACAACAACACTACTTTAAATGAGGCCATTACAAAGATTTTGGCTTAAGGAAATACAATATATTTTAAAAATACACTAAATTAATGTAGACTTACTTTATAATTATTATTATATGAATGTTCAACGGAGTATTTCAGAAAACTGCTAATTCTTAGGATTTTCCCACACTATGATCTCCAGGTTTTACAGAGTAGTTGTCTGGTTGTAAACACCTTGTTAATGACAGAGATTAGAGGAGAATAGGAGGCAGCAGTAACTCAAATAACTACTCTTTACATCACTGAACATATGAGACATCAAACCTTGAAGCAGATGGGCTACAGCAGCAGAATAAAAAAACAAAAACAAACACATACTGTATTTTCACGACTATAAGGCGCACATAAAAGTCTTAGCACCTATTGTAATTCTTATGACACAGGACATCAAAGAAGGAAAGGAAACGGTAAAAGCTGTATACATTTTCCACTTAAACACACACAGCTTCATCAGAAAGATACATGTACTACTCAGTCTTAAACAATCTGGCAGTTTATCTCTCACCCATCTCCTTAAATATGATGGCAACATCCCTCTTCTGTCCTCAGCTGACTTCCAAAACTGCACAATCTGAATACAGAATACACATCAAACTGGCAGCTCTTTGAAACAAGCAGCATAAAGGTTTCAAGTAAAAAGTAGCCTCTGTAGATTCAGATTTTTTTAGTCCTGTAATTTCCAACCTTTTACCAAAGCTGTCTGATTAAAAATCGGCAAGCATTCCTGTTACAGCCTCCTGAGAATAACTGAAAACAAAGCTGAAATTCCTCATTTCCACTGTGACAAAAACTGCAGGGCAGCAGAGAAACCACTTAATAAAGCACAGTGTAAATTCACACGGGGTCACAAGTCAGCCGCGCAGTCCCTGCAGTCCCTAACAATCCAAATACCTATGCTGCCGTCACTGCTAATCACAATAAAGACCACGCTGCCAAACACACAAATCTATCACCAGATTCATCTCTGCTGTTGTTGAAGGCTTTTAATTCCCAAATATTATCACCCTCAATATCACTTGTGCTATATGTGAAATACATGCAATATTATTCTAAATGTGAATGAAACAAGTGATGAGATTCCATCAACAAGAAGAAAAAATGATAAACATAAATGTCAGCAACAACAAAAATCCTCTGACACAAAGACTGCTTCGCCGCTGCTGCTATTGATTACACAGCTGCCTTTCCAATCAATCACAATCTGGAGCGCTGCAAACAATCTGTAAGTGTGTGTATTGGACCGTATGTGTGTCTTCCTCGGGCACTTCTCCTCACAGTAAGTAAGTGACAGAAAGCTTTAGATTTCTACTTGACCACAGCCAGCCACAATTCCATCTGGCCGACCATCAATATAGCAGATCGGTAGCATTAGGGATGGGAAACATGAGGTCCAGAAGTCCGTCTAAATGAGATAACCAATCTATGCAGTGGATTGAGTCAGTCAATGTATTGATACTGTAGAGAACTCACACTGAAGCTCTTCAGAGCGACTGTGACGGGAATCATTTCATCTGCCGTCATGCTTTTTCATCTTTTTTTTTTTTTTTAAAGAGGGGGTAAGTAAGAAAAACTGGAAGTCTTTTTACCACAGGCATGGTTGCTTAATCATTACTTGATCATGAACTAAAAAAAGACTCCATTATTCTGTATTTTCAGGTCTTGCTTTTTTATTTTGAAATGCGGCTTCTACCAGAGTAGCGCACTTTAACCAGACATTAACAGCTTCCCATGCCCAACTAGCAAAAACACAGTTAGCGCATGCTTTTTGGCACAGCATCACTCATTTGTCATGCATGGAAATTATTACCATAATGCAAATTACTGAAGCCATTTCCAAACCGCCCTTATTAAGCTTCCATTTATCTTAATAAAAAATAAATAAATCTCTTTAAGCACACAACCCTCCAGAAGTTCTTATGCGTTTACATTCAGGGACCAGGTTGCCGCCCTTAACTATTGTGGTACAATGTCTCTATGTCCTATTAACACATCTATAAGAAACTTAATGACAGCTCAACATTGGTGGAAATGCGGGGGGCGGGCAGATGGAGGAGAAATATCTCACATGGAAAAATGAAAAAAGAGACCATGTTTGGATTAGTTTCAGAATTGTTACACTCCTAATTATGACTCCACACAAAAAACAAATGGGTGTCTCCAGCACATCTGTCTAATAATTTACTTAATGAAACACTAAGGAGCTGTCAGTTAGCCCATCAAATGAGCTAGGGATCATTTACTCAGTGATCAAGTGTCTGCCACGAAAAACTATCACATGTTAAATGAACGTGAAAAATGCTCCTTGTGATTTTCCCTCATCCTGCGATCACAAATTTGGAAACAGATTATATTTTGCATTTATGCATCAATTAATACTGAAATGGGAAGCACAGACTGGCAACCTATCCAGTGTGTACCCTGCTTCTCGCCATGACAGCAGGAATAGGCTCCAACCCATCCGTGGCCCTGATTTGGATAAGCTGAAGAGAATGGACGGATGGATTAATCAGTAATCAAAATACTTATCAGGTGATGACTAAGGCACTAGTGAGGCAAGCCTAGAGACCAGTTGGCCTGGCAACCACCAGTCACTAGGGAAAACAGACTATTCTCTGACTGTTTGGCAAGTGGTTGTTTGGCAGTTGCAAAGTGAAATTAGTTGCAAAGAGGCATACAGGGCTGCACCAGAAATGTCTTCTGGTTCGTGCGGTTGCTTGAAAATTAAACTGTCTGCCCTTAAATAAAAACTGCAAATTTGATTTCAGCAGTAAGGCAAAACTTTCACTTTTTAACTTTTTAACTTTTACTTGAAGGCGAACAGTCTCCGGTTCGAGTTTGCAACACACTTTTTCAAATTTTACTACAGCTCAGCGAGTGTTTGCATATAAGTTCCTGGCATTCATGCAAATTACAGTGACCATGAAAATCTGTCAGCAACCATGATAATCACAAGGTTTTTGGTGCAGAACTTCTCTGCTTTGTTTTTCTTTGCTGAGTGACAGCCATCAACATCCAGAAACCTCTCACACACTGATCAGAGTGTGCACGTTTTTCCCGGCAAACGCCAGCAGGTTAACAACTGGTCTCATGGACTGTGTGACTGAAGCCTTTGAGTGTTTTTAATGCAAAGGGAAGCCATTTCATATCTGATGACTGCCATAACATTTAAACAAAGCAAAACAAAAACCCACCAAACACATTTTTTGCTATTGCTATATTTCCCTGGGCAGTCTGAATATTCAAAAGAAGGGACCTTTGCCATAAGCCGCCTGCTTTGTTTTCATTTCCCTGCCAAAATCTTGCACTGAAAATACAAGACACACAAAAAAAAGTTTATGAAATGTGTGACCCCAGACGCCTGCCTCCACAAACTAAACCATTACCTTTAAAGGGAGTTCAACTTTACAAATGCATTTTAATCCGTTGCCATTTCCTGGTATACAGAACATGAAACCTGAGTGATTCTGCAAGTCAGTTCAGGCTAAATATCATCTGGCAACTCATCAGGTTAGTTACAGCCACGCCAAGTCCATCTTCATTATCTACTCTGCCACGAGGAAATTAGCCATGCAGGCTCAATGAAAATGGTGATAAAACTATATCAGTGGGAGTCATTATGAAGAAAAGCAGGGTCCACTCTCACGCGCTCACTGAAGAAACAAAGTAACACTTCTGTTTAGTCCCAAACTAAACATTTACACTCCTGCTCTGTGTCTGTGTTACACTCACAAACATTTTCAGACCGTGCCTGTACTGATTACAGCTCTGCTGTGTGACAAAGCATGCAATATATCCTGTGAAAGGGAGGGGGGGGCAACATCAGGGCAGTAGCAGGGAGCCATGGCTATATAAGGACTTCGAAACATTTCTAAACTTCTAAACACTGAATTTAAAAAATGTTTCTTGTCCTTTTTTAGTTCATTCTAACTTCATAAATGCCAAAACTGGGTCATTTTAGCCTGTTCCTGGGTGGTCGCTAGGCAATATGATGACATCACATTATTTTATATAGATAAGGACCCTCAGAGTTACATGATGTACCTGCATGCCAAAATGTGGCTGCTCAAATCCTGATGTTTGCACACAAAATAAAAATACATAAACATACACAGAGGTTTGTCTCTTATCATAGATATATAGATATAATATGTATATATTATGTTTATTTATACACTGGAATCCAGGCAAATACAAAGAGTAAACGTCCTTCTGCTCTAACAATCTGTCCACTATGTGTTTTACCATGGTAGCCAACACAGTACACAACTCCCCAGGGATGAAATAAGAGCAACTGCTACTGTGATATCCGTGCATGCTTGGTATGTAAACAGCTGACCAGTTTATATATTGTTCACTTTAAATAATTTTTTTTCATATTTTTGCCATAACGAGCTTCTTTTTCTTTTAATGACAAATGCTGCGTGCTCCTATGTTGGACAGCTGTGTCTCCTTATGGCTTCCCCCCTTTTTTCTCCTCTGAGTGTGTAATAGGCCTGTCAGCAGGACTGCCGCATTCCATTTAAACTGCTCAGACCACAGGCTCACACATCTGCTGCTGCAGCAAGCACAGGTAAACAAGGCTCAAATCGACACTGAAACGAATACCAACTGCGCTGGGGTCAGAGAGCATTTGTCCTCCGCAGCTTGTGGTATTAAAGTATTAGGGGGTTATTTTCGGGAAATTTTAGATAGTTGTGCACCGACACTTATTGTTGTAAAAAGCATGCTCCAAATTTGGAATTATCCACATAAATTGCAGGTTTAAATATGACTTAGTGAGCTGAGGAAAAACACAAGAGGTTGGCAATACGGCAAAAGCATTCATACAAGACTGAGAGAATTAAATAAATTAATCAGAAATACAGTCAAAGAAAAGAAATGTGGGCCTTTAAAAAAAATACATGAAGAAAAATACAATAGAAAAGGCACTCGCTATCTGATTTTGTTAATTCGAACTGTTAATCTGGGCTGCTTTAGTCCCTTTATACAGTTTCCTGATAGAAGTCTCTAACTCAGCAGCTGATCAGATTACTCTGGGTTAAACAAAAAAACAACAACAAAAGAGGCTGAAAACAAAAAAATGAAACAAAAAAAACAAAACTGTTGGGCTCATTTTCCAGGATGGATTTGTTTGTTTGTTGCTCATCATTTCCTATCTACAGCTGAAAATTATATTGTGTGCATTCTCAACTGTATAAAAGGCTGAGTAAGCAAGCATTAAGGTACGCAATAGAAATGTCAGGTAAAAAATGATATGCTATAGCAAACAAATATAGCCTTCCTGTTCCTTCCAATAAACACAAAGGCCAGCAGTCTGTTGGGGAGGCACAAAGCCAAAAGAGCACCATCTAATACAGATACATTGCTGTTGCTCTGGGACCATCAGTGGAACTGACCAGTCAGGTTTTTGCGATGCTGTGGCTTTGCAACGTGAGGCAAAGACCACACATGGGAGGGGTTTGCCTTCAGGGCTTTCTGCCAGAGTAAGGAGTCAGAAAGACTGTTTCAAAACGCAGTGAAAGTGGGATATTTACCTCGTGAGTGGAAGTCTTGTTTTATCATTTCATCTACCATAAGCTCATCTTTATGTAGCCTTTTTGACAAAGCTAGGATACCACAACATTATGACTGGTCAGCTGCAATGGCACTCCTGGATCGGTATCTACAAGGCAGCACCTTGTATCTCATATTGTGATGTTATGTCTACAGCTGCGCATTCAGATTGTGATTACTTATCATGGATATTAACTGGCTTTAGTGAGAAAGCTGGGTTTACTGCCTTTACATCCATGTTGTACCAAAGATTTACATTAAATTAAATCAACACTGCTTTCGCTTCTATATTGTGTCATATTCCTGTTAATTAAAACATCTTTTCAGACAAATAAAGTGCTTATTTACTCACATAAGTGGCTCTAAAACAAGCAAAATAGAAGGTCTTTCAGTCCTTTCATTGTACCTGCATGCTGGACGTGGGTAAAACTCAAAGCAAAAGTACTCGACTGTGACATTTTGCATTGAGTGCAACATTTGCCACTTTGGAAAAATAACTACGCAGGGAGATATAACATCTTTTCTCCAGTGTGCCAACCACTCTCCTCAAGCCCTCGGTGCACACTGTGTTACTGATTTGCATGCGTCTTTATGAGCTGACAGATACAGCAACATCCTGTACAGGCTCATTCTTTTGGATGTCCAAGTTGATTCATGTCAGCAACAGCTGCATTGGTTTTCTTGGCCCTGGTGTTTGTTTTCAGGCAGTTTAATGAGATTGCAGACGACTCCTTTGCATATGATTTGTTTTTGGTTATCGATCGATAGATCGATAGACAAAGAGTTCAGAAGTAGCATGTGACGTTTGAAAGTAATACGTTTCTTTGCAAATGCCCAGGAGTTAGTTGGAAAGATTGATGCTCATCTCATGTCTGTAGGGTAAACATGAAGTTGGAGGCAGTTACTTTAGCTCAACAAAAAGACTGAAAGCATATTTAGAGGTCAGCACACCTGAGCCTCTAAATCTCACTAACTGCTGTCAGCTTTCATACAGTTTTAATTCTGTCAAACAGCATATGTATAAAATAAGTGATGCTTTGACAGAGCAGGGGCAGCTGTGTGCTGCTGTTCTTAAGGCAGACTAATCGTCCCCTGACTCCAGCCGAATACTGAACAAGCAGTAGGAGAGCAGTGTAATATTTTCTCATTTAAATGCAGAAAAAATCTGTTAAGTATATTTCAATTTAACTCACATTGGGAAATTTAGAGAAGAAGTGGCTTAAACTCAAACAATGCTTTGATTGAAAAAACACAATAATCCTTTAAACCATGAAAATAAATACAGAAAAGAAACATATGGACATTTTTGGGTTTAGACACAAAGCAGGGATTCACTCTCTGTGTTTAAATAAATTATGCATTTTTTCCTAAAAAGGGCTTTAATAAAATCTCACACTTACGTGTTTCAGACCAACAAACAATTTGTTATATTAGTGAAAAATAACCTGAGTATTGAGGAGAGCAGTTATCCAAACCTACCTGGCCCAGTGTGATAAAATATCTACCACATAAACCTAATAGCTGGCTGTGCCACCCTTGGCAGCAAGAACTGCAATCAAGCATTTGTGAGAACTGGAAATGAGTCTTTGACATTACAGTCGAGGAATTTGCACCTCCAGGACCAGACCATTACCACCACCATGTCTGACTGTTGATATGATGCTCTTTAATGAAATTCTGTGTTAGTTGCCAAATGTAACGGGACTCAAACCTTTGAAAAAGTTTATCTTTTGTCTTATCAGTCCACAGAAAATATTTTCCCAAAGTCTCGGGGCTCATCAAGATGTTTTTTGGCAAATATGAGACGAGCCTTTGTGTTGTTTTTTGACAGCGGTGGTTTTCTCCTCGGAACTCTCCCATGGATGCCATTTTTGCCCGTCTCTTCTTTATTATTGAATCACGAACTCTGACCTTGACTGGGGCAAGTGAGGCCTGAAATTAGATGTTGTTGTGGATACTTTGATGACCTCCTATTTGACTTGTTGATGCACTTTTGGACTAACTTTGGAAGTCCGGCCACTCCTGAGAAGGTTCTCCGCTATTCCAAGTTCTCTCCATTTGTGGATAATGGCTCTCACCAGGGTTCACTGGAGTCCTAAAGCCTAGGAAATGAATCTGTAACCCTTTCCAGACTGATTTCAATTACTTTGTTTCTCAGCTGTTTCTTTACATTGTGGTTATATTCACCTGATTTCTTGATTCAACAGGTCTGGTAGTAATCAGGCCTGGGTGTACTAGTGGCTTTTCCCCCCTTAATAAATAAAATGATCATTTAAAAACTGCAGTTTGCATTTACTTAATGTTACAATTTGATGATCTGAAACATGTAAGTGTGACAAATACACAAAGATATAAGAAATTAGGAAGGGAGGCAAAAACTTTTTCACAGCACAGGTTTGATTATTTTAGGCAAATTGTCCCATAAGGTCAAAGCCAACACATCCATCACTCCACTGACTGCAGCAGCTCATCAGCTGAACCTTATTTGCTCCTGCAGACGCTGAGTGTAAGCGCAACGTTCGCTGTCTGCTTCTATCGCACTCGTTTTCTCCTTTTCTTTCTTTTCGTAAACAAAATTATACTTTCACAAGTTTTCCCATCTTAGCAGCTATTCTCTCCTCGCTTGCCAATCACGCACGCGCACACAAACACACACAAAAAGCCAAAGAGGGCTGACACATACGCATACATGCAGACGTGCGCTGCCAAATTGCGTTCGCACACAGCTGCATGCAATTACCCGCCACAAGAAGGTATTTAAACCATGAGGTTCTCTGGCCTGTGTTATTTATCAGATCGATCAAAATAGCTCTTCCATGAATGTCTATAAATCTGCCAAGTGTGTGTGTGTGTGTGTGTGTGTGTGTGTGTGTGTGTGTGTGTGTGTGTGTGTGTGTGTGTGTGTGTGTGTGTGTATACACATACATGGCGTACGGCAAGTGGCATCAGCCAGCAAGGATACTTTACTAAAAATCAAACTGTCTGTCTTGGCTCTCCCAAGATTTTAGCTTCATTTTCAAATCCATAATGTGAATCTTTAATCTGCACATATTTGATATCATCTAGGACCACTTTCTAATCTTCCTGCCTGCATGCACAAGAGGCCAAACATATACATATACAATTGCTTTGAAATTGCTTTAAGACTTTCAAATGTGAAGAAATAAGCAATTGTTTCAAATCCCATTAAGAAGGATTCAATCACTGACATAGGTGCTTCAAAGTCAGAACTCCCAAAACAGAATTATAAAGGGAGACACTCATTCAATCTAGAAGGTTATTGCATGAGAGGCAATTAATTTACACCCAATTATGTCCACAGTGAATACTCGCCCTGTGCTTTCATCCTCTGCTGCTCCGAGGCTAGAGCGCATTCTCCAAAACACATCAGCCTGAAAAGCGCATCTTCGCTGCTGCAGCATACTGTACATGTGCATGATGGAGTTGTGAGGTGGTCTCTGTAATTTCTTGCAGCTAAGTTCTGCTCTCTCCACTTTGTCCTTGAAAAATGTTGTCTGCACCACAGGTAACAGCTCAACACAAACCATGTCCACCAGCACGCTTCTTTTAAGGCTCATTTCAAAAATTTCAACATTTTAGTACTACAGCCTGGTAACTGTTTATTTATGCATTTGCCACATCCTGCACAGACTATTGTAATCTGCTGTACCCGCATGCCAATTGTTTTTGTTTTTGTTTTTGTTTTTTTTTGGCCTGTCCCGTTTGGCTCTTTTGCCATCAGAATTGTTGTCTAAAGGCAAAGAAAGATGCCCAACGGATTTACTTTACCAAACTGACCATCCCAGCCTTGCCGTAATGGTCCATTTGATTCCCCTTTTATTGTTTATTTTATTTTCACTTACTGAATACGGGACAGACTTGACTGGGGGAAAGAAGGGGAGAAAGAAAGAGGGAAAGAGAAACAGCTGAGAAGAGGGACGGGGGAGAAGGGCAAAAGACAAAAACCAACAGAACGGGCAGAGAAAAAAAAAATGCATATATCAATCACCTGGATCACCTGCTGAGAAAGAAAAAAGAAAACAAGCAGAAGAGAACAAGAGTAATAGAATAAACAACATCACAATGATATATGGGAATATGACAGTAAATACTAAATGTTAAACATTATTGTGCAGCACATAAGATCAACAGAACACAGTGTGCTTTGAGGTAGGAGCCAAAAAGGGTGTAGTTTGTGGGTGTGATCACCCGTGTGTACACCTGTGAGCATGGACGCGCTTGTTTTTTGTTTTTTTAAAAGGTTCCTTCATGTAATAATCTGCTAGAGGGTGTGGGGGGGCCACAGCCCCGTCCTCCAGGGCGTGAAGCAGGTGTGGAGGAGATCAAAACTCCAGACATCCAGAGGCCCCCAGAACACAAGAGACCAAGGAAGACCAACAGAGGGGCAGCTGCGCCACTGTCCCGGAAAGAGCTGAGGAGAGTCCCAGATGAGGGCTCACTCAGCAGCCGCGGAGCAGAAGCCAGGGGGAGTTGCAGTGACGCGCCCGTGAGCTCCGCCGGCAGCCAGCCGTGCCTGAGTGACCGAGCCCCAGGCCGGGGGCACCCCACCTCCGAAGTGGCCCGAGCGAGCCCCAGGCTCCAGGCCCCGATAAGCGGCCGCCAAGGAGTGAGCCAGTGTGTACCTGGACGCCCATCCCCGGACACAAAGAACCACCAACGCACCGATGTCTGAGGGGGTCCGCCACTGGCGGAAGTGGTGGTAGGGGGAGATAGGCCTCCAAACCTTGGAGGGCCTGAGATGTCCCCAGAGAGGTGGCGCCTGACACCCAACCTGACATATAGACACAGACATACAGGCACACACAGATACAAACATCCATTCCCACCCTCATGCTCTCATATGCACTTACTCCACACTCAACCAACGTGGAGACAGACATAAAGAGACGTTGTACACACGATCACACTCCCCAAGCGTACTCTACAAACCGGGTCTAGGTGCCCCCGCCCCTGGAGGGGGGAACTGCACCCAGACCCAGGTGGTGTTTCCCTTTTCCCTGCGGTGGGGGGAGGCAGACCGCCCCGACTCCGCAGCAGCAGGAAGGCTCCACACTCCAGACCGCAGTCGGACGGCCAACTCCTCCTCCTAGTCCTAGCCCCCCTGCTCCAGCAGGTCGCAGAGAACGGGGGTGAGAGAAGACTCCAAACCTCCCTCCACCCGCTCATTGTAATGTTGATGCATGTGTGTTCTAAGGTGCATTTAAAACCCAGGAGGGCTTGGAGCTACCTGCCAGAGAGCAGCAGGTAAGCGCATGGTCCCTCCTGCTAGCCCTCAATGTCTACGTGTATTTAAAATTGAGAGGTGGGCAACGATGCCAGGGGTGGGGTGTACACCCTGATGGTACTTTGGACTCCGTGTATCGTGCCCACCCCCAAGATCCTATATGTATGTGTAATGAGAGTGTGAGTAATGTGAATGTCTAAGTTGTGGGATAAAATTGAGGCAGAGGCAGCCAGAAGGGGACAGGGGGGGGGGGTGTAGCCTCCTCTGCACCCTGGTGACATACCCCTACTCCAAGGCCCTGCATGTGTGGGTGGTTGTGGTGGAGCGGGAAGAGGGAGGCAGCTGGAGATGGGGAGGGAAGGAAGGGAGGGGCAAGTGACCCCTCCCTGGGGCCAGCTCCCCCGCTGACCCCAGTAGGCACCCCCATACTCCGCGACCCGCCAGGGAAAGGGGGCCCAGGCCCATCCAGACCGGGCCCAGTGCAGCAGCGCCGCCCAGCCCCACAGAGCCCGGGACAGTCCACCCAACCCCACCACAGAGAAAACTGCACCCACCCCACCATCCACTCATCTTCCAGACTACATAAGACAATAAACACCCAGGCTGAGATCTTCCTCCACCTCTCCTGTATCTCCCCCTCCTGCAGAGGGAGCTCCTGAGGAGAGGAAAGCTCCTGCAAGATGTGACAATCTCCCCCACCAGTTGAAGAGCCCCCCAGGTGGCTCGACGCACCGGCGGCACCCTGCTCCAGGGCTGGGCCCCCATGCACCCACCCGCCCACAACCCCGGCAACACACCAACCAGGACCCAAGCCCCCGAGGCCCGGTCCGGGTCCCAGCCCAGAGACGGAGCGCCCCCAGAACCTCACGCCCATCCCGGACCCACCCAGGGGCAGCCAGGCTACCAGGTCAGTAACCCACATCAGTCAGCACAGACCCTCCCCTAGCCCCGCTGCACGCAGCCGCGAGGAAACAGTCACCTGAGAGCCAACAGAGCCCCTAACCGGACATGACCGCTACCCCGGGTTGAGCCCCCCAAGGAAGATGCCTCCGGGGAACCCCCCGACGCCCTAAGCCTGTCCCTACCCCCACACCAATCACAACAGTGAAGTCGACCCCAAACTATGACCCCCCACCCCCACTAGGTGATGGAGCTGATCAAAGGAGCCCAGAGCAATTGATCTGATGTGGTGGCAGAGGCTGTATCAAGACTAATGTAATCTAATAGATAATTTCTATATTGGTTAGAATTAAGATTATTTTTATTTTTCCAGTTCATGAGGACTGTTTTCTTGGCTATGCATAGGGCAGTGAAAACCATATGGGCGATATTCTTTTCTGAAGTGACATTATCTAAGCTGCCCAACAAACACACTAAGGGGGAAGTTGGAATGTTACATTTCAGACACTTCGATAAGTCTTCACATATCTCGCGCCAAAACTTCTGAACTGGTGGACAGAACCAAAGAGCGTGGATATAATTGTCCGGTGAATTGGTTTGGCAGTGTGAGCAGTTGTTGGTAGACGTAAAGCCCATCTTGAACATCCGATGACCTGTATAGTGCACTCTATGTAATATTTTGTATTGAATTAATTGAAGACTGGGATTTCTAATTAGATGAAAGGTTTTTAAGCAAATCTGAGACCAGAAGTTTAGGTCTAAGTTAACTGATAAATCCGCTTCCCATTTTGCAATAGGAAGTGATATTGATTCATCTGTTTTAGAAAGCATTCTGTATATTTTGGATAGTAATTTGGGGGGTTTAAGAGTAAGAAATTGAACCACACTTGGTGGTGTTTGTAGTTCAACTTGACCCGGTTTAAATTTCTTTTTTTACTATGGATTTAATTTGTTGATATTCTAAAAATCTTTTCTTGTTGATCCCATATTGTGTAACTAGTCCGTCATATGAAATAAATTCTGTTCCTTCTAGTATATGTTCTAAATATTTGATTCCTTTATCACTCCAATCTGAAAATTTATCATATTATTGTTTTGTAATATGTCAGGGTTGTTCCAGATAGGTGTACGTTTGCATGGGATTAATGAAGACGCCGTCAATTTTAGAAACTCCCACCATGCTGTCAGAGAAGAGCTGATGTTGATGCTTTTAAAGCATTCATGTCGTTGGATGTTTGAGCTGATAAATGGTAGGTCTGAGATCTCTAGATTATTGCAGAGTGCTTGTTCTACATCTAGCCAAGGTTCATCTAAGAGGGTGTGTTTTAGCCATCCTGAGATAAACTGAAGCCTGTTGGCTAAGAAGTAGTGCTGAAAGTTAGGCAGTTCTAGTCCTCCTTTATCCTTGGTCTTTTGTAGTGTTTTTAAGCTTATACGTGGGGGTTTATTTTTCCAAAGGAATTTGGACATACATGAATCTAGAGATCTGAACCAATCTTGTGGCGGTTTAGTTGGGATCATTGAGAATAAATAATTTATTTTTGGTAAGACCATCATTTTTATAGCGGCAACCCTTCCCATGAGTGATATGGGTAGACATTTCCATCTAGCCAGATCGCCTTCTACCTTCTTTAAAAGTGGGATATGGTTTAATTTAGTTAGATCTGCAAGCTTGGGAGAAACATTAATACCTAAATATTTTATATTTCCCGATTGCAGTGGTGTAGAAGAGGAATTATGGAAGGAGCAATTAATCGGTAGGACTGTAGATTTTGACCAGTTAATTGAGTAATCTGATATTCTTGCAAAAGAGTTTATCAATTCAATCACCCCAGAGATATTGGTTTGTGAATTTTGGAGAAAGAGTAACACATCATCCGCATAAAGGCTGATTTTATGTTCCACGTTCTTGCATTTTATGCCCTTAATTACTGAATTCTGTCTAATTGCTGCTGCTAGTGGTTCAATAAAAATTGCAAATAGTGAAGGGGAGAGTGGGCATCCCTGCCTGGTGCCCCTCAAGAGACAGAAGCTGGAGGATGTCTGGTCATTTGTTCTAACACAAGCTGTTGGGGAATTATATAATATTTTTAACCAGTTTATGAAAGAGGATCCAAAACCAAATTTGTGTAAAGTTGCAAATAGAAATTTCCAGTTAACTCTGTCAAATGCTTTTTCTGCGTCTAAAGAGAATATTGTAGTTTCTAGGTTTTTACTGTATGAGTAGTCTATCAAATTAAGTAATCTACGTGTATTTGTTGATGAGTGCCTACCTTTTATGAAACCAGTTTGGTCAGGATGAATTAAGAGGGGGGTTATTTTCTCCAGTCTCTTTGAGAGAGCTTTGCAGATTATTTTAAGGTCTACATTTATAAGGGATATTGGACGATAGCTTGAGGGATATACAGGGTCTTTGCCTGGTTTTAGCAGGAGATTAATGTTTGCAGAATTCATATTTGATGGAAGTCTGCCCTTTTCTTTAATTTCCAACAACGTTCTGTAGAAAACTGGTGCTAGAATCGACCAGAATTCTTTGTAGAATTCTGCAGGAAAGCCATCTGGACCTGGAGCCTTATTATTGTGCATACTTATCAGGGCTTCCTGGAGTTCACCTGGTGTCAGTGGTGAATCCAGTGCCATTGCTTGAGTGTCCAATAATTTTGGAAGAGTTATGTTGTCCAAAAACTGATCAATTTCTTTTTTAGATGGGTTTATTTGTGGTGAATACAACGTTTTATAGAAATCCCTGAAAATGTTGTTTATTTGTATCGGTTCATATAATGTGTTCCCAGATGAATCTTGAACAGCACATATAGTTGTTTTTTCTTTATTTATTTTTAGCTGGTTTGCTAGAAATTGACCGGATTTATTACCATGTTCATAATTTTGTAGGCGTAGTCTTTGTACTAAGAATTTTGTTTTTTTATCAATTATCTCATTTAATTCTAGTTTTGTTTTGCGTATTTTGTTCAATGTTTCCTGATCTTGGTGGGACGCGTAGGCTTCTTCTAGTGATTTGATGTTTTTTTCTAATTCCTGAATATTTTTGTTTTCTTTTTTCTTTTTATGTGATGAGAAAGAAATTATTTTACCTCTCATCACAGCTTTCCCTGCTTCCCATAGAACAGAAGCTGATGTTTCGGGAGTGTCATTATAGTCCAAATATGAAGTCCGCATGCCAATTGTGAAAAAGCCTGCAGTTCAGTTGGAATGGAACAGCGAGGACAGCTGAAAGAAACCATCTATTTAAACCATCTATTTATTGTGATGGTGCTTTGTTTTCTCTATTATTATGTTACTCTTTGTTGTTTGCTGTCTCCTCTGTTTGTTTTTTTTGTTTGTTTGTTTTTTTTTTTCTCCATACAGGTGACCCAGGAGTTCTTTTTTTTTTTTTCTCTCTCTTCCCCCCCCCTTCTCACCGTCTCTTCTCCCCTTTGGTTTTCTTTCTTTCTCTCCCCCTCTTTCTCTCATTCATTCCCCCTGTCCTATTTATTTAAAAAAAAAAAAAAAAAAAAAAAAATGACAAAGGATGAACTGAAGCTCTGCCATCACGTAATGTCGCATACTGCTGTTTCTGATGTCATTTAAAAAAAAAAAAAAAAAAAAAAACCATCTACTGCACCGACGCTCGAGTCTGTTCGCAGCTTGACTTCTTTGCTACTTTAGATGCATGTACGTCTGTCCTCCACACACACACACACCAATTTTTTTAAATGCGAGTCACTTTTGAGTCACTGAACACTCTTTTCCAAAGACTTGCTTTTGTGTAACCTTTGAAGGGCAATATTTAAAAAACGTCCATTTGCCCACTGTCATCCCAACAACTGGCAAATGCTGATAATGTATGTAGATGCTTTATAGGTCGGTCGCTCAGGGCAGCTAATAGATCACGGAAGAGTTCGTTGTGAAGGATTATATTAAGTAGTTTAAAAGTGTTTTAAACTACAAGCCAAAAGATGAAGGACACTCAACACACAAAATGAAGAGGTACTCAGGGTATTGTGTAGTGTTGTGCACCAATCCAACAATTGATGAGATAGCAACCACTGTAGATGACTTTGACAGATGTAATGACGTAATCGTGATCATAGCTTGTAAAAGTAAAAAAAGAACAATGAATACATGCATAAGAGGCCAAAATAACTGACTAAATAACATAACACATTTTAAGAAAAAGACATGCTCACATTAAGGTCTTTAACGCTTTCATATCTACTTTCACATTCAGCCTGATATCATTAAACTGCATGGGAACTAGCCAGTTTCCTTCAGTTGTTTCAGATGCTATCAAAGCACAACTTTTTTCAGTTTGCATATCAATTAATGTCATCTGTTTGTAACTTATGGCATCCTAACCATAACCACTTGATTTGTTTGGTTAGAACGTGCTGGTGCAAATGCGTCTCTGTTAAATATAACCCAGCATTATTACAAGGAAATAGAGAGAGATAGGGAAATCACATGAAACCAAACCGCACTCAAACCAGTAACATTGTGGTCATGTTACATTCATATTAGAACATCTAGGACATTAGCATATTTATCAGTTATAAATGATTAATGAACAACACCGATGGTACTTTCCTTGTCTGTAAGTGACAGAAAGCGTGCTTGTGCAGCGCTTTTATATTCACAGCCTTTCAGCAACTATGCAATGTAGACTGAAAGCTCTGGCAGTCAATTCACTGACCTTAGGATAAGTGGACAACTTGTCCATTTCCTGAACCACAGCTGCCCTAAACCCATATGATGTCTGCAGAGCTACTTGTAAGAAGCGAGAGCAACGGATGCTTTTCAGCACCAAGCTCACAAGATGCAGAAAACAGATGAGACAGACTTAATTATTTTCTGTCAGAATAACTCTTATTTCACAGTTTTCTACTTTACTGAACACACCTGCCAATGCGCAAGCCCGACGGGGCGAGTACAGAGACAACAAATGCCTCTGCCCCAGTTTACGCAGAGTCACTTGTAATCCCGCAGTAGCTCTCTCAGGCACAATGGTGGAACAGCGTGCAGTGCAATTTAGAGTGCACAGGGTTGTTTAAAGAGAAAAACAAGGACACAGCCCAGTCACTTCTCAGATTCACACAACCACGCACAAGGCAATGAGCGTGTGCACACATGCGACACACAGCCTGCCTCCTCCATCATTACAAATCCCTCCACTTACAGTGTGAAAGATGCCTCTGAAAAAAGGTGCAGACAAACAAGGGGCAATTACAGACCAGCATATAAATCTATGGCCAGCAGCCATATTGAGGTAGATTGGAGACAGCCATGCAAAGCGCATGCAGTATGAGTACACTGTGTTATTATATATGCAAACAGCCCAACAGCTTTTACAAATGCTATAAATACATGACAGAGCAAGACTATAAAGGCCAATGCTTGTGCAGGAAAATGCGTCCTGTAAAAAAACACATCCTCTAAAGCTCATAAACAACAAATTCCACAATGTAAATTGGTCCAGTTATTAAGATTACTAAGGTCTCAGGACTGTGACCGCACAGCATAATAAGCAAAGCACTGCTTAACTTCAAGCCTCCCACAAAAACTCTGCTTTAAGACTGCTTGTCTCTGTACATTCAGTAGACAGTTATGTAATAAAGAAGTGGAGACAAAGAGAGAAAGCAAGGAGGGTCATGTTTCTCCATGAATTAAGTCATTATCAGTCCCCATGCTTCAATAAATCTTGGTAAGAGGAGAGGTGCACAAGGCCTAAAAGGTATTTATGAAGCACTCAGAATCAAAGAGAGCTGACTGTAACCATGTTTAATGTGCTCCTTGGTGGTAGAGACTTTTAAACTCACTAAAGGAGATTGCAAAGAAGCCACAAACACACTCTCAAAGAGTATGTGTTGAGAAAACACGTCAAGAAATCTCAGTTTGAGGAATTTATTTTTTTTTTTCAAATATTTGCATGGGACACTCTCCGTCTCATCTTTTTTTTTTTTTTTAACTCTTTTATGCAAATGCATGAACTGACTCAGCAACATCGTGGCTTGCACCAAAATGCCCTCTTGGTGCAAGTCAAGAGGGTAAAAATTACTGTGGGAAATTCCCACACATACACTCATCTGAAATGATGTGCTTTCACTAACAAGCTGTACTTTAACACTGGTTATGCTACATAATTCTCAACATACAGGAACAGGATAACTGGAGTCTCCACCTAGTCTGACTTCACCCCATGTCATTTCCTCTTCTGATGGTTGCGATTTTCTACTTCTTGTCTGACTCCCCTTATCGAACATCCTGCTGCTTATTTCTTTATCACTATACCAACTTCCTTCCACCTCTTTGAAATGTGAGCATTTCTTTGCATTTTTATTTTTTTAATGTAAAATGTGGCAACACTGCTGAACAGAAGATGTGCTGACAAAATTTAAATAGAGACTCAAATTGAAGATATCAACAGCACATAAGCTCATCAAGTGCCATCAAGAAATATTTTGAAATTTCCTATATAATATATTCATCCATCAATCCAACTCTGGATTGCAGCATATCAGAAACTATTTCAGCAGTTTTAGGGAAAACGTGGATGTGGAAAGGTCATACATCCATCAAAGGGCTTACACAGAGACAGACAACCACACACTGTCACATAAAAATTAGACATCTGATTGTGAAACTTAGTAACCGTTTAGAAGGTTTAACCAGCTATTAGACAAAGCAGCTCCGGAGGGATAAGTGAGCACTATTCTACAACGACACCACATACTGTGTTTCAAAGTTGGAACATCTGGTTAGTGCAGGCTTAGGTTCAGCTCTTGCTGCTTCAGACTGCAGACACATGTCTGTTGGGGTGAGGAGAGACAGGAAGAGGGAATGATTCAGTCTGCTGTAATTAGGGAATTTAAGCGGATGGATGTCAGCTGAGCAACTGAAGGTGAACAGTTTGCTTGGTTTTTTTTTTTTTTTTTTGTTATACAGTTTGTAAATTTCTTTTTGTTGTACTCTTTCAGGCATTTTTTTTTATATATGTAAAACATGTGTTCTGTGCCATAACAGAAGGTTGATTCCACACATAATAGAGCTAAACAGTTGTGGCAGAATACGGATGATGGCTGGATGGAAAGATAGATGCATCCACTATAAACTGTAGCCAGACTAAATTCACAGTCTGCACTGGCTTACTGACAAGTTGGACTGAAAGAGATGCTTGCAGCACAAGGGAATCCTCCTACTAACTGGATCGACATAAAAAACATCTCCAAAACATCAAAGATCTTCTCAAAGAAGCCAAGAAGGGACAAATAGAAGAGCAATGGAAATAAGGTCAGAAAGGCAGCATCTGTTATAAGTTGACAGACATGTGCATTAATAACCTTCAGTAAGCACTGTTCTCGCTGAACCTTTACATCCAACTTATTAAAAGAGTGGGAATGGACACAAATACAGACATTAAGCAACCATACACTCCAAGCTCTACACTAAGAGTGAATAAGAAACTGAATCGCTGATCCACTTAACCGTTGTTTAGGATTTTGAGAAAGGACATTGAGACTCAGTCATGTGGCGGTGAAGAGGTGGTGGACAGCTCTAACTATCTGGGTATCACACAGGCTAAAAGAAACCATGATGAAAATGCAAGATGGTCAGCTACAGCCAAACACCTTCAGAGGGTAAAACAGGTGCTCCAGAAACAACATCCAAGCCCTACCAGTCATCAGATACCCAGTTGCAATAGTACGCTGGATATGTAAAGAGATAGTCCAGCATCCTGAAACTCTTTGGGCACTGACAAGAGGAAAGGAGAATTGGTGAGTGGCAGAGCCATAACCCAGAATGAAACAATGAGCATCCATGAATGCACCAGGAAGTATCTAACTTGCCACAAGAGTGCATCAGGCAGTAGAAGCCAGACAATGACAGAAGAGGAAATACTGTAAAATACCAAGCCCTCCATGGGATGTACCATTAGCAGATAAAGGAAGTGGTTGACATCAAAAAAATCCTATCAGTTCCTAAAAACAACCAATTTGACTGACAGCAAAGTCAAGACCCAAAGCACCAGATCTATAAAGTTAAGAGTACCCATAGCTTACAAGACCTAAGATGCACAAAGTTTCTCTGAGAAAGACACAGTAGCAAGGTCTACATGCATGCTCTGAGACGCATAACTAAACGGTTGTGATAGCATACAGGAACATCTGTGTTGCGTATTAATCCACACTCAAATCCCCAAGTCCCGATGAGAAACAATTCACACTACAATGGCTTTGGAGATCAAAATGAAACATGTCAAATAAAACTACAAGCACATTATGAGTCATTTTGATCTGTTTTACAACACTAGTTGGCAAGGCCCTTAAGAAAGCCAGATATTGAATGAACCATAATGAACCATTAATCTGCAGAAAATTGTTTGCAGTTGGCCCTAATAAGTTTTGCCTCAGAACACTGAGATTTTTCGCCCCGTCATGTGGTTGTGTTTACGCCCGCAGGATTGCTGCAAATCACATAAACAGACTAATTTTAGGTTAAATATGTCAACAGACAAAGGTCCATTTGATTTACTCCCTTTTTCATCCCTTTATCCTCACTCTCCCTCTGCTTCCCACTGAATGCACTGCAAGTTTTATGGGTATGAGTGCAAAAAAATACTTTTCATACAGAAAGTCTTTGTGTAGTCTTAATTCGGGGAGGTCAAAGAGGAAAACTTAGCCCACAATTATAACAGGGAACAGCTGATGTCAATGCCAGTCCACAACAGCAAATTATCATACAGGATACATTATTTAGGCTAATTAAAGTTACTGTGCATATGCAAGCTGCTTTGCAACCCATTGTGCTATTCTGTGCAACTCTGTCCTCCTCAGGGTTCCTATTTATGCAAGCAGAGGGCCAGAACGATCCCATAACAGAGTCACACCACCATGTACAATTTGGACCAGATGAAAATAATCTTGTAGGGCTCCTGACTTTACTATAAACGAGTAACAAATTTTGTATTTTCACTCGAAGCGTACAAATAAGATCCTTAATACTCGCTCATACTAAATAATCCCTTGCGCAATGCCCCAATTTCGCCACAGGGATCAATCAAGTGTTATTCCAGGTTCTAATTTGCAAAAGGCTTTAAAGCCTTTTACGTAAGTGTCTACATGAGTCAATGGAATTGGTCAACATTTAGATTTCTTCAGCATCCTTCATACGTCAAGAAGATAAGCTGCAGGTCAGCAGCAGAGGTATGAGCTGAGCTGGAGGTTAAAGTGCAAAAAACAATGTTATTGCTCAAAGAATTAAACTGCATTGAGATTCTCGTCATCAAGATGGCTAACTTCAGCTGCAAGTGAGAGGCTGATGAAAGGAAATCCCTCTGCTTAAACACACACACACACACACACACACACACACACACACACACACACACACACACACACACACACACACACACACACAGCAGTTTTCTCTTTCTACCTCCAGCTTCTCCCTGCCTTCTTCTCTCATCCCCTCTCATTTAACTCCCACCACCATCCCATCTCTGGGTTTTCTGTGCCACGCTGCAGGCTCTCCAAGGCTCCTCCATTCAGTCCTTTCTAATTAACAACACAGGAGCAGAAGCACAGAGAGAAACTTCCAGAGGAGACATCCCTGCTTAAAGACAGAGGCAGCACACACACACACAAAAGCACACAAACCTCTCAACACATACACACTGAGACTCATGAAAAATGCATACACATATGGATAGATAGGTCTGTACTGTACTTCCAAAGCACATACTGTATGACCTACTTTATATGCAGCACTGAAGAATCCCAGGAAGGAGAAATGATATACATTTGAGGTGGTCGTAGCTTTATTCTAAAGGGGAACTCTTGAACTGTCAATGTTAGTAAAAAGCACAGTCGTGTAGAGGATGTGAGAGTTCTCTGTGGTTTCAGAGCAACTGATTGCAGAGTTGAAGTCCACAAATCCGTACTTGTGATTGATGTGGGACAGCTATGCTAAATACATATAAGAAGCAAACATAATCAATCACAGCCTTGGCTACAGATCCTCTGCAAGCTGCAGTCTCACTCCTCACTATAACACTGATAGTCTGTGAAGTCTGCTGAGAGTGCAAAGTAGATAACTAAGGTTTTCTGTCTCAGTTGACCAACTCGGGTCACGATCAGGTTAACAGCATGGGTCAGACTTGTGGTGGCAGTAGTGTAAAACTGATAATGGCTTGACTGAAAGGGAGCAAACCACATGCTTGCTTCTGCCCCAGCAGTTTGAAAGCTGAAATTTAACAATCACAAATATAAAATGCAAAAGACTTTTACCATTCTCATGTCTGTTCATTAAATATGAAGATACAGGAGGTAGTCGACTTTGGCCTCAATCACACAGGTCTAGAGACCAGTCAGTGACACCTTGTCAACCACAGGCCACTTGAGAAAATGTGTATCCCACAGCTGTTTGACAGAAGGTTATAACTAGGTGACACTGGTCATAAAGAAGTCCAAGGTGGTGTACCGAAAACCTCCTTGTGGTTGCTTTGGTCATTAGCAGATTGCCACAGCTGAATGGAAGACCCAGACTTATCTGCAGACACTTACCAACTATTCTTGGAGTGATAGTAATATTACGACCTTTATCACCATCAAAGTAAAAGGTGGGCCTTTTGAAGCAGTAAAGCACAACTTTGGTTTCCATTTCTGGTTTAACTACATACTGCTTTGCGAGCAGTTGTCAGGTTTTTCCAGACAGGTTGCCAGGGCACGAGTCTCAAAGCCTGTTCGACTGAAGCCTCAGATTTGCATTAATGCTGTGGCCATGTTAACTTTTGCTGTGTTTATTCTATTTGGCCTGACTACTCCAGAAGACTTTTGAAAAGTTGGGAAAAACTTTGGTTTTTGGGAAAACACCCAGGTTCACTGGATGATTACATGCTTGGCCTTCCCACTGTTGTCATTTGTCATTTGCCAGCAGAAAACATCTGCCACAAATGCCAGTGGACAAAAAAATTATATAAAATCAACTAGAGCAGGGCGATATGACCAAAAATATTTATCACGATATACATTTGAAAGTTTGCAATAACGATATAACTGACGATATAATTGACACTAGACAAAATACTACACAACTCCACAACTTTATTAGTGCAAAAAAACCAAAAACCATCAATGTATTTTCACTTAAACAAGCAGCTGTTTTTTATTTGCATTAAAGTTGTATAAAAATTTAACAGTGCAAATGCAAATTCCTTGCTGACAGTTTAACCAAAAGGCATTTCCAGTGGAAACTGGCTGACATATCCTCAGCATAACAAAGTATAATATCCACAAAACCTAAGAGGTTATACACACACAATACGGTAATATTATGTTGAAGCACAGTACGTATCACTCTGCGAGGCTCCTGCCTATGATAGCCGTAATGCTCCGACAATCCATCAAGCGGTGCAGCTTTGTAGCTTAGCAAAGTCGTACTAAAACATTTGACAGATTTTCGAGCGCCGTGTACCACATAAAATCGTTTCGAGGTCAGTAAACACAACCAGATTTCATACATAAGGCCCACTGGATTATAAAGGGCACTGTCGATTTTCAGAAAAATCAAAGGATTGATTTTAAGTGTGCCGTATGTTCCAAAAAACATGGTAACAACGACGGCCCACTAGCATGCTCTACCAAAAATAGTGCTTTGTTGTGTATCTGACGGATGAAAGCTAAACCAGTCCCACACCACTGAAGTTGCAGCATTTTTACAAACCAATTCTGGTTCATCAGTTTCATTCAACGATCTGCTTTCATCGCCATGCTTTTTCCGCCGTGTGCGTATGAAAACAAAGGCACTGTGTATGCACGTTTTACCCATATTCTATCGCGATATTTAATTTTTCTATCGTTGCCCAACATTATACCTGTATGATATGGCCCAGCCCTAATATCAGCTCTCTTGTTTGGGAATGGGATCATCTCAGGTATCGAGATGTGTTCTTTACTGTGTTGTTCTGAGCATGTTTTACTTTAGATTTAACATTTAGGTTTAACTAATAAAATGGGAAACAAAATAATAAGGTGATTGATGTTAGTTCAAAAAGACACACACTGATACCGCAGTACATTTGTGCAGCAAGTGGTACTTTCATAATCTAATTTGCACCTGGATTTCTATTGATTTTTCAGATCCAATTTCCAACAGTTTGCCTTCTGGCTGTTTGTGTTTGAGAGTCAGCAAACAGGCAAAAATAATCAGATTTTATAGCCTCTTAAATCTCATTTATGGTAAACAGTACAGGCGGTAAGCCAAAGTTTTTAAGCATTTAGACTGGCGGGCCAATAGATCAGATGTTTATTCAGCATGTAATTGTTTTGAGATTGGAGAGACTGTGGAGCACAAAGCTTTTACATTCACTTTTGATGACATGAACATGACCGTGCTGGGATTTGAGGCACATGCTGAGTCAAAACTTTCAGACATACTGCTCTGAGTGCATTAACAGCTTGGTATAGTCCAGCACTGACCCAGACGAAAACCACACCAGTGCGCCATGCTGAAGGGAGGTCTGTGTGGTACTGAAAGCATTCTCAATATCATTTGATATACTTCCATTTGCCACACGTGGCCTTGCTGGCATAACTCTGCAGCATGTCTTAGGTTCCTGTAGATTTACAGTAGAAAGGGGATGGAAATGTGGAATGTGCTGCCCTGAAAGTGAGTTAGAACATGAGTAGGTGTAGAAATGTTAAGCTTTCAACATTCAGGCTACAAAATGTGACCTGTGGAAAAAAAATACACAGTGATACACAAAATACTGCTGTGTCACCCTCCCATGCAAACAGCCTTAGGTAATTCAACACCTGGCGTCAGTAAAAATTGCATATACATGAACTCGACCGTATATCCCAATGCAGAGGATTCATCAAAATTCCTGGTATATACAGTACAGAGCAAAAGTAGCCAGCCACTCACTTCTTTTTATTTCTCACAGAAAACAGGTGCAGCTGTTTGTTGAAATGTGTGAAAGCATAAAAGGAAATAGAATATATAAGGAAAAAAATTGAGTTTGTATAATTTTAGTATAAGATAATATTTGGTCTGACCACTTTTATTCTACAATACAGCCTGAACTTTCTGGCTGACAGACCAACAATAGCACAAGCAAGAGTAGCTTACTGACTAGTTTTTACACCATAGTTTGTATATTGCCTCTAGCTGACAACAAAGCCGACTGCAGGCAGACGGGCCATGCCCAGATGGACAGCGCTATCCCCAGTGAACCATAAATTCTGCTTTAGGTGCATTTTTTAAATGTTTGAACAAATCATAGGTCAGTGTTAAGATTCTTTTAACAAACATTACAAGACCTACACTGAAAATAAGTTAAAAAACAGCCAATATCCTATGAAAACCTATGAAAGACCGCCTAGAAAACCTTGAGTGTTCAACACCACTTTAAACAGGGCTAGGCCAAGACTTTTGCACACTACTGTACATGTTTTGTCCTTTTCTTTTCTATAAGGCTATTTGGACTAGAGGAATACAAAATTTGGGATGAGCAAAAACAAAAATGAAGCTGCAACATAGCTATTGCTTGACTTTTGCCCTTTCTAGGGTGCCACTGGACCATTTAAACAAATATCTTATCCTTATTAGGGATGTCAACAACAAATTGTAGATATGACTTTTCACAATTCTTAAGACTAAATATTACACCAAAATTTAAAAAGCAAAAAACGAAATAAAACTCAGTGGCTTTGAAAATTTTTACCAGATTTTTAAAAATTGCTGAACATACAGTGTAAGAGCACATGAAACATTATACAGACTTAAAGTAATGATGGTAGTGCACTAATGTTATGAGCAACACTTGCTAAAGTTACAAGCTTTTGCTTTACTGTCTCTAGGCCAAATTATCATACATTACAATAATATTTCTTATCACCTTTATGCTGATGATATTCAGTATAACCATTGCAGAAATCAAGCAATGATTATTTGACAACTTCCTCCAGTTAAATACAGGTAAAACAGAAACGTTGCTGCTGACCATATGGTCTCAGAAAATAAGCACTATATCAACTTCAACTATATCAACTTCTTAGGCTTCTTTGGGAATGATATTTGACAGTTCATTGTCACTTGAGAATCACTCCAAACAGCTGGTTCAGAATTGTTATGATCTAAGAAATATTTCTATATTCAGACTACTAGTGTCAAAGGTCGAACTTGAGATGATTTATTGTGTTTATTCAGTTTAATTCAATTCAATTTTATTTCTATAGTGACAAATCATAACAAGCCTCAAGGCACTTTATATTGTAAGGTATCCTACAATAATACAGAGAAAACCCAAACAATCATGACTCCCTATGGGCAAGTGTTTTGGCAACAGTGGAAAGGAGAAACTCCCTTTCAACAGGAAGAAATCTCCAGCAGAACCAAGCTCAGGGAGGTGTGGCCATCTGCCAGTTATTTGGATTACTGTAACTGCCTTTTTACTTGTTCCAGCAAATCAGCTTTGGATCACCTTCAGACTGTACCGAATGCTAAGGCAAGACTTTAACTGGAACTAACAAAAGATCGCATTTTACTTCAGTTTTGGTTTCCAGTATATCGCTGACCTGTTGAAAGCTCATGCTTCTTCCTAAACACTTCAGTCTTCAGGTCAGAGGTTGCTGTTGGCCACACGTACTAGGTTCATAAAACATGGAGACTGAGGTTTTCAGGCAGGGGCACCAAGGTTGTAAAATTCCATAAGTCAGCAGACCCGTGCCTGAAGCTTTGCTGCATGTTGCTATTATTATCCTGTATCTTGATGCATTCAGTATCAGATCTACATTCAGGAAAACAGATGCCTTCGTGAAACCCCTACTCCTTTCTGTGACCCATTCTGGAGGTCATACTAAGCTTGTCAAGCTGGGCTTGACAGACTATAAGGTTTTCTCACTGTGGTTTATTAGCTCCAGCTGGCCTTTTATACCATAATAACACAGTTAAAGTCCTATTACTTTGGATTTTTACAATCCATCGGCCAGATATCATGGCAATCTGATAATGTAATTTACTTGTCATAATTTTTGTAAATCTCACTAAGCAGCCACAACCCGTAGTGTGAAGCTACTAACATGTATCGCCTGTGTAATCAAAGCCTGAGATGTATGACCCTAGTATTCAAGTGGACACCATCATTGTTCAAACAATACCCCATCAGGATTTTACAGCTAAGGAGTAAAAACATTAACGAACTTAATCACTGCAGGACACAACTATTACAAGGCCATATATAAACTACCTCCCAAATAGCAAAGCAACTTACTAGAACACCAGATGCCTATTAGTTCTAACAAAACTACCATTTGCTACAAACATCAGTGACCAGTCAGTGTTGGAATGACATAGATAGATTTCATTACTAAAGAAAAAACAATATAGTCATACTATATTAGTTTAACGGTGGCCAGCTGGAAAATATCGCCCAACCTTACTTCAGAGAAGCCATTAAAGTCGGAAAGTAGAATGATAGTCTAGCACATTTTTGGCGTTCATATGGAATTTCTTGTTATTCACCAAAATATCACCTGCCAGTTCATCTAAGACTTTTAACAGGTATCACGAGACAAACAATAAAGCCAAGTGACGTCTTCCAGCACTAGCTGGCAACAAAAGGGAGCCATTAAAGGGTGTGAACATCTTCACCAAACTTGGTACCACATATATTAACAGTTAAGATGTCACTCTCTGTTTTAAGCATTTTACCAACAAACTAACCAGCATGTGAAATATGAGCACATGCACACCACAAATGAATAGAAAAAGCATGGGTATACTGTTCTAAATTGGGCCTCTGAATCAGCACCAAAACATCCTTGGGACAGCAACACACAAACACATACACCCCTCTCACTCTCCCTTGCCCTATCCCCCTGACCCCTCAGTTTCACCCCCAGTGGTTGTCCGGGAGACAGATCAGACTGTACAGCCTGTCTAGTTTGTGGGGCTTAGAACGAGACAGGATGTCGCCAAAGACCTCTTTAGCAAAAAGAATGACACACGCACAAAGTAACGTCACAAAGGTATGAATACACACATTAAAATGCACTCTCTCTTTCTCTCACACACACACACACGCTTGGATGTTCTGGAATATGTGACTCAGCAAGACCCACAGGGGCGCAAAACAGCAAAGACGGATGGTATCACTTAACAACTCTACACACTGCAAAAAACGTCTGAAGTAACAGTCTTACCCCTTTTCCTAAGTTTTCTTAAAGGAAACCTATTACATGCCATGTGTAGATTAGAAAGGTGTTGACCACTAAAAATCATTCCATCTGTCTAAAGCCCTTCATGAACAAACATACAACATAGCAAATACGGCCCTCGTTACTAACCTTTTAAGTAATGAGTTTTGATTTTCTAGGCACAAAATTAAGCACCTTCCAAAGTCATTAGAGTTTATGAGGGCAGAGTGAATCTGTGCGCACGCTTTCACGGTAATTGATTCAAGATTTTTCAACATATTGTTAGTAAAAAGCCAGGGGATCACCCAAAGTCAAGAGGTGCCATCTCCTAAAGAACATAAATGTCTCTCAAAATGGTGATTAAAGCGCTGACCACTGGGACTGATCAAGCATCTGTTAGAAATCCCTGAAATAAAACACTTCTGAGCTATTTTCACACATGATCTCCAGGAAATGCTCTTAAACCTATTGGGACATTTAACACAGAACAAGGGATTGTTTGATTCAGATGCATTGCCACAATTGTAAATATTCTATTTCTTTGGCAATGGCCACAGATTTGTCATTTTCAACAATTTATCATTGCCATATTTTCACAAGCAGACTGCATGCCAACTTGACCTGCCTCAGTCGTAATGTGACGACTCCATCTCGCTGCAGTTTTATCGCGCTCTGGATGCACCAAAGTCCATTTCAAAGGCCACAAGATCACAAGTTCGTTTCACATGTTCGCAATAATTTTGATCGTGCCTCCGCCTCCAACCCCCGATTTCCCTGGTGTGACTCTAATGTAAGGGAGAGTGTGCGGGACTATCAGACATGACGCCCATGAGCTTGCTCCAAATCCAGTAGGCACTTAGATGCAACGTTCTCACTCGAGCACAATCGAAAACCACACAGAACAGGGAGCTGGCAGGCTAGAGACCAATTTAATGGAAAATTAGCATTTTCACCTGCTTTCGTGTGGGTATGACCTGTGTGGGATGTTCAACAATAGATGCAGAAAATAGATTTCTAGCTCTGTGACTTTTATTCTGTCTAGAAAAAAGAAGAAGAAGAATGTACACAAGCGGTGGGCGGTTGTTGACCAGGATGCTACAAATTCAAACTGGTAACTCTTTGCATTTTCTTTCTCCTTTCTCATCTCATCCCCATCTTCCCTTCTTTCTCCCACTTGCCTGCTCAGCCTTGCATGGATGTCTTGAATACTAACAAACTAACTGGCTCTGGGCTGCAACCAAGCATTCACTGAGAAGGGAAGCATTTACCAATCCTGCAATCGTCAAGCCGAGCTACATGTTTTGTGATTTAATTGAGCTTGTGTAGCTGGTGTAGCGCATTTGAGCGTGTGTGAGCGGTGGAAGCAGTCCTCCCCCCCTTCTGCTGCCCTCCGTGCTTCTTGTTGACTGGGGTAGCTATTATCACAAGCAGGCAGATGTATGAGGGCCACAGATGAGAGAGAGGGGGGCAGAAGAGGCAGGACACCGAGTATAGCGTCAAGCTGAAAGAGAGAGCAACGGATTTTAATTTCTTTGAGCAGGATCAATGACTGTTACTCACAAGGAGTAATGTACGTCACAATAATTTATTGTTTACTTGGATTTAGAATTTAAATTTGTCCTCGTCACAAGGAGCCGATTCGCAGCGAAGCAAATTTTTAAAAATGCATTAACTTGAATTTATAAAAAAAAATTTATCAAGCAAAAAATATTCACTAGATCAAGTTTCATTACTCGTTGCATGGTCCTGAGGCATCCCTTTAGTCTCTAAGGAGGCTGTGATGGTCACGTTATCAGATTTAATGGACTAATGCCAAAATAATCCCTTGATTAGTCATTAGTGAAAATAATCTATATTCTTTGCTCAGTGGCATGAAAATTAAGCACTGGAACATGCAGACGCAGTTACTTTTCCCTTTAGACCAGCTAATTGTGTCTTAAGCGAAATACAAATACACTGAAGCGGCATTTAATTAGTGCAGAACTGCAGAGATCACTCTCAATCTCAAACATTATGAAAATGGTAAGAATCACTGTGTGGGGCTGAAAGAAGCTAAAAGAATACTGTAAAACACACTTTCTCAACCAATATGTAAATAAAAACACAGCTAAACTACTTTTCATTCACTCACATGTACACATTTCTCATTCATAGACAACATGCAACACACCAAGCTGCAGGTTTGCTTTCAGATGATGCTGGTAGTTCCCGTGTTGTGCTTCGCACCATAAAATCAAACGGCTGCCCCTCTGTTGGTCTTCCTTGGTCTCTTGTGTTCTGGGGGCCTCTGGATGTCTGGAGTTTTGATCTCCTCCATACCTGCTTCATACCCTGGAGGACGGGGCTGTGGCCCCCCCACACCCTCTAGCAGATCATTACATGAAGGAACCTTTTAAAAAAACAACAACAAACAAGCGCGTCCATGCTCACAGGTGTACACACGGGTGATCACAACCACAAACTACACCCTTTTTGGCTCCTACCTCAAAGCACACTGTGTTCTGTTGATCTTATGTGCTGCACAATAATGTTTAACATTTAGTATTTACTGTCATATTCCCATATATCATTGTGATGTTGTTTATTCTATTACTCTTGTTCTCTTCTGCTTGTTTTCTTTTTTCTTTCTCAGCAGGTGATCCAGGTGATCGATATATGCATTTTTTTTTCTCTGCCCGTTCTGTTGGTTTTTGTCTTTTGCCCTTCTCCCCCGTCCCTCTTCTCAGCTGTTTCTCTTTCCCTCTTTCTTTCTCCCCTTCTTTCCCCCAGTCAAGTCTGTCCCATATTCAGCAAGTGAAAATAAAACAAACAATAAAAGGTGAATCAAATGGACCATTACGGCAAAGCTGGGATGGTCAATTTGGTAAAGTAAAAAAAAATAAAATAAAATAAAAAAATAAAATAAAATAAAATCAAACTTTGATGAGCACTGCTGCAGATGATTTGATGGTTAGAACAGAGTATCAGCAACCAACAGCAATCACTGAGGAAAAGTGTGACAAGCTAAAGAATAAGAGTGATCTTTTTTTATTATTAATATTTTTAACTTTTTGCATCAGTGTAGACATAAAATTCATCATGACAACGCTTTCTGGCTGGCTGGTGCATCTTTTGCAGTCATTGCTCTCCCATGCAACATCCTCTTTTGTGCAATTAGTCAAATACTAATTCATTCACGGCCCTATTCATTTCATATCCAGTGCCTCAATTGCCTGCTCAACTCTCCCTCAAAGTTAAATATTGCTAGTGTGAACAGGGAAATTATAGCTGTAATCAATTCTTTTGTCACTCACATTAATGAGAGAGTAAAGTTGCTATCATGCCAGCCAGCAGAGCAGAGCAATTATTCACGCTCAGCATACCAACAGGAGCTCAAAAAAGAAGAGGGTGGGAGGTTATGTGGAGGAAAACTCCGTGTACCATCAACACACCTTCTTTCAGATCCAGTTTTTCGGTTTTACAGTGCGCTGGCAAGCCGATGCACCACACAGTTATCCACATGATTCATAGGCAGCAAGGAACGCTGCCAGGGAGGACTCCTCCATAACAGATCGATAAAATCCTGAGCTGAGCAGCGATTTAACTCCCACATGGCCATCACCACAGTAGGAGGAGAGGAGGGAGAGCCCTTTGGATTGTGGGAGAACATCACAGGACTGTAGGCATTCTGTTTCTGCTGTATCATCCTACCTGAAGCGGACAGTTTTTGTTTTTGTTTTTTTTGGGGGGGGGGGGGGGGGGTGTAATGCGATCTTAAATTATAACTGGAAGAACCAACTCCTCACGCCAACAGGCTGGCGCCAAGTGCCAAACAACAAACACACCAGGAATAATGTAGATCTCTGACTTATTAAAGCATTTCGATATAAGGGGAGGACATGAACTGACACTTGTTAGAAGTCACAACAGTTCTGGGGTTTTGCATTTCTACATAATCAAAATTTTAAGACTGTCACACTGTCTGATCTTCGGTTTAAGCATCTTGCAGCAGTCAGAATATTGTGACCTTAAAAATAAAATTCCACCTGACATTTCTTTATCAAAATCAAAGTAAATCTGCACACAGAATCTCCAAAATAAGGATTTGAAAAGAGGTGTGTTCAACAACTCAACTTCTACATTTGCATTAGATATTTTTACATCGTTGTTAGAGCCAGTTAGTGTAGATGGTCCTTCCAATTCCATCACATTAATTGCTTCTTGTGAATCTAAATCATAACATGACCTATATCAAACCTCATGGGGGGTCTCAACTATGAATGCTACTAAGTCTTACTTTAAGTTTAACCCTACTAACTAGTCTAAAGTAAACTCTCATTGGCATTAATTCATCAAAAGGTAAGTAAATTAATGAGTCTGCAAAACAATAACCGGCAGACGTGCATCATTTTTAATGTCCCTGCTAATTCTACATACACAACAGCTACAAGCACTAAACAGTTAAAAAAAATCTAAACTATGTTTAGATATTTTTAACCTTTAGCGTGGTGTACACAGCATCTGTGTTCTGTATAATACACTCCCTATAGGAGGATCACTGTTGACCACTAAACTGTCACATGCTAACAGCTAACTGCTGACAAAAACAGCTGCAGGGCAAAAACGCTCAGTCATACAGCGAAATAAGCGAACTCACTTCCTCGGGGAAACAACTGGATGTCTGCTGTCATGAATTCACAGTCTGAGGAGGTGGGTCAACATATGAACTGCTCATTAGAGAGGTCACGACCTTTCAGGAGCTATTATGCTCTGCTAAGCTGGGAGGGCATTCGAGGAGACAAGCATCGATCTAGGCAGGCCATAGCGCTGCAGAATGAGCCCCAAGAGAGACAGACAGATGCAGGCTGACTGCATTCACAGAACAGATACAGTATAAGTTTATATAACTAAGCACAAGTGATTTTTTTTACATTTACATGGTGCTTACAGTCAAAATTTAAGAAAAGCACATTCTTAAAAACGGGTTGCAGTCAGTTCAGACATTGCTAAATAAGAGTCAATAAAATTGAACTGCAGGAAGACATTTAAAATCTGACATTACATTAACAGCTCTGTCTGCTTCAGGTAACCTTTAAAATAAGTAGGAGTACCAAAGTAGAACTGAAGTGTTCTTAAAAGTTTTGGTTTTTTCTAGAGCAAGACTTCATGTGATACTTCTTTTACGGTTTTCTGAAATGTCTCAGTCTTCATTCTGAGGCTACTAAAATGAATGGAGAATACATCAGCTTACCGGCGCAGCTCATCTATACACAATGGAAGGAAAAATTGTCTGAATTCTTTATGACTATGTATTTAGTTTCATGTGAAACATTGAAACATGTGACCTGAGATTTTATTTCTGCAAACTCATCATTTGGGATCATTTTGGTTTTAAAGTGAACAAAGCCAGCAAACTAAGGAGCTGTAAATGAAGCTATGAAAGATACAACTGCAGCCACAGATCACCAGTCCACTATTTGGACTGGCTATCGTGGAAATGTGCCGAACTATGGGTGAACTACTCAGCTCAGTTCTTTTCTGTGTTTACTTTGGTATGCCACAATAAACAGCTAGGGGTAGAGCTAATGTGGCATGACTGCAGCAACAGTTTGGAGGCATTTCACGCCTGTTACACCAGCAGCTTTTTTTTGTGTTTCCAAAAGTTTTTTACCTAAGCAAAAACTACAGCCAAGCTGGCACAACTATGAGCAGATGCCTAAAATCAAGGCCTTCCTCTTATTTTGGCTGCTTCCTTTAGGGGCCGTCACAGAGAGTCATCTGCCTCCATCTCACCCTTTCCCTAGCATCCTATTCCAGCACACCCACACTCTGCATGTCCTCCTTCACTAGACCCATGAATGTGGTCGTCGTCTTTTCCTCCAGCCTGCCAGCTCCATATTCAACATCCTTTGTCCAACATATCCACTCCCCCTTCTCTCCCGGTCATTCCTGATCAAAACCTAAAAAAACCTAAATTCCCGATATCAGTATTGAATCGGAAATGGAAGAAGTCAAAACTGTGCATTTTTACCTGCAGCCTGAATAAACAAACAGGTGGGGATAATGTGATGATAATTATTAATGGGCACAACCTGTCTGCTTAGAGCAAGCAAATACCTTACCTAACGTGGGCTCTGGGATAGCGCCCTCTGTGACCACTCAGGTCTCTACGGCACTACATTTGGTACCAAATACCCCATAAAACTGCTTAAAACATGATTTAAAATTCAGCAAGTCCTCATTCTTTTGAGTGTGGACAGACATCGTGCCTTCATAAACATGCTCCATAACAGTATGGTAGCTCCACTGAAGCACATGATCTAACAAAATGCATTCTGGTTACAAGCACAAAATGTTGTATTGATTGAGTGGTAAAAGTAAAAAAAAAAAAAAGCCAAACACCTCACACATGTTTTGTTTTACTTTTAACTGATGTCCTCCTTTCTGCCTGTAATAAAAACTAAATCCTCTCGAGTCCTTTATTAACTGAATGTAAAGATTTCGTGTTTAGACTCAGGCCCGTGACCAACAGTAACAACGTCCGAAGCATACTTGACACGTGAGCCACCCTGTAGAGATACTATGGTAAAAAGCAGGCAGCGTGACGCCTGCTGGGACTTGCTGGCACCCGGTTCTGCCCCTGCCAGTGGCTTCCGTGACATCAACAGACGGTCAGACACCCCCTGATCCAGACAACACACCTCGGGAAGCAGAGCGCAGAGATCCAGGCTGACTGCTCCTGCCGAGAGGAGGTGGCACATGACATGTGGGATGCGCGCAGTTGGCGGTGTGTGTTACTAAATATGTGTGTCCGAGCCTGGTGGAGAGACACGCTATCGTGCAAAGAAGAGCTCTAGGGGAGATAGAGAGAAGGAGTGATAGATCATTTGTGAAAGCTCCATTCATTGGTAAAAATGGCTGAGATGCCAGTTACTATCAGCATGCCTGCGATGGCTGTCTCAGCTGCCAGGGAAACAGCAATCTGTGGTTCACATTTTAGTTTAGGAATGAGAGAAAGAAAAGACAGCAACTGTGAGAGCATTACTATAAATGATTCTCTCTCGCTTCTCCTCTATCAGCTGCAATCTCTCCACACTGTCAGCCTAAACCCGTCTATGAATATCAGCCGTTTATATAGTGTCTAACATATTCATCCTAAGAAGTATTTTCAAACCACGTTGCATATTTAGCCTCCAGTGGAACTGATAAGTTCAGGGTTTTTTCTATTTAATATCAACCTATTTAAAGAATTTGTTTTTATGTTTATGATTTGGTGATATTCACAGAGCTTATTCAGTGAATTTTAATTACATTGACTACGTTCCCTAAAAATTTGAGCAATAAGCAAAGTTGCACTTGCTGGTTTTTCAAACAACAGGGTCTGGCTGGTCATGATAATTCAAGACTTTACTTCTTAGACTGGGTTTGATACTACGAACTCTAAAAGACTTGGTGCATAATTTAATCAAAATAGCATACAATGATCACCTAATGTGTCTTCAACCTAAATGTTCTCAAGGTAAAGGTTACATGTGCCATTTTTACAGGTAACTGTAAAATGTGATGGATTATGAGTTGGATGAGCTACTACATCACTGATGTTTTGGGCATGTTACATTTCGTTAACTCATTTTTTTAAAGGACTTGCAGTTTTATGGTTGATGTTTGATTCTTTCTTTGATAGAAACATTTAATTCATCAGGTATAACTTGATGTTTCTTTCTGATCTCAGGGCTAATATTATGATATTGAATCAGGTACGATCTGCACCTGACTTATGTATCTGCAGCCAAGTTAATTTTCTTCATGTAGTAACTAATGGAAAACTTGTCATTTACCTCCAGGCAAAATGTCAAACAACTTTCTCCTAAAAGTTTCTTTAAAGCACGGCTTCTCCATTTTCCATTTTTCTTTCTTGCTTCCTGAAATTAAGTGTATGACAGACGAGTATTTAGAGATAAAGCAGACAAGCTGTTTGGCTTTCCACTGGGTTAAACAATGCTGTAATTGGCAGGTGTGTACATGAAGAAGAAAGTGAGCTTGTCTGATCTCATTAGGGAGCTTTTAATTCTCCTCCTCTCCACTGTCAACACTCCTGCATCATTAGATGTAGCTGACAGGTCCACTTTGTATCTCTAAACACAAGGTGCTCCCCTGTGATTTTTAAACCATTTTTCTGTGTTACAATACTTAGCTTTGGCAATTAAAACAAGAAAGGAAAAGGACTGAATATATGTGCCATAGCTGCATAATTTCAAACTCAAATATTGATACACATGTGATTTCATATTCTACTTTTTCCACAAACTGATTTGGGATTATCTTGCTGTTAAACGAAGAATAAAAACAGTTCAAGGACTTAAGTGAAGCAATCAGGACACGTCTCAGCCTCCCAATGAAAAAACAGGTGATTGCAATTTTTAGATTTTACTTATTTCGCTCATCTCTTTTATGAAACTATATTTCAGTCAAGACCTCTTAACCTAAATAGGATTGTTATTTTATTATATCTAAACCATTTTGGGCCAATGTTTTTCCTTCTATTGTCCAATTTTGGTGAGAATTGTAGCTTCAGTTTGCTGTTCTTACAGGAATGGCACCTGGTGAGCTCTTCTGCTGCAGTAGCCCGTCTGGTTCAAGAGTCAATGTGTTGTGCGTTCAGAGATGCTCTTCTGCATGCCTCCCTTGAAACGAGTGGTTATTTGAGTTACTATTGCTGAGGCATTGTGGCTTCAGTAAGGATTTTTTTTGTTTTTTGGGCCTTTCTCTGTAAACCTTGGCAAAAAATCAGCACTGTCTGAAACACCCAGGTCCACCTGTCTAACACCAGCAACCATGCCACAGTTATGTCTAAATGCCATGTGTTACAACCATGTAACTGGGCTAATTAGATATTTGCATTAATGAGCAGTTACCTAATAAAGTGGAAGGTTAGTGTACATAAGTCTAAATGGGCAAGCACAGAGAATATGTGATTTAATACTAATAATACCATTATTATATATTAGAACACATAAAATCATAATAATAAATACCATCCAAAACATTACATGTAAAATCCACTCATAAAAAAAAAAACAACATTTCCTGCACAATTCTGCCTCCATGGTCTGTGAGAACTAATGCAATGCTCACTAAACCGTTTAATGACAAATCTAAAATTAAAGGTGTGGCCACTTTTTTAAAGCACGAGCATGAGGGCCAAAAAAAAAGCTGACCAAGGACACACAAATAATTGCACCCACAATCAATAAAAAGGTTTAATAACAAAGGAATATCACGGTCAGTACCAAGACGTGAACACATAAAATGTGAAAGTCAAACAATTATATCAATCCCACAAAATGGTCTATCACACACACACACACACACACACACACACACACACACACACACACACACACACACACACACACACACTCTTAGAGAAAACATCACATAAGAAATCACAAAACGGTTAGAACCCAAACCACGGTGTGATTTTTGGATTCGCATCAAAACCCCATCAGACACAGTGAAGGTGGAGCCACTTAATTACCACAAAGAGAAAAGGGGAGGGGAGGGGGGGGGGAGGGGGAGGCGTGCTATGTGAGAGGATAAAGGGATGAGGAGAAGGAGAGCTTTACTCACAAGCCAAAATCTCTGGATGCTGAGAAGAAAACATCCAAAAAAGCATTTATTTGTGTCCTTGTTCGGTCCTGCGTGCGTGCGTGCGTGCGTGCGTGTGCGTGTGTGTGTGTGTGTGTGTGTGTGTGTGTCTTTCCCATGGCTGTTTACAGCCCAGTCAGACACTGGGGACTGTCTGGAGTTCACACACAGGATTAAAAAAAAAAAAAAAAAAAAAAAGATAGAAAGAAAGAACACACACACACACACACACACACACACACACACACACACAAGCAATACACACAGTCTCAGAGCCATCTCATCCTCAGGCAGTCATAGATACAAACACACTCATTCATATGAAAATATTATCTCTCTTTCACTTATTAAGTAAAACTACACACAGTGTATCAAATTGGCTGAAGATTTTGTGTCTCAGAGAAACCAAAGTAAACTACATAGAAGTAAATAACTCTACTTTAAAGCAGAGAAATGTGGCTCGCTAAAATTAAACCCTTAAAACCTTTTTTCCCATGGCAGGTTTGAGGAACTGGTGGCATTTCAACTATCAACAGGTCGTTAGTTTGTATCATCATTCAGCTCTAACAGTGTAATTTAAGTTTCACACTGCAGAATTAGAAACTGAAGAAAGAATTTGTAACTTAAAGTAAGTAAGTAAGTAACCCGCATCTCTAGAAAGTAAAACTTAGACTAACAGAAAAACTGCAACAAGGTTGTGTCATTTGGTTTTATTTCTGCAAACAGCAGTGCCATAGAGCTGCTTTTTTTTTACTATGTTCTAAATTACCTCATAATCGAATTCTAATACAGTTACCATGAAAGTGAGATTTGAGAGTGAGATTTATCTGATCACTATCTGATTTATATATTGTGCTCTCTAGCGCCGCCATAGCTCTGGTTACAGAGTAAAACTGATGTTAATAATATCGCGGCTTTTGGATGCTCAGTCAACAAATCGCTCTGAAAAATGAAATTAAGTTATTTGGTCTCAAAACTAGTCTGAGGGTACTCGTCTGTATCAGTGTATTAAGGAAATAGTTCATCTTGAGTGAGGTTAAAAATAAATATATTTATATCGTTATTACAGTATAATTACTTTTTCCAAAGAAAACAAAATACGATCACTTCCTGCCAAAATGTAGCCTAAAGTCTATCAGATCAATTAAAATGTGCTCTTTTTATACAAATATAAGATGTTAATTAACAGAGTTTAATGTTGGTTATAAATGCTTTCTAACTTTAATAAAACTATTTTAAGTCTTTTTTCAAAGTTAAGCTAACGAACAGCTAGCAGCAGGTTATTGCAACTAATGAGTAAAATTCAGCCGGAATCACTTTTAGTCATGACTTCTTGCAGCCAAATAGCTTGCAATTGTATTCTCTTTCTTGGGATGGATTAGATAAGAATATAAATATCTTACTTCTGTAGTATAAAGTAACAAGTAGCAGTCAGTTTGATTAGCTTAGTTAGCACTTTAGCATGTTAGCTTTTTATGATACTGTTACTGACAGTATCTCAAAATCTGAAGTTAGTTGTCTCAAAATTTTGAGTTAATTCAAAATTTAGCAAATGCACATTTTGAGAAACTTGGAATTTTGCTTCATTAAATTAAAATTCTTATTTACTGATAGCAATAAAATAATTACTTTAAAAAAAACTGTAGTAGAGGCTAGCTTCTAAAAAAAAAAAAAAAAAAATCCTACTTTTTCCAAGGAAAACAAAAATGTGTCTGCATCCAGTCAAGAAGTTGCATGCAATATAAATCTCATGTGATTTATAAATGCACCACATTTTTAAATTCGTTTAATCCTAAACTAATCTAACCAACTTCGAGCACTGTTTAGCCTACTGTAACGAAAATAAAGTCCAGCTAATCACACTGAGTTATACCAAATTAAATTCTAGTCTAGCCTTGTTTTATGAAAATAAAGGACAATATTGGCAAAGCTTCTTTTTGTGTCAGCAAGATGGCAAACAGCATGCCATGCCTGTGTTTGACAGCAGTGGAGAACGACAGGAAGAGTAAACAAACTTGTGCTGTAGCTAAATGTCATGAACAGACAGTGTGTTAGTGTTGCTGAAGAGGAAGGATGTCGTCAGCACCTACCGGAGCAAACTGACATTTGCAGGTACATTTATATGCTGTTTAATGTGCTGCAGCAGAGCAGCTAATTAGCTTTCTAGCCTGCAAAACTGAATCAGCAGTGCACTTTCCCCCAGTGAACGGAGAACGGGTTGAATAAAGTGTCCGTCTATGAGTTTAATAAAGTGACGGTGCCCTCTAGTTTTTCCATTAATTGGACAGGATACAGTTATATTCTTAAACATTTAAAATATAAATTTATTCCTTAAGGGTTCTTTTTTTCCCCCCTTTAACAAAGGCGACTACATGAAAAATATTTTTAGAAAGAAAATATTATATAAAATATTTTAGATTATAATATCAATGACATTTCAAAGACTATGGATTTTCAAGTAACATGCCACAACCGATTCCACCCACATTAGTCTATGCTGCCACAGTGGCACACAGGTTATACAGTCAGGTCCATCGTTTGTTAGGAGTTTTGTATTTTGCCTCTGTACACCACCACAGTGGAGTTTAAATCAATCAATCAATCAATCAATCAATCAATATGTGAATGAAGTGCAGGCTTCTGACTTTAATTAGAGAGGTTAAAAATTAATATTTTAACTATAAAAAATAATTTGACAAACTAATTAGTACAATTTTAAAGACATGAACTGCTGTTAATGCCTGGATAAAAATCCTTTGCAGTCACCAACTGCAGTTTTGAACCCATGGACGTCACCAAAATTTAGCATTTCCTTCCTTAATATGTTCTGTCATCCCTTCAATGAATTTGCTGCTGGAATATCCCATGTCTTTGCCCTGAGATGCTCATGGGTTGCTTTTGCATTATGCATTGGGTCATTATCCATTTGCGCTGTGAAGTGCTGCCCCATCAGTTTTGCAGCAGTTTGCTAAATCAGAGCAAGGACTATAGCTCTGTTACTGTCACAATTCACCCTGATACCTCTATCAGGACTCATGTCATGGACACAGTAGTGGCACAGGTTCACTGGCAGCCACACATGGCCATTGCCTCGGCCGTGTTTGACAGATAGTGCGATATGCTTCAGATCTGGTGGCTGGGATAACTGCTTCAATGATAATAATAACAATAACAACATCAACAGTGCATCAATGGGAAAATTAGATCACCTTGACTCAGCTATCGCCATAAACTTTCACCATTGGGAATTCCTGACACCAACGTCCATTAGCACAATTCTTCTCCATACTTCACTCTTCCCAATGTTAAGGTGCCGGTTAAACTTGATTTTATGTATCCAAAGAGCCTTCTTCAGAGCTGTGCAGATTTTTAAGAACTTATAGATGTTTTCTGGGAAAGTCAAACCTTGCCTTCTTTATGTGGAGTGTAACCAGTTTGCAGCTCGTTGCAAACCCTCCAGATTTACATTCATGAATGCAGAAGAAGTTGCTTTTCTCTGCAATTTACATTCATATCCACTTGTTTTTTCCATGCACTGATGGCCTTCTTCACTTGTACAGACATCTCTTTGGGCTTTATATCAAAAAGTCCAGTGAAAAGCTTTGAATTGGCTCATGATAGCATCTCTACTTCATCTGTCATAAAAAAAAAAAACTAAGTAATGGACCTCACCTCAATGAAACTGCTTTTCAGCTAGTGGTCCAATTAACTTTGAGCCTCTGAAAATGAGAGACTGTGTCTGAAATTCCTAAACAGTAAATGCAAACATCTACAGTAGTGATGTACAGAGGCAAACTACACAAATTATCTATATCTAACAAATTATGGACTAAACTGTATGAAGTCACTCTATCGTCTACCTTTTATCTGTCACTCATAAAAACAATGCTTCATTTCAGTAGACTGACAACCTAAACTCTGCTTGCATAATGTTGAGATTTAGCAGTACTAAAAATGCTATTACTGGAGTGCAAGCTGACAGACACAAAGCTAGCTGAAGGTATGAAGGGCATTGCGATAATATTTTTTAAACAGACCAGAGGGCTGACACATCTGTCTGCCTCTGTGTCTCTAAGCCTCTTTGTGAGATGAACAGACTGAAATGTCAGCATTATTAGCTGCTTCAGATGAAGTGTGTGTAAACACTGACGAGTGAAATGAAACCCAAAACAGTGATACATCATAAAGATGGTAGTGAGGTCAAGTGTGGATTTGAGCAAGAGCCTTTTTAAGAGTTTAAAAGCAGTGAACCCAAGAGGACAGATGGAGCGTCAGCCGTCCAGCAAGAAAAAGAGAGAGGACAGTGACTCAGCTGTGCAGATGGGCCGATAGAGGAATCACGGGAGACGCGCCAAAGAGCAGGACAGAGAAAGGAAGGAGAAAGAAGGGAATAATGGAAGAGGAAAGATTAACGCTAATGAAAAGGGCAGCACTGAGGATGATGAGTCACTGCGCATCTTTATGTAAACCCATTCGCTACTTCACTTCCACTTCAATAGGAGAGGGACTCGTCACTGCAGGTTTGTTGTCAAACACAAGAATCCATCCAAACGGTAAATTAGCACACCTCCCTGCCTAAAATATAAAGGAGCTCACATCACAGCTGTGAAACATGCAATCTTTGTAAACACTGAAGACACTTGTCATTACGGACAGATTTTTGTCACAAACAGCCACAACGCTTAAAATGAGGCTGAAGCATGCGGTGCTGTGCTGAGAGGTGAGGAATGGGGGTAGACTGGATTTCAATGACACCGAGAGTTAAATAAAAATGAATTTTTGCTGTTTCAAGCAACAAAAATGATAATTTACATGTATATATTTAAAAAGCTAGTTTTATTTTTCAGCATAACAGACTTAGGAGTAAAAGATGATTACAAAGCAGCTTTCAGAAGGGCTGTTTGCTCTGTAGAACGTCGTTCCAGCAAAACGGCTTATTTGGACATCGATGGAACTTTCTGCAAGAAATCTTTGAGATCAATGTTTAAAAAAAACAAACTGGTCCAGCTGTGAACATCTCTTGATGTTTATTTCTAAACCAGTATTCATTTTATTCATGTCTTTGCACGCCTGGTTTCCCTTTGCTGCTTCCTTCTGCTGTTTCCACCGAGTTCAGCGTGCGTAAATGACTCCCGCTTGATCCAGATGTTGTGCGACTGTTGTGATGCTTTCAAATAAAATTAGCAAAGCATGTCACTTTGCTTAATTTGAGTGAAAATGTCAACATTAGCGACAGTAACAATGATGAGATGTCATTCATCACACACATTCGTGCTCAGCCAAAATGATAATTACTCCTAATTTTTTCATAAAAGTCCCAATTAACAGCTGAGCTCTTTTACTGTAGTCAGAGGCTGTGGCTTTGTTTAATTGGCATCGTAACCCATGAAGACTTATACCCAGCTAACAAAGCAAAATGACTCAGACTACATGCTACTATGTTCACGAACACCAGAAGATTTATGCTATCGATTCATCCACGCTGTAAATTAATAAATGCAAATCTAATCTTGAGCGTAAATTTGGCATCTTCCATTATGAGCTGTAGGGGTGGTTGTTTTTGCCAAACAATCCATCTGCTGGCCATGTTTTCAAATCTGCATATGAACTGATTTTTTTCTGACATCTTTTAAAATGTTAAAGCCAAACTATGAATGCATTTCAAAATACTAGCACCACTGTATTACAAACTATTAAGACATCTTATTTCCAGCTCATTTCCTCATAGCTACTTGGCTTCTCTCCTTCTCTATTAACACCTCTTTATGTCTGCTCACTGATGAGCTGTGGGATAAACTTTGAGGTTGTTTGCGGTTGTGTTTCTCGGTTGAGCATATTCGTGGTATTTCTTTGAGTCATACCGGGAGTTCCCCTGCACACTTTTTTGGCAACGACTCTTCTTTGTCTATCATGCTTCACTGATGTTCACTCCAAAAACGCAACCAGCTATTAACCAATTTGGTTAACACTGTTATTTATTTAATAATATTTAAAAATCTATAAGATTCACCAGAAGATCACATGTCATGTGAAGACTGTTGGTGATATAAATCCTCAAAGCACCTACCCTTAACAAGTTGTTACCTTGCTAACCACCAAATAGCTTTTTAGTATGATTAACATACAAACATAACAGAAGCACCTCTTGCCACTAGGCAAGGCACACATCTGCTTGGAGCCCCAGGCCAGTGCTCCCCCCTGCCTAAAGGGTCACCAGATATAGGAAGGGGTAAGGGCCAGCTGGTTAGTTGCAACTTTGAAAATAAATAAATGAAGTGCCTGTGTGGCCCGCTATGTAAATTCACACATTTGAAGCGATATTTTGACATTGTGTATTATTCTTCAAAATCAGTAATGTTAATTATGACTGACATAAGCTAAAATACTGGATATTGTTCTAAAACCTCAAACCCTTTGTCAAGTGTGTGATGTTGTCAACTGTCAAGGACACAAAGCCTCTAATGCAGAAGGGCAACATGGCAATGCATATTAGATAATCTGCCTGCCTGCCGGTTACAGTGACGCACAGACGCAGACACACACAGGGGCAGGGGGCATATTGACAAAATGTCAGTCTCTGTTGTCTGACACATTTCAATAGCCCGTTTTCTGTTGTTAATCAGACCACACACACTCTGATAACAAGGCCAGATATTACAGAATCTATACAATGTCCTTTTTTTGTTTTGTTTTTAATCATCTCAATAAAGCTCGGTTGATGTGAAATTTAAATTTAGTACAAGGGCAGAGAGACAGAAATAGACAGAGAGAAAGAGACTAAATGAAAGAGCTGCAGAAGAGGCCCGGTAGAAAATCCATAGCCTGCCTGTTATCTGGACAATAATTGGTTTTCCCCCTCTGCATCCCCCCCACCCACTCCTCTCACATGCTTCCTTCTCCTCCTCATCATCATCCCTCCTACCCCATCGTTGTCTACCTGCACACACACACACACACACACACACACACACACACACACACACACACAGTCAGGCAGGTAACAAAGAGCGTGGCAGGAGCTCGCCATAAACACATCATTTCCCACATCCGCTTTGTTGCATTTTTGCACTTGAATGTCGAACAATGAGCCGACGACACCGTGGAGAAGGCTTAGTGTCAACAAAATGCCCCTCGCCGTTTTTAAAAGACACAATGACACACTCGCAAACATGTTGAGCATCAAAAAGGCACCGCACATGCACACACACAGTCAGACACACGCATACATGATTAGCGTTAAGCGTGTAATCAGTGAATGGCCTGATTAGTCGGTTACACTACGGTGCGAGCCAGAGATAGAGACAGAAAAATGAGGGGGTGTGAGGGTGGAGACACAGGGGAGAAGCTATAAAAATCATTTTGTGGAGGAGCCAGAAAGACAGACAGGGAGCAGACAGACACACGCAGACAAAGAGGCAAAGAAGAAGAATGCATCGACCGACAATAAAGGAGTACAAGGCAGCACGGTGGCGATGGAGGGAAGAGAGGAGAAAGTAAGAAGGAAAGACACCAGAGGACACAAGCAAAGACAGGCAGGCGTTTAGACAGCCACACACATAATCATACACACAAAGGGTTGGCGCGTAGATTGAACTCTACGGGGGGCGGTGGGGGGTGGCTCTGCTGTATTCACAAGTTGAAGATTCAGGAGTGCTTACTCAGCAGATTTACAGTGTCTCCCTGTTTTATTGGGAATGAGTCAGAGACGAGCAGGGACGAGGGGTGGAAAGGAAAAGGGAAGTCCTTAAGAGGGTCGGATTTGTACTAATGCTGCTTTTGAACTTCTGGGGAGAATGCCAAGAGACATGAGTGAACAAGCGTACATGCTGGGAATACTTTTTTTTTTTTTTAACTTTTACGCTTTTAAAGGGGCTGAAAGTAAGTATTTTAGTTCAAAACATAATACCATTTAGTAGCTGAAGAGGAAAGAGTGAGTCACTGGAGCATCAAGTCCAACTTTTTTTTTTTTCGTCTTTATTAACCAGAAAAAGCACCCAAGCAGGAAGTGTATGAAATCTGAACAACCATCTGCTCGATGTGGAAGCACAGTTCAATACAATCCACTCTACCTTCACAAAAGTTAGCGCAGATGTCTCTCTGGTGGCTCTGCTTCCATTTTCTGTTACTAATGAGGTAAAAGCAGGAATTCACACAAAAATTACCAACACCATCAAAGCAAAGTAAGGAATAGTTACACATAAAACCAGCAGTTTTGCATCATCATAAAACAGAAACACAATCTGTGAGGAAACTCAGTGTTAATTCAGATATCCACGTGACTCTTTTAAAGCCAGTGGTTACAAATGCACTACCCGTTTAATAGGACATGGTTTTTATACCCATCGCTGCTGATATGGTAAAAAACCAGGCATGTTTTTAGATGGAAGTGTGCATCAAAATCTTATCATTCCAACTTTTTAACTATGAACAAAATGTTCAAATACAGACTACAGACAGGCTCGAGTCTTTGAAGGCAACACCTTCAACTGCTCAGCGAAAAATTTCGATTGCAAGACGACTGCACAAGAGGCAAGCAGTCTTCTAACAGTCACAATCCGGCTCGGACTGACTGCGTACACTCCCAAACAGATCTGCACCAATGAGCAAAAATCGTGGGATGGCAATTTAACTGCAAAATGACAAAGGTGCTTTTAAACAGCAATGCAACTAGAATACAAACAGATGAGTTGAGTCTTCTACTGCACAGAGATGTGGTTGAGCCTATGTCATTTTGCATTTAAAATGCCATCTTACTGCAACTCTGTCACTATTTGTAGAGGAATTTGTGAATTTCTGTTAGAAATCTGTGAGGTTCTGTTAGAGCTGGATGCAAGTAAAAGTGAATTATTTCTGCAGATGTAAAAAGATTGGAAAAACAGGCAACAGATTTGTGATTTTCCCTGATTTATCATGGTTAATTGTCTTATCACCACAAACAGATTGGACACAATGGCCGACTTTACCCCATTCCATTATAAACTGATGACAGACTGATGTTAAACCCGGTTTCAATCTTTGAAGGAGCCATTTCAAAGATAATCAGTGTGATAATGGTTGCAAAAATGTTGGTTTTGCCGCAGTCTCCGTGACTGTAACATTAGACCTCACTGAAGTCGTCACTTAAAAAGAAGATTGCACGCAGATCTGAGTATACAGCTACAACGGTCTAAACGGATTGCTAGCTACATCTGTAGTTTAGACTGCTATAAGAAATAAAGGCAGTGGGTTGAAAAGCTCAAAATTTCAAGAGTCCTCTTCCAGTTTACCAAAGCAGTACTGTAAAAATGTTGGACAGTTCAAAAGAGGCTCAAATTCAGTGCTGTAAACCGACAGATATATTCCTTCTGTAATTCTATACATTCTTCTTTTAAAACTGCACACCTGCATTACCCATGATGCTAGCTGTAACTAACATAGCCTCAGACTGCTAGCTTCAAGCTGATGATAAGAGAAAGCTAAAGCAGTGTCCAGAGCCCAGATATTTTTCTTTTTCAAACTTCACAGACATTATGCAACTCCCTTGGGCACAGAATCTGATCTGAGACCGTAAACTTTGAAGTGTTTTATCATTAACATAGCTATAAACATATTAGCCATGTTTTAGAATAGCATAGAAAGGCCTTTATTCTCATGCTACATGTACAATGAAATTGTGGTCGCCAGGAAAAAACATTTAAAGGAAAAACAAAGACAAGACAGGGTGTCATGATGCAAGGGGGATCTTCTCACAGATATATATGTATATACTTATGAGAAAAAAAAACAATTGACAAAAAAGTAAGAAGCAGAGAAGTGGATGGAAAGGAAAAGTTGGGGAAAAAGAAGGGAATGAGTCAAAGGATGTGTGCAGGTTACAGTTCTAATTTGCAGACCTGTCCCTCAGGGTTGCCAGGTGTGTGAATGCATAACATGCACTGCCTGAACCCATAGACATATCACCTTCATACCCAGCTCCAGACCTTTCTATCATTCCTTCTCCTTCCTCCCACACACAAAAGCCTTTTACCCCTCCAGATATTTTTTTCCATACATATTTCTCTGTTTCCTTCCCATTCTTCTTTTTTTCCAGGGAGGGGGCTGACTACCTCCTCCAAGGACGCAAGGAAAAAGCAAAACACAAAATCCTTCCCTTCCCCATCCCCCGGGTCTCTGCCTTTTCCCCAAAATAATGCACCACAGGCAAACCTAATCATGGCAAAGAAAGCTTTTTGGGATACTGATTTGTCTTTCCATCAGTCAAAAGAATCTTGCACTTAACCATCATGCATAAAACAATCTGCAGGATAATTCACACCCGGCTGCGTTCTGAGCCTCGGTGCTTGTAGGAGATAAGTGAATTCAGAATTTAGTGGTAGTGGAAAGCAAAATGAGGACTAGGTGAATGATATATTCTCCATTTTCTTTTAAGGGTTTAAGGCCAGCTAAATATTTTATAATTTTTTTTTAGAAGACTCATTCATCACGTAGTTCACATTGGCCAGGGGACTGTTGGAATATGAGGGACGATTCTGTGGCGAGAGAGAGTTATGGAAGGAGTCCAGATATCGGGGCTCATTATCAAGAAGATGGAGAACGCTGGTGATGGAGTTAGAAATGTATGGGAGAAGAGAGTTGAATTGCAGGCACCAGATGAGGCTCCATCTGCATTCAGAGTGGGGTTAAGTAGGAGAAGTTGTCACCATCGAAAAACGAATATAACTTTTTGAATTTGCTGGTCAACTTCTTCAATAAACTTTTAAAAACTTTGAAAGTCCAGTCACCTCTTATGGATGGAAGTAAAACTACGTTACAGAACTAAGTTATTATCTTATATCATCCAGGCTTGACCCTGGGGTGGGTGACACCTACATGCTCTTTGTTTTGAGACTGTAGAGTGGTTACTGCTGATGTTGTAATTAGATTTTGCACATATATCTCTAGTCTCCAGAAGATGACTGATTTGGTAGCATGTGAAGGGTCTCCTTGTTACCCAAAAAGTGATAAAAGCTTAAAAGCTTTTCCTTTACCAATTGGAGAGGGGGGGGGAGTAAGAGCTCTATTCTTTATGCAGAGGGTGAAGAATAGAGCACGACCAGTTTATTGGTGGATTAATCAGCAACCCGATATTATCTGCCTGTATTAGATATTTGCCAATCTATTGGTATCAGCATTTACAGAGATAGAGAGACACCCTTCAACCATGTTATGCGTGTTGATGTTGCATAGCTTGTGCCCACCAGAGGGCACTCTGCAACCTTAGCTCTGGAGCTCTGGAGCATCACAAACATTAACTAGCCAAGCAGAGTCGGATTGAGTATAAACAAGTACAAAAATATACCTTTAACTAACAAACGTCAGGGAAATTGGTATTAGGTTTAGGTTTTTGTTTCGTAGTTTGTGCTGCGTTTTGCTCTGTATGAGCTGATTGGAGAAGTAATTGGCTACATAAGCTACACCTGGACCCAGTTACCTTGGTTTTAAAAGCGCCCTCCTTTCTACTTTCTACCTCCCTTTTGCTCACTGCCCTGATTTGAATACCAGCTTCCTTAATTAGATCAACTTAGCTACAGCGTGTGTTTTTGAGTTGTTTTGCTTTCTACAGGCCACACACCCATGCATGCCTTACACTGCTGACTTACTGACAAATATTTCTCTTTAATTATGCTACATAAAATAATTTATCCATTACTTGCAACTACCTCATCCACTCTCCCTCTTTTGTTGCAGCTTATGAGCTGGGTTATGACATTGCGTCTGACAGAAAAATATAATATAAATCAGCCAATATTTCAGAATATCAGATTTTTAATTAAATTCATTTTATTTACATAAAGGAGCTGCATAATGCAAAGTAAAGACCCTACAATAATTCTGAGAAACCATCCAAACTGACCCCCCTAGCAAGCACTTGGAGAGAGCGGTAAGGAAAAACTCCCTTCTCACAGGAAGAACCCGACGGCAGAACCAGGCTTAGGGTGTGGCAGCTGTCTGTTGTGACCGGTTAGGGTGAGGAGAGGAAGACCGGATGAAAAACGCATTGTGGAAGGGAGCCAGAGATTAATGATAACTAATAACTGAACATTTTTAAATAAGCAAACATCAACATGGTCTTAAAATATCATTTGGGGTCATGCATTTCACTGACAGCTAGTTTGCGCAAATTACCAAGAATTTGCATTGCGCTGTATATCATTTCTTGCATCCACTCAGGGTCTTTATGGTTACAATGCAAGGCACACCCTATCATTCTTCACTTCTATTTCAAGTGTGAAAGCAGCAAAGGCACCAACAGTGTACTAAAATAACCCTCTGACACAAAAAAATTAATACATTTAACTAGGTAAAGCTCCATTATTCTGCCTGTCTAAAGTTTAACTATTAATAAACCACATCTGATTACAGGTTCTATATTATCACAACTACAACATATGAAAGACTATTGTACACAAGGACACCCGAGTCGCTTCTGGCCCACAAAATCCAACGTGTGTGTCGGTTATGTGTGGGTGGATATGGAAAGTATACAAGTGCCTGAATACATTATATCTGTATGTACAATGATGATGCATCTACCAGCCAGTAGCACATCACACACTGAGTGTGTGTTCCTATGTGACACAGAGACCATGAGAGAAAAAGACAATAAAAAGGCAACTGTTGGCATCCTTCTGGGAAATGTGTGTATCCCATGGGAGGCTATCAGCTCAAGGTAGTTCACTTCCTGGTTGCATTCCCTCACAGTTAGCACCAAGGAGAGGAAGATGAGTGGGGAAGCAATTACACACCATCACAGCCAAGATAGGTATTTCTGACACACACACACACACACGCGTGCGCGAACCGTAAACTCATCACACATACAGGTAAAGGCCAGTGTTATCCACACATATGGTGACAAATTACATAAGACACCTGTGAGAAGCAATATGCCAGGAGAGCACACAATCTGAATTCATATTTAATATTCATACGGGGTCTTTTTGTGACAGGCTGGGGAGGTGTTCAGTCACACACTAATCTGAGGTGATTAGCTGTGGGTACGTGTGTGTGCGGGGGTGAGAAAGAGAAACCGAGGGAGCGCAGCATAATTGGGAAAACTCCATATTTGCATAGACTGGAGATGAAAGAGTTCCTGGAGTTTTTTCATCAATAAACGGGCTAAAGAGCGGTGCAATATGCTTGAAATCACACTCTGCTGCTCGCCTTCTCCGTGTCATTTCATATGTATTTTTCACATGTGCGCTTAGTGCATGTGTGTGCACACAGATAATGTGTACATTAGTGGTGAACATTCATGTTTCTTTAATGTCTATTCTTATTTATACTGCAGTTGAGACACGGTATCGATCTGCACCAGTTCTGAGGGATATATAGGATTATAAAACAAAAATCTAGACACATTACTAAATACATTTAAATGTAAATACTACATTTTTCATTTTGTACACAAACACACACACAGCATATGGTACTGAAAAAACAAAACAAAAGTATCTGTTGAGTATACTACAATAGCAGAAGTCCTTCCCCAAACTGTGGTGTTAAATTAGGAAGTGCAATACTAGGCTAAGACACAAAATGAAGAAGAGTTAGTTTTACAACTTCAGGTCTGTAAAGAATATTGTAATTCTAAAAAATAAAAAAAATAAAAAATAAAAATAATTGTGCGACGACATTTGAACCAAAGCTTCAAACAGCCTCATTCTGTGTTGTTATCTAACCACATGTAAATCTGGCTCTCAAGCAAAGCTGGTGCCTAGTTTACCTAATTTTCACAGTTGCAATGAAAATGCCAACTGGAATGTGTAAAGAGGTTTTCGGTTCCTGAGTGCTACTGTCAAAGGTCTAAAGTTTGCAGGTCTATTTGGACAGGAGGAGACAGGAGACATATACAGTAAGTACAGCAGGCCAAAAATACCTAAAAGCAGCACTGCCAATTTTAATGGATGTTTACAAAAGAACTGAGGATTTACTTCCAGAGCAGTGGTTTCGATCATATGTCTCACTGTCTGACGCCTAGTTTGAAAAAACTAAATGTTCACGCTTTTAACACCAAAAGCACCAAAGATACTGAATATATGCACAAACATTTAATTTAAAAGCTCCATTAAAAAAAATCTATGTCCAAAGTAGTTCAAACCAACAAGACACACGCTTACATGCATAATTTCCCTGCAGTGCCCTCCAGCGTAGCCCTTGCCCTAACCACATAACAACATTAGCATTTCTAGCCCTCTTCTCTCCACATCTTATCTACTTCAAAAGTAGCGCTTCATTAAATACTGCCATCTATCAGAGAGCGGGGAGCCGAGTGGAATGCGTGTGTCTCCACAACACATGCAGTGTTATGTGGGGTCACGCACACTTGTAGATTAGTGTGACAGCCTGGACGTCACACCTCTCCCCCCACTCGCCTCTCCTCTGGCTGCTGCCTGTGTGTCTTCTTCACTCAGTATCACCGCGTTTTGCCCTTCAAGACGAGACTCAACATGACCAGAGGAGCAAGTGTGCAAAATCTACTTATGTAAAGGGGAAGTCGTGAAACAATTAAATTAACTCCTGGTAATGGATTTAGCATGCGTTACATTTTTTTCATGACATATTTTTATAGAAAGTTTACTTGAACAAATAACTAATCTTCCAGCTGGCGGTGGTTAGCAGTGTCGCTTCCCAGAAAAAAGGTCCTGGGTTCGAATCCGCTGGCCGAGCCTTTCTGTGTGGCGTTTGCATATTCTCTCTGTGCAAGTGTGGGTTCACCGGCAGTCAAGGGCAGTGAAAGGAAGCATGTTAGGTTAACATTTGAGTCTTAATTGAGAGTAGGCATGAACTGTCAGTCTCTAAGCATTAGCCATGTGATGGGCGAACTGTCAAAAGTGGGCACTGGGATAGGCTCCAGTCGATGGATGAATTTTTCTTTCATCTCAGGCTACATTATGTTTATGTATTTAATATGGAAAGAGCCCAAGTGTCCCAGACTAAATCTAAATCTAGCACATCTTGTTGCCAAATTTGTAATTAATAACTCACCAAATCCCCAAGAGTGTACTCGGGCCCAAAGTTGGCCCGAGTCCCGCTAACCAAAGCTAGATCTCAGCCAGTATTAGTCCTATCCTGCACAGCCAAACTCAAATCAAATCTGGCAGTGATACTACTGTATATTTGCCATCTACTGCCAAAGCACTGCACTATTTTAGGTCCGATTCAGTACTTATCTCTCTGCTGAGGTGAGACAAGGTGAGCCTATCATAGCTTAATTACTGTGCACATAATCTTGATTCGTTTCTGCACAATATTAACTTTATTTATGTCCATTTCACTTTCTGAACTTTTTTGCCATCGTGTAGTTACAAAAATCCAGTGCAGCAAATTGTCATTAGGCCAGTTTGGAATGTGCGTATGAAGCACATTTTTTTCTTTTATATTTCCCCATTTCTCTAATCTAATTTTCATTATGTTGTTACACACTTCACCATCAAATTGGAGTCAGTAAGTGTCAGGATAAGTGCTTAAGTTCAAGTGGGAACAGCTGTAGTCTGAACACATCTTAACAGATCTAAATCAACGGCACACTGTAGTGCTAATTTACTTATTCATAGTGCTGGTGCAAAGCTGCTAATTCTTAATGCTCAATTTTTGTCTCTATTTGCGGTTTAGCATGTAGCAATCATCATCTGGAGAACACAGCTTTGACACATTTCCCTACACCACTTTATCACCATTTCACCGGGGACGACACAATGCTACATTTCCTCTTCGAATAGAGGACTCAACCAGGGCAACACTAATAAATCCCAGTTTGTACTTGTAGTGGCAGGCGGCGCAGCGGATTCCCCGAATTCCCCATTTGCCACCGTCAACCAACACGATGTTGCACCGACGAATGATGGGTAAAAGATGCTCCTACATACTGATAACAGATGTAGAGCGGCATGAGATGCGAGTCAGAGAAAAAGCGAAAGAGACGTAGAGAGGGGGAGGTGGTTTTTGATAAGATAGGAGAAGGTAGGGAGCAGAGGGAGGAGAAAATGATAAAGGACAACAGTAGGGAGGCTTGATCGTCTGTCTCTGGAGAGGGATAGAGGGAGGAGAGAGATTGTGGAGTGGAGTGAGTGATGGAGAGGAAGCCAGGAAGATATTGACAGAGAATCCAGGGCACCAGATGGAGTGAGCGAGACAAAGGGGAAAAAAGAGCTCGGAGACTGAGACAAAAACCAAAGATTTAGATAGAGAGAAGAACAAAGGCAGACAGAGGCTTAGAGTGCAGCAGAGAAAAATCCAGTGTGTGTCTGTCTGACTTAGTGAATATGGAGGTCTCAGTTTCTTGGCAGAGCGCTGCAGCAGAACTTGGCCCGGACCCTAATGGAGATGTAAGAAGTCTCTGAGTTTGATCTCTCTCTCACACACACACACACACACACCATCTCAATCAGTCTGGCTCCGGACAACCTCAATGCACTGACACCACAGTTAAACCAAACTTAAGCAAAACTTCACTATATAAGTATAGTGCGTAACACAAACGTAGCAGCTTTTCAAGGTCGTGTGGCAACTGAACTTTTTTCAAAAGTAAATACTGACTAATTAAAGTAATGAATAAATACTATTTGTAGCACATATAAGCTTCATGTGGGAACATGTGGGAAAATAAAATCCCAGTAAAGGTATAAATATCTGATTTGGTTGCCAAAATATCAAGAAACAGTGTTTATTAAAGGGAACCCCCTAATTTATGTTTTTCTCCCACTAGCAAACTATGACATCACTGTTGGATGCAATTACAAGAGCGACCAGAGACCCATTTGACCGCAGCCAGTCTCACCCATTAGTGGTGCTGGGTGTGGTCAGAGGTGAAGCAGGTTGAATCTATGAACCACAAACAGTCTGGTGCTAATTACTCTCTAACCATGTTCATAGCTGCATTCATTTGTTTCTCTTGCTTTGCCACAGTAAAGCGTAACAGTAATTATAGAAATATGAAGGCAAATGTGTGGTTTTCATACATTTTTCCATAATTAAATTTAAAAAATGAATACATTAAAAAATAAATAAAAGTGCTTTCTAAACGCACCACCGGTCATTGCCTCGCGGAGTGATATGTACTGTGCTTCAACATAGTATTACCGTGTTATGTGTGTATAACCTCTTAGGTTTTGTGGATGTTATACATGGTTATGCTGAGGATATGTCGGCCAATTTCCACTGGAAATGCGTTTTGGTTAAACTGTCAGCAAGGAATTTGCACTGTTAAATTTTTATATAACTTTAATGCACATTAAAAAAAAACAGCTGCTTGTTTAAGTGAAAATACATTGATGGGTTTTTTTGGTTTTTTGCACTAATAAAGTTGTGGAGTTGTAAAGTATTTTGTCTAGTGTCAATTATATCTCCAGTTATATCGTTATCGCAAATTTTCAAATGTATATCGTAATAAATATTTTTGGTCATATCGCCCTGCTCTAATTGTAATGTATTATGATAGTTACACTAATATAATACCTGGTATCTTTTGGAAGAATAGCCTTCATACCACCAACAGGATTCCTGCCATTTGCATGTAAATCCCTTTAATATTTGATCAGTAGCAGCAATTCCACACATCAAAAATTGTTCTTGGTCTAATTAGCATTCGAAGCAAACATATTCAAACCATAATTTTGACTGGTAAAATTTTTAATTACAAAAATGTATAATTCAGTTTGCACAAAATTAACAATTCATTTCTAACAGCAAGAAATGCTCCTTTCAGATGTGTTTGTTAGAATGTCAGTTTTTTATTTCAGCAATTAAATTCCTACTCATGCGATCATTCGAGACATCAGCAATTTTTCATCAATAGAAATCTAGATAATAAAATAATAATAATCCTGGCCAGCTAAAATTAAATTATTGACATGTTGCTTAAATTTGAAATCTAATTTCATATGTTTTCAACACAATTACAAATCAACCCAGATTGTTTTTTGTTTATCATCCAGTCACAAGTGCTAATATATTCAGTTTACCATCATATTTAGTCATGTAAGCACAGCTATTGTTTGCAAAAAGACACAAATCCAATATAAAGTCAATAAGATCAACTGTTCTCAATAGCATAACTATATGTTCTAGCTTTATATGGTTATATACAGTGGGGCAAAAAAGTATTTAGTCAGCCACCGATTGTGCAAGTTCCCCCACTTAAAATGATGACAGAGGTCAGTAATTTGCACCAGAGGTACACTTCAACTGTGAGAGACAGAATGTGAAAAAAAAAATCCATGAATTCACATGATAGGATTTGTAAAGAATTTATTCATAAATCAGGGTGGAAAATAAGTATTTGGTCACCTCAAACAAGGAAAATCTCTGGCTCTCACAGACCTGTAACGTCTTCTGTAAGAAGCTTTTCTGTCCCCCACTCGTTACCTGTATGAATGGCACCTGTTTGAACTCATCATCTGTATAAGACACCTGTCCACAGCCTCAAACAGTCAGACTCCAAACTCCGCCATGGCCAAGACCAAAGAGCTTTCGAAGGACACCAGGAAAAGTATTGTAGACCTGCACCAGACTGGGAAGAGTGAATCTACAATAGGCAAGCAGCTTGGTGTGAAAAAAATCAACTGTGGGAGCAATCATCAGAAAATGGAAGACATACAAGACCACTGATAATCTCCCTCGATCTGGGGCTCCACGCAAGATCTCATCCCGTGGGGTCAAAATGATCATGAGAACGGTGAGCAAAGATCCCAGAACCACACGGGGGGACCTGGTGAATGACCTGCAGAGAGCTGGGACCAAAGTAACAAAGGTCACCATCAGTAACACACTACAACGGCAGGGAATCAAATCCCGCAGTGCCAGACGTGTTCCGCTGCTGAAGCCAGTGCATGTCCAGGCCCGTCTGAAGTTTGCCAGAGAGCACATGGATGATACAGCAGAGGATTGGGAGAATGTCATGTGGTCAGATGAAACCAAAGTAGAACTTTTTGGTATAAACTCAACTCGTCGTGTTTGGAGGAAGAAGAATACTGAGTTGCATCCCAAGAACACCATACCTACTGTGAAGCATGGGGGTGGAAACATCATGCTATGGGGCTGTTTTTCTGCCAAGGGGACAGGACGACTGATCCGTGTTAAGGACAGAATGAATGGGGCCATGTATCGTGAGATTTTGAGCCAAAACCTCCTTCCATCAGTGAGAACTTTGAAGATGAAACGAGGCTGGGTCTTCCAACATGACAATGATCCAAAACACACCGCCCGGGCAACAAAGGAGTGGCTCCGTAAGAAGCATTTGAAAGTCCTGGAGTGGCCTAGCCAGTCTCCAGACCTCAACCCCATAGAAAATCTGTGGCGGGAGTTGAAAGTCCGTGTTGCTCGGCGACAGCCCCAAAACATCACTGCTCTCGAGAAGATCTGCATGGAGGAATGGGCCAAAATACCAGCTACTGTGTGTGCAAACCTGGTAAAGACCTATAGTAAACGTTTGACCTCTGTTATTGCCAACAAAGGTTATGTTACAAAGTATTGAGTTGTATTTTTGTTATTGACCAAATACTTATTTTCCACCCTAATTTACGAATAAGTTCTTTACAAATCCTACCATGTGGATTCATGGATTTTTTTTTCACATTCTGTCTCTCACAGTTGAAGTGTACCTCTGGTGCAAATTACTGACCTCTGTCATCATTTTAGGTGGGGGAACTTGCACAATCGGTGGCTGACTAAATACTTTTTTGCCCCACTGTAACTATTGTGGGATTTAAAATTTTACCCAAATCTTCTAAAATATCTTGCTCATGCAATTCTATAATACCAACTGTGATCATTACAAGAGTATTTCCTTCTTTGTGTTTTCACTGATTCATTGCTTGCTGAGTCTCCCGTTTTCCTGCATTGATGCAGTTTAAAACAAGTGCAGGGTCAGAAAATAGCTATGTAAATGAAAGATAATCTTTAACTTTTTTATATTATTGATGCCATCAGCACTATTGCCTCAAAGCAAGAAGGTCTTGGGTTCAAATCCACCAATGATTTCTCTCTGGATATTCCTCCTTCTCTCCACAGTCCAGAGACTTCCAGCAAGCTTTTCAATATATGACCTATGAATAATTTAAAAAACTGAGCAGACCAATCAGCACAAGCACTGCTTAAGCCAAGTTCCATACAGCATCTGGACAAATATATCAATATCATATCTGCAACTGGCAGAGTCCAGCGAGTCTCCTCATTTTATTTTTCTAATTTAGCGGCTTGCCTCTTTAAAAATTCAACTTGTTAAATCATTTTTTTTAATTTACCTACAGGTCCCTGAAGACCTGCAGTTGCATGGTCAATGTTATGTAGAACAAAGCCCTGGTGTTGAGGTCTCCATGACAACACACACATTCATGTGATGGGAGTTTCTCCCGGTGAATATATTGGTAATCGTTGGCCTCACTGTGGCTGGATGAATATTTAGGACATGTTAACCAACTGCTTAAACCATATGCACAACAACTAACGACACACAAATACTCTTAAGTTGTGAGTCTGTATGTTTGTGTGTGTGTGCGCATGTGTGTCTATGTCCTTAAATGACTTGCATTCTCCAGAATTAACCTTTGACCAGTCCATGTCGCCTGCACCACATGCAGCTCATCAATTCCTCCATCAGCTCTCACTCTTACTGCTCTGCGCACACAAACACACACATCTGTGAATGCTAGCAGTGATTATGCAAGGATAATGGTTATGTCACACACTTAAGTCTCACAAAGAGCCACATCCAAGCACAAAGGGGCTGCTATCCACACTTGGGTTTTGGTTGTGTGATTTGCCGTTTCCTGAAACAGAGAGCCGAAGTGCTGCGGCTGTGAAGCAACTTGAGAAAAATAAACAGATTTGTGGGTTTCTTTCTCACTCTTCATCCTCATTGGACAACATGTCATACAGCTACAGACACACACACACAGAGAGCCCCATGCTGTGTGCTAAAAAGAGTGATCCGCCTAAAAACTCCAACACAAGCACGGGAAAGAATCAGAAAATAAAAGCCAGGGAGACCGCCTGTGAGGATGCCAATTAAAACAGACAGCCCATACAGGAGGAGTGTGTGCATGTGTGCCCTCTGGGAGTCACTTCTCTCCTCTTATGGGGTGTCTGTTTGCTAAGGAGAAGGAAAGTAAACACACCTATCCCCCCACCCCCCTCACACACACACACACACACAAGAAGGGCTTTCCCCTAATGTTATTGAGTTAGAGCGAGCGAGAGTGAAGAGGGATCATCCGCCATCTGCCGAATCATGAGTCACTCTCTTTGTGCGTATCAGCTTTCAATCACCATCACCCCATCAGAGTCAATACTCTGTCTCGCATGCATTTATCCTCATTTCTCTTTATGAGGCACCGCACAAAGAAAATGATGTGTACAATAACAGCATGTCATCACAAATTCATCTTCAGTGCTAATATCAGCCCATGTGCAACACTGCTTGAAGTAAAAGTACACATTCTGATACTTTATCCCCCCACAGCAGTATCAGGGACTCACACACTATCATTTTGATTTTTTTTTTTTTTTGTTCATTAAAAAATAAAGACTGTCAACCTGCTTAAATAAAACATTTACAATGCAGCATCTTACTACTTCAAAGAAGACAGTCCAATATAATATAATATAATATAATGAAGCCTTGTTTTTGTATTCAAAAATACTCCAAACGGCTCTTTAATTTATGTTGCTCACCCCCAAAAATCAGCTTTATGGAAAAAGTTGGGGTTTTGCTGTTTAGAAATATTGGCCAAATGTATTTAAACCAGTTATTTTTTGCTTTCTCTTCCTTTTTAAGTTCCAATTTCCTTCGGGGCCAACATTCGGGATCAATAAAGTTTTATTAAATTGAACTGAATAAAAAGGAACTATCCACAAAAAAAGAAGAAGCCACCTTCAGAACTTAGCATTGCCATTATCTAGAGATAGTTCTGCTTTGGGGCATTTGATACGCACAGAAGCTGTTTGTCTACCACTATTGAATAACACGTTAACTACATACGTGGCGTGATCAGATTAGATGCTAATGCTCCAACAGGACAAAAATGCACAGCTTCAGCGAAATATATGAAATGAGGACCAGCGCAAACTCTGACAAGTGAAGCTGGCGTGTCACAAGTCCAACAAAAAAATGCACAATGAGTAAGGTAAAAAAAAAAACACCAAAGAATAGGTTTAAAAGCCAGAAACCAGGACATGGCATTTCATATAAAAAAAGGATATGATAAAAGGTTTTGTCTTCTCTGAACAACTGCCACAAAGAGGAGGCACATTTGTTAAAATTAGACATTGGCCACTCTGAGTCACTGGCTTGGTGTCAGTGCCAGGACTGATTTGATTAAGCAGCTCAGCTTTCAACCAGACATGACCAATCCCCGAGGTCTGTTTTTCATATTCACAAAACTCTGATGTGCCACTAATACAGGCTCTCTGTAAATTATGCAACATTATGTAACGTAAATATTACAAGGACGTGCAGCTGTAAGTGTTTCGGGGATGGTTTTTATTATTTATTGTTCCCTCCCAGCACAGACAAACCAGCCACCGTGTACAGTACGGGTCATCTAGATGAGAATGTGGCCCATTAAAGAGTGATGAGATCATCCACTATTGATTTTCCACCGTGCACGTGTGTTCATGTGGAGCACTCCACGCCACAAAACTGCAGCAAAGGATCGCCTTCTCTACATCCTCCTCTAGTGTGTTTATACAGTACGTGTGCGCCTAATGTTCGTGTCCCACTTGGCGGTTTAGTGCGATTCTTTCAGAGGAACCTCATGACTTAGGAATGCCGTGAATGGCTCAGAGGCCTTAAGATGGGAAAGTATGCATCGATTTTGGAGATCATTCCCACAACATTAGCCTGCACTCGCTCCTCCGATCACTATGACCTCTCTGTTGACTCATTCATCTGCTAAAGCACAAAAAGCTCTCTATTAGGAGGTGTGTCACACATCTGGTCACACACACATGACTCTAACAAGACTGCCACATCTGTGCGTGTCTGCGTGTTTGTGTGTGTGTAGCCTATGGGAGTTTTCAGGCATCTCCTCAGGGGCCTGTGTCTTGACTGAATAAAAGTCAAGTATGTGTAACAGCAGACATAACTCACTGAAAATGACCTGTAGACATACAGTATTTCCACCCATAATGCATCTGACTGACCTCGACTTCACCCTTCAAATTAATCATGTTTCATTCTAGCTACTGCGCTTTGTTTCTCATGCTGTAATGACCTAAACACTCCACCTCTTACCACCCCCACCCCCTCAGTGGAAAATCTGGCTTTTCACCCTTCGATAAATTAAACTCCCAAACCTAATTCATAAAGTAAACACGATACGGAACAATGTGTACAGTTCTAGGACATCAGAGATGAGATACAGACAGTAACAAACTGGGTGTCGTTGTTTAGTTAAATCCCTTTTATCAACACACATTTTTGTAGACAGGATAAAGAAACGCCATCGTCCAAACTAATGTTAATTTACTTTTAAATATGACAAAACGAAGAATCCATAACACAGCACCATGAACAGGGTTTCGGGCATACGAAGGGAAAGTCCACACAGAAACAGAGTAGCAGAGATGCACTAACCAGAAAGCATGGAAATCAAATCAATCAGTCAATGAAATTCAGTGACGTGTAGTGGCGACAACCAAAATAAATATTAGTAATGTGAATTGGGTATATCCCAAGTTAAACGTCTTAAATTTACCAATGTACAACATCCCAACTCTCACCTATGGTCACAAGTTCTGGGTAGTGAAAAGCAGGAAAAACTCCTAATTTGGCAAAGCAACTTAAAGCCCAATATCCAGACCTCTTCTGAGAATTCAAGGGGAGTTTTAATTCAACATGATCAATGAGCTTCTTCTGATGGATGGCCGAGCTCAACATTAGGGATAAGGTGAGGAGCTTGGCCATTCGGAAGGAGCTCAGAGTACAGCTGCCGTTCCCCAACATTGAAAGGAGCCAGTTGAGGTAATTCGGGCATCTGACCAGAATGGTGGCAGGTGCCTCACAGGTGAGGTGTTCTGGGCATGTCTCACCTAGAGGAGGCCTTGGAGCAGACCCAGGACACGCTGGTGAGATTATATCTCATGGCTGGTTTAGAAGACTTGGATAAGTGACAGGAGGAGGATGGATGGAGGTTATGTTTAAGTACACTGAGTAATCATTTTGTTGAAGTATCCGATTGGCTATCGAGAATCATGTAATTCTACTGGCATCCATAATGACTACATTTCTGGTATCGCGACATCTCTTTTGCAGATACGATCAGCTGAAACGAGTTTCCTGTGTTGGTTGCTTGGCTCAGCATTAGAGATGAGATGATGAGCGCAGACATCCGCAGGGAGCTCAGAATAGAATCACAGTGAGAGGGTTTGGGCATCTGATCTGGTTGCCTCCCTGATGCCTTCCTTTGGAGATTTTCCTCACCTATCTAGAGAGACACCCTCAGAACTCACTGAAGAGATTATATAATTCATCTAACACTTCATGGGAGCACTTTGGGATCCCCGAGGATGAACTGGAATAGCATGTAGCTACTACAACCAACTTTGCATAAGCAGAAGATAATAAATGTATGGTTGTGTGGATGGATTACTCTAACGAGACAACATCCTCTCCAATTGTGAACGTTCAGTCAGCCGGCTCCTGTCCTCACACACTCGTGTTTCACTTGCCGGCTCTCTACTACAGAAGACTTTTGCCACCAATGAACCAAAAAGAAGAACAAGAGCGAGCAAACAGGTTCACCAACTCCTTCCTCTACCTAAACAAAAAGTCAGTTACTTTATTATCTCAGAGAGGAAATTAGCATCCAAAAACAGAAGAACACAAATACATGGGATCAACTAAATGCAGAACATGACCACAGGTATCATAATGAGGAGTGAAGCAAAAATCTGTCCTGTCTTGATCACAACTTGTTGCAGCCAGCGGGGAGCTTCTCTCTCTTTTTCTATTACATGTATTATTCACACAACAAGGGCTGCAGAAATTATCACCAACTGCACATAACAGACACCATGTGCTGTGATTCCTCTCTGTGCTTTTACACTTGGGCTGAATGTCTCAAAGCACGGCTGTCTCTCCCATTTCTTTGGGTTGTGAAGACACTAATCTTCAGATCTGGCTGTCTTCGAATGTAGCTAACGTCTGACTAATTAAACAGAACTTGAATCACGATGTCTCTATTTGAATAAGGACTCTTTAAGACCCTGACAGAGGTGCTGACACCTGTAGTGGACTGGTTTGTCTTCCCCCTGCAAGCATGCGACCTTATCCCAGTCATGAGACGTTCTGCTCGGGAAGCCTGAGGCTGTACTCTTCCCAAACGCCCCCCTTCTTTGATCTCCTAATCACCTGGCTCAGCCTGGGCCCGAAAAGCGAGCAGGGAGCGGCTGCAGGGGCAGGAGGAGGACAATAATAACCACAGCAGTTGCTCTGGAAGGGAGATTTAAACCTTTTTTTTTTTTTTGGGGGGGGGGGGGGGGGTCATTTAAAGGTTGTAGTTTCACGCTACAATGTGATCACGCCCCAGCATACCGAAACTAATGAATTTACCTGTTATGCATCATTCAAGGTTACAAGGTGAGATCTGGAGCCTCTGAACACAGTGCCACCTGTTAACCTGACAACAAACAGCATTTCCTGACACCGCTCACGTACCTCTTCGTGTTTGAAGAAGCAGCCAGTTCGAGTGAAATCCACATCCCCTTTTGTTACAGGATCCAGTGTTTGTTTACCATTTGTCTTCTCACAAAGAAGCACATGAATGCTGCAGAGCAGCTTCAAAGCCAACTTGGACGCTGTGCCTGTCAGGCCTTCCCAGCATCATGTAAAAAAATAAAATAAAAAGCCATGGTGCGATATAAATACCACACCGGCATCAGTTTAGCAATAATAATATTTTCCCGGAAATACCTCATAGCTGCACAAAAACATATATAAAACAGACTGAACTGAAAATTACAAACACTTGCATTCTGTCAGTGTGTGGAACTCTCTCGCCCTCTCTAAACACTCGACCCAGTCGTGGGATCAGCAGAGGACAGGAGCTGACTCCCCATTAAACTGTCACATATTGACAAATTCTGCCTGGGATAATAGGGTGCTGTGTCTAGTTATGATTTGGCCTGATGCTCGTTTGTGTGGCTTTAAAAGTGCACTTTGCTTCACATGCTGGTCTCTGGACTTTGCATAACATTCCTCTTCCCCTCCTGTGTCAAGCAGGGTTTTGCAACCGAACACGAAGAGCCCCCTAAACACCCCTATTGTCTCCGAGAAGCCCTGTGGTGGTACCGAGCAGCTGACACAGTGTTCAGTGCGGAGGTCTTTTTCTGCAGCTCAGAGGAGGGCTGGCTGACTGGAGCTGCGGTTTCTTGGCTCATTTCTCGTGCACTGACCTGAGATGAAGCTAAAATGTGCCTAATTTTTACAGAGTGGACCCCTCCACCCTGTGGAATCCCCTCCAGCACTCCCCCCTCCGGGGTTCCCCGCCCCTCCGGACATTGTTGCGGTCATGGGAAGCAAATTCAAGCAGGCTGCTTACCTTAGTAGGTTGGGCAGAGGGATGGAGCCGGAGCCTGACCCCAGTATTCCCTTCTTTCCGCTCAACAATTTCTCCACCAAGGCGACATTCCCAGTCCGGGCGGCTTCCAGCAGCTCCTGCTCCTTCCCCATCCCGGACACAAGTTTGCAACGACAAGGAAATAGAAATCCAACAAATCTCCCATATACGCCTCCTTTCCTCCCACCCCCGACACCTTTCTTCACTGTCTGGTGTGGGAAAGCATCAGAAAGGATTCCTATCACTGCATGCTGCTGCTGCACGGTGGAAATAGGTGTTACTGATGCTGCAGATCAGCTCTGGCGCGCACTGCTCTCCTAAGTTCACGGGCATGCACGGGTCCGCTTCACTGCACTTCTCCCCGGTGCAGTGCAATCAGGAGCAGCGGGGAGAACCGAAGCGAATCCCTGAAGTGTGAAGTGAAGAGTAACCAGGGTTTAAAAGAGAGAGGGGGGACAAAAAGGAAAAACAAACTCCTTCTCACTCCCAACTCTCACTCCCCTCCGCTTCTCGTCTCTGACGCTCCTGCCGGTAACAGCCGGGAGGTGAAACTCCATCCGCCGCCACAACAAGCTGTCCTTCCCCCAGCTGCACTCCTCTCCTGCGAACCAAGCGCACTGCCCGGTGCTTTTCTGTGTCGCCTGAACCTCAACGTCAACTCACCTGTCGTCAAACACTGGGCTTCCTTTTCCTGCTTACAAAATAAAACAACTTTTTTTATTCTCATCCTAAATCCTTCTACATCTCACACTTGAGTGGTTTTGGATCCAGATAAAGCTGGAAGCCAGCAAAAAAACTTCTCCAAATCGAGAAGATTAACTGCTGTTATGGGGTACAATAGCTACATTATGGAGACAGAATTTCGGGTTAGGTAGGTTGAATAAATACCGACTTGTTTAGATCTATTTTGAGGCCCGGTAGATACTTTATGACAGTATTTAGGAGAGCAAATTGCTCTTTAGCTTTCAATATAAGCAAAGCACAATATGATTATACACCCTAAACAAAGCAGCAGAACTCATTTGGGGCTAATCATTTATACAAATAATCACTATTATTTCTGAGCCATGTTTACTTCTGCTGCACTTATTCCCAAACACATTTACTGCTAAATTAGTACTTTTTTAATGGCCCCCTGGAGTACTGGGTCCCCCTGGGGTAATCGGCTGTTAATTAGAAGCCTTCTTTCAAATCCTTTTTGCTTCTGGTGCTTACTAATAAACACTCTGGAGATAAAATAAGCTAAAATTATTATGCTATTCCTGTACTGAAGAGAATCTAATTAGATTTTGTCCCTTATCACTTATGCGATGCTAAGCCTTTATTTTGAAAGCACTCCTGCTGTGCTTCCTCTGTTACCACGGGTTACCTGACTGGCAGACTTACTGTACGTGGATGACGATGCTACAGCACCAACGGGAGGCTATGCCTTTGTTAGGTTCACACTCGCAGCAGCCACCGGCAGTAGCAGCCGCTGCCGCTCTCACACCTCAAACTTATTCTGGCACACTTGCACATGCGCACTCCTCCTCTGTGCGGACAGTGTATTCTCGTCACTGCTGAATAGATTTAGAAGCAGGTGAGCTCCTAAAATATCCCGCAGTCATGCTAGAGCAGAGTTTGTGTGAATGCAGAGGAGGGATTTGTCGTTTTTTTCTCTTATGTTTGCTGTGACAGCCTGGGAAACTGAGACTCCCTCCACCCTCTCCACTGCGCCCCCACTCTGCAGGTCGGTGCAAGCTTGGACCTGCTAAATTGGAATTTAGAAGCAAATGTTGCCTTTAAGCACTCCACCTGCAGCTGCAGTTCCCCCCCCGAATTTTATAAGTGCTTTTAGGCAATTCAAATGATTAAAGTCTTGAAATTAAAGAATAATTTAAATATGCATTTATTATTTTCTTCATTAGTCAACCTTGGAGCAAATAAAACTTTACTTTTTCACATCTATGCGACGATGACAGTAAACTACAATTCAGCTTTTATGAGTTTCAGTATATTAGGTAAGAATTTAATATCTAACAACCCCCAAATTATCCAAATGTTTTTGTTTTATTTTTAAATTTTTTAATGACCTGATTATATTTCTCAGAAACATACACCCTCAGCTGCTGCTGAGGCTTCAAAGGCTGTGTGTGCTCGCTCCACGTGTTTCCAGCTGTGGCAGCATTCAGATTAAGGTCCTGCGTGTCACCTGTTGATCTGAAATCAGGTCAGCAATAGCAGATTTCGGCAGCGATGGGGGAAAACAAGCTCTTTGTTCGCACAGACTTATGATATTACTGTCATCCTTGCACCCACATGTTAGTGATTACATGATGCTGCTCAGTGAGAGAGCTGGATCAAGCCTCTGCTTGCACAGGTTACTACTATTATTGATTATACAGTATTTATGTGACATACATATCCCAGTAATGTGTAGGTCTGCAGATGTGAAATAATCATTTAAAAACACATGTCATCATGATCACATGTTGTTTACTTTGTGAACATGTAGAAGCTTAGGCTGGTGGAAATGTATGGTGGCCCTGAGGTGCCAAATGCATACATAAATTGCTTTTTACAAAAAACAAAACAAAAACTCATGAAAATACAGGTGCTACTTCATGAGATATTCTCACTGGTCACTTCATTAGGTACACCTTATTGGATTGGGTCTCTTTTTATCTTTGTAGCTGCCTTAATTGTTTGTGGTACACCCACCCAACAAGTTGCTGGAGACACTCCTCAGAGATTTTGGTCCGTACTAACACAATAGGATCCCATAGTTGATGCAGACTTGTCTGCTGCACATGCATGATGTGAATTTCCAGAGATGCTCTGTTGGACTGAGAGCTGGTGATTGTCAAGGCCATTTGAGCACAGTGAACTCATTGTTATGTTTAAGAAACCAGTTTGAGATGATCTGAGCTTTGTGACATGCATGGTGCCATCCTGTTGGAAGCAGCCTTCAGAAGATGGGTACACTGATCATAAAGAGATACTCAGGTATGTTTTGGTGTTTAAATGATGCACAGTTGGTACTAAGGAGCCCACAGTGTGCTGAGAAAGTATCCCTCACACCATTAAATTACCACCAGTCTGAACCGTTGATTCAAGACACGATGGCAATACTTTAGCTTTCTGATCTTAGAATGTTTTTCAGTCTATTATTGTCTGCTTTTAGCGAGCCTGTATGAAATACAACCTCAGTTTTCTGTAATTAGCTGATGTACCTAAGTGGCCGAAGAGTCTATATTAATCTTGTTCAAAGTAGTGAACCTACCAGCAGACTGTCATTTCCTTCCTCATAAGAGGTGCCACTAGTATGACTGAAAACAATAGACTGCGTGGCACAAGCTGAAATTGAAATGCTCCTCTTAAAAAAGACCAAACAAAACCCATTTCTTCTGCAATACTATAATGCTTCTATAATAATTCAGTTTTTTTATTAAACCTGCACACTATCATTGTATAAAATATCACAGGATCGCTCCAACGCTGAACTAAAACCAGAGGATGAAACAGTGAAGAGGCAGCTGCAGCCACACTGGGTGTTGGACACAGATTTTGCACTTCGCACTCAGCCGAGACTCAACCTGATGCCTCTCTCGTTCATCCTATTTCCCACAATCCTGCCGCACATGGAGCTGGCAATCCTTGCACTCTGCTCCACACACACACACACACACACACACGCACGCAGTATATAAGTGAACGTGTAAACTTTGCTTACATAAATGGGTCTGCACTGTGACGTAGCTGTCATCACAGACACATTAAGCTGCAGTATGTAAACAGCAGAGGAGAGCAGAACTTTTCTGTCTCTTAGACACACACACTTGAACACTTAATGTCCTTCTATGACTCACTGCACTTCTCCAGCCATAAAATGTCATGACCATTTATGTTCACAAAGACCAAACGCTCTGCTGCAGCGCTTCAGTGCAGCACGTTTGAGCCAACAAAGTGGCTGCACTCTTATTTAAAGAGCTTCACCCTCCAAGCTTCAATATTTAGCAGTATTTCTTACACACACACACACACACACACACACACGAGCAGTTTTAAAAGTGTTCATTAATCTAGCTTTCAAATAGAAGTTTCAAAAGTAAGTTATGTTGCGGTTGTGCTGTCAGAATGAATTTTTATGTTTTTTTAATTTGTTATTTTTCAAAACATGTGTTAGATACGTTTGACACCAGCGTGCCTGTTGTATTCATCCAGCCAAATTTTTTTAGCACCTACATAAATTTACCTCTCAAATCAAGTCACATACATTTTGTTAAAAGCCTTTTCAATTTGTGTGAGAATCAATCAAAAAGGGGCAGTCGTTAACCTAACCGGTGTCTTGGTGATTTTTAGGAGGCCAACAATGCTGCTGTGTAAATTGTAGATGTATGAGCTATACGGCTGTGCTTCAAAAACAACACATTTTCACATACAAAAAAATGAAATATGTAGTGCTCCTGTATAGGCTGAGATAAAGTGTAGAAATAGCAGAAATCGCTGAAGCACTAAAAGACCAGGAGAAACTGCCCATTTTAGAAAGACAGTTTCTTAGGTTTTCACAGGAAAGCAAAGAAACTATAAAGCTCCAGTATTAAATCAGCCAATGTGGTTTTTCTCTTATTAGCCAACAGTGATTAAAGTCCAGCTTTTAAAGTTTGGTAGCTAAAGAGGGAGCCTCAATAGTCTGAAGCTGAAGACGACAACTATTTGACAAGGGATAAGACAAAGACGCGTACATATAAACATCTTTCTGCCCCTGTTGGATTCAAACTATCATACTGTAACAGTGCTAGGTTAATGCAGTGTTAAAGAGTCGGAGTTAACGTTTGGTAAAACTTTGTGCTATGGCGCTCATTTTCTATTTGTTTAATACATAGTTGTCATACAATTATAATGCCCTACTAAGCATAATCATGTTCTATGCACACCCTCTGGGCCATTAACTAAATAGAAACTTCACCATCGAGCCAGAAACAGTCATAGAGACTGAAATTGGAGCTCTTAATGCTTGTAGTTTAGTTGCATAAAAATAGGCTGCGTTTTTTTTTTTTAAGCGCTATTAAAGGAAATATCTACTCTCACAGTTCCTCCACCTTAAAAGGCCCAGACGGAGCAAAGCATGGTAACATTGTATTCTATGAAGGAAAACTCTTATTTAATGGCCAAATAGAGAAAGCAATTAATATGGGATTGATAGTGAGTTTAATAAAGAATGAATAGGCAACTAATAAGCAATGAGGTAATGGTGAATATGTTGATCTTAATATTTTAGATCAACATATTCACCATTATAAAAACATTTTAAAACATAGCTCAGCGTTTTTGTCTTTTTCCAAAACAAATGCTCACAGACCGAAGAACAACGTCAGTGTGTTTTGTTTGTTCATGGCAGTTTGTGTTTCACATTTTTAAGTAATGAGCTTTAGACGTAGGCACGGGAAGTCTCATAATGAGCCGAGAAAGATGTCTGCAAAGAACTTCACACCCGACACTTAGAAAAAGTGAAACCTTTTCAGTCGGATACCTTTTATTATTGTGAGTATTTCAGCAGCTTTGACAGACAAAAATACAACTTATTATTACGTGTGTATTTTTTCTTTTTTTAAGATAGTTTTTTTTTGGTTGGGGGGGGGGGGAGAACTAAGTCTAGGAAAAATGGGCCAAAATAAAGCAGACGTAAAGTAAAACATTCCTCTTTAAGAAGACAGCTCTGTTAAAAATCTAATTTCAAGTCTGAATCGCTCATTCGTGGAGGCAACTAGCTGTGTTTCAGGAAACCAAACAAATCAAAACATTGTTTTAAATTAAAAAGAAAAAAAACAAACATCCTGAAATGAATAAATGCACCTTCAGACCGATTTAATGTTCCGAATCCACAGACACCAAAAACTATCCTTTTGTGCTGTGCCGAAGCATGTGCTGTTAGAAAAGTCACTCCCCCTAAAGTAGCCGCACAAGCGTGAGGCATGGGCACATGAACAGATAGTCTTTGTGCGTCCACGGAAAATAAAATAAAATAAAATTACATTAGATGGCAGATTAGAAAATTCACATAAAGACACACACACACACTTAAGTAATCAGGCAGCTTTACGGTGCCCTAATTTTCCTCTTTTCTCAGAGTGGATGTTTATTTCCACTGTCTCTACTCGTCGGCTCAACTTTTCTCTCACAGTTCTGATTGTTGTATTTACATTGCCTCAGTTTTAAAAGTGCAGCACATGTTAAGGAGCTATTTACACATAATTAAAAAAAATAAAATAAATGGGAATGGGTGCGGGCGGGGAGGAACAGACTGGTGTCAAAGCCATGGAAATTCACACTTTACTTGTAAAGAAATGCTTGTTCTGACTGAGACATACACTCATTCAACTGAATCACTGCAAAATCATTCAAAGTTCTGTAGAAAATAGTTATGTGTTCCCATTCTTGCACAATATACACTGTACACGCTGCGAGGACGAGCAGGAACATGATTCGTCGCTCCCCTCTGAATATGAAAGCGCTGGATTACAAATCGAATTTCAGCGCAGTGCAAAGTAAGACATTCCTCTGAAGATACGACATTCAGCGTTTCCCCATGCCTACAGGTCTGAGTGAAGCTCACTGACGAAAAGCTGGGATGCTTTTTTTAATTGAAACTTGAACAACAGAAGCAGGTTTCTGGGAATGGTTTTCTGTAGGCACGACCAAAGTTAGAAATCTCATCTTCTTGCTGTCTCACACAAACACACAAAGGTGCGCATTTTATCCTTCTTAGCGCTGCAAACGTGTGAATTGTCCGCAATTAAAAGTGGAAAACAAAACAGATGACGAGTGTGTAAAAATGCGTTTTCTCAGAGTCGTCAAAGACTCGGGATTGTTTTATTTGTATAAGTCTGAAGTCACGCGGTGGCTCGTGAAAAGGGAGCCCCCATTGTAGTTTAAAAAAAAAAAATCATGTTCTTTTCCTTCTCATTTTGCGAGACTTGTAGGGTCTTCGAGAGTGGCGGTCTAGCTGGTGCTGACTTTGAGGTTCTTCAGTCGGTGAAGCAGCGAGTCCTTCTCCATCTGAGCCTCAGCCAGCGCCATCTTTGCCCGGGAAAGCTCCACCTTTAAACACTCATTCTCTTCGATCAGCATCTGAAAGAAGAAATAAATAAACATCACAATCTGCCCCACATACAGAATATGGAACATTTCATCCTTCATTGACCGCTGACATTCTCAGCAGTTCAGTTGCTGTTAATCAGCCAGCTCCAACCATTCCAGTCTCAGTTTCCCTACAGGTATGAAGTCATTCAGGTGTCTCATCGGTAGGCTTATTATACCCTCCCAGGGATCGCTGCTTATACGAAAACTTAAGAGAAATACTGCTTCTTTGGAAAGTTGGGCTGAACAGAAAACATAACGACTGCAGCAAGTTTTACCACAAAGAGGAAGAAGAACAAGCAACGGCTACAGTGAACAGTTTCAGGGGCTTTTCGTGTCTGATTCCACTGAACTATAGTGTGGCTTTTGCACATAATGACTTCTGTCTTTTAGCCGTGACCAAAAAGCCAGATGAGACAATAGGTCTTAGCTGCCTACAGTATGATGTAAAATTCTTGAGTCATTTCTCATTTCTTTTTATTGTGCTTGCAAAGAGACAGATTTTGTGGTAATATTTCAAAGCAGTCTTAATCAATAGAAGAAATGGACAGAGACCATTTAGACTCTTTGTTACTAACATCCAGTTTCAAAAACACAATTTGTTCATCAACAGTAGCTTTGCACCTACAGGGTGATCCCCAGAGAGCTATTAGCTAAAAGCTCAGTGTATCTCAGCACAGTGTGCAGTGTGTCTTTAAAAAAATTGGAGGAACTTGAAAAAGTGGAGGACAAAAGGGGAAGAAAAAAAAAAAAGCTATCTATATATGAAAGTCATCATCTCCTTAAGAAATAGGAAAATATCCAGTCAAAACCTGAAACAGGACCTGAGAGATGCATCTGACCCTTCAGCTGATCCATCTACTGTTCACTGACGCTTCATCAGAAATGGTCTCACCATCCAATATCTGTATCTGGAAAGCACCTGATTGGCAGTGGGTTCAGACTGGCCTCCTCAGAGCCTGGACCTTACCAGGACAGCTTCATCCATCAGGCTATCAGGAAGCTAAACTCCCTCCCGATTCTGACCCCCTCTCCCCTCTTCTCCACCACGGTCTCACTGAACTCTGTCACACACACACACACACACACACACACACACTCACTCTCTGACGCACTCACTGGCCTGCTCCAGTCACTTTGTGGAGCATTGGACTGCCATTACCTCATAAGACTTTGTTGTTACACTATCTCTTACCGTACACTACTAAATCTCCATTTGCACTATTTGCCTATTTTGCACCACTATGCCTTCTTACTTGAATATTGTATATTGTATATTGCATAGCTTTTTTTTTGTTATACGTAAAATTGTATTGTATTTATTTAAATTTTTACTTTTTAATTATTTTATTTGCATTTTTCTAATCACTAGGGTTTGAGAGTAACGCAATTTCTATTCTGTGTATGTCCTGTACATGTGGCAGAATTGACAAATAAAGTTGACTTGACTTGACTTGACCATTACTGACGCAACATGGGATCATTTTGACAAAGAACAAAACAAAAGGCAGCTAATATCCAAGCAAGAACTTTGAATGTCCTTCAAGAAGCCTGGAGAACTATTTGTGAAGACTACTTAAAGAAATTACAAGAAAGTTTGCTTAAGAGAGTTCAGGCTGTGCTGAAGAATAAAGGTGGTCAATAAATTGCTGCACCTAATTTCCATTTTTCCAGCAAAAATAAATGCAGAGAGGCTCAAGACTTTAAACAGTATTGTAATTCCAAACAGACCCTCGCCGTGGGATAAAGTTTAAAAGGTAATTTAGCTATTTTGGTGGCAATGAATAAGCATCGAGTAGATTGTAGATCTGGCTGAAAATGCAATGCTTTTCCTAAGTTTCTAAATATCACTCCCACTGTGAAACAAGCTCAAGCCAAACACAGAACTGGAATAGCTTTACCAAAGCAAAACCTGGCACACCATGCTTCAGCCTCCAGAATGATCAGAAAGAAACAACATTCTCATTTGGAGCTGTTTGTAGGAGAAAATGACAAAGAAGAAGAACAAAAACATGAACATCAACACTGTTTGCACATGTGGTGTTTGTTTATTTTTGCCTCTATGCTCTCTTTCCACTGTGTTTTGCCGTATTTCTCACCTTCTCCTTGTCAGATGGAGGGGGGCTTGTAGGCGGAGCCTGAGTCTGCGTCGCCTTTGAAACACCACAGATGCCGCCCACAGTCTCAGGGACTGGACTCAGAGAGCTGTCAATCACTGAGGCCGCTTGCTTGGGTTTGGCCTCTCCTGCTCTATCCACTGCGAGGAAAAAGAGAGAGGGAGAAGAGGAGGGAGTTCGGATGTGTGGATGCAGCGAGCGTGGACTTTAAAAAGCCACTTAATAGGTCATCTTATATAACTGCAGTGAATCAGCGCTGGAGTGGAGGTGGAAATATCTGGCAGATGAAAATGCGTGCACGTTTGTCACCTCCTATAGAGAAAGACCCGTCGTCTCTTCTGTGTACGATGAGGCTGTCGATGTGCAGCATGACCGGCGAGGGCTCCGAGTTGGGATTATCACGAGGGTCATCATCCTGCAGGAGACACAGCACATGTTGTTGGGACTGAGTGTACCAGAGACAGAATGAGGGAGACGTTTAGTCCAAATCCATTTTCTCAAATCAGTTCCACAGCAAAGCTGCTTGACCATGAAAGAACCAAACAGAGAGTAGAAAGGCCTTTTCTTTCTGTGTCATTAAACCTTTAGTTCAAATCCAAATGCCAATTAGGCCACTGTTCAAAATATTTAACTTGATAACAAGAGAGTGCTTTAGTCTGAGGCAGTGAGTTATGGGCTCCATTAGTAAAACTGGATTTGAAGCAATGAGACAAATTTCCCACTGAAACAGTTCTGTTGGTGTTCTGCAACAGTAACCTCGGGGTAAAACACAAACTTTGCAAAGTACAAAACTGAAATAAGTCTTTTCACCTTTAAATCAATGTGTGTGTCCCTGATGCTGATCTCCATGGGCAGCACCTGGGAGGCCGAGTCGTCCTCCAGGAAAAGGGAAAGGTTGCGGAGCGAGGACATCATGAAGCTCGCCGTGTAATCGTGAAGCTGCAGCTGGAGGAAACCGTTACGTTCAGCCAACGGGGAGTGGGCGGCGGCCCAGGGCCCGCTTTCCAGCCGAGCCCGGACCGCCGGACCGTGAAGGCCCTGGATGGATGCAGAGCTGGTCTCGCCGCCAGCTGGGAAGGAAGACATGTAAGCTGTTAACATCAACGCTACATTTGTGAAGCTTGGAGATAAGACAAGTCAGCTTAAACACACCCGACATTAAAATCCACCCAACATGAAATAAGGCTGGTGTGTCTTTTGAAAGTGTCCAGGAATCTGACAAGAAGAAAATTTCACTTCTTGTCTAATTCAAGATTTGGACCGTTTTAATCTCTCTGTGTAATCAGGTCAAACCATCAGCTGATATTAGCTGACTGCAAACTTTTATCTCGAGATGTTTTTGAACCTACTATGAACACTGGTCTCAAATTTATGTCAGAGAAAAAAAGATGGTGCCAAAATCTCTCTTTTTTTCCTTTTTCATTCCCTTTTCTCAACATCAGTGTAGAGTCACTTTATTAGGTACACCTTGCTAGTACTTGGTTTGATCCGCTTTTGGCTTCAGAAACAACTTAACTCTTCATGGCACAGATTCAACGAGGTGCAGGAAACATTCCTCTGAGATTTTGGTTCATACTGACATGACAGCATCAAACAGCTGCTGCAGATTTATCCAGTGGATGGAAGTAGGAGATATCTGAGTAAAGGACACTCATTTTCATGCTCAAGAAACCAGTTTAAAATGAGTTTTGTGACATTGCATGTTATCCTGCTGCAAGCAGTCATCAAACAGTCGGTACAATATGGGCAGACATAGTCGGCAACAATACTCAGGAAGGCTGTGGTGTTTAAATGATGCTCGGTTGATACTATGGGGTCCAAAGTGCACCAGAAAAACCCACTATTATCCCAAACAATTACTCTACCCGCAGCTGTTGATACAAGGCAGGATGGATCCATGCTTTCTTGCTGTTTAAGCTAATTCTCATCCTGCCATCCGAATGCTGGGGCTGAAAAATCAAGAAGCATCAGACTCTTTGGGTGCTACCATTCACGTGGATGTCACTTACCACCCACCAAAACACTGCAGCAGACCAAGCACACCATGTCACACTACCAAAAACTGCTCAGGAACCACTAAAAGAATGTCACAAAGAGCTTTGGGCACTGAACCTCGAATTATCTTCAACCAAATCTGAGCATCGGTGATTTCCACAGAGGTGTCACCCCGCAAACTACATCATGAAAAGGATCCACTGCTAACACCCACCAGGTGGGACTATACACTATTAGGCACTATTGAGCAGGGCATTTAAGACATTAATAAAGTTTAATATGCTCACATTGTTGTCACGGTGAAGTTTAAGGACGTTCCTTACTTCTTAAAATGTGTCAAAAACATCTCGAGGTCATCACGGTTACTTCTTCTAAATAAAGGGTGAATTTTAATATCAGGTTTACACAAGCTCAAAGTAAGAGGTGGGATGAATGAAAAGACAGAGGAAGAATAACATCAGAAAGACGAGTGGGAGACGGACTTGAACAGAAAGTTAAAAAGAAAGAAAGAACGAAAGAAAAGAAGCCGGAAGGATTTAAGAAGGTGGGCTGAAGGAGATCTTTTACAGTCCCATCGGCTCTTTCCAGCTGTAATGTTTAATTATTTCCAAAGCCTGGGGACTTGAGGGTTTGGTGGAAAATACAAGCAAAAGTTTTCATTTAATACTTTTTTATTTATTATATGAATAAAACACCTAGCACATCTAAGCTCCAAGGAGCTGAAAAGAAAAAGGTTTGCTGGTGTACTAATGAAAAAAAGAGTTTCACCCCTGAAAGACTTGAATATGACTACAGGAACTACAAAATGTGACTGTAAGAATCCTATTTTTTTGCTGGGTTTTTTTTGAGAAACAGAAGTAAAGAAGACAAAAAAATGAGTACAGAGAGAAAGAAGACGTGAAGTGAGAAAAGTCTCAAGGAGTCGTCAACGTCAGCACACAAAAGGGGGACATTCACTGGGCAAGCGCACAAATACAGACAAGCTTTTGAACAGGTGAGAGAGTCGCAATAGGAACACAAGGCATGAAAATGGCCACTTAAAGAAATCACTCTTTTTATTATGACAGCGAGAAGCGCGTCGCTTCCCTTTCAAACGCTCTCTAAAGGACAGTCAGGAGAAGGTTAATACTGTAGGGCAACTGCACGCCTAGCAAAAACACTCAAAGACACGCGCGCACACACACACACACACACACACACACACACACACACACACACACACACACACACACAGAATTCTGTCAGCTTTTCCTCAGATAAAATTGCATATTCTCTCAATCCTGAGCAGCCAGGGTTGAGGCGAAGAGAAGGAAGATGGGAGTGGGTGAGGAGAGAGAGCGAGGAAGCCGGCAGCCAAGAACTGAATGACTGTGATAAGACAGGGAGGGGAGGGGAAATGGCCTACAGAGGGAGAGAGATGAAGGAAAGGAAAGGTGAAGGAAAGGGAGGGGTGAATGACAGAGGATTAGTAGGAAGATGGAGTAGGACCTGGAGGGAAGAGTGAAAAGGAAGGTGGAGGGAAACAAAGAAGGAAGAGGGGGGGAGGTAGGATAGCTTTTGTGAGAGGAGGCGAGGGGTAAAGCTGGCATTTCTCTCATTGCCTGAATCACTGGACTGAAACTGCAAAGTCTGCTGCAGTGGAGAGATGAGGTAGTAGGAGGGAAAAAGAAAAAAAAACAGGGGAGGATGGAGAGAGAGGGTGAAAAAGGAAGGATGGGAGGATTTGGGGTTAAAGCTGTCAGCACAAAAAGTAGCTGTTACCCTAAATATGGCACGAATGTGCGTAGATTTGAAGGTTGCAGGCCTAATGTTGCAAATAATGGGACCACTCACTCCATTACGGTCACATTTATCCTCTGTTAAGTGCCACACACACACACACACGCACACACACAATACCACATCAGCACCCCGTGCTGCTGCTGCTGCTGCTAAAAAAAAAAAAAAAAGGAGCACCACACACTCCTCATGCGTTGCAACACACGCCGTCTGCATCTGCAGCGCATGCCACTGAGCAAGTCCTGCAAACCGTAACACACACACACACACAAACAAACAAAGAAACACGTACACAGATGGAAAAAGAGGCACGAATGCAAGCATGCACGCTAGGCTACAGATGGCGCATTAACACGCAGCAGTTACCTTGGCTGCTTTGTGCAGGTATTGGTACTGAACACACCATACCTGTGGGGAGTTATGGAGGGTAAATAAAAAAGGTGAAGGGGGTGGTTGGTAGTGGTGGGCTGTTAGTGTGCGAGTGTGTGTGTGTGTGTGTGTGTGCACTTGAGAAGATAAGTGGATTCAGACTCAGGCTGCATTCATCTACCAATCATCACACAGGGATGTGCCATGAAATGTCTGGCTTTGTCCCAGAAACTCCACCAAGGATGGCAATTCATTCTCAAATCTGAGAAGCACTCAAAGCCTTAAATGATCAATAAATCACTGCTGTAACTGAGAACAAACGTCTTTTTCCCCCCAACACTCTCTATATATCACCTTCCTGCTTTCACTGGCATCTGCTGAGAGAGAAATGTGGATGTCCTGATGTAAGCTGCTGTTCACCCCATCATTTCAAATGTGAACAACATTTTTTTTTAATGTCAGGTGTCGCCTCAGTATCCTGATGGTCTTTTCCAGGACCTTTATCACATGTTCCTTCCTCTCCCTGTCCTAATGATCCCTCTTACTCTCTGAAACACTCCACCCTCCACCTCCTAAAAAAAAAAAAAAAAAAAAAAAAAAGGATAAAAAGCCACAAAAAAAAAGCTGTAGCTGGATTGAGTCTAAATCCATTAACAAACACAGGTGCACACAATTTTACGTATTAGCACTGGTTTTGCTAATTATCAATTGACAATGTGGCAATATTCATGTGATAGTTTGGCATTTGTAACATTTAAATAAAAAAACACTCAAAAATAATTAGAGCTCACATGAAAAGCTGTTTGTCTCATGCTCATTCTCAGACAAAACTTTAAAACATGCGCGTAGCCGACTTGCATTTCTTACCCAGGCTGCGGTTGCTGAGGTACTGTCTGAGGCTGACATTTCCCAGCTGGCTGGGTGTGACCCGGCCCACCTCCAGAGCCACGGCTGTGCTCTCGCCCATGGCCTCCATGCCCACACACACCGACTGCACCTTCAACACCAGCACTGACACCTGGAGGTGAGGAATACATATTTAAAAATCGAATAAGCTGCGCATGCTGGCTTTTTATTGTTCATCCCAAAACCACTGTTTCTTACTGTATCTTTGGTGGGCTCATCAATGCTCTGTGATGCTGCGCTGGCAGAGTCGGGGGACTCTCCCCCCTCGTGCTCCTGACCAGTCGCTGCCTCGATGGCGCTCTCTGCGGTGCTTTGTTCACTGATGACGTCCTTGAAGCCTGAGATGGACACGTCGTCTGCAAAGTACATAAAGGAATACAAATGTGACACACACAGACAAATAAACACATGTATGATCATGATAAAGAGAACCATACACCCTCTGATGAACTCTAACGTTTTACATAACACATAATAAAAAGGATCTGTTATAAACTAAGTGCATGTCGTGATTCAATAGTTTGCAGAACCACCTACAAGAGCAATAACTGAGCTCACCTTTTTCTGTCCAACTTAATCAGTGTCTCAAAGTCCTTAAGAAGGAATTTTGGCAACTCCTTTTTAACAACACTGCTACTTTAGTTCATTGAAGTTTGCAGGCATTCGTTAATGCACAGCTCTCTTAAGGTCCCACCACAGCAGCTCAATCAGGTTGAGGCCACTGCAGCACCTTTATTCTTTTCTTTTGCAGCAATTCTGTTGTAAATTAGCTACTTTGCCTGGAATCATCGTCTTGTAGCATGATCCAATTTGGGCCAAGCTTTAGCTGGACTCAATGACTGCAAAAGGTGCCCATGTCCTATGGTTGCAAAACATGCCCAAATCATCGCCCAGCAGTTGTGCTGATATGCTGTGTCAGGCTTTCTCCAAATATAGGGCTGTGAATCATGTCCAAACACCTCCACTCTGGTCTCATCTGTCTAAAGGACACTGTTGCAGAAGTCTTGTGGTTTGTGTAAGCTGTGCTGCCATGTTCTTTTTAGAGAGAAGAGGCTTTGTCCTGACAACCTTTCCAAACGCGCCGTACTTGTTCAGTCTTTTTTTCTAGCTATGCTGTCATGAACTTGAAATTTTAAGACATGAACCTGTCTTGTGACAGGCCTGTAGTGTCTGAAGTGCAGTTCTTGGGCTTTTACAGTTTATCTGAGCATTGCAGGGGTCTGAACTTCTGGTGAATTTGTTACATCATCCACTCCTGGGAAGATTGGCAACTGTGTTGAATGTTTCCCACTTCTAAATAGTCACTCAGTGTATGATGATGGACTTCAGACTGTTTGAAAAAAATGCCCAAAACCCTTCCCAGTTTACCAAAACCTCAGCTTTTACAAGTGGATCTGATTAACAGCACCTGCCTACTATTTACCCTCTTAATCCCTGTGGAAGCCTTAAGGCTGTAGTTATTTTTTCCACACGCAGCTTCTGCATTGTTGGCCTAAATTTTGTTGATCCAGTATAGTATATCATGTTTTGTATTCATTAGTGTAACTTTTTCCTTTCTCATGTAATCCAGTTCACCAATGCACAACCAGCACAATGCTGCCACCTTAAGGCCAAACAGCAAGCTGCAACTACACCTACACAAATCATTAAATCTTGATCCCTGCGGAGATATGCTCTACTCCATGAAACACATAAGAAGTCCAAAGGTCAGGATAAAATGGTGGAGCTTAGTGCAACTACACGATATTTTTACCTCTTTCCAGCAGGCTGTAAGTGTCTCCATCCTCCATCAGGTAGCTATCTATGGAGATGTTGTCCAGGGACTGCAGAGAGGGGCTCTTCTTCATATTTTTATAGGACACAGAGAAACTGGACTGGGAGCGATCCCGCATCAAACGACCACTACAACACACACACATACACGGGCGCATGAGGAGGTGTGACAGTAGTGACCATAATCACCCCGATCACTCTGTTTCTGCTTGAGGTACAATTTTCATGCATGCAATTAATTCTAAGTTATGACAAATTTATGACAGACTGAGTAACAGTGACATAAAAAAGGAGTCCAGTGAAACTATTTCATCACATCTGATAGGAGTTTGTGTTATGCCGACACTAGCCGACACCACAGTGCTCTCTCTGAGCTGACAGAGCCTACTCGACAAGTCATGAATTAAATATCGCTTCATTCCTTTGTGTAGTGTTGTTTAAGGTCACGTAAGAACCAAGTGTGCTAGCCTCACCAGAGCGCCAGAAATAATCTCAAGAAAAATTCAGATCAGACAAAAAAATAAAAGCTGCTCCCGACAGACTGAGAACACAAGGCGGGGGGGGGGGGGGGGGGGGGGGGGGGGGACTGTCACAAAGGAAGAGCTTCCCATTTCATCTCGACCATGAAGGGTTAACAAATAGACAGCAAACAGAGGGGAGAAAAATAACACATACAGACATGCACTCATGCAAATGCATGCCCACAGAGGATGCACATATACACATTTGCATTTGTACTCATCCACAGACTGCAAGCAGGAGGACACACACACAGGGTACATGTACACCCTCATTAGCACAGCTAGTCACAGATCCAGTGGCTTACATGTTGGACATGGAATAAAGGGAGGTGGATCTGCTGGAGTTTGAGGAGCTGAGGAGATCAGATACCACAGACAAACTTCCTTTCCTTGATAGAGAGAAAACACACACACACACGCACACCTCGCATGGGTCAAAGCAAAGGTCAAGAGGCAGAAAAGGAAATGAATGAGTTAAAACACAGAACATCCAAATGTCGACAGACGGCAGATGAGAAAACACATGTAAGAAAAGACAGCAGCTTGTGGCTGGCCAACATTCAGAAAGTGAGACAGGTGATGTGAGAAGACTGAACATTCAGACTGACGAGCACTCATGTGGGAATTCGACACACAGCTCTTGTGTTCAGGAATAGACATGAAATTAGTGAGAGAAAGACTCATGTAGGTCAATGACAGCGAGGCACAGAGGTCTTTCTGAAAAAGCTGTCTGGATCATTTAACAAAAGTCTGACAACTGTGACATACGATCACTTCTCTGGATTCAGCACCGCAACGCTATTTAAACTGGGTGCAAATCATCTAGTAGAAAATATGTTTGCTGGTTTACTTATAAAATCTAATAGATATTTGATTTTTTTGACATTATGTTTGCAGCTAAGGGTGTACTCAGCACTTAGTACCGTTGTCTTATCCTGTGCCTACACACTCCTGCTCCCCATATTTTACTCCATTGCTTTTCTCTCTTATAAAAGGCACAACTAGTTTCATATGACGGTCACCTACGGAACCACTTTAACCTTTTACATGCAACTAAAATAGTTGGGCAAAAAAAAGGGATTGTTTAGCCTTTTTCCTACATAAATAACTTTATCAATTCATTAACTAACAACCCTGCTGTCAATTAATTTTCTGTCAGCTAAATCAAGTCATCAGCTGAACATTTCTGGACTACTTATTGAAGGCTGAACTAGTCTGGAAGTGGTTTAAGTGGTATGTTTCAAGCTTTAAAGATCATATGGAAATTAAGATTTCCGCTTCAAACATTAAGATTGTTTGAGTTTGTTTATCCCCCCCCTCAATTACACATTTGATTACTCTTCCTCGTCTCACCCAAACTGGTCAGTGTAGATGTCTGCTCATCCCTAAAGGTGATCGTGCTTTTGCTGTAGCTGCTCCAAAGTTGTGGAATGATCTGCCCTTGCATGTTAGGCAGGCCTCTTCTCTCTCCGAATTTAAAAGTCTTCTTAAAACATATTTATTCGCTGAAGCCTTTGGCATTGATTAGAGGGGTTGACTCAATTTGTTTTAACATGTTTCAATTTATTGTATCTATTTATTTTATCGTATCTCATTTTAATTTTCTTTACGTATGCTATTAACATGTACAGCACTTTGTGAAACTCTGGTTTTATGTTAAAGTGCTTTAGAAATAAAGTTGGTATGGTATGGTATGGTATCCCTGAGCCTGGTTCTGCTGAATGTTTCTTCCTGTTAAAAGGGAGTTTTTCCCTCCCACTGTCACCAAAGTGCTTGCACATAGGGTGTTCATATGACTGTTGGGGTTTTCTCTGTTGTATTATTGTACAATCGACCCCACAATATAAAGCGCCTTGAGGCAACTGCTGCTGTTATTTGGGCGTTGTATAAATAAAATTGAATCAAAACTTTTTCGAACTCCACAAATAAAAAAGAAACATATCCCAATTTAAAGTTGCCTGTTGTCACTTTCAAGGGCCTATTTTTGTGTTTCTCAGTTATATTTGGATTACTCCATGGAAGCCATGATCTGATCTGCAAATGCATATTTGCAATTTCGCAGTTTCCTCCCTGGTGACGAGAGCTCCGTTTCCAACTACAAGCGCACTCTTCAGCACAGAAGAGAACAGAGTATCCAAATTGAAGGAAACACTTCAAGACTAACACAACCGGGGGCATCCTTTTCTTAATAAAGAGTCCTGCTGTAACATCTTAACGCCTGAGAGAGAACGTCCTGAGCTGTCGTGCAGCCACACCAACACAATCCCCCCTCAGCCCTGTTCGTAACATTTGGCTCCCTGCAAAGTTACATTTAGGTTGTAGGGTCACTTTTAATAAATGAAAACCAGGGCAAATCTCAAATGCACATGAACGAGTAGTCAGATCAACCAGAGAGTGATCCAAACGCAGCAGGAGTGATGAAAGTGATGACACAAGGAGACGGCCTTTCAGGGGATATGTTTGTTTTTGTTTTTTTATGGGTGTGATTCTAGTCCTTGTATGGTAGCAAATTTGGGCTTTAGACCTTGGTTGGATAAAACAAGCATCTGTACAACATTAGTTAGGATGTTGACATTGTAATGGCCTCTTTAACATGCTTTCCCGACTGGAAAAGATTCTACAAAGATTAACTTGTTAATCAACAAAATCATCAGCAGACTAACCTTATTAAAATTATGCTTTGTTGAATCCTTAATATTTTTTTTGTTTCTCTCTTGGTGTTCAGCACTAACTTAATAATGCACTTACACAGCCTGTACTGCAAGCATCTGATTCCTGGTAGAGCGATTCCTCTTCTGCAAATGTGTGAAACTGAACTGTATAAACAAAACTAATTACTGGCTTATCTCAGCGGAGTCTAAATGTTGAAGCAGCACAGTTCTGCCTTAACGTATTAGTAATGACTCTGTTGTGGAAACTAATAGCATTCGTGAGACAAACTGAATACCTGGATATTGACTGAGGCATCTTTGCAGCCTTGTCTTTGTCACTCCAGTCTTTGCTGCTGAGTGGATCAGGCAGATGGTCACATGGTTGGCTTTTGGAGTCTAACCTAGATCCCATATCATCACCTCCAGACAACCCATCCATCAGCACCTCGCCACCTTCATCTGAACTCCCCCGCCCAGTCCTTTTAGCTGGAGTCCTCTCCTCCACTGACGTTTTGTGGTTCAAGTCGGGATGTGTAGTTGAAGTGGAAGCGGGAACGAGAGGTGCAGGAACCTGCATGGGTCCTCCCTCTAAGCCATGGCTACATAGCAGCTGGTCTACAGTGCAAGACTGCTTGGCTCTTCCACCTTCTGAGCCAGATCCTTCATTGCCTTTCTCTCCCCCGTCTCTCGCATCACTCGCAGGCTCCAGAGTTCCTCGGCTCTCTGAGGGCGACAGCTCCGAGCCTGGAGGAGATCCTGAACCCTCAGGCTGCGGAATGGGCTTCAGGAGCAGGGACACCTCTGCGCTTTTGAGCAGGAGGCCCAAACAGACGGTGAATGGCTGGCGATCTGCCGGATGGTGGGAAGGATCCTTGCGGTCTCTCTTGGAGCTCATCTTCTCCATATCCTGCTGTAGTGTCTGCTGCAGGGATTTGATGGTGCGCTGAAGCTGCATCAGAAACACATACTGCCGATGGCTTACCTAAACACATGCACAGAATAAAGGCGTTATTAAAGATGTATAAATGTGTTAATGCTGTGAAGCTTTTTTCAGGGGGTTGTTAACTATCAAAGGTTTATTGTTTAACTTCTTAACTTTCCTGTCTCTTTTCAATCTGTGATGTTTATTCTTTTTATCCCTGTAAAGGTAACAGGTCAGAACTGTTACCATTACCAATTAAGTAGATTTTCCTTCCTATTTAGGTTTCAAACCAACCAAAAGATATGGAATAAAAAAAAAGCAAATTAGATACAAAAGCCTTTATGAAAAAATACCTGAGCGCTCAGATGCTTCTGCACATGCACCAACACATGCACATCTGCATCTTTATCTGATGACAAAGAGGAGGATGAGGAGGGCAGACTGTCTAGTGAGAGGGGTTTATGGAGACCATTACTGGCTGGCAGTGCTGAATTGCTATTGTGAGGTGATGATGTCGTTGCATCAGTGCTGTAATACTCCTTTAATAATCGCTTCCTCTGTAAACGTGCGACAGCCTCCGCTGACGAGCTTCTGGACAGTCCTGGTCCAGCAGCACTCCTCAGCTTCTCCTGATGCTGGACGAGCTTTGCTGGCTGACACGCCCACACAGTTAGAGGGAAGGAGTCCACAAAGGGCTGGGGCCGCCCTTTACCTCCGCGGGTTCCTTCATAGTCCACCCAAAACTGGGCAAAGTGCAACGCCCAAAAGTCAGTGGCTGCAGGCATCTTGAGGGCGTCCGTGCCCATCGTGGGCACCACCAGGCCCCGATAAATGTCGTGCAACTTGGTGTCCTGTTCGTGAGCGTGGCGCTGGAAGACGGGATGGAGGATTGGTAAAGAGGATGAGGAGCGAGGGAAAGAGGAAAAAGATGAACAGAAGAAGGGTTCCTCTTCAAAGGCCTGCAGAAGGGCTTCAAGGTGGGATCGTGTACAGTTGGCCGGGTGTCGGGTGTTAGTGGCTGCCATTTCTGAAGTCTGAATTGAGATGGAGCGAGGCAGGTCAGCAGGCGAAGAAGAGTCCTGATCAGTGGGAATTACGAGCTAGTGGAGAAATAATAATAATTTTTTAAAAAAGGCATGAATCCGAGAAAATACAGTCCAAGCTTCAAACCAGGAAACGGCCTATCCCTCTGCAATCCTTCTTACCTTCAGCATGAGGCCGTCAACCCTGATGTCAACATGCTCGTCTGGTTTTTGAGAGTCATTGAGCTTGTAGATCTCCATGAACTGCTCCAGACTCTGCCTCAGGTCGAGGGCAAAGAGGTTGAGCCACACCAGGCTGCGAGGATCCAGGACCAGCTGAAGGGCATTGAGCTGAGCATAAAGGTTTGGACACGGAACTGGAGGAGCAGAAACATGATGGAAAAGATGGAAAGGTTACATGATATTTAGAAACACGTAGCAGAAAGTAATAAGACACTATACGCATTAAAAAAGAAGAAGGAAGGAATGGTACTTAATTTGCTAAATGTTATTTTCTTGGCTGCACACTCGAAGTCAGAAAAGTAAAAAACCTTTAGTGGCTCTCATAATGTGTGCTAATAGAGCTTGTGAGAAATCCATAAATGAATTAATTGGGTGATCCCTCATCCAGAGCACTGAGTGTAATTCAGAAAAATCAATGTTCTCTCAGCCACACAGGAGTCAATGACTAACCCCACAGCTCACCGATTGGACTAAATGGACTCGAAAGTGTGATGGGAGATAGAAAACCTACCATGAAGCAGAGCCCGGGTTTAGAAAAATTGTTATTTACACAGCGCACGATCAACTCATTTATTTGTGAGGTGAGAAAATAAATGTATCCTGAGTATCAAGGCACAAAAGTCTTACTAGGGTAGTCTTTTCCATCAGGGAAATAGTATTCTGTGAACTCTACATGGATGGCCGGCATCTCTGACGGAAGGTACAATGACTTCTTATTACAGGAGATCATGGTCTTGGGGCTGGAGCGGCGCTGGTCTGCTGTTGAGACCTGAAAAATGAATTAAAGGTAGTTGAGAAAATGTATACAGCCTCAGTGATTTCCTGCAGAAAAAGTCTGCAACATTACTGAACCTGATAGATGCTGAAGTCAGCCACCCTGAGAACAATTGAGCTGGACATGAGCTGAGCCTTGGGAGTCTGAGGCGGAGGAGGACTGAAGGAAGCGCTGGAAGACGTGTTTATCTTACCTGGAGGGAAAAGAAGAAGGTATGTGTAGGTAAAACAAGAGGAAATGACTAAAAACACAACAGCAGAGAGGGCGGCAAACAGTGTCACAACTCAGTTCTCCAATGAGAAACTTCTGTGCCTAGACAAAGGTGTGTATCACCGCACCAAACTGTGCGCAAACACACCGCGATACCTGGCTCCAGGCACCAGCAGCACTGCGCTGGAGGCTGTGCGTGTGGGCTCCAATCTAGTAGTGAGGAGTGTGTCTCACTAAGCCCTACTGCTCCTCCTCCCGCTCCTTCCTGACTTCCTAGAGAGCCATACACATCGTCCCTAAGGGACACTGGAGGACAGAAAACCCACAGGGGTGATGTGCTGTGGGTACAACAAAAATGCACCTAACACCTGTGTGTGAGCGTGTGTGCTTTTACCATGCTTTGGGGAACTGTGGGTGTGGCTCGGGCCTTGCTGGTCTCGAACTGTGCTCTTTAACATCTCCACGTTGGTCCTGAATTCATCCAGGAGGCTCCGTGCCCAGCTCTCTCTTGTCTTAGTGGCGTCGCTGTAGTGCATCCAGTGAGCGCAGCTGTCACCTATGAAGATTGAAATACAATTAATAAATTCTGTTTGTTTAAAGTAAACAGTGTTTATTTTGTTTGGCAGATTACTGATCTCAACAGCTGAATTCATACCTGCTCTGTGGAAAGGGTAGTAGTCCAAAGTAATGGAGCTAAAGGAAAGCTGCATGGCTCCACCGGTTATCCTTTTATTGACGACTATACACCAGAGGCAAAAAACAAGAGACCTCAAGTTGAAAACAATCATGCTTGTCATTTGTGTGCTTAATAAAGTAAACACGTAAAGCTGCACATGCGTTACCTTTGTCCTTAGCATGGATATCATCGCAGATGTGCAGGTCTAGGTGTGTGATCTGGAGATGGTGCGATGTCTCGCACACATCATAGGCGCTGAACAGCTTGGCCATGGTTGCACTCTGGTCAGCAGCTGAGGACGCCTGTTGGGTGCGAACCTGTTGGGCTGAAGGGGGCGGCGATGACACCTGGAGAACACAGAACGTTTTAAGTGTTGACGCTTTGCCCGTGTTATAAACGCTCTGATAGATCATCCTATTCTTGTCACTGATGAGGTTTTCAGTTCATTTCCTACAAGAGTGACTCATGAAGATTGATGAGTCCAATAAAAAAGATGAGCGGTGAAGTACTCGGTGTTTCCACCAGGTGGCATATAAGGCCAATTTACAGGAAACTGATTCATTACTGTAAAGTAAAGCTGCTGAGATATAGGAAGGTGTGAATATGAGTGGGCGATGGCTGTCTGTACATTTTGTGTCTCTGTGTGTGTGTAGAGAGCAGGAAAGTAGGACACTGACTGAAAGATGCTAAAAAGCAACAGTGAAAGACATACTGTGGGCACAAATAGGGCATCAGACGGGATTTTGACAAGCATGAGGACTAAATATTACACCATGGCTCATTCACACACAATTAGAGCATGAACAGGAAGAGGAGGAGGAAATGGGAAAAATGGAAAAATGGGGAGGGTGACAGAAAGAGGGGAAAAAAAGGTAAGAAAATATGATAAGCGTTCTCTATGCGTGGAAAACGTCACTGACTGGTACCTGGTCTTCTGTGGCCATGCTTTTCCTCTGCTGTGCAGACTTCTCCATAGCCTCACTGAGGGACTTGGCATACTGCACCATAGCTTTGAGCTGAGAGTCTGTCAGCACCCACAGGAGGTCATCCAAGATCAGAATCAGCTTGGAGGCCACCACGTTACAGTCTTTGATCTGAATCACACAGAAGAGTTGCTATAAACAAGCAATATGCAGGTGGAGGTTCGCCAAGAGTTTCCAGGAATGTAACATGACACCGAATTCACAAGAACATTTATCAGATTTAAAACAAACAAACAAACAAACCGAATACAGGTTTTTGCAGTTTAAGGAGCATCTGTATCTTTGTCCAATAGGAACTCAGCAGGCCAATTACTTTTGCTCAGCACACTAAAATCCCCTTTGTGTTGAAGAAACTGCATACTGGTTGCCATTTTGGCTGAAATAAACACCAGCTGTTTAATGAAGCACTGCTATTGGCCCTGCAGCCTGTGAGGCCACACAGAGGGGTCATTGTTCACAGTGGACAAGCCGATGTTGCCTAGAGTCTGGGTTTCAAGCCTGCTCCGTCAAATATCATAGCATGAATATCTGAAAGGGCACATGCGTGGTATCTAACCCGTCTCTTGAGAGTGACTCGGATCTTGGACTGGTTGGTGATGAGGCGGATGGGGGCGCTCAACATCTCGTGCTCGGCGCTCTGGATAGCGTCGGCCTCGATCCGGATCATCTGCCAGCTGATCTCTTTAAATGTCAGAATCTGAGCGAAAGAAAAAAGGGCAGTAAATGAGAACGTTGTGTGTCAAAATACCCTTATTTTGTTTAAAACTAACAAACACCGACCTCTCCTTTCTGGGGGTCCTGAATGCGAGTAAAGCGTAGGTCACCGATGCTCCAGCTGGTGTTGACGCTGTAGACCTGCAGCTGGGAGAGCTCAAAAGACGCGTTAAAGGCCTTGGCACTGATCCGGATGATAATGGAGTTGATTGATAAGGATATGCCCTCTACCACCTTCTCAGCAAAACCATATTCACTGTAAGATGCACAGAGAGGGGGGGGCAATAGATCATTAGTAGCCTGTCAGTCATCTGCGTCTTTCAACAAACAAAAACCTCACACATTATCTAAATAACCGCCATGTTTTGTATTCATTAATTTTTGAAGATAAGCTTTATTGATAGCTGTATAACAAGCAAAGTAAATATTAGTCTTATCTCTGAACTTTGATTTGTGACCTTTATGATCAGAAATAAACTCCCATCCCATTGTTAACTCATAAAAATGACCCTTTTTTAATACTAGTGGTTGAGTAATTAATATTTTTTAGAGTGGGAGGGTTCCGGTTTCAGTGCTAGTACTCTGACACTGTTTTAGCTGCCCCCCAGAGTCATTTGATTTATAGTGGTGTATGGTGACACAACAGAACTGTTTTAAAAATGTCTGTTTTTAATTAGTTTTGATTTTTTTTTGCCATTACTGGTCAGCACTATATATATATATATATATATATATATATATATATATATATATATATATATATATATATAGCATTAATTCACATTCAAAAGGCAAAAATAAAACAAGCAAAAACTGGACTGTTGAAAAGTTTGAAAGCACTTCATTGCTGCCTACACTGCTCATCCGACTCATCCCAATGAGTATAACAGAAAGAAAAGCCCACCTCTGTCCTGATGCTGTTGCAATGGGAGATGGGCCATTGGGTGGACGAGGCTCATCGCAGGTACTCATCTCCATCACCACTTTATCCAAAGTCTGAAAGAACAAGCAAGTCAAAGACTAGAATGTCATAGACATAGTAGCTCATCTGACTCATTATCGATCACAGTTCAGAAGTATATTGGTTGTCCTGTCAGGTCTTATCACTGATTGGTTGTACTGCACAATCTAATGAGAATAAAAATTCATTGAGAAAGACATTTGACAAACTTGAGCATGTTTTGAGTGAAGGCCATTAGGTGGTTATTTCAGTTTAGTTAAACTCGGAGCAGCATTACAGGCTGAGTGATTCTGCGATAAAGGTTTGGTAACCAGTTGGCGAAGGGACGGGTGCCTTAGTATGTCATGAGCTCAACAATCCTCTGGCTGCATGAGCTAAAATATGCAAAATAAGCAAACAGCCTTACTTTTATATAGTCTTTGTCAACGTATTAAAATTTGCCAATCCAACAATCGTCAGGAAGCGCTGGTGTGTATTTTATCTTTTCATACTTTGATGCTAGACCTGAATGTGTTAAATCTTGCCCCTGATAAATACCAAACACAGTATGATATGAAAAAGCTCAAATTAACACTAAAACTAATGAACCCCGAAGAGGAAATGCACATTAGAAAACACAAAAATGTTTCCTTGAGCCCAGAAAGTTCACAACGCTCAGAGCTGAAGGCGTCTAAAGGTTTTGTGTAGGCAGGTGTACTGTGTGTTCTTGTTGCTGGCTTTCACTGGCCCGTGTTCTGGGAATTGAAGCTACCTGGAGACTGGGAGTCTATCAACCTGACACCTGTGGCCTGCTCATTCAGGCGGAGGTCAGAGAAACACTGGCAGCCAGTGGAACAGACATAAACGAGCTTTTGGAAAAGTTCGGCACCAACACGAAGGCCAATTGACAGCATACTGAAGATAAAACGGGCTCAAGACGGGAAACTAAAGGTTCTCGTACGTCATATGTGCAAGTGCGTCAAAGGAAAGCTTCAGCAGTGCTTTAGGAAGCTTACTGACACATTTTGTTTGCCATTTCCTGCTCTTAACCTTCTAATAAAGTGTATCATATATCCTGGACATTCACTTATTGATTGAAAGTGGCACATCAACTTACCAAAGAGATCGGGTGAGTCTTCAACTTGGTCCATGGTATCTGTGGGTGAAAGCAGAGCAGCGTGTCAGCTTTGCAGCATTGCATGCTACACAGAACTAATCTTTACCTCACCCATTCAGATTTTTGGTTCACTGAACTGAAAAATGCAATTTCAATTAACAGGATGTACAAATCCAGCAGAGTAGAAAGAACAAAAACGTAATCGATGAGTAGTATAGACTGACTGGCAGCTCATTCATTCATCTCCAGAGCGTCATTAATCCTCGACATGCAGCCTCCTGATTCAAGTCAAATTATATAGCAAAACAGATTAAATGCTTATGTTCGGTTTCAGGGGGTTTTTTTTGTCACAGAGCGACTCCTTTTTGTCATAAATCAAGTAATGGGAAATACTCGGGATTTGTGCGTCTAATTCAATTAAATCCATTTCATTTGCCTTCCTTCTGGTTTTCAAAGACATCAGGGGGTTCTAGCTCATCTTTTAAACTACTGAGGCAGAAACATCTACTACAGTATGTGAAGTTACAAATGAGTCTTTGCCCGTCTAGATATCGATTGTGTAACTTTACTCAACAGGACCATTCAATGAAGCAACCTATTTTTACTCTAATTTGTGTATTGCGGCCTTTTAAAGGGAAGAGGTGAATGTGTGAGGCTTACTGTCTCCGTAGCAGGAAGATGCAAAGAACAGATGGGGATCTAACAAGTGAGGAAGTGAGATATGATTCTGCTTTGTTTTATTTTAAAAGCCGGTTTAATAGCAAACACAAAAATACCCAGCGAGCTACGTTAAGGCTGTAGTGAAGGTTTCAATTCACCAGCTCCATTGTTCACTCAGAAATCATATTCCCCTTACACTGACCCCAACTGACGGGACTTTTACAAGTAAAGACAAGGGAACAATGGTACATTGCATTTACAGCTGATCAGACATCGAAGTGGCAACCTTAAAGCAAATCGAAACAAGAAGAAAAGGCTTGAAAAATTATGCTATGAGCTGACGGTTCGGCTTTTTGAGGATAAGAGGGGAAGGTAGTCGGGTGGGGGAGGGAGGGCAGAGGTGGAAAATGGACCTTGGCCTGAATAAAAGTCCAGTCATGAAGAAAATTATACAGCTGCATTCACCGTTTCCAGGGTGTGTCAGAGGCTGCTCTTAGTCATGATACTTGGCTGATCACCATGACCGCATCGGAGTGTCAGACAGCTCCAGCAGAGAGTGCTTATGTAGTGCAAAGAGTCACTAGAGGTTACCAGTGTGCCTTCAACACTTGTATGATATGTTTTTAAGGCACACTGTTTGTATATACACATTGTGTGTTTATGGAGTATTCTAGGTATCCTTGACTTGAGTGCAAAATCTGCTTTGCACATCTATTTAAATATGCCTCCTTAAAAAAAGCACCACTGGAACCAGCATCATAACCCATGTCTCATTTTTCAAATCAAATCTATTTTCCTAAACCCAGTGTTTCCAGTCCTAATGTTCTCTATAAAAGCGTAAGGGTTGTTTCCATCTGAAGCCAAAGCTCTTCCCTAAAAGTCGTCATTTCCAGTAAATAGGTGACAAATTGAACAACCCCGAGTCTCACCCTGATGGCAGCCTTGTTGCATTCCACACGATTGATGGCCAGCCAGGTGGGCAGGTCCAGCAGGCTCTGGAGCACCTCCTCATCGAGCTCCAGGTTGGTGAGCTGGCCCTCCCCTTTCAGCGTGCTCAGGTTGATTTTGTCGGGCGACAGGTTCTTAGCAAACCTACGGGACACAGACGAGAAGAGTCCAGATATATTTATAGAAACAGGCTGTAAACAAACCGACAGGCCAGCCAAGCAAATCCCAAGAGTAGCGCTTACGGTGTATTGGATGTCGATTGCAACACACACACGCTTGTGGTTTTAAAAAACATTTATATTAAATACAGAATAAATTATATTGAGAAACACTAAAAAAAATGTTTAAAAGCCCATAATTTAAGGTTATGACTGCTGTTGAATTTAACATTCCAGCAACAGGAATGGAAAGACATATGTCATAAAACCACAGCTAGTGTTTGGAAAAGGTGTTTTCTACTTAATTGAAGCTGTATTTGTATTTGTATTGCTTATACACTGCTCAATCTACTGATGATGAGCTCATAAACAGATGCTGAAAAAGAACAGGGGTAAGTCTAGCACAGTAACATGTGTAACTAACACTGGACAAAGTGTACCCAGGCCTCACAGTCTCATAAAATAAGGTGCACATTTATAAGTATTTGCCAGTGTCCCATGCTATATGCTGAATCAGTGAGTCCCCGTTTGCTTTTACACAAAGTAAAGACACTTAATCACACAAACTTGATTGTCCATGACCTAAGTGTTTTCTGCCTCCATTCACAGTTTGAGTATTGGTTAATAGTTAGCAGAGTAGCCGCACACTGAGTTGATCATTGACGCAGAAATCTCCGTAGACCAATTCAGCACAATCTCCTCTAAACACTACTGTGATTTTATTGATTTCACATTCTTTCTTTTGCCGTCCGGAGCTTCACGGCCTTCCCTGTACATTCCCAATTTTGGTCCGCATCACATTTGAAGAATGCAGTGAAACCATGATAGAGCCCCACAAAAGCATTAGATCCTAGCCTGATATTCATTTGAAATGTTAAAAAACAATAAATAAATGAAACCTGACCATAGAAGTGTCCGCCACAGTTTGGGGTATCATTGTTACTACTATGTGGAACATCTTTAATAATAGCAAACTGACACCAGAAAGAGATTTTCTATCTGAGTTACAACAGAAAATAAATAAATTTAAAAAAACAACAAAAAACATTTAACTGAGTGTAAACCAACTGAGCATAGATTCTACCAGAATGCCATGATCCACTCAATAGTACCATATTATCCTAACATTTGTATATCAACACTGTTAAGTCAAGATACATGCAGGCATGCAGTTTTATTGTAGCATGATCTAAATCGTGTGATTGATCTTTGTATTTATTGTCTATTTCACAAACAAATATTGATACATTTTTGCTTTGAATTACTGTAACTCAGACTCCTATTAATAGTTATTTTATATAAATAATATTACAGGTTGGGATCAGGTTAAAAAATAATTATTTATTATTGAAACTCTTTAGCACTAGAATAATACATCTATTGCTTTTTCAACCCACCATAGTGCTTACTTACTTGTACTTTTCTAGTGAGGTCAGCAGAGGTGACCATCCTGAAATAACATTAGGCGTGGACGCCAAAGCTACCATTAAATCAGGTCAACACTAAACCCAACCAACACTGGACACACTTATCTTGATATACCCACCTCCTAATTTAGAGCAAGCTAATAAAAATAACACAATCCATATGTCTATGCTCAAGACACAGATATGTGACACCATATGTGACTCTACGAAGAAGCACAGCAAAACCTGAGCAAAGGTTGATTATAGCAGGAAGGGGTGGACTAACTTGTGAGTTGTAGATTCATATGTGACTATAACTTAACCTCTGGGCAACCGCTTTCAATCATGAGGCCACTGCACAGGTCGCCTAGTGAGAGGCGATCCTGTCTCCAAACGACCACGGTCCAACTTGCACCATCTCAATTATAAATACAGATTTGCACAATGCTGGACTCAATCTGAGCAAGTCAGATTGGCGAACAAATGGCCATTTCAAATCTAGGAGGTTCTTGCTTTGAATGCAAGTAGTTAACGTGAAACTTTCTGTGTAAGTAGATGCCAACAGACTTGCCATTTTCACCATTTCATTAGTTTATCTTCGTTTTATTGCAAATAGATTGCGTGTAATTGCCAACTTAGCCTCATTCAGTTTCAAACTGTTAAAAGACTGATGGCAGAGTTGCTCCATGTTATTGCCGCTTTTTCGGCATCTTCACACACCAAAGTACATTCAAAGACGGCAACTGGCTGCGTTTGTTCGCAGACCATGTTGCCATCTTTGTAGCAGCGATTTCAAAGCTCGCTCGATTGCACAAAGCTGTAATCATTTTGGTCGCGTGCATTCTAAAACTACTGTTTTCCATTGTGTGAGTTCGGCATCAGCAGGTAACTGATTGGTGAATTTGAATCAATTTTTCAAAACAATAGTAAAAGCTGAAAAATATAACAAGAGACCAAAATCAGGTTAGCCTAATAAGAAGTATAAGAGTCAATTAAAAACCTGAGAGCAACTTCTTAAAGTCACATTGGTAGAGAAAGTCACAGAGAGCTCATGAGAGTCACGAAGAGCTCAAAAACTTGCACTCTCAGCATTCCCGAAATGGTGCTGTATGATTACGCAGCCATTAAGAAACTGGATAGTCATAAGAAGACAAAAGGTTTTTCGTTTTGTTCAGATGGTCTGTCTGGACCCAGACTATCAGGACACTCTGTCACTGCTTTGTGATTTGGCAGCTCATGTCTGTAATGATTCAATCAGTCAAATCCAGTTCCTTTACACCCAACACCTTCTCCTGGCAGCACTGGATTCTTCTCGTATTCGCCATCCGTGTAAATTATTCAGCTGGGGAAGCATAAACTGAGCCTCGGCACAGCAGAATGAGTCCAAAAAATTAATTAATTAAAACTCTTACAAGCAAAACACAAACAATTCAATGCACACATGGGCATGCACATAGAAACAGTTTGTGTCTGAGAGATGGAGAGTCTTAGCCTTGTGACCAGTGAAATATTCATTTCTGCTGCTGATCAAGTATCAGCCAACTAGCCAGCTAGTTTCCCCTCCCTCCTTTGCACCTTATCTGGTATATCATCCTCAGTCGGGGCTTCCTCTTGCCTTCCTTCAACTCCATAAATAAATCACTACTGTGAGCAAATAAAATGCTGTTAATCAGCTGTCTAATATCAAGGCTACTAAAGCTAAATTAAGCAGGTAGATCCCAGTCAACAGCAAGAGGTAGAGGGTATTATGTTCACACACACTGTCATCTTTCTCTTTCATCTCTCCACACTAGACCTCAGCCATTATTCCAGTCAGCAGGTTCCAGCTCACCGGACCAGATCCAGGCCCATAAAGAGATTAGAGCAGGCTAATGGCTGCAGGCGGGGGTGTCTGCCTCTCCAAAGGACAAAATTAACCACTCAGCACAAAGCTAATTCCTGCAAAACTTAACCAGTTTCACATGACCCATTTGAAACTATTAGTAACCATCATGCCAAAAGATACACAAAGTAGGACGCCACTTTTAAATACCTTAAAGCGTTTAAAATGAATATTTTTTTTATATTAAAATGTGATCAAATGAAAGTGGCTGCACTACAGTGACAGTTGTACCATCTACCCCTCGGCTCCATTTGTAGTTTCTGCTCTGTAGTCGTGTTTGGAGAGAGCTGCTGTCTCCTTCTCTCCTGCCGTTCAGAATCTTACCCAAAGCTAATCTAACCTTCTGCTTCAAGGTTCACGTTTATGCAACACGCATCACCAATTTTTCATCCTTCTTTTTCCATCTGCATGACTTGGCTGTTCAGTAAACACCTGCTGCTAATAAACATTTGTGAGTCATTTTGCTCAAACTCAGCTAGGGACGTCTCCAACAGTACGCTGATCCTGCAACTTCCCACACAACCACAAACCAAGAGCAGAGATTTGGCCCGCCACACTGTATGCTTATGTCGGCGGATCTGGTTGATGGATACAGGTTTTTCCTACTCTCCGACGATGCATTTGAGGCGCACCCTGATGACATCAGTGCCAGAAAGAGAGGAGGCAAAACAGCCAGAATGACTCAGAGGACTACCAACTCTATTTTTGTTTTTTTTAGCAACAAAGACTGCGGCGACATAAAGTGAGAAACAAAGAGACAAACAGAAAGAGGATAAAACAGGAAACACAGGCGGCATCTTCAGGGCATTCCTGTGCAACCTAGAATTGCAGTTTACCGGAAGAGAAAGGGGAGTTCCAACATTTTTACTTGGCTCAACAAGAAAAATGGTGAACGTGAGCTTTAAATAGCCCTCTAAATCCTTCACTGGCCCATTCAGTGTAAACAGGAGAGCGGGTTGAGCCTCCTGAACTGATAACGCCTTTCATTAGGGTCAGTATTCCTCAACAGATCACCAGGTGCTGGATGTAATTAGAGGCCAATTAGGACAATAAGATGCTTCTGGTGAATGTGACTTGCTGGGATAATTTGACAAGTCACACATTAAATCACACTAAAGTGTTTCTCAAAGCCAATTATATTTTTAAAGCCATGCCTAAGATACGCTTCCAGGTCAGAGGAGTGCAGTGTGGGTTTGTGCAGCACACACAGGATCCTCTTCTTAGTTACCAGTCGCTGCGGTCTCCAGTCTTTACCCAATATTCACATTATATAGAGCCTTCCTGAGGATATTGCCTCTTACTGCCTGGCTTTAATAATTCGAGCTTGATTAAAGCTTGGACTCATTAACGGTATCTGAAGGCTGCAAGCCACGGTCTGTCGCATCTCATCGTCTTCTTTGATCTGTTCTGGGTCACAAAATTCTGATAGCAAAGGTTAAGAAAAATGATTAAGCATTAGGCATCAGTCACTTATCCTTAGCTAGCTGGATGACAACCTATATGATATGATAACCTGCAATTTACAGTATCATCATTTAAAAAAAAAAAAAAACAAATGGCCCAAATTTACTATTTGATTTACTAGAATATAAATAATTAATGATCTGATAATCAAAATCTTTCGTTACAGTCCTGCATTTGGTTATATTTGTTGTTTTGGGGTGGCCTGACTAAGTATTAGGGATTGGATGAGGAGCTTCTACATCATGATGGATCTGATGGGAGCGTCAAAAGGAGACAGATGAGGCGGTTTAAGCATCTAATCACAATGATTCCTTGGTGCATTCCTTTGTAGGTTTTCCAGCAGGGAGGGAGGAGACTCAAAGCTTACTAGAAAGACTGGCTTTCCAAGTGTCTCGGGATTCCCCAACAGGAACTGGAAAACATCGCTGGAGTGATTTTTGTGTGAAATACCCTGCTCAATCAGCTACACTGCAACCACAGAGGGAAAATGATATTATTAACTAAAGGGGAAAATCTTTATCAAATCTTTACCAATTCTGTGTTCAAAGGCAGCTAGACGGCGAGGTTTTAGCACGTGTCTCATTATTTGCAGTGTGCAAACATGATATAGACAGTAAAGCTGCACTGCTTTGAGTTTGACGTCAGTGTTTTGCAATGATCAACTGTCAAAAAGACATGCAAGTACTCAGAGAAGGAAGCGTTCGGCATGTTTCTCGATTCCCAATTGAAACCGCAACTTGACCTCAGTGAAAGAAAATGGATGGGTGGATTTTGGCTTAGTGAAAGTAAACGACTTGGCAAGAAAAAAAAAGGCTAAAACAAAAAAAGCATTTGCATTTGTTTTCACTCCCATTATATAAATCTTGAGCGATTTTGGACTCATTTGCAATATTTGATTAATATTTACACTTATCAAAAACTTTATAATTCAACTCATCATTAACATCAACTAATCGCATGGTAGCAACTCACTGCACTTTGGCATGCAAAAGATCATGATGGCCTCCTGAAATTCAAACGGGAGCTTCAGAATGGGGAATAAAGGTGATGTCAGTGACTTTGAACGCGGTGTGTTTGTTTGCGTCAGACAGGCTGGTCTTGGTGCAAATCAAACTGCAAAGTCAACCTGAGTATTATTCCCTTTATGACTACATCACAAAGCACAGCTCATCTCAAACTGGTTTCATGAAAATGACAATGAGTTTCCCTGTACACAAATGAGCTCCACAGTCCCCAGATCTCAAACCAAAACAGCACCTTTGGATGTACAGTCAAAAAAAATCAGCAGCAGCTGTGTGACGCGTTAATGACAACATGGACCGAAATCTCTGAGGAATGTTTCCAGCACCTTGTTGACTCTATGCCACAAAGAATTAAGGCAGTTCTGATGGCAACACCTTGGGCCTCACCCCTTACTAGCAAGTGTGCCTAATAAAGTGGGTGATGAGTATATATTGCCAGTAAAGCTTCAAGCATGCTACCAGTTGGACTTTTATTGCACGCCTGGAATTTTTGCCTGCTCTTCCTTTTTGAATTTGACATCAGGAGGTAGACCCTTTAATCCCACATACAGAAACTCCTACTAAACGCCTCCACGCAAACACAACACAATGAAGGCAACCTGAAAAAGTTAGGCGAGTATGTGTTGGCACAGCACGTCTTTGTGGAATATTTACAGCCCCGTGGAGGCAGCGAAAAGGTTAGCGTGAAGGAGAAAACAATCCACCAGCCCAGTCACGGGCAGCAGAGGATGCCAAGGCCTGGAGGGACCCTGGCCAAATGTCGCTCTATTGCACTCGCTGCACAAACACAACCTACACACTAAGCACTTCACAGCTACACACTGATGAGACACCCAAAGCGAGGCACTTAGTCATGACTCAGGCCATAATAGCCTTCCCACCAGCAGAGGGAATAGTGGAGTGCATCACTATGGTGCATTATTACACAGCTACAGCAGAGGATGGGAAGATACTCGTGGTGATAAACACAGGAGAAGAAATGAATCCATTTCTCCCACTGCAATGGCCACTAAAACTCCAATGATGAGAAAGCACAGACTCAACTCAACCTCAAAACACTATATCGGATTCATATCGGTATCGGCAGATATCCAAATTTATAATATCGGTATCGGACATAAAAAAGTGGTATCGTTCCATCTCTACTTACAATTAGTGGTAGTGCTATATGACGGCCCTATGAAATTCATAAGCATCCATTTAACTCAGTCATAATGATGTTATGAAAGGAAGAGGTCAAAACACAGCAAAAAAATATATAAAAAGTTGTTTAACGTGTCAAATCGTATGCTTCTTTGAGGAGGACTGAATTCAAGACATGGAAACAAAGAAATCACTGACATTTTTTGATAGCTGGACAGACAAAAACAAAACCTTGAGTTCTGGTATATTCTCTTGCCTGTTTTTTGCTATTCTTGGATATTTATTTGTATACTGAGGACAATAAACTAATAATTTCAATTTCAATTTTATTTCTATAGCACATTTAAAAGTCACAGGTACAACAAAGTGCTTCACAGACGAGCCATACTTGCAGGTTTACAGCAAAAGAAAACAATCAACAACAAAAATACAGTTATAGGATGGTACTATTGCAACAAGCATGAACCGGGAAGAAATTAAGCTAAGTAGTTTGAAAGGCAAGCTTAAACAAATGGGTTTTTAACCGTGATTTGAAAGATTGAATAGTTTCCGACGCACGGACATCAACCGGCAGGCTGTTCCACAGTTTTGGTGCAGCAAAAGCAAAGGCACGATCCCCCTTTGTCTTTAGTCGAGACATTGGTTGCATTAGGAGCCCCTGATTAGAGGATCTGAGTGCCCTTGTAGGGATATATAAATTAAGAAGGTCAATCAAATAACTGGGTGCCAAGTTATTTAAGATTTTAAAAGTGTATAGAAGAATTTTAAAAACAATACGGTACTTGACAGGAAGCCAATGGAGGTTAGCTAGAATAGGAGTGATATGATCCTGTCTTCTAGTGCCGCTTAAAAGGCGTGCTGCGGCATTCTGGACTAATTGTAGGCGTTGGATGAGGGAGAGTTGGAGGCCTAAGTAAAGAGAATTACAATAGTCCAGTCTAGAGGTTATGAAAGCATGAATGAGCCTTTCAAGGTCCTTGTGTCGTAGGTAAGGCATTGCCTTCGAAATTTGGCGTGGTTGGTAGAAGCTGGACAAAAGTCAGAATCAGATTAAGAGACTAAAGGTAGAAAAGTGAAGAAAGTGAGGACATTTTAAAAGGGCCACAAAAGGGTTAAAAGAATCACATGTGCTAAGAGATGAAGAAGCAACAAAAGGAGGAAGACAAGAAATAAGGAAATGAGTGCTCATTCATTAACTGGAACACCTGTAATTAAGCTCCTTTCCCAGCTCCGTAATATTCCTTTATATGAGAGTGTGACCTTTCATTGAGACAGCCTCTTTCAGGAGAAACATAGCGTCGCTACATCTGTTTTTGTGTGTGTAACTGGATCTCGCCGCGTCAGGCTCTGAGCCAGTGTCGTGTCGATATCCAAAGCGGTCCGTAACGCAGACAAGCAAACACCTTGTTGTTAACTCACCCCCGGGGGTTACCTGAGTTCGACCTTCTGCGAAACACTTTATCGACTAAACACTTTCACATTAGGGCAAAACATTGAGGCCAGCAGCTCAGCCAGTGCTCTCTCAGCATTCACAAACTCATTCTTGGGCATGAAAAGTAAAACACAAAGCTTCTTCTAACAGATCACATCGTGGAAACGGGGCTCTTTCAACTAGTTTAATATGTCATGCATGCCTCAGTGCACTTGTCCTGCCCAGAGGGGGAAACGGTCATTGCAGACGTCTTGATCAGTGAACTGTGAAGATGTGATACTGGCTCACTGTGACAGTCCTAGTCACAGACAGTATTTGAGAGAGGAATGTCCTCTGCAACAGTTAAGCTGTTGACACCCACAACATAAACTGCAGCTGTAAGCACACAGATAATGATGGTGATAAAGCAGAGAGAATCTATGCAGAATCACAGCCTGCTGTGGCCAAACTCGTGCGGTAGAGCATTTAGGGCCACCCTGCTCTGGTATTCTGACACCAGCACCTCGATCATGACATCACCTAATTGAAAGATGCAGGACTGGTTGACTGTCTTCTTCCGCTCAGAAACAGACCAATCAGGCCAGGACAAAAAAAAAAAAAAAAAAAAAAAGGGACGGCAAGCAAAAAGACAGATGACATCACGCCTCCTCCAGTCATTTCCTGTCAAAGTAGATGCTATTTTTTTGCTGACAGCATGCACAGTCATATGTACATGCTCTTATCTCAACACAACACCACGTATGAGGATGCTGAAGGACGTGCCACTAATAAGTGGTGTGTAGCAGATCATTTTAATTTTTAACTGCAGCAGTGTGCAAGAACATCAAGGGCACAGCAATAACAAATGCTGATATAATCCACAGGGTGACAAATTCCTCACAGTTTCAACAAAGGTTTTTATCAGTGAGGACAATCACCTCACTGCTTTTTTCTTTCTTTCCAAGCACCAGTCCACCTGCATGCTTGTAGGCTTTTCATGACTTACTCATCAGTGATCTGGATTAGAAATATGACAGCTGAACGCTACTACATCATTACTATTCCATGACGTTTGGAGAGGCATTAAAGGGCAACATAGATATAATATGGTGGGGTGTTTAACAGTGACGCAAAATGCTGTTAAATATATTGAGTTAGGGGGCAGGACAATATATTTCACTTTCTAAATGACCTTATCTTGAATAATAGGACGTTGAGGCTCCATGTACACCAAGTATGATGCCTGATAGGGGAACACAAAGGCGAAAAGTGCCAGATAAAAGGGGTTTAAACCCATGTAAACAAACCTGTACCTTGCACATGTCTTCCCATTACTATATTGACTGTATGCCCACTAGCTACCTGCTAGGCAGTTGCTGAAGGTTAAGCTACCTTGAGGTGAACGCTGAGATTGTTGATTTTAACAATCTGACTCAACTACACAACTGGTTCAACCCGACTTAGCAAGTGTCTGGAGGATTAGCAGCTCGCGTGGTGCTAGCACACTTAGCTGGGTAGCCACGTCTCAGGTCCTGTGAGGGTTACCAACTCAAAAACGCACAGTGACAGTCAACGGAGGGACGTGTTAAATTACAGGACACCCTTCATCTATGTGCGGCAAGCATAAACTCATTAAAGTGAGGTTTTTGTGGGTGCTAGCTAACGCCTGTGACAGCTTGATCCATTCGTCGTCGCTTTATTTCCACTCCCTGTCTGCTAGCGTTAACCTCAACTCATCACTGACCTGGAGAGATGCTTCAGGATCTGCTTCTTGATGAGCCCCGCCATGGTTGCGCAAATCCGATATCCGAGCCTCCGCCGCCGGGTGTCACAGCTAGCTGGCTAGCCAAACCGCTAGCTTTTCCCACTCGAGGTTTAAACTCACAGCTCACAGCCTGATCCCTTCGCCCGCGTTCATGTTAGCGGTGTTCCCGCTTTATTCTCTGGGAGACGAGGGGCGAGATGGGCGGAGAGACGGCATTTCGGACGTCCGAGTGACAGACAAGCTCGGAGACAAAGCATATCGCGTTAGGCCATTTCACGCAAATATACCGACAGAGGTCTGAAACGGTCCGGATCACTGCAATACCTCACACCGTACACCTGGACGGAGCGGCGTCTGCTGTCACGGCGTCTGGGCGGGGACTAATGCGGGGTTCATAGTCTGCTAGGAAATTCCCATTACCCACAGCCGGGTAAGTGCCAGTGTTACAAGTGGTAACGTTTTACAGTATATAAAAATGTCTTCTTTATGATTTTATCATTTCATCTAAAATGGGGCTTGCTAAACTATATTAAAAGTATATGCTGATCAAGCCAACACTTCAGTCTCGATTAATAAACGTTTTGGACGTACTTTCATTGTCATATCTACATGTTCTAAACATGTAACTTACTTTATTCTGAAAATCTATTTTACGATGGTTTTTATAAAACAAACAAGTCTCATCTTTTAATTTCGTTTTTATTCTGTTTTTTTCTTTCAGGATTTTTAAAGGCATGATCTATTTTAAGGAAGATGTAATTTCAATTCATGTCTTTAAAATTAAAAATTAATTTTAATGAAAGTGGTTTATCCATTTATTTATTTATTCAATTTCCTTCTTTTTTTTCAATTAACGTCGAAGATATAAATGAAGACATTTATCAAATTACTTTAAAAAAAAGTTTAAAAACTTTTTAAATGAAATGAAGATTTTCGTGATAAATTAATCTTTTCCTCATTTTGCATAATTTATACCACGTAACATCTGTCCACTGATTGAATTTAGCTATTTATATTCATATTTAAAAGACAGCTACAAAACTTTTCAACCAGCTATACAGGCACTATTGGGTCCTCTGGATGACGAAATATCATTGTCACTATTATTAACTTTCTTTCTTTTTTAACTTCATAATTAAAAACGTCAGACCATTAAACAGCATTGCTTTGTAGTAGAAGTAGAGGATTGAAAGTGCCGAACTGGCCTGCCTGCAGTCCACAGCTTTAAATAACTGAAAACATTTAAGCATCACGAAACAAAACATAAAATGCAAAAAGAAGACAATGCCAATGCAAAAGGTAACACTGTGACTTATTTTAACTCTCTTAATAGTCTAAACTTGTTGCACATTTGAGTTTAATACACAATTATTATTCAGTACATTTTGAAGGAACAAATCAAGGTGTGAATTGGATCACTTATAAGCTCTCCCTCTGGAATAAAACAGGGCAGTAACTCATTCCACTTTTTAAGTTTATAGTTTTTTTCCACATATACATGCTAACATTTTTATCATCTTCTGACTTAGTATTTCCATTTTCCTTCCTTTTATTGGCAATTCTGTTGTACTTTTCTATATGCAAAATTGTTATGTTGCACATCTCTGCTGAATAAAACATTTAGGGAAACATAGACAGTTGCATTTAATTTAATTTAATTTAATTTAATTTAATTTAATTTAATTTAATACGAACGTCAATAATTTCATCAGTGTTCTGCACATGCAATGCTCTCATGTATAGAACAATGCTTGTTCTGGTTTTGACTTTAAACGCTCTCTTAGCGACATCTAGTGTTCAAACCGAGAATGTGACCATTTCGTCGTTTTTTACGTCTTTTTTTAAGAAAGGGGGCAGAAAATTACTAATATTCTGTCTCAGAACGTTTTCGTTATGTGGTTTAAAGAACAAAATCCAGAAATAAAATAAAAGTCTATCAGTAAAGATGCAGATTAGAAAGCCCTAAAGAATAAAATGACAACATTATTAAAATATATACCATGAATGAGTAACGATGCCACAAAGATCATTAAGACCACTGAACTGTTGGTGATTTATTCACCTTTATAATGCGTTTACTGACTTTGACATTTGCACACGGACTCTGTGACTTTTCTGATGTCTCTTCTCTGCGCGAACGTGTACAGTACGTGATTTGCTGCCGTGCCAAAACTTCAGCTGCCACGTATGAAAGGAGGAGCAAACTGGAAGGGCAGAAAGTGCCCCTCCCTGCGCTGCGCTGCTTCACTGAGCTGTGTGCAGAAAGTTTGCATCAGCAGAAAGAAAGAAGAAAAAAAAACAGCATTAAGGGAAATTTGTAAGAATAATAGAGACAAAAGTGTGTGGATGGCACACCGACTGACACTTTGATAAATCTTTTCTTCTTCTCTCCCCTTCACGTTATTAAAAAGTCACAGTTTTTCTGCAAATGATGAGAGTATGACACACCTATATAAATCTGTCTTTATGCGATTATCACACGTGATGCAAAGATAAAAACATGCCTAATATAAAAATCTACTATAAGTGCAGCAGCCCACTAATCATTCATTGCTTCCTAGTGTTTTATGTCACCGGACAAGACCCATTCAGAGCCTGGAGTTGGGCATGGGACAACCCCCATCCGCATACCTCAGCGCAAAAGCCCCCCGGGGAAAGACACGAAGCGCTCACTGATACGCTGCTGGTCCAGTCAGTGGGACTGGACTGAAAAGCCTCTCCATCCACGACTGCAAAACTAGCAGCCCTCTCTCACACACACGTCTCAAAGCTCCCGCTAACCATGACTGCGAAAAAGCCAAAGAATAGCGACAAGAGCGCCGCATCCAGCCAAGAAGATGCGCCGAAGAAAACCCAAAAGAGCAGCCACAACGGAGCGAGTGCCCCCGGACCTCAGGGGTCGCCACGGCCAGGCAGCTGCCTGAGTCTTCTTGTGACCACGGTGTTTTATGTGGCGTTAATAGGTGCTGCAGGGTTCGCTGCTTTTCACGTACAGCAAGCGCTGGATGAAATCCGCCAGACGAGCGCAAAACACGAGGAGAGCGCACGGCAAAGCGCAGAACTGAGCGGCAAAGTGGAAAGTGTCGTTCAACAGGTAGGTAGGAAAGAATACGAATCAATGGATAGAACTTCTAAACGTCACTTTTCTTTTATCCAGGTATTTTCCAGAACTCTAAAAGGAAGCATCACCTTATAATAAACGCGTATGCACTTATATAGACGTGGATAATGTGGTTTTACTTCATGTACTCTAGGAGTCTGTGTTTGTGAGCTCTAAAATGTGAGTCGGTAATAAAATTTCAGACCCACTCAATAATACGTCATCTACAGTATTATGAATTTCTTTATCGCGGGTTTCTTTGAATGAGAACAAGTCGTTTCTGATTGCAAAGCTGGACAGGGCAGATTATGGATTTACAAGGTCAGTCATTAATGCAGAGATTCAGCTTTCTCTTGCTTCACAAAGAACATGAGGTGGCAATATCTTTTCCCGAACTCAGCCCTGCTAAAAAATTCAAATTCATATCTAGGCTGTTAAAGTGGAGACTGAGACTCCGTTAAAGGCTTGTTTCATATATCATTTCTTCTTGTGCTTGATCTGAATGATACCAAAAAGAGAGAGGAGACAGGATTCATCTCAGGCACATAAAAGCAGCCCACTGCAAACCTTCTGTTTGCTAGGATTGATAAATCAGAAGCAAACTGTGTAAAAAGGATGTGTGGCCTTTAGAAGCAAGGGACTGCACTGAGCCCCAGTATAAGATTATCTTACACTGTGAAGCTCTGATACAGTTCAAGGAATAACAATACTGAGAAACTGAAAAATTCCTGCACCATCTTTTCAACCTTGTAGAGATTTCATTTTTATACTTTGAATTTGAGCTTCATTTGCACTGCTGTAGACTGTGAAATCTAACAACATCTAAATGCGAGAAAAGAGTGTATGAGTAAAATTTGTCTTTGTGTTTCCAATGTTCTTTGTAAAGGTGGAGTCTCTGAGGGGTGTTGTGGACGGGCTGGAGTCATCTCTGGGGATCACACGGGTGGAGATGGAGGGGGCCATCAGTCGAATGAAGAGAGCCGAGGTGGAGACGAGGAGAGTGGAGGAGGCCCTTCAGAGGCTCCAGAATGATCTACTCAGGGACCTTTCAGAGGGTATCAATGACGTGAAGGAGGCTCGAGAGAAAGACTTCTCCTCTCTGGAGAAGACTATTGAGGAGCGCTTAGCTGAGGCCAGCCAGTCCATTAAAGCCAGCGTTGCAGAGTTCACTGAAGCTCAGAGTGAGGCGCAGAGCCAGCTGGCTGATCTTAAAGCCCGTCTGGGTGACATCGAAGACCCCGCTCTCATCAAACAAGAGCTGTCGGCCATTGTTGATGCTGTAGCTGAAATTAAAACAGCCAAAGATGCAGCTGACTCGTCAGGCGATTCCCTCAGACAGCAGATCAGTGCAGTGAGGGAAGAGCTCCAGACTCGCAACCGAGAGGTGGCCTCAGTGTCTCAGGAAATTGAGACACTGAGGAAAGTAATGCAAGACACCACTGGGAATCTGAGGGAGTCTCTGTCTTCAACCGAGGCTTCGCTTCAGGCTCTGAAGGACAAGGCTGTGATGCTAGAGAGTGGCATGGAGCAGTTTGCCGATGCTGTTCGTAATGTGGACGAGCAAGTGAATGAAGCAGCTACTCAGGCCCTGCTGAGAACTGATGACCTTGCAGCCAGAGTCAAAGCATCGGAGGAGAACGTAGTTTCAATGTCTGCCTCAGTGTCAGACATCAACTCCAAAGTACAATCACTGTTTGACAAGCATGATGCACATGAGAGCAGTCTGGCTGCACAGGGGAAAGCTGTGGAGGACATTAAAACTAATTTGGAGCAAGAACTGGAGGCAGTGAAGAGCAGTTTGGAGGATCTCCAGTCTAGTATAGCTGCTCTAGAAGGAGACAAGACAGAGTTACCTTCAGCAGACTCCAGCCTGGGTGAGCAGGTGGAGGACCTGGAGAGGAGGCTCGCTGCTTTGGAGGACAACAGCAGCAGGATGAAGCCCGAGCAGCTGGAGAACTTAAGAGACATGGTAGCTGGTTTGGAAGGCAAAGCAGCCAAGCTAGAAGGCCACGATCAGGCTATCGCTGCCCTGCAGGAAGCCCTGCAGAAGACCACAGAGTCACTGGCAGGCCTGTCTGAACAGCCCGACATCACGGAGGAGTAGTTAGCAATGTCCCATCGGGATGTCAAAACATGCAACAACAGGGTCAATAATGAATCCAAATGGGTGACAAGCTTTTCCTAGTTTTAAAAAGAAAGGTTTTTCAGAGTTGATGGTTGATGCCATGAAGTTGCACACTAGAAAAGAACAAACATGAGGACAGTTAGAGCAGGAGTGAGAGGGGCAGAGACGGACTGCTGATCTGTGAATCCACACTCATTCTGCACTGTACTTTTCTATTATTATTTTTTTTCAAACTCACCGTTTTTGTGCCAGTTGGCTGTTTTTTAATCTTTCTAGTGGATCAATGAGCTCATTTTGAGCACCCCGTTTTTATTCACTTTGTTTTTTTGTTTTTTAAGAATTAAAAAAAAACCTTGTTAACTCAAAATTGTGAAGAATTATTTCTGGGTGTGAACTACGTGATAAAATGATTTCTTACTTTGGTTCATTACATCATGGGTGATGTATTGACAGGAAGGGCGGGAATGAAAAAATAAGAGACGTGATTTACCCAGTAGCTGATGGGGAGAGGGGAAAAATCGTTATCCGTCTTCGCTACATTATTTATAACGTCAGCATCGTGTTATTAATAATATGTGACAAGGCTGTGGAGTCCAGGCAACGATTTTTCACCTCTTAATGAATAAATACCAGATGCTGAACTCTTTATACAAGTGAAAAATAGTTTTGCCTCTTTACCAAGTGTTCCATAGGAAGGCGCTTCCTTCAGCAACAGCTAAAGCTGTGGTTGGGTGACCACTTCACTGGAATACTTCAAAGCTATCTGTTTTGGTTTAAGGCATTTGGACATCAATAAACTATTTAAGTAATCTAGAGAGTACATCAGGAAACACTCATGTACTGCATATCTCTAGTGACAAACTGGATTTCCAAGTCTTTAGCACTTTAATGGTAAAGGTAAGACGATTTAGGACAATGTGTTAAGTAAAAGCTGTAAGAAGAACTGATGCGTGGGGAGTGATGTCAGTAAGATATTACTGACATCACTCTGAGCACAGTGTAAACACGGGGAACATGAAAACAGGCAGCACAGCCGTTTTCAATGTTCCAAACATTAAAAAAGGGTCATGGACTACCAAACTAATCAGACACAACATTAAAACCATTGGCACTGAAAGATCATCGCTTTATAAAATCTGTTTAAGTTGGAAAACCTTTTTTTCTGGCATTCATAAGACACACTAGTAGTGCAGTACTCACACCAAATTCTTGTACATTGGGATATCTGCATCACTTATACTACTACAGAATAAGCCATGAAAGTGGTTGATTAACAGTTCAATCCTTTCCTTATTTACTGGCTTTGCATCATGTCAGTTAGGGTAGCTAATCCACTTAAACCCGATGTTGGTGGGTTAAAGGGAAAAAGAAAGGGATCTAAAATGGCTTATTTCAAAGGATGAACCGAGGGGGTGTGAAGCAAGTCCAAAATCATAATATAGCACTTTGACTCTTAAAAGGTAGCTTCAACACTGGAAAACAATGAAAGAGCATGCTTAAACATGAACGCAAGTGGAGAAATATAATGGCACCATAAAAAAGGTAGAAAGAAAAAGGGAAAACAATTAACCGCTGCTTTTCGTTACACTTGGTTTCTATAGAAAATGTATGGTGTGTGTGATGTAGTAATGGTGTTTAGACTGGTGTAATTTAAGCGTTATATTAATGGGAGGCTGGACTGGAGAGGATTAAAAACTGCAGTAATTATTAGTTAATTGACAGTTAAAACTATAAAGAGGAAGCGCAATAAATGAATAGAGAAGAATGACACAGCTTCTAAGGCCTCCGATTTCCACAGAACTTTAACCGATCGAGCATCTGTGAGATAAACCGAACAAGCACCCTGCAGGTCACTGGAGCCAGGGGTCCCACTGAGGTCCTTTGTCCAGCTTTGACAAGTCAGAGCTTTTCTGGTTTGAAGAGGGGGATCCAAACAATATGTGGCAGGTGGTTTTATTGTCGTGGCTACTTGCAATCGGTGACAGGGCTGGTCAGAACCAATAACTGGAGCTATAACTCAGTAATTCACATTTACCCTGGAGACACGAGAGAGATTCTGCAGAGCTCTGCTGGAACGCGAATAGGCACATTCCTCAAAATGTCAAGCTACTCTATTGCTGTATCCCCTAAAGCTAGTATTATGTGGCCCATACTGAATATCAGGGAGATTATAGAAGGAGGAGGAGAAGCCATCGCACATGGCATGAAACCCGATGGAAATGTATGAGAGAATTGTGCAGGTAAAAAAGAGAGTTGTGTAAGTGAAACTTCTTCTGGGGGGCAAAACCAGCAAACTTTTCATGCAGTTGTATTTGTTTTACTGGGGATTCTTGACTTGGTAAGTAATGAAACTGACACATTTAGATGGAGCCAGGCAAAGAAAAACAATAAAGCGATCAAATCTTCATCCTCGAGGTCCAGATCATATTACGCCATTTAGAAAATCTGACAGCCTCAGATCATAGTGATTGCTTCAAGGGTGTTCAGATGCTCACATTTGTTTTATTCGTAATAAAAAACAGATTTATTTCAGTATTTGTTCTTGTTCTAAAACAGCAGTATGACAGGTAATCGGGTTAAATCGATGAATTGAAGCCAATGTCGATTTGTTTTTCATGTTGGCTTGTGTATCTCTCCAATGTCTGTTATATCAGCTATCTCGTTGACCTGTTTACTTGTGACGCTCAAATCTCCCTCGACTGCAGTGAGGTTGCTTAATGTCTGTCGAAGCTCAGCGATCTCTCTCTCTCTTTCCATGAGATCTTTTGCTAATCGTCCTATCCGAAGAGTCAGGTCTGACAACTGGGGCTCAAACGCGCCAAAGTCTCTCCTAATATTAGCCACCTTTGGTTTAAGGTCGCTGGCAAAGGTCACCGTTCTTATCACGCGGGCCCGGCCGCTCTCTAGCTCCACCAAGCGCTCCGAGATCTGCTCGTCGGCGCTGGCGAGTTCAGGGATGCGTCTGCGGAGCTGCTCTATGGCCTGAGAATTGCGTTCAGATGCGGATCGGAGGTTGGAAACTCGATCGATGCTGCTGGCCAGCACATCCCCGATGCGTTTCACCATGCTGTGCTCCACCCGAGCAGCCTCGTCTTCAAGCTCGCCCACCTGAGTCAGCAGAGACTCCACCTCAGAGTGCAGGCCATCCATCCTGCGCACATCAGTCCTCACTGACGACACCTAGATGGCCATAGGGAAAAAAGAAATGTTTGAAACAGCACTAAGAAAGCTTTTTTTGTAAGGGCTTTGCATTATTGCACAGCACTGTGTAAGTATTTAGTCTTTCGTTTTTATGTTATCTGTAAAAAAGCAAAAAGAATCTTTTGCAGAGGTGAACATGCTTTTTTGTTGCAAATTTGGGTATCAACTGAACCAAATAAATACGCGGCCGTACTGCTGATACCAATACTGCTACTTTTAACCTATAAAGGGACGCGAAATATATAGCAGAGTGTGTTATTGTTTATGAGAGAAATTATCATCAACCTGCAATTTCCGAAGAGATTTTAATGATCACTAAATCACATTTTTACTTTCCACAATAAATAGTACAATAAAGCACCCCTATCAGCTTTTCATCTATTTTTAAACTTTTAGACCTTGAATGTAAATGTGGTGTAGCTGAGGTATAGTTTTTCACCCCTCCACCCCCAAAAAAGTATTTAACTGAATTCAGTGGGCTACATACTGAACGGCAATATCGATTGCTCTAGTATTAATCAGATACCGATACCAGAGTTGCTATCAATATGATTAGTCTCTACCCACATACACTTGCACTCTAGAAAAAGAAAAGGCGCGACATCAATAACATCATCAATAACCTTGCTGGTAAAGTCCTTTGTGATGGTCGATGTCCGTGCTTCGATCTGACCCACAGCTTCTCTCAGTGAAGTCAAGCTGCTCTGAAGCTGAGCCCTCTTCTCAGTCAAGCCAGTAGCCCACTCCTTCAGCCGAGCTACATCCTGCTCCAAACCCTCCAGCTGAGACTTCAGAGCCCCACGCTGACCCCCGAGACTCTCTAGCATCAGCTGGACGCTCTCACACTGAAAAAGGTGGTACAGGACATGTTTTTTTCCCCAATGGAAAAAAAAAACAAAAAACAAACACCTCAGGACAGAAGACGATTCACTGAGAGGAAAAAACAAATCAGACATTGTTCTGTAAAAACAAAAAAAGATTGTTTTATTAAATAAGCTTAGTGACACAACAGGTGACACAAGAACAAGATGGAAACGTGACATTCAAATATGTGGATTGTCTTGATATTTGCAAAGCTTCTTCTGTTTAAAATCTAATCTAACACTTAGAAATTTTATTGACCCTGTTCATTATTGCTTGTTTCCAACTGATCAGGGGATCTTTTGCTGTTTAAACAACAAAAACGTGCAAAGAAAATGGTCAACAATGACGACCTTGCATCAAAGGTGGTGATATGAAACTGCTTTGTTCTCAATCAAAACTTTAAAACCTAAAACATATCCAGTTTACATTTGAATAAAATAGAGAAAAACAGAGAAGACTGAACAAAGACTGGCACATTTAATGCTTTAAAACTGTATCAGTGCATATGGATACCTTGAGAGTAGTCGGGCATATTTAATAAAATGGTGCACAAAGGTAAATGTATCCGACTTCTGTAATACAGTGCAGTGTTTTAATGAGCTCGTGTTGACATCAGGCTAGTTTTCTGACATTAAAGTGAGGTACAAAGTTTACAGAGATACTACTAAACTCAACTTAAGGGGTTTACAGCCTACAGTTAAACAGGACATTCCTACTCATTTCTCATTCTGTGAGGTCATCAAGAAAAGGCTCGGTCAATTTATCCTCTTCATCTTTCTCCCACTCTTCCTCCTCCTCATTCCATTCCACTTCCTCCAGAGCGTCAGAGTTCATTTGGCTGTCAACCCCACTTTCCCTCAACACCATGGTGAGTTCACGGACCGCCTCTTTAACCACGGACAACTCATTTTTCATCTTCATGATGCTGTTTTGAGCCTGCAGGGTGTCCAGCTCCTGTCTGATCTCGAGGATTTCATTTGTTGCTTTCAGCATGCTGTCCTCGGTGCCGAACACCTGCAAGGTCACCTCCTCCAGCCTCTTCTCCATCCCGCTCAGATCTCCACCCAGTTTGAGGATGGAGCGCACTGCCTCTTCTACCTCCGGCAGATGCTCTTCGCAGGCCCTCGCACGGGGAATGTGCTCCTGGAGCTGAGAGCTTAGCTCGGCCTCCCTCTTGTTCAGGATGCCGATCTGCTCCTCCAGCTTGTGGATCTGCTTGGTGTTCCAATCCAGCTGATCCTGCGCTCGCTTGACGTCGTCCTCCTCTGTGCGCTCCAGAGCTCGGGCGTTCCTCTTTGTGCTGTCCTTGAGCTCCTCCAGCCTCTCCGCCAGTGAACGGATTCTCCGCTCGGCTTCATTCACCCGCTCTGTGGCTCCTGCATGAGTGTCCCTGGACTCGGCCTTGAGTGAGGTGAGATCGGTGGTGACGGCTGCCAGACTCTCTTGCCACGTCTCGGTCACGTTGAGGAAGTGGGCGTTGACCTTCTCCAGATCACGGGAGGCAGAGCTTTCATCAGCCTGTATTGTCGTGACAGCAGCATGGAGGGTGGAGATGTCCTGCTGGAGTTTTGTCACCAGGGAGATGGTGGAGAGCGCATCCTGTAGGTCATCCTCAGAGGCGGCAAGCTGCAGCCGCAACACAAAACAGGAGTGCTGTTTCTGTGGGAGCTCTATCTGCAGTATTCATATAATACACAAAGTGGTGCAGTGATAACTCAACTTTAAAAGAATGAAATTCATGAAGATAGTTTTTTTTCTCCCTTTCTTTAACTTAAAGGTACTTTTTGTAATTATCCCTGTAGTTATCTAAATCTTTCAACACCAGGGGGCAGTATTTGACATTGGGTGTACTTCCATGTTTTCAGAAGTGCCCATAATTGTAAATAACAATGCACCCCTAATGACTTGCTTTGGTAAATAAAGGCTTGCTGCACCATCTTGTGGTTCAAATCAGTATCACATGAGAATACAGGTCCTGGTTCAAATTCAGGTGACATCTTTTAAACAAAGAAAAATCAAAGCAGTTGTTTCTGCTCTACCTGTCATTGACTTTGGGTAATATTGGAAGGTTTTAAGGTGTTTTTAAAACATAGGAATTTACAAAAGGTATAGAAGCATCCCTTCTGACTTGATGCTTAAAGTTAGTTGCATATGTTTGAGGTGAGTAAAAAACCCCAGAATGTCCCAAGAAATGCAAAGACTAAGCAAGTTTAATTCTGCAAAAAATGTAACCATAGTTTTCCCCTCCCTTGAGGTTAAACAAAATATATATAAAATAAATAAAATATAATAAGAAGACACTTTTTCTTTGCTAAACTTAAATTCAAATGGGCTGAAATGCAATAATCTCAAATGGAATTTAGGTGAACAGACACATTGGATTTTATGTGTCCAGATTTTGGAATATTTGTCTCACAGCTTTCCTTAAGCAACCCAATACAACACAATCATTGTTAAGTTTATTTGTTTTGCCCAAAGAACTAAATTCTATGTTGAAATAAAGAACATCTGGTAGCCATAGAGTCCAGTTAAAAACAAGGTAGCGTTTTATAATACAGTGTGTGGTTAAAAAGCAGTTCCGCTCAAATAAAATCTATTTTATCCAAAGTATTAATAATTGCCTACAAATACCTACTAGATACAGTAGAATAAGGGGCAACAGTTCACGTTTTTACAGGAGCCAATAAATAATTACACTGTAACTAATTTTCAGTAATGCATAACTTCCTTAAACCTTAAAATTACTTAAAACTAAGTTATTATTTCCTGTAAAATATCTGAAGTGCTGTCCTACTTAAACGTACCTACACATAGTACTTACAGTATAATAACTTCTTCTAATTACATCTTCTCTAAAATACATGTTAACATACAAGCTATAAACTACTTAAAATTACTTATGGGCTATTTAAAATTACTTGGGCGCAACTTAAAATGACATAAAACGGAATGATTTCTTCTTTCCTGTGAAATACCTGGAGTTAGCACTACTTAAAAGTAGTTACGCTGATACTTAGAGTATAATTATTTCTTCTTGCCTAAAAACATATTATTATTACACCCTTATCCTACTGTATCTAGCAGTAAATATTTATAGATACATAATTACATCGTAATTTCATGTAAAATACACTTAAAATCGATTTAATTCTAGGGAAATTACACTCTTTATCGTCGGGCTAAATATTTAAAGATCGCTAAGTATTTGACATTCACACCCATCAAAATTTGCAGATTCATGGTCCAAACACGTTGAGGATCTGCTCCACAGTCAATCAAACGTACCTTTTTGGAAACTCTGACAATCTCCTCCTCCATGTCGAACAGACTGGAAGTTTTTCCGTGTAGAGATCTGTATTTTTCCTCAATCTGGGAAAACTTCTCATTCTGCTGCAGCACCAACCTGAAAGTCAGAAAACCTTCAGAGAGAAGTCCTCTGTAGTTCTGAAGAAAGCGTTAATACTAATATGTGGACTTACCAGCTCAGAGCCCCGCAAGCTGCGAGCGACAACAAGCACATTACACTTCTAATGTCCAGGCCCGAGGACGTTTTGTTCGCTCCTGTCTCGTCTCCTGCTTCAGTCTTCACTTTCTGCGTTTCTTCTTTCCCGTTTGAGCCTTCTGATGGTTCATCGCTTTGCTTCTGTGCCTGCGTCTTCCTCCTCTGCTTTAGTTCAGTAGGCATTTTAGCGCAGTAATAAACCGCTGGTTATCTTTTTATAGCCTATTTAGAGAGTTAAACGGGCTTACCAGAGTTTGTTACCTTGCACAGAAAAACAAGACTCCTGTTTTAGAGAGAAGTTCATAATGTAGAAATCAACTTCAAAAACGCAAAAAATAACGGACTGAGTGTGCGTGTGTTGGCGCTTTAAAAGGACTTTTTCTTTACCCCTGTTCCTTGGAAAAATGCGACCTTCAAGGGGTGCTTCGTAAGCTCGTAAATATTAATACTGTAATGTTTAACTAGTTAAAAGCACCAACGCTTTTAGTTGTTTAAATGCTATAAACACAATTAAAGAGAAACATTTTACTCCAGTAACTGATTATTTGTTCGTGATGAAACCTTTAAATTAAGCAACTTTTCGCCAGGTTTAGCAGTGTTGTTTGATTTTGCATCAAATTTCCGACAATGACCGCACGACTATCAACGCAACAACCGGCCACGTAAGCGGTTGCCAGAATTTGCTCTGAAATTGGCCAAAGTGGATTAATGTCTGCAGAAGTAGATCAACATTTGATAGACTGTCCGATGTGGAAGAGAACTTTACTGATATAATTTTAAATTTTCACTGATTATTTAAGATATTTATCAAAAACACGAGATCACGTTTCAGCTTTTTAAAGCGAGAACTGCTGCTTTTATCTGGTTTATACTATTGACTTTTAACGAAGTGATATTTGCCCAATAAAAACACGCAAAGGTCTTGAGCCACCCTTTAGTCTTATATTTTTATAGAGAAAAATTGGAAATGAATGCATCAATTGCATGAAACACTGAAATTTACAAAAGATACGGAAGTACAGTAGGTAAGGGAAAATTGAGTGGGTGGGACAACAGAAGGGCCAGATGCATCTCTCAGGTCCTCCAGTTTTTTTAGGGCACACTACTCACCCTGATGATAAAGGTTTTCTGCCAATAGCTCTTTGAGAATCATCTTGTTAATGCAAAAATATTTTATGCCTGTCAAACTGTGCTGTCATTGGCATTTTCAAAGATTCAGGCTGGGTTCTTGGATGTTTAAGAGTTTTGCACAGTACTGTGAATAAGAGGTCTTAAAAAGAAAAAACAAATCCCACTTAAATCTAAAAAAAAAAAAAAAAAAAAAGTTTGCAGGCACACGGACCACAGACACATTTACACAAATAATGAAGACAGTAAAAGTTTAAGCACAAACCATTTATTTGGCATATTCCCAAAAGTCGTACTTACATTTTGAGTGTCAAAAATGGTCAAAATCTATCTGTAAGTTTTTTCATTAATGAAAAACCCCTATACAAGATTGTATGTAGCAGTTCACAGCGGACTAGAGTTTTAATAAACAAGTTTCTTAATCCATCTCATATTCAGGATGTGTTGACATATTTATTTTGAGGGCTACAAGGGCCATGCAGCTTATACAAGCTCCTACAATATAGAACGGCAGAGACACAATCTTACAAAACATATATGCCGACTTAGGGGCAAAAACTAGAGTGCAACCAAGCAAAAGCTGTTACACACAATTTCCAACACATGTGCAAAAGATACCTAGATTGAGACAACAAGAAGGTGTGTAAATCAAAGATCTCCGGACTAAGGCATTTACTGATGGGAATTAAAAAACAAAACCCAAAAAACAAAAATATATTTGACCATTTAACAACCTCTTTAGTGTTTCATATTTGAACATGTCAAATCAAACTCCTGGGATGTTCCAGCTTCTCAGAAATTAGTCTGTACTATTATGACGGAGTCCGGGCTTTAATTAGTCCCTTTAACTTTGCACAATGATAAAGGACAGAAAAAAGGCAAAAGCGCAAGCTTTACTCTGAACAGATATCAAATCTAACTCAAGCACTGCCTGTAGTTCTACTGTGTTTAGAAACAATAGCATATATAAAGTTAAAACCTTTTATGATGGCAGTTAAAGTAACAGAAAAAAATAACTGATGGTTTTAAAGGGATCATTCACATTGTTCTTTTAAAGTGGAAACGAGGCCTGAAAGCTACATAAAAGGTCTCAGCACATCAAGAAATCCTTCAAGTTTTATAGAGGCGATCCAAGGGCCATACTAAGTGTACAATTTAGAGATTTACCAAGATGATTAGGCATTTATTTCAAGAACATTAAAAAAAAAAACAATAATCTAACAAAAATTACTTCTTAAAATGATGACTGAATTCTTCATAGCATCTAATTCTATGCAACTGGAGCTTTTACGAAGCTCATTTGTTGTTTTAAAGAAATATTTATATCTTATAATAATTGTTTTTTTACTCCTTAAAACTTTGACATATCACATTCCTTTTTTATAAGCATTTCTGCATGACTTCCAAAAAACAACAACAACAACAACAACAAATTGCGACTCACAGGATAATGACACTTATGTGCTAGTGACGCATCAGTTTACATAACTTACAGTACTCTTACTAAAAGTATATCTGTTGCCCCAAGGCCTCTGTTTTAAATCAGCTTTTGGTCCTGCCTTTGGAAGAGCAAATGTAAGTGCACTTTGGGGACAGAAAGGACACTTTCAACCCTGCATGAAGGGGCACAAAAAAACAAAAAGCACAAAAACAACACTACAAAGTGCACGTGATGAGTGAGTTACTGAATTAAGTACTTACGGAGGTAAAGGAATCAAACGGATAGCCCTCCTAGCTCCTCAGACTGCTACATACAGCATTTCTATATATGTAAAACCCCGAAGCTCAAAGCAAACTTAACATAATGCAGGCTGAATATTCTTCATAGCTGTATATACACAAATATCTTCCTTCAAGGTGTTTGCAGGGGGAAAATAATTCCACCGAAAAATATTGGGCTCTGCTCATCTTTATTTGATCCCAAAGACTACGACTATGTATATACATCATCTAATAAAAAACTAGATATAGATATACAATATACAAGTACATTCTGCAGACTTGCTCATAGCATTGATTTATATTTTCCTCCCAACTCTCCCACGATGAGCACCCACTAGAAATGTCATCTAACTGGCAAACAGAAGATACCTATGGACGGTGAATCCGACATGTTCACTTAGGAACTGTAGTGATCCTGAAAAAAGGAAATTAAAAAAGCACCATGAGAAGTCGTCATTATTGATGAACTTCTATCATACGCTGGAATATATCTGACTGACCTGAATTGAGCTAACTACGCCGCTGGCCATGACTGAAAGTTTTCCTGCAACTGAGCGCACTCCATGTTTGAGCTGCGACATGTCGGGAGCACTGGGGAGTACGTTGCTCAGACGGTACGAACTCGCTGTGGACACGAGGCAAAAAGTCAAGCAGACAGAGAGACAAAAAGCTCGAGGACTCGTGGAGAAGCCACTCGCATGTACAGTCATGTGAAAAAGACAGTTTTCAGGAGACTCTGCAGTCCTGTGTAAAACAAAGTACAGTAGCCTGCTGAGCACATTTAGCAGCAATAACTTGAAGCAATCATTTCCTGTATGATCTTACAAGTCTCTCACATTGTTGTGGAGAAATTTTGGCCTGCTCGTTAAAGCAATGCTGTGATATGATCATTGTCCTGCTGCATGACCCAGTTTTGTTTAAGATTCATCTCTTGGACAGATGGCCTCTCATTCGACTCTACAATACTTTGGTATACAGAGGAATTCATGGGGGTCTGTGACTGCAAGCCCCCCCAAACAAACATCCCTACTTTGGGTTTTATCTGTATGAAGGACATTGTTCCAGAAGTCTCGTGGTTTGTTCAGATGCAACTTTGCAATCCTAAACTGGCAATCCTTCCAAACAAACTATACTTGTTCAGTCATGACCATTAACATTTAACATGCCAACATGCTGAGGCCTGTAGAGTCAGAAACAGAGAAACTAAAAAAATAAAATAAAATGCTACAAATGGTCTGACCTTCTAGTGACTTCCACTCCTGATAAGATCAGTAATTATATTGAATGTTTTCCACTTGTGAATAATTGTCCTCACTGTAGAATGAGCGACTTCAGATTGTTTGAAAATGGCCTTATAACCCTTCGTAGATTGATTGGCAGCAACAATTGCTTCTTTAAGATCATTGCTGATATCTTTCACCCCGAATGCTCCAGAACAGGAAAACAAAACGTCTGCTGTCACAGAGGTGTTCACACTTGCTCAAAATCAATTACTCAAATGCCTTTGATTAGCAGCACCTGGAGGCTACTTACCTTCTTAATGCCTGTGGAAGCAGTAAGTGTGTATTTAATGTTTTCAGTCTTGTGAAACCTGCTTTTTCACATGATCATATGAAAGAATTTACGGTATTTAGATTTCCTCTGAGGTACAAGGGTTGAGACCAGTTCGACCAGTATGCACAGTTGGTATGGTTAATCACTCTGGAGCTAGTGCAAAACTTCAGTGTATGTGAGATAAATTACTCACAATTTCAGCACAGCTTCACAATAAACTCAAAAGTCAGACTTCTTTTCATAATTTCAGGGGCATAATATTTTATATTACAACCTGTATCACAGTTCAATACTTATTATGTAATTATTCTAGCAGAGATTCAAGGGTCATCAGACAGGTGGAAAACCTCCATTCCACCTAAAATTCCACCCAACAGTGTAACACCAAGTAGGATAGGCCAAGATTGTCTTCTCAATGTGACCACCACCTAACTAAGCCTGGAACAAGCATCCAACATGTGCAGTTTCTCTCTTATGATACAGTTTTAGCAACCGGCATTAATCAGTGACCCAAAGTCCCCAATAAAATTAAGAACACAGCTGAATTTGTGGCGCGTTTGTCTACTTATTACTGACAAAATGACCTGGAGTTTGGAAGATGTATCAGAAAAGCACACAGTTAACAGGTTGTTAAATCCAACTTTAAAGAATCACACAAGTCGGCATCTTATTAAAAACAAACAAACAATCATACTAAGATGTTCCTCCGAGCGGCTCAACATACAAGCGCTAAGAAAAGAAGAGACAGTCATGTCTTACCAGTCTGCTTCTTTGGATCATCAAATAGATCGGCTGAACTTATGGATGCACTCGCAGAAAATCTCTCCAGTCGGGTTTTGGCTTCATACTGAACAACAGAAAATTTTGAAAATTTCAACCAAGTTTTATGTTTGACCATTTAAGAACCTCTATTTAAATTAAAGACCTTCAGGAACTAATGTTCAGGCTTATCTCAAGTTCCAAGGAACAAATACAGACAGTTTTTAATGTGATTTCCCAGTCTAGTATTCACCAAATGAAATCAAAGGAAAAGCACGGTTTAGAATGTGTGTCCACGTTGTGCTTGTATACCTCAGAGTTGTCTTGTTTTCCAAAGTACATATCAGACGAGATGGCTTTTACATCATCTCCAAACTTTTTCCGAGCTTCTCCCGTGTCTGAGAGCGCTGCTGTTTCTGGTTTCCTTCTGGTTGTGGGCCTGATAACAGTTACCAACAGAAAAAAATAATAATATGACAACAGGATGAAGTACTTTAAGCACAAATCGTGTATTTTAAAAGAACACGCTGAATTAAATTACACCAAACATATTTAAGACTGAAGAGTCTTACCTTTGTGTAAAAAGTATCTTAAGCTACAATTAAAAAACACTGATGACCACCAACACTACACCTCAGCCAGCTAGCAGACGCACTTATGCTATCATGTGTTGAAAGTTCTACTTTGCCTTCTTCTCGAGTTATTGCATGTCACCCATCAGCCTTTTGCGGCTGAGGTGTAAAAAATTTCTTTCTGTAAATTAGTAATTTTATTTGATAAAATAGAATAAATCTGATTATTTTATTTGATAACATAATCAGATTTATTCTAGAAAGCCCTTATCTTAATTTGCTGTTAATTTTGATTGTTGTATTTAACTAAAATTTGCTTTGAATCATTAAACCTAACCATAAAAACATGTAGAAAGCTTCAGTTTTGTGTTTAAACAACTAACCTGTCATCAAATGAAGTTATAGTGGAGGACAAGAAAAAGTCTGGCTCTGGTTTCTTGCTCTCTTTCATCCAGCCTCTTCCATCATCTCCATCGCCCCACCGTGAAGAGAAACTGTCTGAGGTTTCACTTTGGTCCTCAAAGCGAGTTAGAACCCTGAAGAAAGAAGCCAACAAGAACAATATAAGGTGGAACAAAAAGAGAGATAATGGACTTTACTAGTACGCTGACACTAAGATACCCAAATTTACACAGTCAGCACATTGTTTAGCATGCAAATGTTAGATTTATAGACTCCCATTCATCATGCTACAGTGTCAGGGAAGTGCTCACAGATCCCACATTAATCCTGTAACTTGAAAATGACTCTGAACATAAAGAAATATTAGAAACAGAAAGAACAAAGAGCTCTGCAACACATAGTTCAATATCAACACAGTCTGAATTGAAAGAATGAACTTTGCCAAGTTGTTCATTCGTCTATAACTGATATATTTGAGTGCAAGAGCACCAAGAAGAATTACTCCTATTTAAAAAGGCTATGGATGTTCACAACAAATGCTACTTCAGGTTTCCCCAACTGTTAATCATTAAGAGCTACTACATTTTTCACACACCATATATATTTTTGTACCATACTCAGTTTTATTTATGATCATTTAGAATATTATATGTTTTAATCAAACTGCATCAGTAATTTTTTTAAGAAAAAACAAACATCTATCTGACCTATCACATCGACCCTCTGCATGTCCTCCTTCACTACATCTGTAAACCTCTTTTTTGATCTTCCTCTTTTTCTTCCTGCCTGGCAACTCCATAGTCAGCACCCTTTGTCCAATATACCCACATGTCCAAATCATCTGAGCATTGCCTCTCTGACTTTATCTCCAAACTTTTCAAACTGAACTGTCCCTGTGATGTACTCATTTCTAATCGTGTCCACCCTGCTCACTCCCAATGAAGACCTTGACATCTTCAGCTTGGCTTTTTGTCAGTGCCAACATCTCCAAACCACACATCAAAGTAGGTCTCACTATCATTTGGTAAACATTCCCTTTCACACTTGGTGTCACAAATCATTACTGAGACATATCTCCATCCACTCCACCCTGCCTGCACTCTCTTCTTCACCTCTCTTAGCCACTGTCCGCTACTTTGGATAGTCAACTCCAACTATTAAACTCATCTACCTTCACTACTGATATTTTTTACAGCTTTACTGTTATACCCGTCTCTGTCTCACTCAAAAGGAAAAAAACCCTGTAATATTATTAACACAGTATCAAGATTTCATTTTGTTTATATATTATCAACATCAACTTTATCTGACCTAGAGCTGAAGGACCCTTCATCGTCATCTTCATCAATAAATCGCCGTCCTTTGGTGGTCTTTGCTCCAATTGGATTGTCCTGCTGGATGGTGTGCATGTCTGACATCACAGAGTGAGAAACTCCACTACAGAGAAGAGCCAAGAAAGAGTAAAAATGACAGTGAGACACATTAAAATGGAGAAAAAAGAAAAAAAAAAAAATCTTAAATCTACTAGAGGTTTGTCCCCCCTCACTCCCAATTTGTCTTACCTCCTCATGCCCAGACCCATGCCCAGTCTCTCAGCCTGTTCCTTCTTTTTCCCCTCTAGTCCTTTCAGCTTCTGCTCTTCGATTTTCCTCTGCTGCTCAAAATCTTTGTAGGCCAGCCGCATGGATGGAGCACTGAGAAGAAAAAAAGTAGGTAAGCTCAGAGATGGAAACAGACGAGCCAAATGTGGTGCATAGCTTAAGTAATATACATGATTTAGCCCCTTTCTCCTGAGGTAAAGAGAAGAAAGAGCCATGGATTTCATCTTGCCATAGAGGACACAAAGTTACATTCGCTTTCCGATTAAGTGATTACAACAAGAAAGATGGAATGAAAAAGAAATAAAAAGCTATGGGTATTCTTACATGGACTCCTCAGTTGTAACGTTCTTCTTGGCACCAGCAAAGCTCTCTTTCTCTCTGATTTTGTCAGCAGCCTGCGCCTTCTTCTCGAGCTCCGAGAAGCTCTGGCTGCTAACCTTCTGAGCGCCCAGACCGCCCTTCTTTGAGGCCAGCTGCACACAAACATACACATTACAATGATGTACCAAATAAAACAGATAACGGAGCTGGGGTAGAAGCTTGTATTCTGAGATAACATTCAGAATCTCCAAGATTAAAAACATATTTTAAAAGAGGAAAATTCAGAAAACAAAAAACAACCTCTCATAATACTATACTATAACCTCTTATAAATGGGTCCATGAGGCAGCAGGGCAGTGCAAACTGCAGGGACATGTGGAATGGGACCCCAATTCATTATTTAAAACAAACGTGTAAAGATAATTTATTTTATTGGCAGTAAATGGTGCCTACTGTTGTTGTGATTCACCTTATTTACCTGTTCTTGTGTCCCCTCAGGTCAATCATGTGATGTGTGTGTATGCAGTGACTACTGCTGCACTGCCTAACTTGGGTGTAAATGTGGCCCTCCCTATGTGGCTGTGGTGTGTAGTACGATCAGGTTGACCCGAGCTTGTAAAGTAAGACAACGTGACTGGCTTTCTATTTGTCTTAAAATTTATCTCAGACACTACTTGAATTTTTTGTCTGAATATTACCCTCCTCCCTTAAGTAATAGTTTTATTGTACTTATTATGACACCAATATAAAACTTTATACATACTGTTTTCTTGGCACCTGCTGGCTTCTTCTTAAGAAGAGAAGAGGGCTCTGAGAAAACAACAGACAGAGTGAAGTCAATATTTAGACAGACTTTTACGGGCATTTAGGTAGAGTTAACTAAACATGCACAGTATTGACTCAAACCTGGGTTTGCTTTTGGTGAAACACTGAGCATTTCCACATTGGGACCCTCCTCTGAGTTACCTGAAGATAAACATGTGATGAGCCACAAAACTATTTTAATATAAAACTGCAGTGAGTCAGTATAAATCAGATTATTAAGCAATGACACAAAGATACCATTACGGTCTTCATCTTTTTCTGGCTCTGAAAGCTTCTCTGATGCGGAGGGGCTCAGACTCATTTTGGCCATGTTCAGATTTTCAGGAACAGCCTGGCCAGGAAACAGACACACGTAGTGAAATTAATAATCGCTGTGTCAGGCTGTGCAGCATATCTGTGGAAAGTTCTGGACTAAATCCCAATTGAAGAAACCACACACTTATACCTGTGTATGCAGACTGAAGAAATCCACCTGCTTGTCGCCTGGGGATGTTGGAGACAGAGGAGCCTGACTGTCCAGCCACAGCTGTGGAGAACAAGAGCCGTAAAATGATTCAATTATATGAGCGTTTATTATAAGTGTGATAAGCATATGGGTAATACCCAGGAAGCCAGTGTTTAATAAATTTAATCTCTCAGCCCCAGGTTGGTTTCTCCCCGCCCCCCTTGAGGAGAAACATGGAGGTGTTTTCAGACTGTAACCCAGCCTGTCAGTGTTACCTCAGTGCCATGGCGTCTGGTTGCTTGTGTGGCTAAAGTCTTTATCTTCTCTCTGTACAGCTGTGCAGCCCGGCTGTTGTACTTGGCATTGGCGGCATTGGCTCTGCAGCCATGTTGACTGAAAAATGCAATCTGACACCGAGAAGTCAAATAAGAAACAGGAAAGCAAACAGGTAGAATCACGCTTGTGTCACACACTGCTGGAGTTTTAACCTGATGATAGTGTGCTGATATTTTACTCACTGCGCTGGTGTTGCCTCCAACTTGCATACATCTTAGCTGGAACCACGACCAATTAAAATCCAGCTCGGTGGACCTGTGTGGCACAACAGGATCAGGGTTTGAAGAATGTGTGTTTGAACAAAGAAAAACACCTGAGGTTACAGAACCCTATCCACTCCCATCTCCTTGCTTGAGCTGCCTTTGTTCCACTTATCCTTCACTGTATCTGAATCGTCTTTATTCTGTTTTATTTGTTTTGGATGCTTAAGTCATTTATTTTTATCCAAAATTACAATAAATCTCTAGAGATTGTTATGTCCAATTAATATACCGTATCCAGGATTACTGCTCGTAGTTTACACATTCGCCCAAAAAGTGAAAGATCCCTGGTTCAAGTCCAGGAGGAGAAATAAATCCCTTTGGGGTGGGGTCAGGAAGGGCATCCGGCATAAAAATCTGCCAAGTCAAACATGTGAAGCTACCTGTTGTGGTGAATGATTGCAAAATAAGGAAGCAGCCTACAATAGCTTTACTATTACATTACACACTTTTAATGTAGTCATTTGAAATGACAGTTTATTTTTTTCTTCTTTTTTTTTAAAATTGCTTATCTTTTTAAAAGTTTACTTTTATTACACAGGTAACACAATCCTATGCCTTAACAATAAGAACACCAGTCATGCTTAGTTACCCTACAAAGGCCTGTTTTTGGCTGAGAGTATACTTCTGAGCTGTTCAGTCCATATTGCACTACATCTTTGCAGTTTGGGTTATAAAAGGTAGAGGGAATTTGATCAAAACACTGTGCATATCTTACCTTCTTTTCATTTCTATGACTGCTGTTGTCTTGAATTTTTTAAAGGGTTTAATACTATCCTAACGAGCTGATATTTTTACGTCCTAATTTCTTATACTGCAAAAAAACAAAAACTTTTTATAAAACTCAATTTAATTAAAAAAAAATATTACAGCAACAGCAGAGTCAAGGCACTTTTGTTTGCAAAAACGGAAAAATAATCATTCACATCCACTTTCACTTCAAAGAGGTGGCTACAGCGAATCATCTGCCTCCATCTCACCCTATCCCAGGGATCCTCTTAAGTCACACCAACGCTCACCAACACCTTCTCCGTTTTCTTCCTCTTTTCCTCCCATTGGGCAGCTTCATCTTCAGCATCCTTTGTTCAGCGCTGCATATCTTCATACTAGCTCAGCCTTGCCTCTCTAACTTTGTCTCCAAACTGCTCAGCCTGAGCCATCCCTCTGATGTACTCTTTTCTAGTCTTGCGTGTCCTGGTAACTCCCAGTGAAAATCTGGAAGCTCTGTCCCCTGTCTTTTTGTTAATCCCAACATCTCCAAACCATACATCATAGCAGGTGTCAGTAACGCACTGCAAATCTTCTCAGAAAATTAAAAAATAATAATAATAATAATTCTCAGTGTTTAATCCTCAAACACAACCTTCCCATTGAACACACTTCTGAACTGTTGTTTACTCTTGATTTATTATTTTGTTAGAGGTGCTTGTGGCTCATGATGAAGAGGAGGTTGTCTGCAAACTGGCTCCTCTAGTCTGCATGTTGAAGTAAACTTGAACCCAAAGATCCCGATGCTTCTATTGGAGTGTGTGATGTTAGATAAAAAGCACTTATACATTTTCTACTGTATTTGAGAACTTTCTTACAACAAGCCCCATTCACACATTGACATGAGCACCAGTCCATTTACCTCCAACTCCAAGGAAAATATATAATTCCTGACTTACCTAATAAATGAAAGGTGCACTCCCAGAGACCTGTGAGTCCCAGAACAATCTATACAGACAAAAACCCCATAGGTGATGCTGGCCCAGCTGGGGTTCTTAGCTGCGCAGTCAAAGCAAACCTGAGGGACAGAGAGCAAGAATATATACAAACACACGAGATATTCATCATATTAACAAAAGAGACGGATCATTCTATAACTGGAGAAGACTATTTTTTTAAAATATAGATAATTTAAAGATATTTTATTTGATGTAAGTAATAAAAACAAATAATAAATTGATATGGCCAGTTCAGGCATCAAAGGTGCACTTTTTATTTGTTGCATACTATGCTTGATGCAACCTGGTAACCAATATGGCAGAAAAAAAAATGAGATTTTTAAAATAGTGTTTAATAAATTCTTGACTATTAAGTGAATGAACTCATATTGCATACTCAGTTTCAGATGAGAGTTGGTTTAATCACTTTAAACAACTTGACCCTGTACTACAAACTTTTACAAAAGCAACAGATTAAGCCCTTATGAATGAAAAAGCAACAACAAAGCATTTACGATCATTTTAGTAAAAATTATATGGTAACCTGGTTAAAATAAGAGTAACAAGATTGTACAAGTTAACGTGGCTGAAATATAGTACTTTTATTTGCAGTTATGACATAAATGTGACAAATACTCAGGACCACAGCAGTGTTGTTTAATAATATTTCATGATTTTAAAATGTTTATTTTATATGTATGTCAACAGGGTTGCAAATCATAGCTGTTATTAGTGTTTTCTCAGAAAAATATGCTATCTAGGGATAAATGTGGTCATATAAATAAAGGATACTTTGAACCTTTGGTAATATGAGTAATAGGGTTGTATTGGTTAGACTAATGCACTCAATGCACTTAACTAGTCAGAAAAAATTGAAAAAATAAAATAAAATAAAAATATGTCAGAGGACAGACCTTTGGTCTACCCATGGTGTTGGCACATGAACAACATGACATGTCATCTTACTGTTTTATCTCTTCCTTTCTAAGGCGAATTAGGTCGTACATGTGCTGTTGGACACAATTTACAGAGCATAATGTTCTTTAAAATATGCTGATGTTAACAAAATGTTTAAAAACACATGTGGATCTGGAAGAAGTGGATTTCTAAGCTGGAAATTTGTTTGTTATATTTAGACGTGTTTTATAAAATATTTCATAACCACTGTTTCAACAACTGGATTTACATTTTGTCTCAGGAGTATATTTGGTATTGTAGTATTTTATGCATGGATTCTTTTCAAATTAAGGCAGTTGTAGAATGGTCCACGGGTGGAGGCCAAGAGCGTGAAGAGTGTCCGACTACACGAAGCAACAGCTGTGAGGATAAACAGGAGACTGTGCTACTGACTCAAACAGCTGTTGGTGAAGTGGCGTTAATTTCGCAATGAGATCAACAGATAATAGTTACAGCAGCGAGTCGCAAACACATCTTTGTCCCTGAAGATGTCTGTTCTGTCTTTTACATGACCCGAGTCGAGAAAAGGCCTTAGAAACGGAGCTTTAAACAAACACGGCTAATGTAAACTGTCAAAATGTAGCTAGCTAGCTGTCACCCCGTTTGCTAACGTCACGTCACGTCAGGTTACAATTTCTAAGTTTTGTGATATTTTGCTTCTGCACGTTTTAAAAACACGTTTTTTTTTTTAAACCCGACTTATTCTAAAGATGACACACGTCAGACAGCTGTTAAATTGGTCGCAAACTGAAGCCAGCTGTGGCGTTTCCCATAAAGTGCGACGTGTCAGATATTTAGTTCAGCGGACTTCCTTGTGCACCAGAATACACCAGTCTTTCTGGTATTTATTTAACTCTCACCTTATTCGTAGGGATGGAACGAAGTCGCTTGAAAATAATAGAAATGTCCTGCTTGCTGGGTTCTGCCATTTTTCTACCTGTTGGTGTCTGGCGGTTAAAGGAACAGCATCAAAAGCAGACCCGTGTTTTTCCCCTGAACTAAACCCGACACGTCAGTAAGAGAACACCATGGGCGGACGCTGATTGGCTGGAAATGATCCGTCGTCGTGTTATTGTCGCAAAGGCTTCTTGGCAATGTAGTTTTAGATCATATAAGCGATAGCTTACGTATCTTCGAATTTCATGCATTTCTGTGTGACCGCAGCCAAAACATTAAACACAACGCTGAACAATATAACTTTAATAACGTGTCTTGAAATAAGATACAATAACACTAAATAAAAAATACTAAAATATGATAAAATAGTTCAATAAGATAAAAAAAAAAAATGCATGAAAAATGGATCATTTGAACCGAAAAAGAAATAAAGCTCAAATCAAATCTAATCTAGTTATTGTTATTTTGGAATGTGGTAGGTCATTTCCCGTCTTTTGTGGCACCTTTTTATTATTAATATGATCATTATTACTAATGATAAGGAGAGAATTCTAGGAGTAAGGTGAAATGGAGGCAGATTATCAGCTGTGGCATCCCCTACAGGGAACGTCAAGGTATGTGTGTATATATGTGTGTTAGATGTTTTATATTGATTCTTATGAGGGAATACAATAACACTTTTTTTTAAACTGTTATCGAGTTGCTCTGTGGTGTATTGCTTAAAAGGTTATATGTGAAAGGTCACATGTAACTCGGATTACTTGAGTTTCCCCGAGTGTGAGAAGAGACACCCAGACCCAGGGGGTCCCAAGCTAGTGTATAGAAAAATGGGAGGGTAGCCAGCTAAATCCTGTGCCAAATGAAATATGCAGATCTATCTGCTGTGGTGACAACTTGGGAAATAAGGGAGCAGCTCAAGTTACCTTTCACTTTATATCTAATATATTGTACACACATTAAGTTTTCTTTAAAACCAAACAAAGCAATGCAGTGACTCGGGGCTATACGGCTTTTTAAAAACAAACACACACCCAGTTCCCATTAAAACAATGTCCAATACTTTCTAAGTTTATAACATATCAACATGTGTGTCATATGAAATGTGTCTCTGAAAAGAGATGCGATTTGTGGATGCATGCTTATTGGAAGCCTAAATGATTATCATACCAGCTGAAACACAAGGGAATACACCAGTGTCAAGACTATTTAAGAGAGAGAGAGAGAAAAAAATAACTTTACTATAAATAGAAACCTGCAGTGTGTGGGAAAACTGCATCCAGTCTAGTTTGTCTTGGATGGATTTGATGCCAAACCTTAAAAACAAAACAGTCAGATTTATCACAGTATCCAACTGCATATTCCAGTTTGTTGACATTTGTTCAACTTTCTGTTGTATCGTTTAAATCCTCGTCTTGCAGAATAGCATAAGGCTACAACATAAAACTTATTTTACAGTCATATGGTGCCTTGTAAGGATATACACCCTCAAAGCAAAAAACTATATATTAAAAGAAAAATTACAGCAACAGAAAAAAGTTAGATGCAGTCAAACTTCTTTTAATAAATAAAGTACAATAGTGATCAAATCTGTAACGGTTTGTGTTACCTATTGAAACAGACTCAGTTCTGAGTGTCTTTCAATTCATTGAAGTTATTCAGTGAAAATATAAGAAGAAAATCTGTATATTTTCCCAGTAAATTCATTTATTGTGATGTGGGACAACAATTACAAACCTTTCTGTGCAAGTATAACTGTCACTGCATTTTGCTAGCAACACTCAAACATCTTTCCTCACTGATGTACAAAACAAAACTTTTTCCTCCTCTGCTGTAGCCTGAAGGCATCAAAAGTAATAGTTATTTAATGAATGCTCTTTGTGAACGATGTGCAGTTCATATTTGCAAACTGTGCATTAAGGCTGTGATAGCAATGGCATAGGTCCCAAAGAAAATTAATTTTTCACAAAGCATTTTGTGATCAAAGCAACTCATATGGCCCTCTGAAGGGAAAATATAAATCATATTTACAGATATAGCAGTAACGGTCGATGAACGTTTGCCATAAACATTCAGTTAATGTACAAACTGATTCTCCATCACAACATTTCAGCATCAGAACAACAGAAGCACTTGTGGCATCATAAATTAAGAATTTCCTGCACATCATCCAATCAGAATGTTTGATTTGTTCTAATATTAATGTATATGCAATACAATATTCAATTGTGTTTTTATTGCTAGAACATGAAATCTAAATCAAACAAAATATTCTCCCATAACCTGGCATGTGACAAGAATCGAGAACTGAACTTAGAAGATTCAAGTGAGAAACTTTCAGTGTTGCATGAAAAATATCTACAATCATCAGAAAGGTATGTGAGAAAGGGAGTGGGGTCAGTGGACGCAGTAAAAGTGAACAATCCATGAGTAAAAACAAATACATTCAGCTGCAGTCACTAAAGGAAGTCTACCCATGAATAAAGGTAACTGAGGACCTTTACCATTCCTTTGAAAAACTAACAACAACCACAACGGTTACAAACTGAATGGGGAAAAAAATCAAAACCCTGAAAGAAATGAGAGAATATAAACACTAATTTAAAATGAAGTTCATGAATCTCACAATTCAGGCCAAATAATAAAAAACATCTATGGACTGGATTCTTTCAGGAGAAATGCAAGTACTGGTTATAAAAAAGGTTCAATTCCCTTGGTGAATTAAAAACGGGCTTGCATATCAAGGCTGTGTTTCGCATGCAAGACTATTTGTAAGATCGTAATCTCAGTGATTTTTATTTTTATTTTTTAAATGATCCAAATTCACACATTTCATTCAGTCTTATCCAATATGTACTTGAATAGCTATTTCTGTAACAGCATAAATGGGATTCTAAGTAACATCTTACACCAACAGCAAGTCTTCTTGGATCTTCCTGAAATCTTCTGGAAACTTACAGTTAGTTTCCAACAGTGTCCACGGGTAAGAAATGACTAAAGTGGTCCTCCTAAGCTCTACAAACCCTTCTCTTCTGTCTTCCACCAACTCCAATCCAGTCATCACAAACAAGGAAAAGAGGGCTGAAAATAAGAGCCTGTCAAGTTTCATAAAACACATTCTTCACATTTGTTTCTATCTGTGGCGATTCATTACTGGATGTCTTCCACATAGTTAGCAGGATAGAGGCCCGTTTGTCCATCCTTGAGCCTGCCTTTGCACCAGCCCTGATCATCTTCTTCACCTATTTTGGTAAATTCATCACCTGGAAATGGGGAGAGAGAAATCTTAATCAATCTTAATCTACGTACATATACAGAAGTCATTTTAATTTTAAAGGTTAAAAAAAAAGGGGAGAAAAAAAGGAAAAAAAGAATCAAGTCAGTTTACAGCATCAGCGTCAAATATGCAGCTAAATTTTTTTGAGCAGAACCAAGGTCACCAGAACGCAATCTAATAATGGGGATGCAACTTTAGGATGTGGTTAAACAGAGTTGCATCATGGAAGTATGCATCTCCAGCAACTATATCAATATGGACTCAAATCTTTTAGGGCCCTTTCTAGCACCTTGTTGAATCAATGCCATGAAGAATTAAGGCAGCCCTGAAGACAAAGGGAGGTTCAACTCTAAGATGTACCCTAAGGTCATAGGTGTACATTACTGAAATCATAATCTCCTTCACAAATGATTGCTTGAGGCCAAACTGACCCCTTTTAGTCATGTACCTGCTTTGAAGCTCAGCTCATCCTGCTCCTGTCCCTCATAGTCGTAGAGAGCTTTGACAGGCACAGATACAACAGGAGAGGCCGGCTCTTCCTCGAATGGATTACCCTCACCATTGGTGGAGAAAGGGTTACCATCTGTGTCCTCATCCGACCAGTCTGGAGTCTTCTCCGTACTGCTTGCACTGGACAGACAGACCAACCACATAGTAAAACCCTGGTATTTTGCCTCACAAGTCAAAGAAAAACCGTCAAGGCAGGTGGAAAGAGTTTGGTTAGGGCAAAAAAAGAAAAAAAAAAAAAAAAAAAGGGGGGGGGAATAAAACAAATACAGTACAGTGGAAACCCAAAAGCATAAAATAGGCATCTCCAAATGCAGGGAAAAACAAAAAACAAAAAAAACTCCTTTTGGGTCAGTCTAAACAACTGCAAGACTAAAAAGCAAGCATTTGGTTGACGCAGGATAAATGATTTAAAAATTGCTTATATGCCACTGACAACAAGAACTTGAAGTCTATGGAGACGAGAGAGAAATAATAGGGGGCAAAGCAAAAAAAAAAAGAAAGAAAAAAGAAAGAAAAAAAAAAAAAAAAAAAAAAAAAAAAAAAAACCATCAACGCGACATGTAAGAAAAACAAAAACCGAAGCACAACAAGATGAAGCAAGACAAATCACAATTGTCAACGCATGATTGGAGTTTAACTCTGACCAGGAGAGGGAGCCACCTAAACATCAGAAGGAACTTGGCAGGCAAAGCTGAAAAAAACAAAACCAACAAGAATTTACAGTCAGACCAGTTTATGGTTTCAAGGCTATTTTTGGATCCCTCCACCCATTAGGTACAACTGTTATTCAAATGAATAAAAGTTGATACACAAAACTTACTCATTTTGTTTTAAAGAGCCTTTAAATTATCAGCTGGCACAAAAAAAAAAAAAAAAAAAAAAAAAAAAAAAAAAAAAAAAAAAGGGAAACAGAAAGACCAATTTCAAATATCCAGATCTGACTGTAAGAGAGAAACAATGCATTTCCACAGCAGAAGCATGCGCCTCCATGCGCATACACTTAACGTTCTGCAAGACATGAAACTGTTAGGGATGAAGAAAAGACACAGGCTTTGTGTGCAATGCCATTCAATGACCATGCAGAGCCACAACATGACACCTGAGGAAGGAGAGAATAAAAAGTAGTGGGAAGAAACCAAGAAAAGGAAAATGCACGAGACGCGACACCAACGACGCTCCACATAGCAAAGGTAGAAACAGAAAATGCTGCAGGTGAGCGTTTCCGGTTCACCAACGTTTTTATTTCCTCTTTATTCACAACGGTGTTGTTGACTGTGATCTCCTGCTCCACGGCAGTCTCCCCCACTTCATCGTCATCTTCGTCAAACGGGTTCGTGCCCGCAGGTGCAGCTTTTGGTACAGTCAGGCTGACAACATGGGACACAGTGAGAGATTGTTGACAAGCATGCATACAGAGTCACACCTGGGATTTAAAAAAAAAAAAACCCAAGTTATGCATAACAGGAAGCAGAAGAAGATTGGATCATTGACCCATTCGATATTTTAGTCCAAAAGGAAACTAAAGGGCTATTGCTGTGATGGACTGACAGCCTATCCATGGTGTACCGAGCTTCTCGCTCAGCGACAGCTGGGATGGGATTTAAGTTCATAAGCATGTAAGAAAATGGTTGGGCAAATGAACATGTGTCCAGTGAGGTAACAACTTGAAGTTCATCAGCACATCACACAAGTTAAAGTTGTCCTATCAGCCTTTCACTAAACCCCTCAACCCAACAGTGAGAATCCAAACAAAACAAAGCTGGTCTTGCACAACATCATGGATTTCCCAGCAGGTTCCAGTAGTGTGCATGTAACTATAATGAGCTCTTACAGTCAGACTCGAATCTTTTACGCCATTCTCTGGATTGAAATGAGTTTAGACATCAGTTTAAGTATCCAACCCCAAACAAGGCCAGGCATAGTCAAAGACCGTCTAATGAAGTAAATATTCAAAACTGAGTTAGACAAAAGTCATTGAGCAAAGAGTTGTACAGAAGACTGTGCAAAGTCCCTCCAACAATGTGGGCTTTACTCTATTTTTAAAAAGATGGGAAAATACTGACAGCACTCAAGAAGCAACTTTTTCTGTAAGACTTCCCATCACTGAATCATGTTTTCCACCATCTTAAAAAAAAAAAAAAAAAAAAAAAAAAAAAGATACGCTTGTGCACCTGCTTTTTCAGCAGGGCCGTCTGACAGTTTTCCCGTCATGGGCTACATTTTCTAAAGCCTGATAATAGAGTGTATGAGTCTAGATGAAACACAGGCAAGCTCAAAAGGTTATTTTAGAATTTAATCAGGTCATAGAATTAGTCAGCTGAAGGTTAGAGATTTCTGCCTCTGTTGCACATTTAGCAACAGCAAGAGAGGTGGGGCTATAACTGTAGGTTTAAGGACAGCTGGAAGACCCAGTAATTTTCATATTTATATGAAAGAGTGACATCAACAAAGCATGAAACTAAACAGACAGAAAGAGCATTCTAGTGAGACTTGTTTTTCACTAATAAGTGCTGCATGTCATAATTATCACAAAGCTATCAAAAACATCAGTGAGCCCCTCCCTGAGCCCTTAATTGCCAGCTGTGGGTTGTTTAGGTGTAAAAACCCTGTGAAGAAGTCACATGAGGGTTGTTTACTTCCTATTATTGTGATTGTGTTTCAAGGAGCAAAAAACCAGAAGAAGGCCTGTATCAGAGGAAACAAGACTCCTACTCCCTGTTTATAGAAACATTTACAGAAGCAGTTATCAGTTGGCCCCAAGTACAGAAATGTGAACGCCTTTGTTTGCATAGTCATGCTATGCTCTCCGAGTTAAGCCTGTGGCATTATTACAGCAAACACTTCTGCAGTGGGAGTCTGGTACAGTGTAACTTAGCTGACTGAAACCATCCAAAGTTGACCTCATAATCATGAATTAAAAGACTTGACATTGCTCTAAGCAAGCTCTAAGAGTTTTAAAATCGGTTTGATTCATGTCTGACACTTCAAATCAAGGACAAAGAGGAAAAAAAAAAAACAAAAAACCCAACAACAAAGGGAAAGAAAAGACAAATCTGACACCGACTCAAAAACAAGTTTCACCATTATCCAAGTTGTGACTACAGATAGGGATCAGACTTGAAACAAGTACCCATACTCACTGATGTTCAAAAAGAACCAACAATAAGCAGCATATACGGGGGAGTGGCAGCAAGTGCAATGGTAGTGGTCAGAGGCCAAATACTTTCCATGCTTGGGATTCCCTCAATCGGCTCCTCTACACACTCCTCCACAAGTTTTAAATGCACACATCTTCCTGCTTGTTAAGAGCAAACAGCAGGTGTTTGCACATTAAATTGAGAGATTACAAAGCTACAAAGGAATGTGAAGAGTTGAGGCCTCCCAAAACACACAGGCCCATAAAAACCAAATCTCACACACACACACACACACACACACACACACACAAATCATTTAACCAAGTTTTTATAGAGCGTATCTAAATTAGTCTTTTGTCATCATTTCCATGACTTGTCAAGTCCACAGTACTGTTGCCACGACACAGTTAACAGATGTCTGGGGACAACTACATTCCCATCTTATCGCTTTAGAAAGACTCCTTCATGTTATTAAAAACCGCCAGCCATTTAACTTTGATAGAAGCCTTAAATCCCTTATGTATTTTATTAGATCAATGGAGGATTAACTCCCTTACTATAAACTGAAAGAGGGTTTGTGTCGATATTTTGCTTAAATCTTAAAATGAGTCTGTTAATTACAGTATTAGTTGACATAACATCTTAGCCCACTTGCTTTAAGTACAGATGTCCGATTAATCGACCCTTTTTTCAACTTGTCACTACCAATATGAATGCCTATAAAGCATGTGCGTGGGTTGTATTTTCACAGTACTTTTGGCATGCTTTCAGGTATGCACCAGCAGACTTAGTCTCTTGACGATAACTTTATCCCAACAATCTGTATCAAAATGTTTACTGTTCCCATGGGGACGGCTGCACAACTGAACATCATTCCTGGAGCTTCCCTCATGCAAAGTTTACAGCCATTCCTTAAGAGTAGGATGCCATGCACAGGGTGCAGCAGCATCTTTGATGTGGTGAGTTTGGATAGATGTGTGTATTAAATCAGATGTTCTATTCTCTGCATGTTTGACAAAGACAGTGAACCCATGAGTTATCAGACATCTACCTGTTGCTGGTTTTGGCAGGCTGAACAGGCTGGTCTGACCCAGCTGGACTAATGCCCGTCAATGTGATGCCCTCTGATGGCTTCTTCTTTTCTCGTCTGCTCAAGGTTCGGTTGAGGTCTATGGACCATTCCTGTTACACATTTAAAAAAATTACGTATTAAAAATTAACCGTACAACTGTGCCAAACTTAGCCAAGTGAAAAGCGTGAATCAACAAGCCCATCAGCTAGTACAGGGAGAACTTAAGCACAGCATCTTAAACACACAGCCCCAGAGTCCCTGATCAGTTCAGCGTTTCTCAAGCTGATCCACTAATTCTCAATTTTAAAACTGTGCATACATGTCTGTTTATATTTGAGTGTGTCAAGGATATACAGACATATGCAGCATCCATATCCCATTGAAAGAAACATCACCAACAAATTTTCCCCCTCAACCAAAGAGGAAGGTTATTACATAATTTTATTCTTCCTTAAAATGGATGCAAGCATAACCTCAGAGCTCCAATTGTTTCTCTAACCCCTCTGATTTATAACTTAAAACCAAAGTCTTCCATGACACAGTATCATGTGACACTGCAGAGTTCACATGAACTGCAGGAATGCCTCAGAGGCAGAAATGACGGGTCAGAGTCCAAAAGTTAGAAAGACAAAAGATAAAATTACAGCAATTCTGATATCGAGGAAAAGTAAATGTCAGGAAGCTTGAACCTTTGACTGGCACTGATAGTATTCATATATTGTCTGCATATACCACATGAAGTTTTGTCTCAGTTAAGTTTCACTAAGGCAACTTGAGTCAAAGGCACACACAGAATGAGAGAGGGTTAGTGGGAATAAATAGTCTCCCTGTGGCTGCTGTGAGAGAATAGCCCTCATGCAGAACTCACTACAATGGACCATCTCTTAGAGGGACGATGACAAGACCATTCCAAATTCTGTCAAATATGCGGAAAGGAAAGCAGGGGTACAACAGGTTTAATGCAGATAACACTATGTAATCCTAAACCATGTTGCTGAAACAGTTGCATAAACAAAAAAAAATCTCCATCTTGCAGGGAAATGAAGACAGTGATGTTTTATTCAGTTTACTTAAATGTGCCATGGATAGCAGTTCTCAGTTGTGTAGAATTTAATCTAAGGGGAGATATATTCCTCTTTAAACCCCCCCCCCAAAAAAAGACAAAAAACAAAAACCAACAACCTAAACTTCCAAAAATAAGCACTAGTCAGACAGAAAGTGGAAGAAGTTGGCTCACGGGAACAACTATGCCTGCAAGAGTATTCAGAAACACTAAATTGTATCAGTGGAAGCGCATGCAGCTTTACCCGCAGACAGATCTACTTCCACCTCTGGTGTCTCAATGCCAAGAGTGACAGAAGGCTATAACTCCTGCTTGGGCCAAATGCTTTACTTCCCTTGAAACTTTTTCATTCAGATGTTTTCCCCATTTCTGACCTGTGGTGCTTACAGCTGCACCTCAAGAGTACCCGCAGCTCTTAAGATAAGCTTCCTAAAGTACTTTAATTCATTCTTAAATTACCCTACTGAATAATATATATAACAGCTATTAGTGTATATCATCATCTCATCAAGTCTGGAACAACAACCCACTCTTCAGAGTGACACGAGTCAAACAGAGCATCCGGTTCAGATGTAAAAACTATTTGGAAACCTCTAGCAATTGCTCTCAGAGCTCAACCCTTCCCCTAGCCGATTTACACTCATGCATTAAATAAGTGTGGTCTTTAGTACATTACCTCAAACTGGGGCCAGTTCATTGGCATTCCAGGACCATGATTGGACCGGAACCATTTTAGGTCCTCTTCAGGATCGGTGCCAGAGATTGTGTCTTCCAGTGTGTGGTAAACTCCCTGATATCTACAATGACAAAGGGCAAGGGATACACTTAAAGTGCAACTATTCAAAGCTCCAACTTCTCCCACATCTGTGTCTTTCTGAAAGGGATGTTATGTCATTTCTGACCTGTGATTGGTTGAGAGGTCCAGGTGCTGCTTAACCTCCAGCAGCACCTCTTTGAAAAATTGAATGCGCTTGTCTTCAAACTGCTGGCACTGCTCGAACACTTGCTCCATGTTTTCCATGTACTGAGGGGTCAATTTGTTCAGCTCCTCGATGGATTTCTCATAACGTTCTTTAGTCTGAAAGGTAAGAAGGGAAGAAATGATAAATCACATTTAACAAACAAAAACTCACGCAGATTCCCACATTCAGCTAAGGGGGGGGGGACAAAACAAAATGTCTTCCCAGTTACAAGCCTCCCTCTTAGTCTCTTGCCACAGGAAACTGTACCTTCTGGACCTCTTGCTGACACTTTTCCACCTTTTCCTGGAGTTTCTTTTGGGCTTCAGGGTTATTGTTGCTCTCGAGTTTGCTGTTAGTCTCCCTGCTGGCTGCAAGCTTCTCTTCTTTACAAGCAGTGTGGTAGGCCTTCTTCAAAGTCTCTACCTGCAGGTTTGATGGTTAAAGTAAAATTAAGGAAATGACACAAGTCGTGTGTAACCAGGTAACTTGAAACAGTGTGAGGAAGTGTGGAAAGAATTGTTAACACTGGTATCTGAAGATATAACCACCTCTTTACCCAGCCTTAATTTGTGTGAAAACTTTCAGTGAAGTATGTAAGCAAACAACATTTGTTATGCTTTCCAAAATGTTCAAGTGGCTGCCTTCACATTTATGTGAAACTGATGACCGCACTTGTTCACCGAAAAAGCTGAACTTTTTAACGTCATTTGTAATCATTACGCTAGATGGCTCAAAACAACAAGAGCCAGCCCTAATTTTTAAGTTATAACAGACATTTGTGTGTTTTCCCTTTTCTGAATAGAAAAAAAAAATATTTAATGTCCACAAAAACAAAACAAGAAGGCTCGGGCCTATGAATAAAATACTTCATAGTCAGTTTAGAAGGCAGGTCCGATACTGACACAATACCCACTTCCCCCATGTCAGCTAGCCAGTTAATTACCCCCATTTTCTCTCTGCCATTCATCGCTTGTCCTTGCCCATCTGGTCAATCAATAAATCTCCATCACAAAACAGTTTTGCTCAATGACAGGCCAGGATGTCACCATCCCCTGTGACATCATACTCACAGGAAGTAGTGGGAGCCTGAAGGTTGCAACATGCCCGGTCATAAATATGCCCAGGAAGAAGGGGGGGTAAGGTTCCAACAAGTAAACAGGCTAAAATAAAAGTAGCAGTAGGAAATACATAGACCTCATTTTCAACCAAAGGAGTCTCCCTCTGTGCCCTCACCATTTCCTTTCCTATGCCTGGCAGTAACCTTCAAAATCAACACTAACCAGATACAACTGTGCTTGTGCTCTGGTGTTGTTTAAGACATTGTTTGCTCTTCTTTCCATGACTACCACTGAGTCAGTAAAATGTATTCATGAGAACTGAGGGGTAAAATTTATAGCTGTGATCAGCAAGATGATAAATGACTTCCTTGCTTTAGATAAGATGGCAAAACTGGAAAGCTTGCTAAGCACCAAACAGTTTATCAACATGTGCTAACTGTATCAGAATTGTGCAGCCAAAGTCCTGAAACAGACAAAAGGACTCGCTCGATTTTATCAACTGAATTTTAAGACAACAAAATCCACCGAGTGCATTTCATTTTTGACCCACAGACCATAGAAGGTGAATGACATTAACAAATTAAAGTGAAAATGAGCAAAATAATAGCCATCACTTTAAGTTGAGAAATTTTACTCTGCCCTATCCAACTTCAAAGAGGCACAATTGAATAAACTACCAGAGGGATACTGCTGAATGCCATATGAGTCATAAGAAAGACTGTCCTTCCTCAGCAACAAAGGTGTGTTAACACCCTGTTTTTGGTCATCTGACATGCAACCATGGTTGCATATAAAAACCAAAAAGTTAAAAATGAACTTCACAAGAGAAATGACGTTCTCTGACTGCTGAGATCATCTTGTGATAAATATAGCAGTTTTTAAAATTGAGTAATTAAGTACTTCCACCTCTTGAGATAGTCACCCTTAAAATTTCCTTTTTGTGACATTCCTTGTTTGGTAGCTTGTTAGCCTGTCTTTTCAGGCTACAGACCATACAACCAGAGGATGAAATTTAAAATGAGAACCAAGTGATGTTTGTGCCAGACTAAAATTTGTAAAGCCCAATTTTGATTTGCAATCCTCAAATGTGAAGCCTGACCTAAATGTTTAGTTCTAGAGTAAAGCTGACGCTGCTCATGATTTATTAAAGCTAAACTACATTTTTCCTAACTCACATCAAATGTCCTGAGCTCATGAGAAGTTTGAAATTCACACCTCTTTGAGTTTCTTGGCCCAGGGTTTTTGAGCCTTGCGGAAGCCATCTTCAGTCTCTTTAGTCTCTTTGAAGCCACCGATCATCTGTTTGTGGAAGGACTCTCTCTGCCAGTTCTTCAGCTTCTCATAGTCTTCTCCCATCAATGCTGCTTTCACCTCCATGTGAAGCTCGCTCACCTTCTCTGCCTCAGTACACAGAGCAGCCCACGCTCGCTCCAGCGTGCCATATTGAGGTCCTGACGGCAGAGTTATTGAGAAAATTCACGCTTCGATTCAACTTGAGCTCAAATTTCCCATTGTTGATGATGAATCAGCACATTGTTCTGGGTGATAAATATATTAGAAAGATTAAGATGCTACAATAATTATAATTTATTGTAGGTTTTTCACCCAAAGAGCCTTTAGGCAACCGAACCGGCACAGTATAAACTACACTCAATTTACTTAAGACAAAGCAAAATCTTTATGTATATAAAAAAAAATTAACTATGTACAATTTAATCTTACCTTTCTCTACAAGTTGCCGCCAGCGCTTCCCCCATTCTGTGAGCTGCTGTGCATAGGCCTTTTCAATACGCGCCCGCTCATGAATGCAGTTCATGAGATCTGTGCAGAGCCGACTACCATCGTCTATCCGTTTCACGGTGCGCTTGTAGTTTCCAACCTGCAAACCAGAAAATAAAACTTGATGGATATACAGAAAGAAAGAAAAAACCCACACAAACTACAGTGCTTGTTTTCTATTAAAGGGCTTTCTTTTGGAGAGCAGTTACACCCCTCCCAAGAATGATTTAGAGCATAATTATATTATAATTGATCCTCAATCGTTTGCTTGAGTTGAGCCATTTTTAAAAAAAAAAAAAAAAAAAAAAAAAAAAGTGTAAATAACCAAGTTACAAACTGTAGAACAGAGGAAAGATTTAATGCATCTCACCTCCCAGAAGCTGTCACTGGAGACATCAATCATGGAGTCATCATAGGTGCCTGACATGGCTGCTGCCCAAAGCTACACTTAGTGTGTGGGTCCTAGAGAAAACGCATGCAAAAATTAAAAGTCAGAATATCCATGTTATGAGCACAAACCACACTCCATTTAAAAAGGTCCAAGGCTTTTTACAATCAGTCTAGTTCACATGTTATTACAGTAACTTTCTGTTTCACAAATGTGTGGGGGGGGAGACAAGCTGATGTTCATAAACCAAAAGGAGGAAGGGAAACATTTTAAACACTCAAATTTGTCTTCCCTCCATGCATTACAAAACCACCAAGAAAACAGCATTTAGTCAACATCACTGTTCTGTCACAAAATTCCACAGAGACTACAGCTGTGTTCAGACGCAGATAAGATGTGAAAGATAAAAGGTTCAGAAGAGCAGTTCAGACAGATGCAGAGTGTGTGATCTGGTTCGATAATCTTGGCCAGCAGGTGGGTCCCCCACGCCCCCACCAACACATATGACAAGTTGAAACCACAGCGGCTACTCACAGAACACTGAGTCTCTATTATCGCAGAAAAAGAAACCATCAAGAGGCGCACAGCGGGCAGCTTCCGTTTCCTCCAGACTAGTACGACAGTCTTTGCTCTGTTACTCCTTGAGTCCTCGCATCCAGCATTTCAAACTCAAAAGCCTCAAAAAACAGGCAGTTTATTCTTCCCTTCACTCCTCTCTGCTAAATTTCCCACTCCTCTCCTTCCTCTCATCCTCATCAACTTGGAGGCCCTTTTCATTCTAGTATCTCATATACATTTTCAGATCAGAGTTGAATCTAACCGATGTCAGCTGACAGTTTGCAAGTATCAACAGGATGCAAATGCTTCTCAAATGGGCACTTCAAAGTGTATTTGAACTTTCACCCAGAAAATTCTGTGCTCAGCTACACTTAGAGCAGAAGTAATTTGAAGTTTTTAATAATGCTCAGATGCTGAGGTAGTAAAGTCAAATGTGGCTTCAATAAAAACATAGCAAATTAAAGTGTTCATGTTCTACCTCTATTTTTTTTAAGATCTGTAACTTAAAAAACAAAACTACACACTTTTAGATGCATTCACACCCACAGTGAGTTTAGCAGTTTTATCAAAGTCTTGTAAAACTCCTCCAGTAGTCACTTTTACTTTAAAAAAATAAATAAAAAAAATCAACTTATAAATCTAACAATTCTCACCCCCAATTGAGAGCTGTCCACTTCCGACTGGATCACACAAGATTCAATTTAGTGCCAAGTATGAACACACTGGGCCCCTTTCAGCTGTGCGAGACAGTGAGAAGATGAGGCCCACTGCTCTGTGGGTCTGTTCATCAATGGTCAGTGGCCCATGGCCTCCAGGGCAGGACTTGGACAGAGGGTAGTATTGTGGTGTCCACAGGCCAGGGAGGCAAATGAACAATTTTCTCTTAAACTGTGAAGTTATGTCGGTCTAACAGCCAATACACACACTCAGAAGAAACTATGCAACAACAGATGGTGTGCCACCATTTCTATACATTTTTTCTTTTTAAGAAAAAAAAAGAAAAAAAAAAAAAGGGGTGAACTTTAATTTTCTCATAAATGACAGCTTTAATAAGCTGTAGTTGTGGAGCATTTTGTCTGCATCAAAAAGTTAGTCCAATTATAACACCATTCCTGACTCAGTTTATTGTTGTTAAACGGGTTACTTCTCTAAATAAGAGCACCATTTCAATTTCATTATTTGTGCATGTAAGCTACACACTATATAGAGAATCAGAGAAAACAACAATACTGAGTCAAAAATGAGCAAAATGGGTCCCTTTTAAGTTAACAAACACCACACACCCTGTTCAGTCATCATACACTTTTGAACCAATGATGGGTGGAGAAGGGGAACTAACCTTGAGCTCTAACATAACAGACTTGACTGATTAGACGTGACCGTATAGTGCAAAATTCACAATTTTCTTTGTAGACCATCCTTCATAAGAAATCATGTAAGAGGTATAGATGATCAAAATCTCAAAAGAGACAAGCCAGAAGAGTGTAAATGATGAGCATGTGATCATTAAACTTCAAACAGATACCTCTTCATAACAAAATTAATTAGAGCCAATTTCCAAGAATTAAGGGGCATGTGCAATCCTGTTGTCCTATCCCTCCTACCAGCCGTTTCAAACAGTGGACTACACAACACAAGCTACTTGTGTGGGTGACAGGAAGAGAAAAAAAACAAAAATGCCCAAACAAAAACAAAGGTGATGTCAAGGGGCAAGGATATTTGAAACCAGCAAGAAAATTCAACAGAAACCTCTAATAACATCATAATGACCTAATATGAGTAAACCAATAACAACCGTAGTAATACACATACACATTTCTGTTTTGCTACTCATGGGAGGGGATGAAACTGAGAATATGACTTTGCCTTTACAAGATACATAAACATCAACATTTTGAGATGTGTTCATGTGCTTGGGGATATGAAAACTCAGTTTAAACTACATACTTATATTCTCAGGATACAAATATGTTTGAGCTAGGGCTGCTCGATTATGGCAAAAATGATAATCACGATTATTTTCACTGAAATTGAGATCACGATTATTTGACGATATTTATTTCGTCCGCCAGAGCTTATATTATTTTTTTACATGCTGTAGTGCCATTTGTGGGAGCATTTCAAGTTGCTATACATCAATACAACTGTTATAGCCCATATTTTAAAAATGTGTATGCATTAAGTCCATAGTAACTACATTAATTGCAAAAAAGTGCAATAAACTACAAAAAAATTGAAAATCATTTTTGTTTTTACATATATATTTCTACTTGGAGAAATTTAAGAGGTTTATCCCTCAAAACTTTAAATACAAAAAAGTTGCAAAAAATAGTTTACAACAACAACAGGAAATTTATTTTGAGTGTCTTCATAGTTTTATTTTTGGAGATACAGCAATTTTTATATACTGCAGGAAAAACAAAAAAAACAATCCTATGATGCAAATTTGCAAAGAATGTGCATGTGCATCAAAATAAACTATTTCCAGCAGTGCAATTCGAGTTCTAAGGCCTACAAGTAAAAAACTACATTTTCCGCAAAAACGATGTCACTTGCGATAGTTCGCGTTGACGTCTTGTTCAATGTGGGAAGTTCATGATCGGATCGGCAAAGCGTGTTTCTGGAATATTATGTTTTTGTTCCTGCAAGCTCTTTTTATGCAATTTTTGCAAAGCTATATGTGGAAGGAAACCGTGACCGAGGACAAGCTGATGGCATCAGATGTAAGTACAACTCCTCTGGTTTCATATGGAAAAAAATTTATTGTGCTAGCTTAGCGTTCAGGTTCTACAGGGATTTAAAAATAGTTACGCAAAACGAGCATGCTGCTCTGACCGGCTTTAAAGGTTTAACAATAACAATGTATTGAATAATGACTTTAAAAATAATATAAAATAGTGTGCAAATACTGATAACAGTGCAAATGTTTGCAATATAAGAAATAAATGAAAAATGTGAACTTTGCAGTGTTGCTCTGTGGTGCAGCTACGACACCATAGCAAAGTTTACACACTGTGTCTACTTGATCCACGTCTGACTCCGCGAAGCCATAATGTTTCCACACCACTTAAGTTTTTTTTTTTTTACCTCTCTTTTCAACCAACGGCAGTCCACTCCTCTCCAAATAACTTCTGCTTAGCTTTCCGAGCTTCCCTCGGGTCCTCTTAATTGTTGTGACGCGTGTTCGAAATGCAGAGCAGTGCGCTTGATTTGCCACATGGAGCAGCGCGAGAGTAAAGCATGAGGGAGGGGCTAATAATCGGCTTAGTCATTTTTAATGATCGTTGAAAGCCCAGATGTAATCGTGATTAAAATTCGATTAATTGAGCAGCCCTAGTTTGAGCAGGTGATTGTTCTAGTAGCTACATTCAAAATAAACAAGGATGAATAGGACAATCTGTTACACACTTAAAAGAAACTTAAATCGCCACAAAGACTGAATTCCTATATAGGAAAACCTCTGCACACCCTTGGCTCTGAAGGACATTGTGTGGACTGTGCTAAACAATTGAACACAGCTTGAGCCAGAACTGTAAACAATGGTGTTGACTAAGCTGGGGTCTGAAGTCCACTCAGTCTGTCACTGTAGGAGAACGCTGGAAATTTCAACACTATGCTGCTATGCCCAAGCAAAAAAAACAACAACACTTAAATATGCGGAAACTAAAGTCGAGAGTGTTTATCGTTTAAATTTGAATTGAATAAAAATGACAAGTGTCTTTCTAAATGTATGATTTAATCAAGACTATAGACTGCCTTAGATTACAGGCTTAGAAATTGCATAATCACTGAAGTCTGATAAGTGTATGTACTAACCACAGTGGAATTTAATTGCTGACAATAGCCTTAAGATAGAAGTGAACAAATACATTCCTCAGTGCCTGACTGAGCCATGGCATGTTAAGTAAATTCCCACACTGTCACTACTCGAACCCATTTTGCAAAAAACACACCAAAGAGCTGTTCTACGAATTGAGTTCAACACAGCCAGGCTTTCTTCGAGTTAGCTGGACTGACAAAACCCCAAACAGATAACAGTATCTTGATAGCGGTTATCAACTTTCTTTGCCAACCCTGGCTCTCCAAGTGCCCACATGAAAGGGTGAGTTTGACACATCATTTCCCTTTTTTGCCACATCAAAGACTCAAGTTCTACACTGAACGATACTGCATACTTCCAAAGAAAGGGGCAAATATACCAACACAGAAGATGCTGCATAAAATCAAGAATCTTTGAATGGAGAAAAAAAAAAAAAAAAAAAAAAAAAAAAATTCCAGCATCGTTTTTCCGTTTTTCCATTAATCTTGCTTTGTAATACACTTGTCAGGCTGTCTGTTTGGAAAGTAGTATTAGTGGTTTCTTTTGTGAATGGTTTAAAAAGCAGACTCCGAATAGGGTGAGCACGACCTGATGAGGTATAGTTTACCTCTGCTTAAGTGTTGAAACAAACAGTAAAACAGGACAGGTTGAGCATATGATGTTATTGAAAATAATAATAATAAAATCATCTTCCTTAAAATCATATTGTTTTAAATAGATATGAGTAGTATAAAGCGAGCTCAAGTCTGTTCAATACTCTTATATGAATGACATTAACTTCTAAAACAGTTTACTGTTATTTTAGCTGCTGTTGTAACAGTTCTAAGGTTGTAAAGGTTCAAGGATGTATTCACAGACTACCACATATCTTTAGGCATATATGTATAATTATTAGGAGGAGGAAGAAGAAGAGGAAGAAAAAAAAAAAAGACTCGTCTATTACTGTGTTCAACATTTTTAGTCTTTATTATAGCTGGATTTGCTTTCCTTCATGGGGCTTTCCATGATAATCTCATTAGTTTCCAGCTGTGCTGATTTATAATTTCTCCGCATTGGGCATAACATAATGTCAAAATGTGACATTTTGTCATTATGTAGGACACAGGGATAACTGATAAATGCTGTGCATTCCCTCAAAAACAGGACATCGACCAGTGCTGATGAATGGCAAAAGATGACCATTTTATTAAAAGCACATGAACACTTACTGTAGTATGCTGGCAAGAAGTGAGAAAGCCTGAGTCACGTCTGTAAAAAGACACGAGCTCCCAGTGACTTCTGCAAATGGTGGGAAAGACTGCTAAGCAAAACACACCCTTTACCAAGGGCATATTCCTTTCCATAAGCTATCAATAGACAGACTTCTCATTGCATGTTTATGTTCCTCAGAGTGCCCTGCAGACTGTCACAGATAGTAATGAATGAAGCAGAAAAGCAGGAAACAACAGGACGTACGCACCACAGAAATGAGCACATATATACAGCCGACAGGCGCACACATGCCTAAAGCAGTCTTTATATCAGTGGTTGAGAAACATAATCAGAACACCAGATGATACAAAGCAAGTGGTTTGATGAGGATTTGTGATACGATGGCCATTTTCAGTAAAACATTTAATAGTGAAACACAGATATTGCTCCATTCATGTGACATAATCTCATTCTGCCTCCATCTAAATGCATTCAGTAATTGGAGGTATGCTGATGACTTCTGTGTCAGTTTTTGTTGCCTGACAAATACATGTTAGTCTGGATATCTGCCAGTATAAGCAAGAACCCACAACTTATAAAATGAAATGAAAAGGCACATCCACATTTGCTATATTTTTTCCTCAGATAAGATTTGCAAGAATTTTTGAATGGGCCACTAATGACTCCAGGATTGATAGATATTTAACTGCCTGCAAACTGGGCTGCCACGATTAGTCGACTAATCACGGTTACGTTGACTATCAAAATTGTCGACAACAAATGTAATAGTCGGTGCGTCGTTTAAAGCCTTGTAAGATCCTAAAAGACGCACGAGTTAGTAGGATTTAAGAGTGTAATAACGGACTGAAACAGAAGATGGCAGCATTGCATGTACAAGGATGCCAGCTGCCATTAAACCCTGAAGTAGAAGAAGCAACTCAGTTTTCGTAGCTGTGTCCAAATTCAGGCCGCATCCTTTGGAGGCCGATTACGTTACAGCAGCGTGACGAAGGCTTCCCAAATTCGAAGACGCCTCCAACTGCGTTCTTCATTTCCTCAGCGTAGCTCAACCCCCAACCCATCCCAGGAATCATAGCGCGGCCCAGCCAATTCCAGTTTCCAACAATGGCGGCAGCTACTTAGTTCTAATATTACTTTTTCTGGGTCACAAAATAAACTTTTAAGATATTTTCAGGCGAGAATGTAGCTGTGCAAATATCTGATCGGTTTATCAAGACATCACATATTTGCAAAAGTGCTCTGACGTTTTCGGAGACATCTCTTACCCACCAGCTGGCTAGCTAGCTGGGGGGTTTAAGTGGTCACTCGAGCCAGCGAGAACACCAGACTCTCGGCAAATCGTTTTCAAACCCCCCGCGGACTTTCGCTACTCAGGTTAAACATGATATATCAGTGACTTAGATAACTTAAAACTGTTATTGTTTGGCTTTTTTTTTAGCGTTTTATTTGTTCCTGAGTAAATCGGTCTTGCTGAGATTAAAGTTATAGTTTTCCCACAGCTGAATAAACGTCAAACAGAAAACTGATTAAACGGAACTGTGAGATGGTCGAGAATTTACTCCAGTGTCCTGTTATATTTTAGATAGCAAGGAGCAGACGGCTGAGTTTATTAAACTCCACTGAGACAATCTGCAAATTTTATTAAAAGTTTAATAAACTATCATCTTGTCTTTATTTTTAGTTTGCACATACCTTAAACACTTCAAGCTGTAAGCTAATGGTAGTTATACAAATCCAGACGCATGCTGGTGCAATAAGCTGTATGTTTTACGTCCAATGGATGCATGATCTTATTAGTCGACTAGTCGCAAAAAATAATCGGTGACTAGTCGACTATCAAAATAATCGTTTGTGGCAGCCTTACTGCAAACCATAAGAGGTAAAAGAACCAGGAAATTGATTAGTTGTGAAGCTATGATACTTTTTTATGTGGAGGGTAGACTAAATGTTTGAGCAACTTCAACCATTTTCATACATGACATACACAAAACAATGCAAAAAATGAAATATGTGCTGAAAGCTAATCACATGGAAGTTACTTACCAGAGCAAGGGTGATTTTTTTTTTGGTTTTGCATGTTTCCATTTTACTTTATTGTAGTACAAAGCAGCTGCAATCTCTGTGGTGGAGAGTGCAGCTGAGCTGATCTATCCCTTCAATATTGCACTTTCACTGCAGGGCATTGTTTAATACCAACTGTGCTAAAGAAGGAGGGAAAAAAAAGAAAAAAAAAAACAAAACTTGTGCACTCAGGAGTAGTAGTAGTATCCACCAAAAAATAAAAATAAATAAAATCACAGGCCATGACCTTTAATATCTATCACTCTCAGTCAACTCTGCCCTCCTTTCCTCACATGAGCTCAACAGCTGCTCTTAAAGGAATATGCCTTTCCAGAACAGCATCTGTGGCCCTTACAGACATCACTGGTAGAACTTAACTATAGTTAAGAAGCCTCAGATCTCTACACAATGAAACCGCTGGTCCGTCAACACCCAGTTAACTGTAGCCTCGACATCACTGATCAGTCCCCCTGTTGCTCAGTGGACAAGGATAAACAATGGCATTTGTTCCACAATTTCAGGCACTTTCCACTCTGTATGCCAGCAGCATGGAGAGAAACATAATGGAGGGAAATCCAGTATTACATGAAAGGGAAAGAGGAGATTGTTACATCACCACCAGGCATGTTTTCCTGTGGAAGCCCCAGTCTTGCATTATGAGCAGTATGCAAAGTCTTCAGCAAAGTAGGGCTGCCACAAACAATTATTTTGATAGTCGACTAGTCACCGATTATTTTTGCAATTAGTCGACTAATCAGATCATGCATCCATTGGACGTAAAACGTACAGCTTACTGCACAAGCATTCATCTGCCCTTATAGAACTATCATTAGCTTACAGCTTTAAGTGCGTAAGGTATGTGCCAACTAAAAATAAAGACAAGATTATAGTTTAATAAATTTTAATGAAATTTACAGATTGTTTCGGTGAAGTTTAATAAACTCCATGCTATCTAAAATATAACGGGACACCGGAGTATATTCTCCAGCATCTCACACTTTTGATAATCAGTTTTCTGCTTGACATTTATTCAGCTGTGTAAAAACTATAACTTGATTTCTCAGCCAAACCGATTTACTCAGGAACAAATAAAATACTAAAAAAAGCCAAACAATAACATTTTTAAGTTATCTAAGTGACTTATATATGTTTAACCTGAGTAGCGACAGACGGCAGTGGGTTTGAAAACGATTTGCCGGGAGTCCGGTGTTCTCACGGGCTCTAGTGAGCCTTGCCCCCGGCTAGCTATCGAGCTAGTGGGTAACAGACGTCTCAGAAAACGTCGGAGCGCTTTTGAAAATGTGGTGTCTTGGTAAACTGAGCAGATATTTGAGGTTTACACAGTTACATTCTCGCCTAAATATACGTTAAACGTTTATTTTGTGACCCAGAAAGAATAATAAGAGTAATATTAAAACTAACTAGCTGCCGCCATTGTTGGAAACTGAGCTGGGCTGCGCTATGAATTCTGGGACACCGCTTCTTCTTCTTCTTCGGGGTTTAACGGCAGCTGGCATCCTTGTATATGCAGTGCTGCCATCTTCTGTTTCAGTCCGTTATTACACTCTTAAATCCTACTACTTATTCCTGCGTCTTTTGTGATCTTACAAAGCTTCAAATGACGCGTCGACTATTAAATCAGTCGTCTACGATTTTGATAGTTGACGTAATCGTGACTAGTCGACTAATCGTGGCAGCCCTACAGCAAAGAACCGCAAACAAGTAATCTACCAACTGTTACAAATCAATTTCTTATCCTTATTTTTGTTTATAAGTGGATTGGCATAAAAGAAGCAATACTTATTTTTTGTACTTTACATACTGTTATTAGTGTTGTTGATATAACAATATATATCGGATGACAATATAAAAACAGCTATCATTTCATTTTACGTTTGTTTCGTGGTGTCGGAAAATAAACTGTTTATGGCAATATTTTCTCATCGTTTTGATGGTCATTCTAGTGGCTATATTAATTTCTTAAACTTCTCTCTTTCTCTTATATTTTATATAACCACACTATGGATGGACAAGCGTCTGTTTTTATGCGTTGTGGTTAGCAACAACGAAGGTAACACCATCACGTGTCCGCTTGTTTATGTTCCACATAAACCTTTCACAATAAAGCTCAAGATCCTGTTGAGACTTTTCAAAATAAACTGAATCACGTGAAAGAGCAGATTATTTACGGATGAGAAGTAAAACAAAAAACAAAACAAAAAAAACAAAACCTTAGACTCAAACCTTAGAGGCTTTTCCCCGCAGCACGCTGTGTAATAAATACTCACAAAAAACAAAAAAACAAAAACAAACAAAAACGGCAGCTGTTACAACTTATGTCTAAAAATTTATAATTTCATGCATCTGTTAAAACACTTGATTCCAGCTACATGACGCGCAGCTGGAAACACTTCCATAAGTCGAGCTGCCCGAGATTCACAGAATTTACAGAAAGTGTTACATTTTTGTGATTTATATCGTTATCGGGACGATAGAATTCTTATATCGGGATATGAGATTTTGGTCATATCGCACACCCCTAACTGTTATAATGGCAAATGCTCATGCAGTGGGTTGTTTTTCCTGCTTCTTCCTATACATCACGTCAGAGAGTGGATAGCACTAATACGGTAATTTCAGGCACCATCCAGGTGTTCATAGAAGCCCCAAATCTTCTGTTTCCAAGGGGAAGCTAAAGAGAAGAAGGCTGGTATAAAGGGAGACAGAAAGAACTCTTTTTTTAAACTGTAATAAGAAGTCCTAATCTAAAATAAATAAGGATTATGTTGAACTGAATTAGGTCTGGGCAATTAATTCAATTTAAAACTCAATTATCTACCAGTTACGAACACAATATTTACATTCACTGCTTGAGTCAAGAGGACCAAAAGAAAGCCTTCAGTCAAAAAACACCAATGTAAAAGTCCTCTTGGGCACAGATTTTATGCCCAAGTAAATGCAAATGCTACTTAGAGAAAAAATAAAGTTACTTTTCTTTAACCAACCCTGGAAAGCCCAAATATATTTGGTGGCCACCAAAACTTCTTATTTAGAGGAAAAACAGCTGCACAAAACACCCATCATGATGTCGAGGAGCACAAGAGTAAGAGACTGTGAAAACACGGGGGAGTTTGGTTATGAGATGAACTCAGTAGCATATTATTTATTTATTCTAGTTCTAGTAAAGATAGTCTCATCAAGTGTTGCAGGCCCATAGTCATTTAACTTCTTCGTGGGAATACACCAACAACAGTACCTCAAAATGCAGTGAAGTGTCCTCAGCCTGAATTGGAACACCCATTCTAAGTTTAGCTTGGTTATGTGAAGGTCCAATCATTTTGGATGTCTTCCCCCCCCCCGATAAAAAAAGGAACCAGGTGCATTTTCACTACTGCTTTACCCTGACAACAAAACTACACATACAAAACACAAGGACCTCAAATCTCCGCCTTAGTATCCATCTCTAAATTCTCCTGCTACATGATGACTGATAACTTCCACTCATTCATGGTTAATGTCATGACCATTAGGTGTTTTGTTATAGTCAGTCCCCAAAGCTCTGAGCAATATAGACACAGACTGTCGGGATATGTGCAGCACAGGAGTTGAGGAGGGCAGAACTTGGCAGCCAGATGACACTGCAGCAAACTGAGCAGAGCAGATCAAGAGGGCATGTGTCAGAGCTCAGACAAACATACCAATCTATTAGTTTCCACGGAAAATGTTAAAATTATGTAATGCTGCGAGCACAGCGTGCAAGCTAGGAGGTTATCTTTACTTGCGAAACCTGCCCCGCCCTTTACCACTTCAGCTCCAAACTCGCATTACAAAAACGTGAGAACATTTGAGGTGAAACAGCTTAAAGCAGCTGACCGACTCTGCTTTATAACAATAACATCAAATCCCACATAAATCACGGTGACATTTAGTACATTACCACTTAACTGTGCTGGCTTAAGTCTTACTACAGGTCCCCGGAATATCCAAGTTACTGCAACCGTGATAATAGTCAGTGGTGAACTAGTTCAACTTCACTTTTACAGTCCATGACACACCTGAAACCACTTTAGCGCTACCATTATCTGACCTTTCCCACGACTAAATACCGGTTCTCGTGTTTGTAAAGCCAACTTCCTTCAAGTGCGAATTAATAAAGTTAGCCCTCAGTTAGCTCCAACATTAGCGAATAAGCCACAGCCCCTTCAGTTAGTAAATGTAAGTTAGTAATAGAGCACAACATAAAAGTATCTATGTAAACTTACCTTAAACTGGTCCTATTGAGGATTTATGATCTAATGAAGCGTTACTGGTCCCAGTGGTACCAATTTACAAATCTTTTCGCCGTTTTTCTGCTCAGCAGCGGCACCATGGATCAACTGACTGAAATAGCCGTGTCAGTTATAAGCAGACGACCCTGCACATCCGGTCAAGATTTTCACAATAAGACTGCGAGGACAGGCGATGACGTATATATAACGCCAAGCAGAGTTTCACAGAGATCATAGAGCTGAAGGAGACTGCTTGAATTAAATTACACACTTTATTGAGCAAACAGCTCATGTGAGATCTTTAAAACAATTAAATAATGAAATGCATAACAAAAAAGTCCTTTTTTTGTTTTCCATAAATAATGTTTGAATTTACAGCTTTCGCTTGAAAATATTTGTGCTCATATGTTTGCAACTTTTAACAAAAACAAGTTTTTTTTTGGCAAATAAAATAAGTATGTAAACAAATTTTATGGTTATAGCATATTCAAAACAAAGGTGCTATACCATAAAACACACCACAACAATACAAATAAATAATAATAAATATTAGATTTAAACAGCACACTATCATGGTATTTACATAAAATTATACAAGAGACTGTCATCCAGCCACAGTTCCAATGATCAGCCACTTCCAAAATCTTCATATAAAGTATGTCTTCAGATTAAAGAGAAACACTGCAAGTAAATCATGGTCATGGTGGTAATGTATTCTATGTTTCTCTCTCTCTCTCTCTCTCTCTCTCTCTTTCCCTCATATATGTATATGGAGGATTTTTCATTTATGTATATATTTTTTAAATGATTTACTCCAAAAATATTTTTATACAGGTTTAAAATACATTTTAATTAATGAAATGGCAAAAAGAAAAAAAAGAAAAGACACTTGGCCTTAACTGTATGTGGACCAATAGGGCGAGTCAACCCTCAAAGGCTTATTTTAAACCAGAAAAAAATTACTTGTGGCCTCATTATAATATTGCACTTGTAATCTGAAGAAACTAATCTGGAAAAAAATGTTTAGCAGAGATGAATTCTGTTTAGGCAACCTAAGTGGTGCATTTGTTTCTCGATATTCTCGGTGTCACACACTTTATTTTGAAATCACATGACTTCCGATGCTGGACTAGTCAAGATAGATTTTCTTATGCAAACGAGCGAGACGCGCATTCTGACGTCACATTCCCCAGAAAACTTTTTTAGATTACTATTTATGAAAAGTTAGTAGTTCCCACTGTGAGGTCTGTGGCGCTCCAGACCATGTCATCTGAAAACAATAGATACGGAGGTACAAAGAGCCAACAATATAGCACATCTACTGCTGTTTGGGGTAATTTTTGGGGGGGGACTCTAATTAAATCTCACCAGATATGAGAACTGGGTGCTGCTGGCCTCTGTTCCTATGTATCGCTGCTGACGATATCCATGTTTTTTTTTTTTATTAAAATGAATCAGCAACAGAATGACACAAATTCTCCTCTGAAAATCAGAAAGTACACTGTGGAATCGGAGGAGGCATGTTTTTTTCATCCTCTTACAAATATTTATTCAGATAATGAATCCGTGAGAAAATATTATCAATGAAAGATGATTAAAAAAAATAAACAACCACAGATGGCTTTTCAGAAATAGGAAGTTATAACCGCCTTGTGCTTCCACCAAAATAACACATGTAAAGCCCATTGACTAATTCTGTAACTTGAGCTAAGATATGATTAACAGAGATGTGCAATGGTCACTTTCCAATGAACAATAGATTTCTTTCACACCAGCAGATGACATATGACATGCAAATAAACTGACTGCTCTTATTGTTGAAGGGTCAATACACACAAATTGACAAATTGCAACCATAACTGTTTATCAGCGCATCAACAGTACGATATTTTATTGAAATATAAAAGCAGAAAACATTTAAAGGAATTTCTGTTCATGTATTGTTCACAAAAGTTTGTAAAGGGGTTAAAGACAAGCAGCCGTGGGAACCTAACCTTCCAGTAAATTTGGTTTCTAAATTTAAATTTGGTTCGTAAAAACAGAGTGTTTACTTTGGGGACTTCAGTCAGAAATCACAGGCCACAGCATGTACAGCTTACACCACTTGACAACCTGCTGATAACCAAAAAACAGTACCATGCAGAGACCTGCTTTGCTGCTGTGGCAACAGCAAGAACATATAGGTCTTAGGCTTTTTGAAGGCTTGACCTCTGATTATTCTCTAGATTACACATTTATTTTCAACAAAGACTACAACCCTCCCCCTAACAGTAACCTGACAGCTTTTTATTTAAACAGAATGAATTTAGTAAAGTAAAGAAAGGTGTACTTTTTTACACAGCTTGTTATTTCAAATCATGACTCCGCACAAATAATGCAACTAAAGAAAAGCAGCATTTAATTACACAGAAAACAGCACAAAGGACACTGTGTCAGGACAGAGCTGAATCATACTGTTTCAACCTTGTTTAATCACAATTTGATGGCAGACACTATTCTCTAAACCCTTTCACTGTCTTTTCGTTGCTATTTGGAGAAAATGATCATGGATAATACTCCTGATTGTTGACTTGAATTAGAAGTGGAAGTAGTAATAAATGCAGAACTTTTGAAAACCTTTTCAAGTTACACCTTCTGTAATTCATTTTAATACATCTTATATCATTTCACAGGCAAAGTCATTAGTGAATTCATGGAAAAAGTAAAAAATTACAGAAAAAATGTTAGCAGCAGCCCAAAACAGAATCAGTAAGGTAAGAGGGAGTTTTGTAACTTTATTTTAAAAGACCAAGATTTATTTCTCAGCTTGTCGCCAATATCATTTAGCCCCAAATCCAGTTATCAGAAAGATGGACGATAACTCTTCATCAGTGTTTCAGTTTTTTAGTAGTTGAAGGAAATGAGCAGGCAATAAGAAAACATCCCAACACATATAATTAGCATTTAAATTTTCAGCAGATGTGACAACGGGTCAGACTCGAAATGAGACATACTTTTTAAAGCACATGTAAAGAAATAAAGTGCAAGAGGAATACAATCATCAAAACCCCGCAAAACATACTGATAATGAACGTACAAAAAATTAATAAAGTCTGTTAACATTTAGTACTGCTAATTCTGCCTATCGACTGCCTTTTAATAAATTAAATCTTTAAATCACTTCTATTTGATAACTTTATACCACTTCATTACCATACAGTGTATGTTCTCATTAGCACCGGTGTGGAAGGTCAAGTTAAAGTGTCAGCAATCCAATGTCATGCATAGTAATCCTTCATGTCCATCTCCGAAGATTTCATCAGCACTTGTCTTAATTGTGGAAACCGCTGCTGTATGTGATATTTGACCTACTTGATTTGACCTTAAACCTGTCAGAGCACTGTCAGTTCCACTTATTTTGTTTTACATTCATATAAACAGTGACAAACACAAGCTTTTCAACCTTCTCAATGTGAGCACATAGCTGATTTTTCTCCACTGAGCAGCAGTGCCATTGCTCCCTGTGCCACAGTCAGTGAAATCTGGACGGAGGGAGCATCTGTCCAATGTGCTAAAAAAAAAAGAAGTCCAAGTGGTTCACCACAGAAGGTCCCTGGAGTGTTGTACAGGAAGTAAATTTTAGGGAAAAATTATCGCTTCACTTCCAGGTGGCGGCAGTAGGGCGAACGCCTGCACTCCCCTTGGTGCCCTTTGACCCAAGTGACTGACCGGAACGGCTCCGCAGGTCACGCTCAGCATTCTCGCTCTGCGCCTGCTCTTCGTCATACCTGATGACACAGAAACAGTGGATGTTCAGTGAATGTGTAAGCAAAGGGATTTCCTGAAACAACACCCCCGTATTGTGCACAACAGCTGTATTTGAAACTCTATACAGCATCACTCTGATGGCTCAGCTGGAAGAGCAGAGGATTGTAGTGAGTGTTTAGATAAATTCCATAGGTTCAAAACTGGCATAATTACCTTCTTAAGTTTGGTTTATTTGGTCTTATTATGTTTGACAAGCCCAGACACTGGTACTGTTTTTTGGTTTTGTTTTGTTTTTTACAGATAACTGCAGAGCAGAAGAAGAGGGCAGAAAGTCAGACACAGGAACAGAATAAAGAAGCTGCTCAGCTTTCAAAATAAAAGACCTTATACGGAGTAAACCTCCACTTCTAAAATGCTCTTGTGAAATTTGTAATGAAAAAAATGGAAGAAATTCAGACAGATAAAGACATAAAGCTGGTATTTTCCACTGGTTCACAGGAATTCATGGGAAGAAATTATTTTGAGTGGGCTTGATGTTGTGGTGTGTCAGGAGTAGTAGTATAGGCTTATTGCAGTAAACCGTGTCTTGACTAGTTAATAATAACAAAAAGGGTTCCTTCAAGCAAGACTTTAACCAGTTGCGTAAAAATTTACAAGTAACCCACTACAGTCCTGCATAATACCAACTGAGCTAACGAAGGCAAACCCTGTGCAATGCCCCACTGAAGTAGTCGCACTAAAACAACATCTTAACATGATTATATGATAAGCACGATTCAGCAAAAAGTTCAGTAGTTAAAAATCACAGTAGTGGAACTGAAAAGAAAATTTCACGGCTTTGCTAACATTTTCCTTCGAGCTGGATTTGAACCAGCAACTAAGGATACAACGCCAGCATAATCTACTACCTAAGATTATGACTTAATAACCATGTTATGGTCCTCTGGTCTACCAACTGAGCTATTGAAGCAAGCCACACACACATAGCTCATTAGGACGACCTATTTTATTCACAAACACTGGTCCATCAAAAGTCACCAACATTCATGATTGACTACAAAATCATGTGTTAATATGTGTGTTAATTATATGTATTAACTACACATAACAAGTAGTTAATGAGTATAAGCTATGGGCTCAATGCTGCATACAGTATGTTGACTAGTTAAGCAGTACCAAACAGATATTCCAGTGGAGTTCTGCTTATGTAATGGGATTCAAGGTGTGCAAATACATTCTGTTAAATAAATATTTAATACCAAAGAGTGAAATATGGAGTTAACATTCATGTAAACATCTATCTAGATATCCATTAGTTAAATCAACAGCCTCCTTTGATGCAGGTTTAAACCAGTGACCTAAAGCTTCCCATGTTAGTCCAGCGCTCTACCAAGAGAGCTATCGAAGGAAGCCAGTCCACAGTGTCCCACTGGAGGAGTTCCACTAGAGCAAAATCTTTACACGAATATATGACAAGCACAATTCTCTAAAAAGGGCAGCAGTTAAAAGGGCTCTATTAGGCAGTAAATGAACTGATCAGTGATCCGAGAAAAAGAGATGGACACTCCTCTATGGAAAAGAGGATTTCAATCACATCTCCCTTCAAGTTGGACTTGAACCAGCGACTGAGTATAGTCACGGATACGTCGTCAACCCAATCCACTATCTAAGGATGTGACGTTGTATCCATGTTATGGTCCTCTGCTCTACCAGCTGAGCTATCGAAGGAAGACACACACACAGCTCTTATTAGGACGACCTATTTTATCCACAAAGCACTGGTTATCAAACAGGTCGCTTAGAAAAAAAGTCAGTCTTTTTTTACAAGTTCAGAAGATTATACTTAATTATTTATTTATTTACACTATAGTTTTATCTCTCTCTCTCTCTACATATATATATGTACATATACTGGTATTTTCCTATATTTAGAAGTGGTCTGACTTTAATTACTAAACTGAGCACCACACACTATTAAAAGCCTCTGGTTTGAGTCAGATTTGAGCTAAAAACTAAGTAAGAAAGTAAAATCCAATGTAGATGGACACTTCTCTATGGAAAAGAGGATTTCACAAACATGTCCCTTCAAGCTGGACTTGAACCAGCGACTGAGGATAGCCACGGATACGTCGTCAACCCAATCCACTATCTAAGGATATGACGTTGTATCCATGTTATGGTCCTCTGCTCTACCAGCTGAGCTATCAAAGAAAGACACACACACAGCTCTTATTAGGACGACCTATTTTATCCACAAAGCACTGGTTATCAAACAGGTCGCTTAGAAAAAAAGTCAGTCTTTTATTACAAGTTCAGAAGATTATACTTAATTATTTATTTATTTACACTATAGTTTTATCTCTATCTCTCTCTACATATATATATGTACATATACTGGTATTTTCCTATATTTAGAAGTGGTCAGACTGTAATTAACTCATTCACTGCCAGCCATTGGCAGTGAATGAGTTAAACCCATTGACTCATTCACTGCCATTGACGGCTATAGACGTCAATGGCAGTGAATGAGTTAATAAACTGAGCACCACACACTATTAAAAGCCTCTGGTTTGAGTCAGATTTGAGCTAAAAACTGAAGTAACAAAGTTACTTAGAAAGTAAAATCCAATGTAGATGGACACTCCTCTATGGAAAAGAGGATTTCACAAACATCTCCCTTCAAGCTGGACTTGAACCAGCGACTGAGGATAGCCACGGATACGCCGTCAGTCCAATCCACTATCTAAGGATATGACGTTGTATCCATGTTATGGTCCTCTGCTCTACCAGCTGAGCTATCGAAGGAAGACACACACACAGAGTTCATTAGGACGACCTATTTTATCCACAAAGCACTGGTTATCAAACAGGTCGCTTAGAAAAAAAGTCAGTCTTTTATTACAAGTTCAGAAGATTATACTTAATTGTTTATTTATTTACACTATAGTTTTATCTTTCTCTCTCTCTACATATATATATGTACATATACTGGTATTTTCCTATATTTAGAAGTGGTCTGACTTTAATTACTAAACTGAGCACCACACACTATTAAAAGCCTCTGGTTTGAGTCAGATTTGAGCTAAAAACTAATTAAGAAAGTAAAATCCAATTTAGATGGACACTCCTCTATGGAAAAGAGGATTTCACAAACATGTCCCTTCAAGCTGGACTTGAACCAGCGACTAAGGATAGCCACGGATACGTCGTCAACCCAATCCACTATCTAAGGATATGACGTTGTATCCATGTTATGGTCCTCTGCTCTACCAGCTGAGCTATCAAAGGGCGCTAGCCCACAGTGTCCCACTGGAGTAGTTCCACTAGAGCAAAATCTTTACACGAATATATGACAAAAACTATTCTCTAAAAGGGGCAGCAGTTAAAAGAGCTCTATTAGGCAGTAAATGAACTGATCAGTGATCTGAGAAAAAGAGGATTTCACTAACATCTCCCTTCAAGCTGGACTTGAACCAGCGACTGAGGATAGCCATGGATACGCCATCAACCCAATCCACTATCTAAGGATGTGACGTTGTATCCATGTTATGGTCCTCTGCTCTACCAGCTGAGCTATCAAAGAAAGACACACACACAGCTCTTATTAGGACGACCTATTTTATCCACAAAGCACTGGTTATCAAACAGGTCGCTTAGAAAAAAAGTCAGTCTTTTATTACAAGTTCAGAAGATTATACTTAATTATTTATTTATTTACACTATAGTTTTATCTCTATCTCTCTCTACATATATATATGTACATATACTGGTAGTTTCCTATATTTAGAAGTGGTCAGACTGTAATTAACTCATTCACTGCCAGCCATTGGCAGTGAATGAGTTAAACCCATTGACTCATTCACTGCCATTGACGGCTATAGACGTCAATGGCAGTGAATGAGTTAATAAACTGAGCACCACACACTATTAAAAGCCTCTGGTTTGAGTCAGATTTGAGCTAAAAACTGAAGTAACAAAGTTACTTAGAAAGTAAAATCCAATGTAGATGGACACTCCTCTATGGAAAAGAGGATTTCACAAACATCTCCCTTCAAGCTGGACTTGAACCAGCGACTGAGGATAGCCACGGATACGCCGTCAGTCCAATCCACTATCTAAGGATATGACGTTGTATCCATGTTATGGTCCTCTGCTCTACCAGCTGAGCTATCGAAGGAAGACACACACACAGAGTTCATTAGGACGACCTATTTTATCCACAAAGCACTGGTTATCAAACAGGTCGCTTAGAAAAAAAGTCAGTCTTTTATTACAAGTTCAGAAGATTATACTTAATTGTTTATTTATTTACACTATAGTTTTATCTTTCTCTCTCTCTACATATATATATGTACATATACTGGTATTTTCCTATATTTAGAAGTGGTCTGACTTTAATTACTAAACTGAGCACCACACACTATTAAAAGCCTCTGGTTTGAGTCAGATTTGAGCTAAAAACTAATTAAGAAAGTAAAATCCAATTTAGATGGACACTCCTCTATGGAAAAGAGGATTTCACAAACATGTCCCTTCAAGCTGGACTTGAACCAGCGACTAAGGATAGCCACGGATACGTCGTCAACCCAATCCACTATCTAAGGATATGACGTTGTATCCATGTTATGGTCCTCTGCTCTACCAGCTGAGCTATCAAAGGGCGCTAGCCCACAGTGTCCCACTGGAGTAGTTCCACTAGAGCAAAATCTTTACACGAATATATGACAAAAACTATTCTCTAAAAGGGGCAGCAGTTAAAAGAGCTCTATTAGGCAGTAAATGAACTGATCAGTGATCTGAGAAAAAGAGGATTTCACAAACATCTCCCTTCAAGCTGGACTTGAACCAGCGACTGAGGATAGCCATGGATACGCCATCAACCCAATCCACTATCTAAGGATGTGACGTTGTATCCATGTTATGGTCCTCTGCTCTACCAGCTGAGCTATCGAAGGAAGACACACACACAGCTCTTATTAGGACGACCTATTTTATCCACAAAGCACTGGTTATCAAACAGGTCGCTTAGAAAAAAAGTCAGTCTTTTTTTACAAGTTCAGAAGATTATACTTAATTATTTATTTATTTACACTATAGTTTTATCTCTCTCTCTCTCTACATATATATATGTACATATACTGGTATTTTCCTATATTTAGAAGTGGTCTGACTTTAATTACTAAACTGAGCACCACACACTATTAAAAGCCTCTGGTTTGAGTCAGATTTGAGCTAAAAACTAAGTAAGAAAGTAAAATCCAATTTAGATGGACACTCCTCTATGGAAAAGAGGATTTCACTAACATCTCCCTTCAAGCTGGACTTGAACCAGCGACTAAGGATAGCCACGGATACGACGTCAGCCCAATCCACTATCTAAGGATATGACGTTGTATCTATGTTGTGGTCCTCTGCTCTACCAGCTGAGCTATCAAAGGGAGCTAGTCCACAGTGTCCCACTGGAGTAGTTCCACTAGAGCAAAATCTTTACACGAATATATGACAAAAACAATTCTCTAAAAAAGGGCAGCAGTTAAAAGAGCTCTATTAGGCAGTAAATGAACTGATCAGTCATCCGAGAAAAAGAGGATTTCACTAACATCTCCCTTCAAGCTGGACTTGAACCAGCGACTGAGGATAGCCACGGATACACCGTCAGCCCAATCCACTATCTAAGGATATGACGTTGTATCCATGTTATGGTCCTCTGCTCTACCAGCTGAGCTATCGAAGGAAGACACACACACAGCTCTTATTAGGACGACCTATTTTATCCACAAAGCACTGGTTATCAAACAGGTGGCTTAGAAAAAAAGTCAGTCTTTTTTTACAAGTTCAGAAGATTATACTTAATTATTTATTTATTTACACTATAGTTTTATCTCTCTCTCTCTCTACATATATATATGTACATATACTGGTAGTTTCCTATATTTAGAAGTGGTCAGACTGTAATTAATAAGCTGAGCACCACACACTATTAAAAGCGTCTGGTTTGAGTCAGATTTGAGCTGAAAACAGAAGTAACAAAGTTACTTAGAAAGTAAAATCCAATTTAGATGGACACTCCTCTATGGAAAAGAGGATTTCACAAACATGTCCCTTCAAGCTGGACTTGAACCAGCGACTGAGGATAGCCACGGATACGTCGTCAACCCAATCCACTATCTAAGGATATGACGTTGTATCCATGTTATGGTCCTCTGCTCTACCAGCTGCGCTATCAAAGGGAGCTAGCCCACAGTGTCCCACTGGAGTAGTTCCACTAGAGCAAAATCTTTACACGAATATATGACAAAAACTATTCTCTAAAAAAGGGCAGCAGTTAAAAGAGCTCTATTAGGCAGTAAATGAACTGATCAGTCATCCGAGAAAAAGAGGATTTCACTAACATCTCCCTTCAAGCTGGATTTGAACCAGCGACTGAGGATAGCCACGGATACGTCGTCAACCCAATCCACTATCTAAGGATATGACGTTGTATCCATGTTATGGTCCTCTGCTCTACCAGCTGAGCTATCGAAGGAAGACACACACACAGCTCTTATTAGGACGACCTATTTTATTCACAAAGCACTGGTTATCAAACAGGTCGCTTAGAAAAAAAGTCAGTCTTTTTTTACAAGTTCAGAAGATTATACTTAATTATTTATTTATTTACACTATAGTTTTATCTCTCTCTCTCTCTACATATATATATGTACATATACTGGTAGTTTCCTATATTTAGAAGTGGTCAGACTGTAATTAACTCATTCACTGCCAACCATTGGCAGTGAATGAGTTAAACCCATTGACTCATTCACTGCCATTGACGGCTATAGACGTCAATGGCAGTGAATGAGTTAATAAACTGAGCACCACACACTATTAAAAGCCTCTGGTTTGAGTCAGATTTGAGCTAAAAACTGAAGTAACAAAGTTACTTAGAAAGTAAAATCCAATTTAGATGGACACTCCTCTATGGAAAAGAGGATTTCACAAACATCTCCCTTCAAGCTGGACTTGAACCAGCGACTGAGGATAGCCACGGATACGTCGTCAACCCAATCCACTATCTAAGGATATGACGTTGTATCCATGTTATGTTCCTCTGCTCTACCAGCTGAGCTATCGAAGGAAGACACACACACAGCTCTTATTAGGACGACCTATTTTATCCACAAAGCACTGGTTATCAAACAGGTCGCTTAGAAAAAAAGTCAGTCTTTTATTACAAGTTCAGAAGATTATACTTAATTATTTATTTATTTACACTATAGTTTTATCTCTCTCTCTCTCTACATATATATATGTACATATACTGGTATTTTCCTATATTTAGAAGTGGTCTGACTTTAATTACTAAACTGAGCACCACACACTATTAAAAGCCTCTGGTTTGAGTCAGATTTGAGCTAAAAACTAAGTAAGAAAGTAAAATCCAATGTAGATGGACACTCCTCTATGGAAAAGAGGATTTCACAAACATCTCCCTTCAAGCTGGACTTGAACCAGCGACTAAGGATAGCCACGGATACGTCGTCAGCCCAATCCACTACCTAAGGATATGACGTTGCATCCGTGTTGTGGTCCTCTGCTCTATCAGCTGAGCTATCAAAGGGAGCTACTCCACAGTGTCCCACTGGAGTAGTTCCACTAGAGCAAAATCTTTACACGAATATATGACAAAAAAAATTCTCTAAAAAAGGGCAGCAGTTAAAAGAGCTCTATTAGGCAGTAAATGAACTGATCAGTCATCCGAGAAAAAGAGGATTTCAATCACATCTCCCTTCAAGCTGGACTTGAACCAGCGACTGAGGATAGCCACGGATACGTCGTCAACCCAATCCACTATCTAAGGATATGACGTTGTATCCATGTTATGGTCCTCTGCTCTACCAGCTGAGCTATCGAAGGAAGACACACACACACAGCTCTTATTAGGACGACCTATTTTATCCACAAAGCACTGGTTATCAAACAGGTGGCTTAGAAAAAAAGTCAGTCTTTTTTTACAAGTTCAGAAGATTATACTTAATTATTTATTTATTTACACTATAGTTTTATCTCTCTCTCTCTCTACATATATATATGTACATATACTGGTAGTTTCCTATATTTAGAAGTGGTCAGACTGTAATTAACTCATTCACTGCCAGCCATTGGCAGTGAATGAGTTAAACCCATTGACTCATTCACTGCCATTGACGGCTATAGACGTCAATGGCAGTGAATGAGTTAATAAACTGAGCACCACACACTATTAAAAGCCTCTGGTTTGAGTCAGATTTGAGCTAAAAACTGAAGTAACAAAGTTACTTAGAAAGTAAAATCCAATGTAGATGGACACTCCTCTATGGAAAAGAGGATTTCACAAACATCTCCCTTCAAGCTGGACTTGAACCAGCGACTGAGGATAGCCACGGATACGCCGTCAGTCCAATCCACTATCTAAGGATATGACGTTGTATCCATGTTATGGTCCTCTGCTCTACCAGCTGAGCTATCGAAGGAAGACACACACACAGAGTTCATTAGGACGACCTATTTTATCCACAAAGCACTGGTTATCAAACAGGTCACTTAGAAAAAAAGTCAGTCTTTTATTACAAGTTCAGAAGATTATACTTAATTGTTTATTTATTTACACTATAGTTTTATCTCTCTCTCTCTCTACATATATATATGTACATATACTGGTATTTTCCTATATTTAGAAGTGGTCTGACTTTAATTACTAAACTGAGCACCACACACTATTAAAAGCCTCTGGTTTGAGTCAGATTTGAGCTAAAAACTAAGTAAGAAAGTAAAATCCAATGTAGATGGACACTCCTCTATGGAAAAGAGGATTTCACAAACATCTCCCTTCAAGCTGGACTTGAACCAGCGACTAAGGATAGCCACGGATACGTCGTCAACCCAATCCACTATCTAAGGATATGACGTTGTATCCATGTTATGGTCCTCTGCTCTACCAGCTGAGCTATCAAAGGGAGCTAGCCCACAGTGTCCCACTGGAGTAGTTCCACTAGAGCAAAATCTTTACACGAATATATGACAAAAACTATTCTCTAAAAAGGGCAGCAGTTAAAAGAGCTCTATTAGGCAGTAAATGAACTGATCAGTCATCCGAGAAAAAGAGGATTTCACTAACATCTCCCTTCAAGCTGGACTTGAACCAGCGACTGAGGATAGCCACGGATACATCGTCAACCCAATCCACTATCTAAGGATATGACGTTGTATCCATGTTATGGTCCTCTGCTCTACCAGCTGAGCTATCGAAGGAAGACACACACACAGCTCTTATTAGAACGACCTATTTTATCCACAAAGCACTGGTTATCAAACAGGTCGCTTAGAAAAAAAGTCAGTCTTTTATTACAAGTTCAGAAGATTATACTTAATTGTTTATTTATTTACACTATAGTTTTATCTCTCTCTCTCTCTACATATATATATGTACATATACTGGTATTTTCCTATATTTAGAAGTGGTCTGACTTTAATTACTAAACTGAGCACCACACACTATTAAAAGCCTCTGGTTTGAGTCAGATTTGAGCTGAAAACAGAAGTAACAAAGTTACTTAGAAAGTAAAATCCAATGTAGATGGACACTCCTCTATGGAAAAGAGGATTTCACTAACATCTCCCTTCAAGCTGGACTTGAACCAGCGACTGAGGATAGCCACGGATACGCCGTCAGTCCAATCCACTATCTAAGGATATGACGTTGTATCTATGTTGTGGTCCTCTGCTCTATCAGCTGAGCTATCATAGGGAGCTAGTCCACAGTGTCCCACTGGAGTAGTTCCACTAGAGCAAAATCTTTACACGAATATATGACAAAAACAATTCTCTAAAAAAGGGCAGCAGTTAAAAGAGCTCTATTAGGCAGTAAATGAACTGATCAGTCATCCGAGAAAAAGAGGATTTCAATCACATCGCCCTTCAAGCTGGACTTGAACCAGCGACTGAGGATAGCCACGGATACACCGTCAACCCAATCCACTATCTAAGGATATGACGTTGCATCCATGTTATGGTCCTCTGCTCTACCACCTGAGCTATCGAAGGAAGACAGCAACAATCCTTTCATGACTGATGATATCTGTATCTGTATAGCCTGAACAAAAAGTAGTTTGAAGGCCAGATATTCTGTACAGACAAACCATACCCAGTGGCCATTAGTCTACATCCCTGCTGTCTTTCTTTGACACATTTCTATACACTTTGTGAATGTGGAGCTTAAAAATAAAATTAGTTCTCATACAATTTTGGTCTTTAAGGCCTGAATATGATTGACATGTTCACTCACAGGATTTGATAGTTGCCCAGGGCCTCTCTAGGCGGACTCCGATTCCAGCGGCAGTCTGGAATATCCCCATTGGGTGTTACGATGTTGAGGGTGTCATTGATGAGGTTGTACTTAAGGATGCGGTCATTGGCTGTGCTGGATGTCAACGAGGGAGAGGCGTTGACCTGAGGATCACACCAAGAAAACCACATTTATATTTAAAGGGGGGGTTGCACCATGCGCAAATGGATCTGCTTTTGCAGCAAATAGGCAGTGCTTAATAATACCCCAGGGATCCAAACAGGTAGGAGCAGATTGTTTTAATCTCTTCCTGTCTTTACAGAGAAGCTTTTATCAGGAAGTGTAGCTGCTACATTAGAACATTAGATACACTGTGGAAGATTTACATGAGCGCAGAGAACGAGATGGAGCAGTTACTCTATCATCAATGTGAAAGGCAGCAACACAAAGACCTACTTTAGCTCCTCGTAGCGTAACAGAGGAAGCTGCAAGATTAATGAACAACAGAGCGTGGTCTTGAGTAGGTTTGTGGCACAAGTTGCTCACTGAGGAGCCTTTATGCCCTTCAACCAACTTGTTTTTGCCCAAAATAGAGCAGAATGGTGTCTGTGAACAGAAATAGCTCAGACCTAGCCTCAAAACCTAGCAACACATTGTACAGCTGTCAAAATATGAAAGTCTCATACCGTAACAACAAAAGAATGTATTGCATGGCAATTCTCAGTTCCCTCTCCTTTGAGCAGTGCTTGTCAGCAGCATTGCATGAGTTAAAAGCAGACCTTCAGCACACATTTGAATACACATCTAAGCATACCTCAAGGGCATTCAAATTTACTCGACAATCTAAGGAAAGGAACATGGTGTTACTGTGCAACCCCGATAAGTAATCAAGGACTCAAATATGCCAAAAAAAAAAGAAAAGAAAGAAAAATAAGTAAAGAAAAACACTTTTTTAAATTGTTAATTCCTTTTTTAAACTTCTTACCTCAATAAGCCATGGCTTCAACTTGTCATCAATAATGATGTCATACCCGTAACACTCGAAACAGTGCTTGTCATTGTTCATCACAGGCTGTGAGACAGAAAAGCAGAGAGTGATTTAGCACGAGGGATCTTCTCAAGAGTGATTCTTTTATGTGGAAACTTATTGATGCAGCACTGAGCGATTCATCAACGAAGGATGTTAAAAAATAATCAGTCATAACTATAGGCACACAAAGTGGCCCGGGTATGGAGGCTTTACAGGAAGCAAGTCCAATCACTTAGCAGAAAGAGGAAGTGTGCATTAGGCTGATTGTGCAGTTGTTCTAAAAACAAAAAAGCCATCACCACAACCAGGTGGCTTTGCAACAGTGTGTTTCAAAATGTTTGAGCTTAAGCAGTTACAAATCAGACATTAACTTTTACACAGGGTGAACGCTGTGGCTTGAAAACAGCTTCTGTCAGATGTTTAAATTAGGAACTGTTAGCTAACCACATCTAAGGGTGATGATAAGCTGCGTGAGAACTGTAACCCTCCAAGTTGCCAAAAAGTTACTGCAGAGCGAAATTAAAGAACTAAATTTATATGCATCATAATCTTATAATATACACTGGCAAAAATGCACAGACAATATGTTTACTTTAGCAGCACTCTCCACAATTAACTGTTACTTCATGTGAAAACTGTAATAAGAAAAAAAAAAACCATTAAACTTCCTGGTGTTGCCTGAAAACTGAAAAAGGATCTGCAGAATATATGGTGGTAGGTAACAATACATTCACAGGCCATTTTATTAGGTCCAGCTGTTCGGATTTTTGTGTTAACTCAAATCAGCAACTCAATGCATTTAGGCATTAACACAGGGTCAAGATGACCTGCTGAAGTCCAAACTGAGTATTAGCATGAGGAAGTGCCTTTGAACATGGCATGGTTGTTGGTTTGATCTGCAAGAACAGTTCCCTTTCAGTCGATTCACTCGGTACAACACATAAGAATGGGATATCACGCCCTCGCGTGTCCTGGCTGAAGAAACCTTTAATCACGCCTGTAAGGCAGATGACGTGTGATGACACGCGCACGGCCCCGCCTGCACATATAGCCGCTGTCATCACAGTCATCCCTCAGTTCAAGTGCCTTTGAACATGGCATGGTTGTTGGTTTGATCTGCAAGAACAGTTTGTTGCTAGAATGTCAATATGAAGCAAGATTTGTCAAGCTGTTTCCAACAGTTTGACAAATCTATGCCACAAAGAATTAAGGAAGTTCTCAAGGCAAAAGGGGGCCCAACCTGACCTTATCAAGGTTTACCTAATAGAGTCACCTATGAGCGAAACATCATATGGATTAGGAACACACCTTCTTAATATATTATTAAAAAAAACAAACAACTAACATCACATCAACTTACAGCTACAGCCTTCAGTGACTGCACCACGATCCAGTGGATCTGGTCAAACAACCTGTTTGTCACCTCCTTTCCTCTGGTGCTCTCTAAGTACAAACGGAGGTTACTGACCGTCCACTTCCCTCCATGGACATGGTTGTAGTCATCCTGCATCAAAGGTAAAGAGTCTAAGTAGAAATTAATCATGATTGCATCAATTTATTTTACAAAATACGCACATATCACTTTTTAGACTTGAAAATGCTCAGTGAGTGTCTCAATAAATAAGAAGTTATACATATAAATATGTAGTTATTCAGCACAGTAAAAGATGTTAACAGATCAGAGACTATTAGTAGGTGCCTCATTCCCTCTTCCCTTCTTCTTATGAGTCAGAATCCAGCCACCCTTCTGAGGCAGGATTAGAAGTCAGAATACAACCATCGTGCCACTGAGGGCTAGGGGCAGACAAAGTCTGGAGCTGCACAAAAGTCACGGGTGTTATGTTTTTGCGTTAAGTTATGCAAAATGTTTCTTATCTTGAGTATCAGGAACTTGCTCAGCAACAGGAAGCTGCTGTCACAAACCCGGACTAACCAAGGTTCTTGGTCAATCAGAGAATCAGTCAAAGCAAAGTATTTACGACAAGTGTACAACTGACACTGTTTATGCTGCAAGTGCTAATGTTCACTCAACTATTAACTCTGTTTATGACATAAAGGTTGGACACAGAAATACAGAAAGTGAAGGTTGATCTTGATGATTGTGGTAACTTGAGTTACAAATTACCACATTACAAGAGTCACAAATATCTGTAACCAGGGACTATTTCATAAAGTTATGTTAAATCATTCTCGATTAGATCATTCCATTGGGTTTTCTCACTCAGTTTTGGCAAGAGAACAGTTTCAACTATTCTGTGTAAACAGGAAGTTTATTTAAAGCAGAGGTGTCAAACATAAGGCCCGGGGGCCTGAACCAGCTCCCACAAACTCCAATTCGGCCCACTGGACAGCTTTGGAAAATATGAAGTAGGGCATACATGTTGTTTTATTTTCATGAGTTTTACTGCTTTTCCTAGTTTTATGGTCTTTTATGGTCAATTATTCTACACTAAAGTAATTGAGATAAACAATTAAATGACAGAAAAGTTCTTGTTTCACTATAGAAAGTCCTGTTTTTTATGATAGATCCACAGTAAGAAAAGAAAATTCTGTGAATTAACATTAACATTGTTTCATAATTACAGGATAGTATGAGCAGTGAGCTACCAGAACTTTTTCTGAAACTTTGACATGTATATCTTACAATTTAGGCTCTAAGAAGTGTGCTGACATTTACTACAGCAACATTTCTTATCTTGTAGAAAAACTGAGATGTCCTGCTGAAATTGCACATCTTTTTCTTAAAGAGTTTCCTGAGTTTAAAGAGGCCTGTGCTGAATCCCTCCAACAGAATGTGATACAGCAGTAACTGTTTGAGCTCCAGCTCCCAGAAAGCTAAAAGTGGCCTGACTCTGTGCCATGTTAGGGACTGCCTGTAATGTGGTGAGGCAGGTGCATAGATGTGCTATATGTGCAGAATTCAGACTATTCTCAACAATGGGCAAGCTACCAATTTTCCAAGTAGTGACATTTCCTGAAAGTGTTGAAACATTGCATTTTCAAACAGAAACCCTGTGTTATAAACCGTGACTGTGGATTTGGATAAAATGTGAACATTTACAAGTCAATGAGGATCTAGCAAGAGATGGAGAAACAGAAAGTCCCCTGTTGCTAACACAAAAGCTTTATACTACTTCCTGTGAACCCCACCAGACCTACCCCATGTTTTTGGATGGCCACGTTAGTGAGGTGCACAAACATGTTGTCCAGTTCGCTGGTGCTGGGTGTGTACTTCACTGTGCAGAACCGGCAGAAGCCCAGCTTGTACCTGAAAGTCGAACGCCAGAGAGAGAGAGCATTAAACAACAGTTTTTTGTGTGCACGTTTGAGAATAACCACTAACAAAACAGGAAAAAATCCTCTTAACATCTCCTATATACTGATGTTTTTGACATGATCAAAAAACCCATCAACAGTATCACAGGCTTACATGTAGCATTTCAGGGGTCGATATGTGGTCACCAGGACATAAAGACGCAGGTCAAACTTCTTCCCCCCTATCAGCAGAGGGTTGTCAATGTACAGAGAGATGACATAAGCTTCCTTGCCACTAGATGCTGCTACAAACCTGGGGCAAAGACACAGCCAGGCATCAGCACACGACAGCCTGTGACCAAACAATTTTAGATTTACCAGGAAAGAAATTGTCTATAAAACAGATTTAGCATGTGTTCAAATCCAGAAAGAACTTTTGTAGCTTCCTTAGATGAGACTATCTGACAAAACAAGAGGGGAACAGTTATATAGAGGCTTTTTGTAATGGGAAATTTAGAGATATGCTAATTTCTCACAATATTTCTTGCTGCTTCTGTCTGGTCACACGATAACTCACGTTGAGGTGCGGCTGTCTCTCGACCACTTTTTAATCTGGGACAGCTTGTTAATGAGGAAGATGCCTTTCCCCTGGGCCTTCCCGCAGGGCTTCATTATCCAGGTGCTGGATGGATTCTTACGAAACTCCTCCACAAAGAGGTTATAATCAGCAGGAAGCATGAACGTCACCGGGACGAAATCTGCACAAAGAGAAAAAGCAGTTTCATTGAAGAAAACAGCGTGCCTCTTTGAGTTTTGTGAGGCAAAATAGGAGCAAGTCATGTACCCAGATAAATGTATTTTCCATTCTCGTCTTTCTCCGCTAACGGACTGCTTTCTTTCTCCAGCTCCTTGCGATAGCGTTTGATGTTCTTGATCATCAGGTCCTTCCTAGTCAGCTCATAATGATTGGGGAAGTGGTTAACCATCTGGTCATCTGACAGGCGGTAACCAGTGTCCACGCTGAACACATTCCTGATGGTCTGGATGCTCATCCTGCATGTGGGTACAAATAACCCGCTCAAAATACACTTGGTACATTGAGTATCACACTAATAAATATATTAATTGATATTTTCACGATAAATATGCATCTGATTTGCCAACCTAGATCCTAAATTTCAGTTTTTCAGTCTTACAAAAAGAACTGTATAGCTGAGGATCCATGTTATTTAATTAAACAAATCATATACTGTCCTAAGTGTCCATAACCATCTAATTTATAAGAAGGCAACATCTTCTTCAGCACCCATAAAGATGATCCATTTCTTCCACTTTTAGACCTTCAGACCTTAGCAAGAACGTCATCCTTTCCATCATAAAGATTTCCCTTCCTTTAAGACTCAGAGGATCAGGTTTATACCAGTTCTTTGTGACAGCTTTATAAAAACAGTTACATATCCTCTTAATCATCTCACAGTCCTTCAGATTCTTCTTTTAACCTCAGAGACACATGTACCAGTCTCATTACACTGGCTCACTGGAGATATGAGGGCAGATTTTAAAATCTCACCATTAACTTTATTATATGGTAATAGTTGATGCAGGTGAGGAGGTCCAGGGTGACACTATGACCTCTTGTCTGGTTATGCGTCTGACTTCTTAGTAGCCCATGAGCCTACATGTCAAATAATCCTCCCAACCTTTGGAACGATCTCCCTAAAGAAAACTGATCTCTCACCTCTTAAATGTCTTCTGGGAGCAGACAGTTATCAAAGAGCCTTTCCTGATTTTTTTCTTACTGACCCCCTGCTATTTCTTATATTTTATTCTCTTTATTTGTAAGATTACCATAACTATACTTTTTATTAACCCTACATAACCCTACCCTAACCCTACATAACAATATCTGTTGTAAACCAGTTAAAGCACGCCCTTGCTTAAATCTAAACACGCTATTGAGGTCAAGATTAATCATATGAATACTTTATAAGTATGATTTTTAATGCAGGACCTTTACTTGTAATTGCATCATATAAGCAGGAAGAACTTATGTGCCTGTGTATGTGCCAATTGAATGTATTTATCCAAGCTGGACAGGTGCAGGTGTGCTCTAGATATAAAACCTACCAGTAGAAATTCCAGTCGTCGTTTTCTGTAACTTGAATCCATTCCCTTTTCTCAAAGTTGTTGATAAGCACTGATTTCTCAATATCTGTCACCCACTTAACCTTACCGGACATGGTGCCTCCCACTAGGGTGGAGTACAAAAAAAACAACAACAGGTAAACACATAGAAAAGCACCACAGACAGACAGGACCAATGCATAGACATATATTTGAAAAATGTCATTCTTTTACAAGAAACTAAAGCATTTTGCACCAGTGAACTACCTGAAAGTCAATGCCAGGAAAACAGCCAGTCATCAGCATGAGCTAGCCGGGCTGGCTCTGTTAGCAAGCTGCTGAATCCTCCCCGGGCTGCTGATGCTGCCGCAGAGGCTGGGCGGACATCATCCGGTCAGTGATGCAATACCCACAAACTGTCCCTGAGCTAAACTCACAGCGAAACACACCATCAGCAGAAGCAGCTAGCGACTGAAAGCTACCTCCATGCTAGCTGTTTTAATCGCCAACAAGCTGCTTTTTAATTATCCCGGCGACGTGAAGCTGGACAGAGACGAAAACGCCCAGCACAGTCAAACTCCTCTTCACAATAAAAGTCTTTGTTATGTAAATGTAATTGCATGTACACAGATTAGTAACTACGTTAAAAAATTTTTAGCGACACGTTTAAAGAAGGAAAGGTCTCAAAACCACTAAAGGACGTCGTTACGGGCTTGGTCCTTCCGGAAGAATTACCTAGCAACCAAGGACGCAGTGATGTCATTGTGTGGCGTGCTACAAGAAAGCACCAGGAGAGGTCAGTGTTGGACTGTGGATGGCAACAATGCATCGCGTCCTTCCAGAAAAATGAAACATCAGTTATTTACTACCTTGTATGTATTCGTGAATAGTAAGCATTAGTTTGTTTCTTCATTCAAGATAATAAGGTCCGAGTTAACAGACAAGCACCGCATCGTGGTCATTGTAAAACAATGTCCCTAAAGCCACTTCATTAGGTACACTTTGCTAGTACAGAGTTGGCCACTTATCAATTTCAGAGCTTCTTTATGACATAAATTCAGTAAGGTATTGGAAACTTTCCTGATATAGTAGCATCATTGCCTAACGATGTGTCGGTTGCATAACCCAAAGGTGCACTACCGGCTTGAAATCATGTGACTGTGGAGGTCAGTTTGAGATTATTATTATTATTAGTTTTGGTGACATGGTGCATTATCCTGCTGGAAGCAACCATGAGAAGATGGGTACACTTCGGTCATAAAGGGATGGACATGGTCAGCAAAAGTAAACAGGTAGGTTGTGGTTTTAAATGATAATCAGTTAGGGCCCCAAAGCGTGCCAAGAAAACATCCCCAACAACATTACACCACAGCAGCCTGAAGCTTTGATACAAAGCATATTGACTGATTACACCCAATTCAAATTCCATATGAAGTTGATCTGCGTCATGAAATTCACACAGGTTTCATTTGTAATAATCAAATACGAACAATTTTTTATTCACATATAAATACTCTCCTAACGATGATATACTTTAACACATATTCATTTAGCAATACCCGTTTTTAAATGCTACGTGTTCAATGCGTTTCAGGTTTTATGTACAAAAAGATGACAAAAAGGTATGCTAATACTAATATTTTTGTAACAACATTAGTTATAGTAATACTGTTAAAAATTATAGTAATATTGGTATTTGACTTACCTACTAGGCAGCTAGCTGTTACAGGATTGTGAGATGAGTTTTGTCCAGCAGGATGTAATGTCATTAAATGGCTCATATGGAATATAAGCATAAAAGACAACCATTTTGATGTGTTTGACTCAATTACATGTCCGATTTAAAAATTCAGGACTTCAAAACTGCTGATATTCATTCAGCTATCAGCTGCTTACTTGTTTTCAGCAAAAAGTGGAATCAGTAGCTCCGTTCATAGATTATAAATCTTTTTCTACGAATCACCACAAACCCATCACCACCCCATTTCAGAGATGATAAAGTTGCATATAACAGACCTAACTTTATGCCAATAATACACAGCTTTTGCCTGTTTGCCTGTGGCTCACCAGACAGGCAACACAGGCATGCTCTTACTCTAACGTATGAGAAAGTGTAGGTTTAGTAATATGCAACCTGCTACACGGTTGCGAAAAAAAAGAAAACACATGAAACTGTATGACTAATAACATCACAAATGTAGATAGAATTAGTGTAACAATAGCATTAAATTAATTTATAACTAATTAAAATAATTTAATTTGTTTTAAAACGAAAGAAAATGGATTATGGCTGGAATGTGGATTTCCAGATGCCTGGACGACAGGCTTGGTGCAGTCATGCAGTTTAGGCTTCGTGTTTGTCTGCTTGAACTTCACCTGTCCTACCTCGCTAACGTCACCTTGTCCTCTTTCCTAGAAGTTGCTCCTCTGTGAGCTTGGTTTCCATTCCGGACTTCAGAAACCCTCTTGGACCTGTAAATAACCCAGCCTGGAGCCTACCCCAGCCCAACCGCGCACCTCGCAGAGTAATTTTAAGCTGTGGTTATTAATAATAACCCTGCAAACATTACCAGAATGCATCTTACAGGTGGCCCCCTGGTGTTCACTGTCGGCGGAAGCCCCAGCGGTGATAGATAAAGGTGTGTCCTGTCATTAGCGGCAGCAGTTACCTGAGAGCGTCGAGATTAAAGGGCGCTGCTGTAAGTAGAGGAAGAAAACACTTCGAAATTATGCTTTTATTCAGTATTTTCCAGCAATTTTTAACATTACAATGTTTATTTTTAATTTGTTTGCTTTTATCTCAGGGCGGCGTCCACTTAATCAACATAAAAAGGTAGTTTTTAATTTCCTTTTGTGTGTGTGTGTGTGTGAGAGAGAACGAGAGTGTGCACCTGTTTACTTCTCAGGGTTGGGATATTCATACTCGACTAATATCTAATATTATACTGCTCAAACATGATACAATACACTAATTTAAGTCTTTAAATGGTTTAATACCTGTTTATTGTTTATCTAATTCAATATGTGTGATCTTCAAAACGACCTTTGTTTGCTGAGAGCAATGACTCCGCACTTTGTTGTGGCAATATGGCTTCTACCTGATGGCTGCCTGTCGTTTTAATGGTGGTGTTTATGTTTCCACGTTTAAGGCTTCAGTTTGCTGATGTTTTGCCAAAAGAAAAAGGGTTTGTAAAAATAAAGACGTTGCAATTAAATCCAGGGAAAACCAGTTCTTGATTTGTCAAGATTTATAGTATTTAAAGCTTGTGATCTGATTCTTCTGACCCGGTGGTGTTTTTCTATCCTTCTCTGTGAGAGTAAAATGGCAGTTTGGTTAATTTGAGTTATGGAAATTCAGCATTTGCATTAAATGGCAGGATTGCAGGTGCAACAGGAACTGATCTCAAGACAGGTGTACCTGGGAGATTATAAACCTGTTTTAAGCTGGACTTTAAGACAAAAACAAAAAATTCAGTGAAAAGGCAAATTGAATGTAAAGTGTTACGTCTTGAGTTGTCGTAAGTTGGTCGTAAACATGAAAGCATTGCAATGCATTTTTGCTGCAGTTTAAAAAGAAAGTACAGCACAAAGGTTGGACTTGAGCCAAGAGATGATGTTATCTCTGGAGCTGTTTTTTTCTTTCAGCCTAGTAACCCAGTCCACACCTATCCTGGTCACATGAGCCAGTATTTACACAGCCTGTTATTGACCGTTGGGAGCCTGAGCAAAGATAACACACAGACACTTTCAGGCTGTGGAGCCATTGTCTGTCCTGTTGATGTTCTTAGCAGTCTGCTGCACGATATGAACAATTTGCATATATGTTCTCAGAAAACAAAATGGTGGAACAAACAAGACGCCCAAGTCGTGTCATCGCCCTCCAGGCTGGACCTAGTGAGGTGGACCCTGGCACCCTGAGGTACTGTATAGTCCCGCCCTTGCCCCAGTTCGACTATTAATACCAGAAACAAACACACAGCTCGGGCTTGTGCCTTGGGCAAAAACAACTTTATAAAAAAGAGATTTTTATTGAGTTCCCCATATTTATGATGGATTCTAAACACACCTGCCTTTTCCTCCCTCAGGATCAGTGACAGGGTTGCACGGGCCTGTGGCCGCCAGTTGGCTTTAATCGGTGACCAGCTAGACCGAGAGTATGCCAGCAGAATGCCAAACCAGCTTCCGACTCCCTTAAACCTCCTGAGACCTGCCCAGGCACTGACTCGGACCATCTATAGGTAAAAAAAAAAAATTTTTCCCTCTTATTTTATTTCACTTATCAAACTATTACATTTGTGTGATTGGTTCTAACTTCTCACTGCTTCCTCATAGGGATATTCACAATCAGTTAGGAACTTTTCGGGGTTTGTCTGCTGCAATGAAGACCTGGTTAGTGAGCACTGCACCTGGGCAGGGGATCCTCAGAGTTGAGGCCTTGACAGCTTGGGTAACTCTTCTCTTTAACGCATCTCTGCATTATACGTATGCATAAAGGTTCATTGCTCTTAGTGTTTGCATTAAGGCTTTGTATTCCAAGGAAAAGAGATATCTTTCCATTTACAGCAGCGGGTTTATCCAATGACTCCAAAGTGTAGAGGTTTACACATGTGCCAAACAAGCAAAGCTTCCTGGTTTAATTCCTTTGGAGGTTGTGTCAGCAAAGTCAACAGATGCATAACCTGCAAAAACGTTTAATTGGCAGACAGTTTAATAAAGAATCAAAGATTTTAAAGTGGATCCCATCTGTGAACTACTTTCTCAATTTGAACCCCAATATAAATATGATTTTTAGATAAGAACCTATACATAAAACAAGGAGAAACTCAATTTAAACATAAAAAAATAAAAATAATAGAGCCAAAATAGTCAAAATAGGTGGATTTGAGCAGTCTTGCTTTGTTGCATTGTTGACTGTTGTGTGGTCGTGTTATATTAAATATAATTTGGTACATCTATCCAAAACAGCCCACTTTTTCTCATTATGTCTCATTTTACAGGCATCCAACTTTAACCCAGTAACCTGCACTGGGTGGAACAGAGGAGCACTTGTTACTGTGGCACTGGTGGCCATGGTGACCATTTTCAGTGCACTATGGACGGAGCAGAAAGCTTAAGAGGGCCACGAGCAGGTCTTCTCAGCCATGTTTGTCAAAATATGTTTGCTATCGAGTGAGAATTACTGCTGTTTTCTCTTGCTGTTTACTTTGACTTTTCCCTTTTTTTTAAATAACTGTTTTTATTGAGCGGTATTGAAGTTGAAAGTGAGGACGACAACCTCTTCTCTCAAAAGAGAAGAAAAAAAAAGTATAATGTAAAATTAGTTGGGAGTAAATTGTTTAAAGGAAATCTAGCCTTGCCTAAGGAGTTGGCCAGTTTATTGTAGCAGTGACATGTTGATTCATGTCAGAAAACATGTTGACTGGACTGTTGCTGGCTTGCAGTCTTTTGTATCCAGATTTGTTTCTTACTGGTTTAAGAGGCCAAAATGTTTTCAAATGATATGTAGCATTGCTTAGTGTACAATGAAGGGAGCTGGACTTTCTGTTCAAGATTTGAAACTGCTTTTTCATGTGACGCCAAATAAACTTCTTAATGACAAAAATGTGACAACATTGTAAATTAAAAAAAGAAATTACAAAAATCTTTAATTACACACTTGTATAAAGACAAGAAGCAACCACAGGAGCCTTATCAGTCTTCATATGCGGTGACTTCCACATGGGCGTACGTTTGGTATGCCTTCCTGTTGCACTTCTGAAGCGTGGCGCCCAGCTGCCTTCCGGGTCCGACCTCGTAGGTGTGTGGGAAATGCTGTCCTTGCGTCCTCTCGTAGATCTCGTGCAGGGTCTGCTCCCATTTCACTGGTGACACCAGCTGCTTAACAAGCTGCCTGCGCACGTGGCTCTCGTTCATGTAACGTTTTCCATCTACGTTGGAGTAGACGCTGATCTCAGGACGTCGTACCTGGACGGGAAGGGGACGAATAGGAAATCGCACATGGAACTTGTGGTTAGGAGGCTCAAAAATGATTTAAATACAATGTCAGATGAACAACACATGGACCCTGACTTTATCAGTCCCTAACATGCCAAATCTTCTTTACAGTGTTGCTTATTTAGGCTTATTTTTTAATTACATAAATGACACTGTGTTATATGTTGTTTTGCAGCTCATATGTGCTTGTATTTACTTAATTTTAAGACCTGCTAAGGACCAGATGTAAAATCTTGGGTATACTTTCCATTTAACTTTCCGAGTCAGACTGAATAGGATGGGTTATCTTAAAAAAATGAGGACTGGTGTAGCTTTACAGAGTAATTGAATGCATGTTTCAGAAAATATGTTAATCCCTTTTGGATAAAGTGGCTGACTGACCTCCACCTGCCGGAGCACCTCTCTGAGGGGTTCAGTAGCCGATGCCATCAGCTCAGTATGGAACGCACCACTGACTGGGAGAGTTTTGGTCCGCATGAACTTTAGGCGCCGAGAGTTTTCCTGGAGGAAATCCAGAGCCTGAGAAGTCAAAGAAGACAGCAGAAATGACAAGAGCAGCTCTAACAACTTTTTTGATGGTTGAGAGAAAAGACAGAAAAGAGAACACAATAGATTCACGGTATATTAAAGCAGCAAGAATATATGAATGCATTACCTGCTGGTGCCCTGCAATAACCCTGCCATCTGGAAACAGGTAGTTGGCCACAGAGCACACAGGATTCTCCACCCCCAGACTCTTGCAGTGCTCTTTTGCCTGCAGACAGGCATAATTATACTGAGCCTGAGGTCTACCAATGACTGACAGCATCCCACTGGGAACCAGTTCTGAGGCCTTCTGCATAGTCTCCGCTCGCACCTTCACTGCATACAAAGCTAGAAGATGCATAAGGAGTAAATACAGAATATTAACCAAAGTTGTGATTAAAACACCTTTTACAAGTGCACAAAAAAACCCCAAAAAAGAAATCTTTCTACCTTCTGCAAAGTTCATCGCCCCAGAAAAGACAAGAGCAGCAAATTCTCCGACACTGAAACCTGCAGCAGCGACACACATCTCAATGGCCTGTGTACAGCAGGAAACAAGTCAAAAAAAAATAAAAAAAATAAAAATGTAACAGCCTCCCGATTATGACCGATATATCATTTACGTCACTGATACATCCGTAACTGAAATTAACTCAGAACAATTTGTTTATTTTTTTAAATGGTCATTCAGAATCAGAAGATTATTTACGGTGATGTTTTTGGTGGGAGTGAAACAACAATCTACTGATAAAAACAATAAAAACAAGATGTGATAATAAGAAATAACCACTGTTGGAAGCCTTATTTACTCTACCGCCTTAATCAAGGGGCAGTAATTAAAGTTGAAATGAGAAACTTTGCATTTGAAAGATGCTCTTCTACTGGGCACTCAAGCATCATTCATCCACACCCTCATACATAATGTGCGCACATTTTAAATATAAATTAATATTACTGTAGCAGTATTTTTTAAAAATGAAAAAAAAAAAGATAAACTGGCCACATTTAAGAAGGCAGGACCTGCAGTTATTGTCCTTTTTCCAGACATTTATCTGGCACTTACTTTGGGGTTTTCTTGGTTGAGTCTCTCCACAGCAGCCAGGGAGGTGACAAACACCGCCGGCTGACAGTGAACCGTTTTCTGCAGCTCGTCCTCGGGGCCCTCCAGACACAGAGACAGCAGGTCGTAACCCAGGATCTTCTGGGCTACGGTGAACATTTCTTTAACGTTGGGGTATTTTAAAAGTCCTCTGCCCATGCCCACAAACTGGCTGCCCTGACCGGGGAAGAGGAGCACGGAGCAGCCGCTGGGGTCTTTTTTGGGTCTCCGCTGAGGCGCCGCGGCTGGCTCGCTGTTCGGGGGAGAAGCGGGAACTTCAGCCGGAGAAGGGTAATCTCCAGCCGTGGAACCGGGCTTGTTGGTGGACAGCGTCCTGCTCAGAGAGACCAGCGACCTGACCTTCCCTCTGGAAGATGCTGCCATCCTGACTGCCACTGATGCCAACATGAGCTGTTCCTCATCCAACGACGTGTCTGCGGATGAAATAAGACGCACAGCCCGCCCGGACAAACTGTAATCACCGAAAGAGTCAACTTTGCTTGAACTCAACTCTGACATCTGCTCGGCATGACACCTCACAGGGAGACGCCATGTTGTTTATACGGAGTTTATTCTCGTCTTCTTCCGGTTGACGTTCAGGCTCTTTCACGCTGCAGCGCCACCTCAGGTCAAAGTATGTCATGTCATACAAAATTTACTACAAAGTGAAAATAACTATAAGAGCTTTTAAGTATACACAGACATGCGCTTCTTAAATTTAGCTTAATTGGCTCCACAGGTAGGAAGTAAAAAAGTAAAAAAAAAACTTCCTTGCTGTACTTAATTTTTACTCCCTACGTTTTTAAACAAATATCTGTAGTTTCCACTCCGTATATTTTCAAAACAAACTCGTTACTTTGGGTTTAACCCATTGGGGGAAGTTAATATTTCACGTCACTGCAGGCCTTCAAACAATGAGATTTGAGCCTAAACAGTGACACATGAAAGGCAGTCGCGTTTTAATCAGTAGAGGATGTCGCATAAAAAGAGATGAAAGAGCAAACCGTGTACCGTAGTTTTGATTCATTTATTTTTAGCACAACACCAGAACAACCCCACGAGCCAATAATTTGCGGTACTTCAGAAAAAAAGGAGTGAACATAAAAGGGAGTAAAATGTTGTGTCAGGTAATTTGAAATGCAGCATTTCTATCACCTCAACAAACACTAACTGTGTCACAGTGTGTTGCTAGCTAAAGCTCCACTTGCTGTATTTCACAGGAGGAGAAAGAATGAGAGCTAACTTCACTCAGAGTATAGAAAGAAAGAGAAAGAAACCAGGCTGTATTTAAAGGTAAGGACTGCTTAGTGATATTTGATAAAATGTAATTGTATTTTAACAGGGACATAAAATTCTTGTCTTACTCCCTTCTTCTAGCTCGAAATTACTTGCCAAGTGGTAAGGACCGTTCATGGTCACACGGTGAGAACATTGGTGTTGACTATGAAGAGATACGGTCAGACAGGGGAGGGGCCAGTCAGATTTATCAACTCAACCTCCTTAAAGCATGGAGAGAGGCTGAAACCAATCTCTGGTGAGCCCGGTTAAGGAAAGAGATGAGTTGGTGCCTGAGATGCCAAATTCCAACATCCCCATTCCCGCCATTGAGATAACACTCTCACACAGGCCCAGAGAGCAGATGTTGCTGCATTGCAGATGTGTTATACCCCCTGCCCAGCCGAATGCCTCTCAAAAAGAACATTTTGCAGAAAATCAGTGTGATCGCTTGGCTCACTGGAATTATCATCTCGATATCTCTTGTCCTTCTTTCATTTCAGACGTCTTGAAAACAAGTTTTAACAAAGTCCTGGAGAAGTGCCCAATGCTGGAGGACCTCCTGCTTTACCCCTGGCTCAGATAAACTCCTCTCTGACACAAACACACACGCATACTGAATTCACATCTTGCCATACAAATGTGATACAGTAACCAACTTTCTTTCTTTCAGAAAAAAAGAAAATTGGGAGATTCAAAATTTTCCTCACAGTAATGTTTGCATCAGTCTATCAGATGAATACCCTCCAAGTCCAATATTTATATTAGTTACAGTGATAATGCTTGGTGTCTACTTTCAGCCACTGCAGTAGAATGCAAGGAATGAATCTCATTGAAATTGTAGTTGCATTTGCTATTTAATTTAATTGTCATGGATGATACACAGACAACCCAACAGCAAACAGAGGAAAACAATGGGCTTAAATACACAGAGGGATAAATGAGGGAATAAGACACAGGATGAGAGCACAGCTGCGAGAAATCACAAACAGCAAGACCATGGGGAAGGAAAACTGAAAACACTAGTCTAAGGAGCTTAGAAAGAAAACGTCTGGACTTCTTTAAGTTGCTTGAAGACATTCAAGCAAAGTTTAAGTTCTGACGCTTTCTTTCCAAACTCCTTAGACTACGATGACCTAGATGACTGAGAACCTTCACAGACATGAAAACACTAACATAGCACACATGACTATCAAAGTAAAACAGCAAACAAGAGACTTTTACAAAGACACAGAGTTGACACAGAGACATGACTGACTGGGGAGAAATTGGGGAACATGGAAACAAGAATGAATAGATATGACACGTGGGACACAGGGGCAAGGCAAAGTAACAGAAACCTATAGCCTAAGAATATAACACAAGAAGAAAACAATAAAGAGAACCAAAAACATACATAAGAATAATCAATGAATATAAATGAACAAACACAAAACACTGGGTCACAGACTCAGTACCATGACAGTTAAATGTACATAATAAATACTTTAAATCAGATGACAATGTAGCTGACACTGTGTTTATTAGTGTGTGGTCAACCACAAATCTTCATACTGTCATCCATAGATGAGGTCTTTATACAAATGATGAAAGATAATGAAAGAAACTGTTTAATTGATATGAAATGATTGAATCATATGAAATATTATGGCTTTGTCTGCCAGAGTGTTTTTCTGTAAACTACTTTGAACTACTGGCAGTCAGTGAAGTCACTGAAAGGCAAGATTCTATGTTGTGTTGCCGTAGTTTCCAGAGTTTACTTATAAAGCTCACTTACAGAATTCAGTTAGAAAAGTCAAGCATTTGAAAGGTGCACATTTGAAGAAGTATTAACTCAATATTAACTCATTACGGTTTACATTTTCGATTTTAAAGGGTCTCCGAAATTACAATGAAAAAGGAAACAAGAAAAATTACCACTCCGGCCGATAAGAAAGATTCAGGAGATCAAGGTAAGTAAAATAATAAAATAAGAACCTGGTAAAATCCAAATCCTAGAAATGTTGACACTGTGTGAATCATTTTTGAAGCAATTGAATCATATGTTTGATTGAAAATAGCTTTAATACAAGATGTCTAATCAAAGGAAGGTTACCGGTCTTTTGGTAAAATAATGTAATAAGTTTATTCTTGGACTCAACAGTAAAAACAGACCAACAAGTGTCATCAAGATCTAAGACTTAGTAAACCTAGTATCAATTCGCACTGGTCAGTTTTTTTAATCCCAAGAATAAACTTGTGATCATTTAAGCAAAAGCAATTTCAAATTCTTTGCCATCAAACTGCTTCCAGTCCTGATGTCGGGGACTCTTTTTCACCACTGTGTTGTTGTCGTCGTTTATAGATTGTAAGAGCAGGACTGCTAAAAGAAAGGCCAGTCCTGAAAAGAAGACCCCAATAAAAAGGAGGAGGGTCGCTGAGCAGGCTGGTCCTTCCACCAGCTCAGATGTGGTCAAAGGAGTGAAGCGCAAGGTTGTGCAAGATGAAGAGGGCACAACAAAGAAAGCAAAGAAGGCTAAACTTCTCGACCATACGAGCGGTGACAAGGAGCAAGCATCCTCCTCGTTGGACTCTGGTAAAGGTAGGCTAATTAGTTGAATAAGGGGGTAGATTAAGTGTGGTTGCTAGGTTTAAGATATTGGTGTTTAGTGTTTGTGTCTATCATCCAGTGAGCTGATGTGCTTTTGGTGTTTTCCACATCTCCAGACTTGAACAACAAACAGGAGTGCACAAAAAATGGCAAAAGAAAGGCCACGGGAGACAACAGAGAGTCACCCAAGAAAAAAAAAAGGAATGTGGACCAGGACAAAAAATCAGTGGCAGACCAAAAACGTAAGTAGCAAGCAGCTTGGGTTTTATATTCAGGGGAAGGGCAGAAGGAACATTTAGGCTACAGAGGAGAGTAATTTGTGTCACAGCTGTAATAAAACAAGATTTGCTGTTTTGTCTGTTCAGGTGAATTCCAAGCCAGATATGTGGAGGAGCACCAGCTCGGAGAAGGAGGCTGCGGAGCAGTGTTTTCTGGCTACCGGATAGAAGATCGTTTTCCAGTAAGTGTTCAGATGATGGTAGTAAGACAGGCAGTAACGCAGATAATGGATAATATCGTAAACTGAGACGTCTGCTGTGTTTCCACCTTTCATTATGTCATACTGAGGAAATGCTCACCAATGCTCTGTGTCTTCTAGGTTGCCATCAAACACATTCCCAAAAATAAAGTCTACTGCAAAGTGGCGGTAAGCGTCCAACACTTGAATTAGTTTTACATTACTGGATTGAATGCGGCGTTCCTCATCATCCACTTTGTTGTAATATTTCAGGATGAAAATGGGAAGATGCTCTCGGTGGAAGTGGCCATTATGCTTAAACTTGCAGGTGAAGCAGAAGGGTCAGTGGGAATATCAGCACCTGTGTCCTTGCTGGAGTGGTTCGACTTTGGCAAAGAGCTGATCCTGGTGCTGGAGAGACCTGTCCCTGCTGTGGACCTGCAAAAATACAAAGCAGAAAATGGAAGAGCTTTACCAGAGGACAAGGCCAAGGTAGGTTGACTGGGAGAGCCTTAGACTGTACAGCATTCAATCAAGGCAGAAAAGCATTAACTCATTATTGTGTTTTTCATCTTTTCCAGGTCATTCTGAAGCAACTAGTTGATGCTGTAAAGGAACTTGAGGAGAAACACATCTTTCATCGGGACATCAAGGGACAAAACATTCTGATTGAGACCGGCTCAGATGTGCCTCGAGTTCGCATCATTGACTTTGGACTGAGCTGCTTTGTTAAACAGCGATCTCTGTATCGCATCTTCTATGGTAACATATTCTGCTCCTGCTTTTCACAGATGTAACAATTTGTGTCTTTTGTTTTAGAAGAAATTGCAATTGTGTCTGTTTGTTAGGCACTCCTCTTCACATCCCTCCCGAGTGGTACATTAGGAGCTGCTACAGGTGTGGACCCACCACGGTGTGGCAAATGGGAGTGGTGTTGTATGAAGCGCTTCATGCACGATACTTTAGTACCGCGAGGTTCCTCACAAAGCAACTGAGCATCAAAAAGCGTCTGTCCACAGGTAAGAAAACTTCACACTTCCAGATTCACTGATGCTTTGGATCACTAGAACTATCATCTTCATCTTTTTGATCTTTTCTTTCTTTCAAGAATGCCGGAATTTCTTGGACGCATGTTTAGCTATAGTCCCGGAGAAGCGCCCAACACTGGAGGAGCTCCAGCTTCACCCCTGGCTAAGATAACACACACAAACACACAATTCACACCTTATCATGTAAGTGTGATACATTGTAGTAACTTCCTTTCTTTTTTCTGTTGGACAGGAATAGATAGAGTGGGTCAATCTTAAAAAATAAATAAATAAAAATTTAGCTTTTTCGGAGTTCCTGTAACCCCCCCAGCCATCCCAGGAAAGGGGATCTCTCTTTGAATGGGCTTTCCCGAGGTTTCTTCCCATCGATCTGGCCCCCTGGGGAGTTTTTCCTCGTCTTCATAGAGAGCTTGGGCTGGGTCAGGAGCTCCATCAAAACTGTCTTTATTTGATGACATTAAAGTCATCAAATAAAGATGTGTTTTACTTAAAGTAAAATTTGATCAAAATAAAACTTGTTTAATTCATCTTTGCTGAAGATTCTCCTTCATTACTATTTTGTTTTGTTTTTTTTACCCATGGTGCATTTTGACAAATAAGAAAACTGAATCAGGTTAAAGTGTGCACAAAGACAGTCACACTGCAAATGATCTGAAGACTTGCATCTGTTGCTCTAACCCCCAACTAGTTTAGACAGATTTCCTGGTTCTACCAGAGGTTTTTTCCTTCAAGAAGGGAGTTTTTCCTTCCCACTGTTGCTGAGTGTTTGCTCATAGTGGGTTGTAAAAGCATAAAAGTTAATAAGAGGCATTCATAGCAGAGTTATCACAGAGGGAACTATATAGCTTAAATGTACAATTTCTACAGGACGAATTATAACTTCATTATGTATAAAAGCTCCTGTGGATAATTACTCCTATTTGTAACTTTACACAAGAGAAAGTTTGCTGTCACACTATTTATAACAGGTTGGGTTTTGTCCTCTGAGTTGAGCCTTTGGTTGCAGTTTATTGAAGAATTTCCTCTAAAGTAGCTGTTGATAAAGATTTAAGGTCCTGTTTATATACAGAAATATGCTTTAGTTCATGTTTTTTTACATGTCTGCCTCAGTGGATCAGTAGAAGATCTGGCACAGGAAACTAGATGATGAAAAAAGGTTACGAATACACATATATATCTATATAGATACAGATATACTCATGGTGGGTTCACGCCCTCGGCCCACGCCCCTCTGAGGAGGAAACACCTGGGCCTCATCAGTGCAGCCAGCATTTAAGCCAGGGAGTGGCTTCTACTCATCGCTGGATCGTTGTGTGTGACTCGCGTCAGTGCAGCCCGGCTCTCAGCAAGTTCTCATTTGCTTCCCTGTGCAAAACCTCTAACGTGTGTTTCCTTCTGTACATAGATCCCCTGGACCCGACTCTGCATTCCCCGAGCGGATTCCCTTTTTGTGTGAGTGTTTGGAGAGAGAGTCAGAAGAGGAGCAAGTGTCTTTTCCCTACCTGGATTTCCCCGGAGCCTTTTCCCTGTCACCGCTTTGTATATAGCACTATCCCCTGCACTGTTTGTATATACACCTGGTGGAACTGTAATAAATACTGACTGTGCCTCTGAGTCCTGCATGTGAGTCCTCAAGCGAACCGTGACACCCACACAGATGAGAGCTTAGCAGTGAAGCTCTCTCTTAAAATTTGAGTTATAAAGTCAGAAGTTATCACTGACAGAGATCCATGTTCTTTTAACATAAGAAAGAATATTTGCTGAAATTGACATTAATCCAAGCCCTTAAAACGCCATTTTGGATTAAGCATTTCCTTTTAGAAAAGTCTTCAATGAGCAGGAAGCTCCAGTACTGAAAAAAGAAGCCAACATCAACTGCTAAACGTGCTAAAAGTAAGTAAGTCCCTGTAGACTCCTATGATCAAAACACATACAGTATAAAAGTTATAGGTTACAGATCTGAAAAGTAAAACAAATGTCAAAGTGCAAAAAGACTTATGGTCCCATAGAAGTCTATTCCATTTGCCTGGAATTAGGTGAACACCTTTGTGACAAATTTAATGGCTCAGTCATTTGTTTCATGTCATATTTAATAAAAGACTGACATGGTGGCATGTTGAATTGTCCATTTTGCACATATTTGGTCATTCTAAGCGTCAGAAGGGGAAAGATCATTCTGGGAATGCCTACTGGCGAAGGATGTGTGACTGACAAGTCCAGTGTGTGAAGTTTAACTACAGTCTAAGGAGCGTGGAAAGAAAAGCATCTGGACTTCTTTAAGTTTCTTGAAGATGTTTCACCTCTCATCTGAGAAGCTTCTTCAGTTCAGAATTTCTTCAGAGAACTGAAGAAGCTTCTTGAATGAGAGGTGAAACGCTCTTCAAGAAGCTTAAAGAAGTCCAGATGCTTTTCTTTCCAAGCTCCTTAGACTACGATGACCTGAACGACTGAGAACCTTAACAGACAGTTCTTCCCTTCATTCATCATGCCTGATTTCAAAACACCAAGATGGCAGTCGTGAAAACACTCATCTTGAGTCTTCATGGGACTACGGTGAGATCAGTTATGCCTCTTATGATGCTGTCCCAGACTTCAAAGCAGTATAAAACATGTTTGCATCCTGTAACAACTCCCACTTCCCTCATTACCTTCTGTGTATTTATAGTTTTGTATGACTTCTTATGTTCCTGTTAATAAAGACCTGCCTTTGAGTTCATTCCCGTGTGTCTAGAGCCGTGCATTTGGGTCCTCTCTTGCCTTCACACAGCCGCCGCACGACAGAACGACGCAACCACGAAATGGACCCAGCAGGCTCCGCCCGTGAGGGAGATATTCTCCGTGTACAGAGTCTGGTGCAACGAATAACCCGCGCCTGTGATGTGATAATAAGAAATAACCACTGTTGGAAGCCTTATTTACTCTACCGCCTTAATCAGGTGCAGTAATTAAAGTTGAAATGAGAAACTTTGCATTTGAAAGATGCTCTTCTACTGGGCACTCAAAATGCTTTCTTACAACAAGCATCATTCATCCACACCTTCATACATAATGTGCGCACATTTTAAATATAAATTAATATTACTGTAGCAGTATTTAAAAAAAAAAAAAAAAAAAAGATAAAATGGCCACATTTAAGAAGGCAGGACCTGCAGTTATTGTCCTTTTTCCAGACATTTATCTGGCACTTACTTTGGGGTTTTCTTGGTTGAGTCTCTCCACAGCAGCCAGGGAGGTGACAAACACCGCCGGCTGACAGTGAACCGTTTTCTGCAGCTCGTCCTCGGGGCCCTCCAGACACAGAGACAGCAGGTCGTAACCCAGGATCTTCTGGGCTACGGTGAACATTTCTTTAACGTTGGGGTATTTTAAAAGTCCTCTGCCCATGCCCACAAACTGGCTGCCCTGACCGGGGAAGAGGAGCACGGAGCAGCCGCTGGGGTCTTTTTTGGGTCTCCGCTGAGGCGCCGCGGCTGGCTCGCTGTTCGGGGGAGAAGCGGGAACTTCAGCCGGAGAAGGGTAATCTCCAGCCGTGGAACCGGGCTTGTTGGTGGACAGCGTCCTGCTCAGAGAGACCAGCGACCTGACCTTCCCTCTGGAAGATGCTGCCATCCTGACTGCCACTGATGCCAACATGAGCTGTTCCTCATCCAACGACGTGTCTGCGGATGAAATAAGACGCACAGCCCGCCCGGACAAACTGTAATCACCGAAAGAGTCAACTTTGCTTGAACTCAACTCTGACATCTGCTCGGCATGACACCTCACAGGGAGACGAAAAGAATATTCAGAATACAATTGACAAATGCAAAAAAACCCTCTAAACCATTGACTACAGAGAGATTTAACGTTGTTCGGCAGGATAATGTTGACCAAGGTTGAATCTTTGTCCAGATTAATCTATCCAGCTTATTCCCTAGCCATCCCACCAAGAATTATAAAAGACATAAATAAGGCGAATTTTAATTTCATATGGAAAAATAAACATCATTATATTAGTAACAGGGACTTGATAAAAGATTATGAAGAGGGGGGTTTAAAAGCAATCGATTTTGAAATAATGAATGGCATTTTAAAGATTAATTGGCTACGATCTTTCTTGAAAAATGATAATGAGATGTGGTTCTTGATGCCATCTCTTATTTTCAACAAAGTTGGGGGGATCCTTTTAGTATGTGATCATTTTGACATTTCTAAACTACCCATAAAACTTTCCAAATTTCATCAACAAGTTTTGTTAAATTGTAAATTAATGTTTAAACATAACTTTAGTCCCCACAATGTTCCATTGTGGAATAATAGGGTGATATTGAATCGGGGGAAATCTATGTTTGTGGACGAATGGATGACAAAACAAATTTGGTCTGTGACACATATAATGGATGAAAATGGAGATATACTTGAATTAAACAGGCTTAATGAGAAATATGACATGAGTTGCTCGTTCGAGCTCTATAAAAAGGTTTCACAGAATATCCCAACAGTCCTTGTAAATACAATAAAGAACAATTTTTCAAATATACAGACTACAAATTTACATAAAGTTAAACTAGATGGTCTTGACTTGGTTAATGGAAAATGCAATAATCCATTTTTGAGGAGGTATTTGGTTAACACCTTATATCCAGGTAGGACAAAATTCTCCCTGTTCCATAAATCTCTTAAGCTAATAAATAAGCCCCAAGCAATCAAATTGCATAGATTTTTAGAAGAGTTTGATTTTTCTTAGCCCCTTATTTAAGTTATGTGTCTTGTTTATGGAACCTCACTTTTAGAGATTTTATGATCCCCCTTGTCTTCTTTATTTCTGTTCCTTGTTTTTCATTCTTTTTTTTATTGTTATTTATTTTTGTATTGGTTATTCATCTTTTTATATTATTATTATGTAGATGTGTGAATATGGATGTGTATGTATGCATGTGTATATGCATATATATGTATATATATGTATATATATGTATGTGTATGTGTATGTGTGTGTGTGTGTGTGTGTGTGTGTATGTATGTTTACTTTCAGTTATTGTCGATTTCATTGTGGTGTACAGGAGATGTGATTCTGTTCTGATTGATTTAATATGTCGCTTGTCTCTTTGAGATTGTCATTGTTATTGTTCTAAATAAAGTTCATTTAAAAAACAAAACAAAACAAAAAACCTCACAGGGAGACGCCATGTTGTTTATACGGAGTTTATTCTCGTCTTCTTCCGGTTGACGTTCAGGCTCTCTCACGGTGCAGCGCCACCTCAGGTCAAATTATGTCATGCTCTAATGTATCGTGTTTTTCTTTTCTGTGCTTTAATTTGTCTACAAAGTGAAAATAACCATAAGAGCTTTTAAGTATACACAGACATGCGCTTCTTAAATTTAGCTTAATTGGCTCCACAGGTAGGAAGTAAAAAAGTAAAAAAAAACTTCCTTGCTGTACTTAATTTTTACTCCCTACATTTTTAAACAAATATCTGTAGTTTCCACTCCGTATTTTTGACAGAGAGGAGGGCTGGGTAGCCGTAGTTTTTGTTGACCGCTGCGCTGCACAACATGTTTCGCTTTGTTACATTAGAGCCTGTGATGTTTTAAGAGTCTGAATCAGGAGCTGATGACATTACTCTGTAAACTCTCAAAGCACTTTAATAAACAAGCAAACAATTCCACCTCTTGCATTATTGCGTAAAGTTGACAGCGTGTCAGGCAAATAGGCAGGTTCCATCCCTGGCCTCTAGCGACTGTGGAAGTCGCTACAGTAATGTTTGCATCAGTCTATCAGATGAATCCCCTCCAAGTCCAATATTTACATCAGTTACAGTGATAATGCTTGGTGTCTACTTTCAGCCACCGCAGTAGAATGCCAGGAATGAATCTCATTGAAATTGTAGTTGCATTTGCTATTTAATTTAATTGTCATGGATGATACACAGACAACCCAACAGCAAACAGAGGAAAACAATGGGCCACGTGGGACACAGGGGCAAGGCAAAGTAACAGAAACCTAAAGCCTAAGAATATAACACAAGAAGAAAACAATAAAGAGAACCAAAAACATACATAAGAATAATCAATGAATATAAATGAACAAACACAAAACACTGGGTCACAGACTCAGTACCATGACAGTTAAATGTACATAATAAATACTTTAAATCAGATGACAATGTAGCTGACACTGTGTTTATTAGTGTGTGGTCAACCACAAATCTTCATACTGTCATCCATAGATGAGGTCTTTATACAAATGATGAAAGATAATGAAAGAAACTGTTTAATTGATATGAAATGATTGAATTATATGAAATATTATGGCTTTGTCTGCCAGAGTGTTTTTCTGTAAACTACTTTGAACTACTGGCAGTCAGTGAAGTCACTGAAAGGCAAGATTCTATGTTGTGTTGCCGTAGTTTCCAGAGTTTACTTATAAAGCTCACTTACAGAATTCAGTTAGAAAAGTCAAGCATTTGAAAGGTGCACATTTGAAGAAGTATTAACTCAATATTAACTCATTACGGTTTACATTTTCGATTTTAAAGGGTCTCCGAAATTACAATGAAAAAGGAAACAAGAAAAATTACCACTCCGGCCGATAAGAAAGATTCAGGAGATCAAGGTAAGTAAAATAATAAAATAAGAACCTGGTAAAATCCAAATCCTAGAAATGTTGACACTGTGTGAATCATTTTTGAAGCAATTGAATCATATGTTTGATTGAAAATAGCTTTAATACAAGATGTCTAATCAAAGGAAGGTTACCGGTCTTTTGGTAAAATAATGTAATAAGTTTATTCTTGGACTCAACAGTAAAAACAGACCAACAAGTGTCATCAAGATCTAAGACTTAGTAAACCTAGTATCAATTCGCACTGGTCAGTTTTTTTAATCCCAAGAATAAACTTGTGATCATTTAAGCAAAAGCAATTTCAAATTCTTTGCCATCAAACTGCTTCCAGTCCTGATGTCGGGGACTCTTTTTCACCACTGTGTTGTTGTCGTCGTTTATAGATTGTAAGAGCAGGACTGCTAAAAGAAAGGCCAGTCCTGAAAAGAAGACCCCAATAAAAAGGAGGAGGGTCGCTGAGCAGGCTGGTCCTTCCACCAGCTCAGATGTGGTCAAAGGAGTGAAGCGCAAGGTTGTGCAAGATGAAGAGGGCACAACAAAGAAAGCAAAGAAGGCTAAACTTCTCGACCATACGAGCGGTGACAAGGAGCAAGCATCCTCCTCGTTGGACTCTGGTAAAGGTAGGCTAATTAGTTGAATAAGGGGGTAGATTAAGTGTGGTTGCTAGGTTTAAGATATTGGTGTTTAGTGTTTGTGTCTATCATCCAGTGAGCTGATGTGCTTTTGGTGTTTTCCACATCTCCAGACTTGAACAACAAACAGGAGTGCACAAAAAATGGCAAAAGAAAGGCCACGGGAGACAACAGAGAGTCACCCAAGAAAAAAAAAAGGAATGTGGACCAGGACAAAAAATCAGTGGCAGACCAAAAACGTAAGTAGCAAGCAGCTTGGGTTTTATATTCAGGGGAAGGGCAGAAGGAACATTTAGGCTACAGAGGAGAGTAATTTGTGTCACAGCTGTAATAAAACAAGATTTGCTGTTTTGTCTGTTCAGGTGAATTCCAAGCCAGATATGTGGAGGAGCACCAGCTCGGAGAAGGAGGCTGCGGAGCAGTGTTTTCTGGCTACCGGATAGAAGATCGTTTTCCAGTAAGTGTTCAGATGATGGTAGTAAGACAGGCAGTAACGCAGATAATGGATAATATCGTAAACTGAGACGTCTGCTGTGTTTCCACCTTTCATTATGTCATACTGAGGAAATGCTCACCAATGCTCTGTGTCTTCTAGGTTGCCATCAAACACATTCCCAAAAATAAAGTCTACTGCAAAGTGGCGGTAAGCGTCCAACACTTGAATTAGTTTTACATTACTGGATTGAATGCGGCGTTCCTCATCATCCACTTTGTTGTAATATTTCAGGATGAAAATGGGAAGATGCTCTCGGTGGAAGTGGCCATTATGCTTAAACTTGCAGGTGAAGCAGAAGGGTCAGTGGGAATATCAGCACCTGTGTCCTTGCTGGAGTGGTTCGACTTTGGCAAAGAGCTGATCCTGGTGCTGGAGAGACCTGTCCCTGCTGTGGACCTGCAAAAATACAAAGCAGAAAATGGAAGAGCTTTACCAGAGGACAAGGCCAAGGTAGGTTGACTGGGAGAGCCTTAGACTGTACAGCATTCAATCAAGGCAGAAAAGCATTAACTCATTATTGTGTTTTTCATCTTTTCCAGGTCATTCTGAAGCAACTAGTTGATGCTGTAAAGGAACTTGAGGAGAAACACATCTTTCATCGGGACATCAAGGGACAAAACATTCTGATTGAGACCGGCTCAGATGTGCCTCGAGTTCGCATCATTGACTTTGGACTGAGCTGCTTTGTTAAACAGCGATCTCTGTATCGCATCTTCTATGGTAACATATTCTGCTCCTGCTTTTCACAGATGTAACAATTTGTGTCTTTTGTTTTAGAAGAAATTGCAATTGTGTCTGTTTGTTAGGCACTCCTCTTCACATCCCTCCCGAGTGGTACATTAGGAGCTGCTACAGGTGTGGACCCACCACGGTGTGGCAAATGGGAGTGGTGTTGTATGAAGCGCTTCATGCACGATACTTTAGTACCGCGAGGTTCCTCACAAAGCAACTGAGCATCAAAAAGCGTCTGTCCACAGGTAAGAAAACTTCACACTTCCACATTCACTGATGCCTTGGATCACTAGAACTATCATCTTCATCTTTTTGATCTTTTCTTTCTTTCAAGAATGCCGGAATTTCTTGGACGCATGTTTAGCTATAGTCCCGGAGAAGCGCCCAACACTGGAGGAGCTCCAGCTTCACCCCTGGCTAAGATAACACACACAAACACACAATTCACACCTTATCATGTAAGTGTGATACATTGTAGTAACTTCCTTTCTTTTTTCTGTTGGACAGGAATAGATAGAGTGGGTCAATCTTAAAAAATAAATAAATAAAAATTTAGCTTTTTCGGAGTTCCTGTAACCCCCCCAGCCATCCCAGGAAAGGGGATCTCTCTTTGAATGGGCTTTCCCGAGGTTTCTTCCCATCGATCTGGCCCCCTGGGGAGTTTTTCCTCGTCTTCATAGAGAGCTTGGGCTGGGTCAGGAGCTCCATCAAAACTGTCTTTATTTGATGACATTAAAGTCATCAAATAAAGATGTGTTTTACTTAAAGTAAAATTTGATCAAAATAAAACTTGTTTAATTCATCTTTGCTGAAGATTCTCCTTCATTACTATTTTGTTTTGTTTTTTTTTTACCCATGGTGCATTTTGACAAATAAGAAAACTGAATCAGGTTAAAGTGTGCACAAAGACAGTCACACTGCAAATGATCTGAAGACTTGCATCTGTTGCTCTAACCCCCAACTAGTTTAGACAGATTTCCTGGTTCTACCAGAGGTTTTTTCCTTCAAGAAGGGAGTTTTTCCTTCCCACTGTTGCTGAGTGTTTGCTCATAGTGGGTTGTAAAAGCATAAAAGTTAATAAGAGGCATTCATAGCAGAGTTATCACAGAGGGAACTATATAGCTTAAATGTACAATTTCTACAGGACGAATTATAACTTCATTATGTATAAAAGCTCCTGTGGATAATTACTCCTATTTGTAACTTTACACAAGAGAAAGTTTGCTGTCACACTATTTATAACAGGTTGGGTTTTGTCCTCTGAGTTGAGCCTTTGGTTGCAGTTTATTGAAGAATTTCCTCTAAAGTAGCTGTTGATAAAGATTTAAGGTCCTGTTTATATACAGAAATATGCTTTAGTTCATGTTTTTTTACATGTCTGCCTCAGTGGATCAGTAGAAGATCTGGCACAGGAAACTAGATGATGAAAAAAGGTTACGAATACACATATATATCTATATAGATACAGATATACTCATGGTGGGTTCACGCCCTCGGCCCACGCCCCTCTGAGGAGGAAACACCTGGGCCTCATCAGTGCAGCCAGCATTTAAGCCAGGGAGTGGCTTCTACTCATCGCTGGATCGTTGTGTGTGACTCGCGTCAGTGCAGCCCGGCTCTGAGCAAGTTCTCATTTGCTTCCCTGTGCAAAACCTCTAACGTGTGTTTCCTTCTGTACATAGATCCCCTGGACCCGACTCTGCATTCCCCGAGCGGATTCCCTTTTTGTGTGAGTGTTTGGAGAGAGAGTCAGAAGAGGAGCAAGTGTCTTTTCCCTACCTGGATTTCCCCGGAGCCTTTTCCCTGTCACCGCTTTGTATATAGCACTATCCCCTGCACTGTTTGTATATACACCTGGTGGAACTGTAATAAATACTGACTGTGCCTCTGAGTCCTGCATGTGAGTCCTCAAGCGAACCGTGACACCCACACAGATGAGAGCTTAGCAGTGAAGCTCTCTCTTAAAATTTGAGTTATAAAGTCAGAAGTTATCACTGACAGAGATCCATGTTCTTTTAACATAAGAAAGAATATTTGCTGAAATTGACATTAATCCAAGCCCTTAAAACGCCATTTTGGATTAAGCATTTCCTTTTAGAAAAGTCTTCAATGAGCAGGAAGCTCCAGTACTGAAAAAAGAAGCCAACATCAACTGCTAAACGTGCTAAAAGTAAGTAAGTCCCTGTAGACTCCTATGATCAAAACACATACAGTATAAAAGTTATAGGTTACAGATCTGAAAAGTAAAACAAATGTCAAAGTGCAAAAAGACTTATGGTCCCATAGAAGTCTATTCCATTTGCCTGGAATTAGGTGAACACCTTTGTGACAAATTTAATGGCTCAGTCATTTGTTTCATGTCATATTTAATAAAAGACTGACATGGTGGCATGTTGAATTGTCCATTTTGCACATATTTGGTCATTCTAAGCGTCAGAAGGGGAAAGATCATTCTGGGAATGCCTACTGGCGAAGGATGTGTGACTGACAAGTCCAGTGTGTGAAGTTTAACTACAGTCTAAGGAGCGTGGAAAGAAAAGCATCTGGACTTCTTTAAGTTTCTTGAAGATGTTTCACCTCTCATCTGAGAAGCTTCTTCAGTTCAGAATTTCTTCAGAGAACTGAAGAAGCTTCTTGAATGAGAGGTGAAACGCTCTTCAAGAAGCTTAAAGAAGTCCAGATGCTTTTCTTTCCAAGCTCCTTAGACTACGATGACCTGAACGACTGAGAACCTTAACAGACAGTTCTTCCCTTCATTCATCATGCCTGATTTCAAAACACCAAGATGGCAGTCGTGAAAACACTCATCTTGAGTCTTCATGGGACTACGGTGAGATCAGTTATGCCTCTTATGATGCTGTCCCAGACTTCAAAGCAGTATAAAACATGTTTGCATCCTGTAACAACTCCCACTTCCCTCATTACCTTCTGTGTATTTATAGTTTTGTATGACTTCTTATGTTCCTGTTAATAAAGACCTGCCTTTGAGTTCATCCCCGTGTGTCTAGAGCCGTGCATTTGGGTCCTCTCTTGCCTTCACACAGCCGCCGCACGACAGAACGACGCAACCACGAAATGGACCCAGCAGGCTCCGCCCGTGAGGGAGATATTCTCCGTGTACAGAGTCTGGTGCAACGAATAACCCGCGCCTCGGACTCACGGACAATTTCCGTCGGACTTAACGCCATAAAGGCAATAATCGAGGGAAACCCTTTCCTTCACCAGCTCACCTGCTATGAGGGCTTTATTGACGAACTGAGCCGAGCCAAGGAGGCATTACAAGCTCGTGAGCTGGCAGACAGTGTCTGTTCCCGGGATTCCACACCACAGCGACTGCAGACGGAGATCTCCGCCAGTCAGCCGCCGCAGCAGCAGCGAACTAAGCTCGCCGCGACGGCATCGCAGCAGCAGACGGGGCTCTCGGTATCGCAACAGCGGCTGCTAAAACGAGAGGGTTTTTTGGCGCTGCTGCCGCGGAGCCCTTCTCCATCCCCTCTCAGCTCTGACCGTCGCTCTCCCGCTGCTTTCCTAGCAGCGATGAGGTCGGATGATGAAGAGGAGACCGTCACCCCCGCATCATCACCGGTTTCCCCCGTCACCTCCGTTCCCTCATCAAGGAGGAGACGCCGTCGCCGGTCCTCTCCTCAGCCGGATTCCGGGACTACTGAGCAGCCGGCTGGGGTGAGTGACAAAGACACTCTTTCTGTTCACTCTGAGGCTAGTTCTCACTACTCTGAATGCAGGAATGCAAACTCTGTGACTCTTGCCGTAGGCTCTAAAGGCTCACGATCTGTAAATGTTGAATCCGAACCCGAACTTCTTATGAACCGTTGTACTGCCCGGAGGGTCAACTCAGAGACCGTTTCTCCTACGTTTGGACTCATATTTGAGAAAGATTATCCTTCGCTAGTGTTTCCTAGGTCTGAAAACTTGAAGTCAGCATTTCCTGAGTTAGAGACACCTGCTTCTGTGCCCTTTACCTGTGTGTCTGCTGAGAATGATTGTTTTGCAGTTAAGCTCACCACTGGGGCTTTAAAACCTGCCTCCTTAGATGTTAAAGCAGTAAAATCCAAGACTGTAAATGTTCCTGTGATAGCTCGACCCCAGCTCGTTACTTCTGAGCCATCACCCCAGGGGAGAGTCCATTCTGACGTATTTACTGATTCGAATGTTCTTGAGTCAGGGGGCTCTACACCCACCACTGTTTTCCCTAGGTTTACTGCTTCCAGCGATCCGGAGGTAAAAGACTTTGTTTCATCTGCCTCTCCGGTGCACAGACCTATGTTTACATCGGCTATTAACCCCTCCTCTGTCAGTATAAGCATGGTTAGCTCCGAAGAAAGAAGCTCTAAGACTGTTGGTGCATCAGCTGATCACATTTCTCTAGAGTCTGTAAACACTGAAGGTGGTGCATTAGTGCCTGTAAGCTACAGCTTTAGCACACTTAACGCTATGAAGTCAGAGCGCTGTTCCTCATCCGCTCACTCAGGGCAGGGAATTGATCTCTTGCAGACTGTTCTTTCTAGGCCCGCCTCCCAGGCCCCTTGCGTTCTAGGGATAGCTGCGGCCCAGCACTCCCCTGCACCTATCTCAGTTCCCCAGGTGAGGGGGGCTGGCGCCCAGCTGGTCCCTGTTCCGGTTTCCGGGTCGACTGAGGCTCTGCTGGTCCCTGCACCCGTATCAGCTCCTCGGGTGGGGACAGCAGCCGCCCAGTCCCTGCCGAAATCTGTGCCAACCACTGAGGTGGGGCCCGCCAGGACCCAGCCGATCTCTGCACCTGTACCTGCTCCTCAGGTGGGAGCGACTGGTGTCCAGCAGGTGCCTGCACCTTTCATCCGCATTGTAGGCTCAGGGGACCCGACACCACCACCTGTCCAACATTCGCTCCCACAACCATCATTACACTCAGCTGCACAGGATGCTCCTCAGTCAGTCAGTCAGCCTTCTCCTCAGTGTACAGTCCAGCCTTCTCCCCAACCGCCATTACTACCACTAGTTCAGTTTGCTACCCAGTCTCCCTCAGTTCAATCTGTAGCTCTGCCTCCTGTGTCCCCGCTGGCTCTGTCTCCTGTGTCCCCCGCACCTCAGTCAGCTACCCCACCACAAGCTCAATTTTCACCTCTACCATCACTTCAGTCATCAGTTCAGTCTGCCACTCAGTCGCCCGTAGCTCCATCATCCACACCATCACCCGCTTCTCTTCCACCACAACCATCACGACACTCAGCCATTCAGGCTGCTGCTCAGTCAGTCATTCAACCTGTAGTCCTGTCATTAATGCACTCCTTAGCTGAACCATTAGCACAGTCACCGTTAACTCAGTCATCCACTCCACCGCCCACTCCACTGTCACCACAACCATTACTACAGCCATCAGTTTGGTCCCCTGTAGCAGTTTGGTCTTCTGGTCAGCTTAACATTCAGCCAGGGGTCCCGATACCCTCTGGCGCTACATCAGCTCCGGCTGGAAGCTCGGATGAGCCCATCCAGCACTCCGCGGCTTCCACGCTGCCACCTGCCTTGTCCGCTGGGGGTTCTGGAGAGCCCAGCCAGCCCTTCCTCGTCTCCGCTGGAGGGTTCGAGGGGCCCGGCCTCCGGTCCCGCTCTGTAGCCGCCGCCTTCCACACGGCCGGCCTCCGGATCTGTTCTGCCGCCGTTGCCGTCCGCAAGGGCTGTCTGGAGTCAGCCCTTGAGGGGGGGTATTGTCATGGTCCTGGGTCATTTTGACCCAGTGTTCTCAGTTTTCCTGTGGTTTTGTATTTTGTTCCTTATGTCCATTGGATTGTTTGGTTTGGTAGTTGGATTCCCCCTGTGTCCATGCTTTTATTGTGGTGTTTGTTCTGGTACCGTGTTCCCGTCCGTTGTGTTCTGTGTTCTCCTCATCCCCTCGTATTCATCCTTGTTCTCTGCCTCTCTCTCTGTGCTCATCTCTGTGTACTGTGTTGTGTTTAAGGTCCACATCTTGGTGTCAGTATTTTCAGTTTCGTGTCCTCCCTGCTCGGTCATGAGTAATTGTCTTCAGCTGTGTTCCCCGTGTGTTCCCACTTCCCTCATTACCTTCTGTGTATTTATGTCAGAGTGTCCCTTTGTTCTGTGTTGCGTCATCCTTCTAGGTTGTGTGCATTTCCCGTGTCTTCCCAGCGCCTCAGCTTTAGTTTCTCCCAGTATAGTTTTGTATGACTTCTTATGTTCCTGTTAATAAAGACCTGCCTTTGAGTTCATTCCCGTGTGTCTAGAGCCGTGCAATTGGGTCCTCTCTTGCCTTCACACAGCCGCCGCATGACAGTTAATACTTCTCATGGATATCTCAGATCTCCATCACAAATAAAATAATAAAGGGCCATAATAAGAGTTAGAAATCCATTGTTACCGCTCAAGCTCCAGTCTGGCCCTCTCCTCCTCTAGCCGAGCCTGGATCTCCATATTAAGGGCAACTTCCAGCTGCTGCTGTGTCAGCTCCAGCTCCCTGATCCTCTTCTTCTGTTGTTCAGCCTCCTTTTCCTTCACCTGCATCTCAGCCTGCATGCTGTCTTTTATCTATGCACACACACACAGCTACATAAACAGATGCACCAACAGAGCGGTATAAACTGACCTATTCCTGAATCACCTTTTCCTGGACTGTCATAACCATTTTTCCAAATCATTAAAGATGTGAATTTTATAATGACAGTCAACATTTTGCTGCAGTTCTCAAAGATCAAAGTCAAGGAGAAAAGACTCTGTACATAATTGGTGTCAAGTGGAAAACTTTTTTTTTTTACCATCTCAGCCTCTTTCAGCTGTCTTTCCAGTTCCATCTGCACCTCCCTCTGCTTCCTCCGCTCTCTCTCCTCTGCCTCCCTTCGGCGAGTTTCCAGTTCCCGAGCATGCTGTGAAACAGATGAAAGAGCCATTGTTTGGTTTGTGTTTTCACCTCTATCCAGCAGGTGACACTAGGCCATCAGCTTCGAGGTTCAACGTATTGTGCTTTCAGCGGTGCTCTTCTTGATAACTTGGTTGAAGTAAGTGGGTATTTGAGTTCATGTTGCTTTCCTTACAGCTGTAAGTAATCTGCTCATTCCGCTTTTGATCTTTGGCACCAACAAGTGATTTTTTTCCCAGAGAAGTGCTGCTCACAGGAGATTTCCTCTATTTCAGACCATTTTCTATAAACCGGTTAGATGGTTGTACAGTTTCTGAAATACTCAGACAAGCCTGTCCGACACAAACAACAATGCATGTTCAAAGTCATTTAAATCCCATTTGACCTTCAGCAGGTCATCTTATTAATGTATACATGCCTAAATGCACTGAGCTGCTGCCATGTGATAGGCTGATTAGGTATTTGACCTAATGAGCAGCTCAACAGGTGTATCTAACAAAAATGTGGCCAGTGAGTGTACATGGTACTTTTTAAATGGACAAAATGAACTGCACTGGCAGCTGCCCAGTGCCACTATGACTTAGTTAAATAATCACTACCATGGATAGTTTGGTGCATGATGTAATTAAATAAATATTACAAAAAAAGATTCTTATAGCCCTCACTTACCTTGATAATGTTTTCAATCTCTAAGTCCTGTTTGTCTTTCTCTTTTTCTGTCTTCTCTGTCTCATGGATAGTCGAGTCATCAGATTGGCTGCCCCTGCTGCTGCAGCTGCTGCGGGCGCTCCGGCTGCGTTCCCGCTGACTGTTTTCCCGCTGGATCCGTCTCTTCAGTTTGAGTTCATGGTGAAGGGAAGACTTTCCCTCACTCTGAAGACGGAGGGCAGTTTGAATGGCTGAATACCAGATGTAAAATCTTGGGTATACTTTCCATTTAACTTTCCGAGTCAGACTGAATAGGATGGGTTATCTTTTAAAAATGAGGACTGGTGTAGCTTTACAGAGTAATTGAATACATGTTTCGGAAAATATGTTAATCCCTTTTGGATAAAGTGGCTGACTGACCTCCACCTGCCGGAGCACCTCTCTGAGAGGTTCAGTAGCCGATGCCATCAGCTCAGTATGGAACGCACCACTGACTGGGAGAGTTTTGGTCCGCATGAACTTTAGGCGCCGAGAGTTTTCCTGGAGGAAATCCAGAGCCTGAGAAGTCAAAGAAGACAGCAGAAATGACAAGAGCAGCTCTAACAACTTTTTTGATGGTTGAGAGAAGACAGAAAAGAGAACACAATAGATTCATGGTATATTAAAGCAGCAAGAATATATGAATGCATTACCTGCTGGTGCCCTGCAATAACCCTGCCATCTGGAAAAAGCTAGTTGGCCACAGAGCACACAGGATTCTCCATCCCCAGACTCTTGCAGTGCTCTTTTGCCTGCAGACTAGGGCTGCCACAAACGATTATTTTGATAGTCGACTAGTCACCGATTATTTTTGCGATTAGTCGACTAATCAGACTATCCACTCTGCCATAGCTCGGCTACAGACTCAGCACCCGAGTGCCTTTATTGTGATCTCGGGTGACTTCAACCATGTATCACTGGACAATACACTACCAACATTCAAACAATATGTGGACTGTCCCACCAGGGGAGAGAAAACTTTAGACTTACTGTATGCTAACGTCAAGGATGCATACAGCTCCTCCTCCCTCCCCCCACTTGGTAGGTCAGATCATAACCTGATTCACCTCACCCCCCGCTATGTGCCAATTGTGAGGAGGGAACCTGTGACCACCAGGACTGTTAGGAGGTGGTCAGAGGAGGCAATAGCGGAACTACAGGGCTGTTTCGAGGTGACCGACTGGGAAACACTCTGTGAGCCTCACGCCGAGGACATCAATGGGCTTACTGAGTGTATCACAGGCTACATAACTTTCTGCACCGACTCCATTGTTCCAGCTCAGACTGTTCATTGTTACCCAAATAACAAGCCGTGGGTGACTAAGGACATCAAAGCCCTCCTCAACAACAAGAAGAGGGCTTTCAGAGGGGGCAACAAAGAGGAGGTGAGGAAGATCCAGGTGTTACTAAAGGACAAGATCAGAGAGGCTAAGGACAATTACAGGAGGAAGCTGGAGTGGAAACTCCAGCAGAACAGCATGAGAGAGGTGTGGAGGGGCATGAAGACCATCACTGGATTCAGGCCAACCAACAGCAGGGGAGCTGAGGGAGGTGAGAATAGAGCCGACGAGTTGAATCTGTTTTTCAATAGATTCGACACCACAGTGTCTGCTCCCACCCCCACAACCTCACCTGCAGTCAGCCTGGAATCCAGAACCACACCACTGTGCCAGCCTCTCTCTTCACATGTTGCCTCCTGTGAGATTCCTGACACCCCTCCCCCACCCATCACCTTCACTCAATACCAGGTTGAGATGCAAATGAGGAGACTTCACTCAGGCAAGTCTGCTGGACCAGACGGAGTGAGTCCCCTTGTCCTCAAGACCTGTGCCCCCCAGCTGTGTGGAGTCTTTCATAAACTGTTTATGCTGAGTCTGAGTCTGCAGAGGGTCCCGGTGATGTGGAAGACATCATGCCTCGTCCCTGTACCAAAGACGCCTCGTCCCAGTGGCCCCCAGGATTACAGGCCCGTGGCACTGACCTCCCACATCATGAAGACCCTGGAAAGGCTCATCCTGGACCAGCTGCGACCCATAGTAAGACCACATCTGGATCCCCTTCAGTTCGCTTATCAGCCTCGTCTCGGAACAGAGGACGCCATCATCTACCTGCTCAATCGTGTCTACACCCATCTGGACCAGCCGGCGAGCACTGTGAGGGTCATGTTTTTTGACTTTTCCAGTGCTTTCAACACCATCAGGCCGACCCTCCTGGGTGATAAGTTAGCAGCGATGCAGGTGGATGCTTCTCTGGTGTCCTGGATTGTTGATTACCTGACAGGAAGACCACAATATGTACGTCTCCCACAGTGTGTGTCTGACAAGGTGATTAGCAACACAGGGGCACCACAGGGGACTGTCCTCTCCCCCTTCCTCTTCACCCTCTACACCACAGACTTCAGCCACTGCACAGAGACCTGCCATCTTCAGAAGTTTTCTGATGACTCTGCGGTGGTTGGATGCATCAGCAGGGATGATGAGACAGAGTACCGGGCTGTGGTCGACTCCTTTGTCACGTGGTGTGAGCAGAATCATCTGCAACTCAACGTGGCAAAGACCAAGGAACTGATCGTGGACTTCAGGAAGACCAGGAAACACTTGACCCCTGTTTCAATCCAGGGGGTCAGTGTTGACATTGTGGAGGACTATAAATACCTTGGAGTACACATTGACAATAAACTGGACTGGGCTAAAAACACCACAGCACTTTACAGGAAGGGCCAGAGTCGTCTCTATTTTTTGAGGCGACTGAGGTCCTTCAACATCTGCCAGAAAATGCTGAGGATTTTCTATGAGTCTGTGGTGGCCAGTGCGATCCTCTATGCTGTTGCATGCTGGGGGAGCAGGCTGAGGGTCGCAGATGCCAACAGACTTAATAAACTGATCCGTAAGGCCAGCAATGTTGTGGGGATGGAGCTGGACTCCCTCAAGGTGGTGTCGGAGAGGCGGATGCTGTCCAAGATAAAGACAATGTTGGATAACACCTCCCACCCACTCCATGACATGTTGGTCAGTCACAGGAGCTCGTTCAGTGAGAGACTGAGATTACCGAAAAGCACCACTGAACGACACAGGAAATCATTCCTGCCTGTGGCCATCTCCCTGTACAACGCATCCACTTAACACACTGTTTGCTGCTACAGCTACACATGTTTCTTTTCCAACTATTTATTTATAAGTGACTTATGTATGTATGTATGTATATATATGTATATATTGTACTATTCTTAGTTAGCGTATTGTCTGTCTTGTCTTAATGTTGGTTTAAAATGGAGCACTGTAACAAAAAATAATTTCCCCCAGGGATCAATAAAGTATTCTGATTCTGATTCATCATCCATTGGATGTAAAACGTTCAGCTTATTGCACCAGCAGCATCTGCTCTTATATAACTATCATTAGCTTACAGCTTTAAGTGTTTAAGGTATGTGCTAACTAAAAATAAAGACAAGATGATAGTTTATTAAATTTTAATGAAATTTGCAGATTGTTTCGGTGAAGTTTAATAAACTCCTTGCTATCTAAAATATAACAGGACACCGGAGAATATTCTCCAGCATCTCACACTTCTGATAATCAGCTGTCTGCTTGACGTTTATTCAGCTGTGTAAAAACTATAACTTTAATCTCAGCAAAACAGATTTACTCAGGAACAAATAAAATACTAAAATAAGCCAAACAATAACATTTTTAAGTTATCTAAGTGACTTATATATCATGTTTAACCTGAGCAGCGAAAGACAGCGGTGTGTTTGAAAACGATCTGCCGGGAGTCCGGTGTTCTCACGGCTCTAGTGAGCCTTGCCCCGGCTAGCTATCGAGCTAGTGGGTAACAGACGTCTCCGAAAACATCGGAGCGCTTTTGAAAATATGTGGTGTCTTGATAAACTGAGCAGATATTTGAGGTTTACACAGCTACATTCTCGCCTGAAAATATGTTAAACGTTTATTTTGTGACCCAGAAAGAATAATAAGAGTAATATTAAAACTAACTAGCTGCCGCCATTGTTGGAAACTGAGCTAGGCCGCGCTATGAATTCTGGGACACCGCTTCTTCTTCTTCTTCTTCTTCTTCTTCGGGGTTTAACGGCTGGCATCCTTGTATATGCAGTGCTGCCATCTTCTGTTTCAGTCCGTTATTACACTCTTAAATCCTACTACTTATTCCTGCGTCTTTTGTGATCTTACAAAGCTTCAAACGCCGCCTCGACTATTAAATCAGTCGTCGACGATTTTGATAGTCGACGTAATCGTGACTAGTCGACTAATCGTGGCAGCCCTACTGCAGACAGGCATAATTATACTGAGCCTGAGGTCTACCAGTGACTGACAGCATCCCACTGGGAACCAGTTCTGAGGCCTTCTGCATAGTCTCCGCTCGCACCTTCACTGCATACAAAGCTAGAAGATGCATAAGGAGTAAATACAGAATATTAACCAAAGTTGTGATTAAAACACCTTTTACAAGTGCACAAAAAAACCCAAAAAAGAAATCTTTCTACCTTCTGCAAAGTTCATCGCCCCAGAAAAGACAAGAGCAGCAAATTCTCCGACACTGAAACCTGCAGCAGCGACACACATCTCAATGGCCTGTGTACAGCAGGAAACAAGTCAAAAAAAAATAAAAAAATAAAAATGTAACAGCCTCCCGATTATGACCGATATATCATTTATGTCACTGATACATCCGTAACTGAAATTAACTCAGAACAATTTGTTTATTTTTTTAAATGGTCATTCAGAATCAGAAGATTATTTACGGTGATGTTTTTGGTGGGAGTGAAACAACAATCTACTGATAAAAACAATAAAAACAAGATGTGATAATAAGAAATAACCACTGTTGGAAGCCTTATTTACTCTACCGCCTTAATCAGGTGCAGTAATTAAAGTTGAAATGAGAAACTTTGCATTTGAAAGATGCTCTTCTACTGGGCACTCAAAATGCTTTCTTACAACAAGCATCATTCATCCACACCTTCATACATAATGTGCGCACATTTTAAATATAAATTAATATTACTGTAGCAGTATTTAAAAAAAAAAAAAAAAAAAGATAAAATGGCCACATTTAAGAAGGCAGGACCTGCAGTTATTGTCCTTTTTCCAGACATTTATCTGGCACTTACTTTGGGGTTTTCTTGGTTGAGTCTCTCCACAGCAGCCAGGGAGGTGACAAACACCGCCGGCTGACAGTGAACCGTTTTCTGCAGCTCGTCCTCGGGGCCCTCCAGACACAGAGACAGCAGGTCGTAACCCAGGATCTTCTGGGCTACGGTGAACATTTCTTTAACGTTGGGGTATTTTAAAAGTCCTCTGCCCATGCCCACAAACTGGCTGCCCTGACCGGGGAAGAGGAGCACGGAGCAGCCGCTGGGGTCTTTTTTGGGTCTCCGCTGAGGCGCCGTGGCTGGCTCGCTGTTCGGGGGAGAAGCGGGAACTTCAGCCGGAGAAGGGTAATCTCCAGCCGTGGAACCGGGCTTGTTGGTGGACAGCGTCCTGCTCAGAGAGACCAGCGACCTGACCTTCCCTCTGGAAGATGCTGCCATCCTGACTGCCACTGATGCCAACATGAGCTGTTCCTCATCCAACGACGTGTCTGCGGATGAAATAAGACGCACAGCCCGCCCGGACAAACTGTAATCACCGAAAGAGTCAACTTTGCTTGAACTCAACTCTGACATCTGCTCGGCATGACACCTCACAGGGAGACGAAAAGAATATTCAGAATACAATTGACAAATGCAAAAAAAACCTCTAAACCATTGACTACAGAGAGATTTAACGTTGTTCGGCAGGATAATGTTGACCAAGGTTGAATCTTTGTCCAGATTAATCTATCCAGCTTATTCCCTAGCCATCCCACCAAGAATTATAAAAGACATAAATAAGGCGAATTTTAATTTCATATGGAAAAATAAACATCATTATATTAGTAACAGGGACTTGATAAAAGATTATGAAGAGGGGGGTTTAAAAGCAATCGATTTTGAAATAATGAATGGCATTTTAAAGATTAATTGGCTACGATCTTTCTTGAAAAATGATAATGAGATGTGGTTCTTGATGCCATCTCTTATTTTCAACAAAGTTGGGGGGATCCTTTTAGTATGTGATTTTGACATTTCTAAACTACCCATAAAACTTTCCAAATTTCATCAACAAGTTTTGTTAAATTGTAAATTAATGTTTAAACATAACTTTAGTCCCCACAATGTTCCATTGTGGAATAATAGGGTGATATTGAATCGGGGGAAATCTATGTTTGTGGACGAATGGATGACAAAACAAATTTGGTCTGTGACACATATAATGGATGAAAATGGAGATATACTTGAATTAAACAGGCTTAATGAGAAATATGACATGAGTTGCTCGTTCGAGCTCTATAAAAAGGTTTCACAGAATATCCCAACAGTCCTTGTAAATACAATAAAGAACAATTTTTCAAATATACAGACTACAAATTTACATAAAGTTAAACTAGATGGTCTTGACTTGGTTAATGGAAAATGCAATAATCCATTTTTGAGGAGGTATTTGGTTAACACCTTATATCCAGGTAGGACAAAATTCTCTCTGTTCCATAAATCTCTTAAGCTAATAAATAAGCCCCAAGCAATCAAATTGCATAGATTTTTAGAAGAGTTTGATTTTTCTTAGCCCCTTATTTAAGTTATGTGTCTTGTTTATGGAACCTCACTTTTAGAGATTTTATGATCCCCCTTGTCTTCTTTATTTCTGTTCCTTGTTTTTCATTCTTTTTTTTATTGTTATTTATTTTTGTATTGGTTATTCATCTTTTTATATTATTATTATGTAGATGTGTGAATATGGATGTGTATGTATGCATGTGTATATGCATATATATGTATATATATGTATATATATGTATATATATGTATGTGTGTGTGTGTGTGTGTGTGTGTGTGTGTGTGTGTGTGTGTGTGTATGTATGTTTACTTTCAGTTATTGTCGATTTCATTGTGGTGTACAGGAGATGTGATTCTGTTCTGATTGATTTAATATGTCGCTTGTCTCTTTGAGATTGTCATTGTTATTGTTCTAAATAAAGTTCATTTAAAAAACAAAACAAAACAAAAAACCTCACAGGGAGACGCCATGTTGTTTATACGGAGTTTATTCTCGTCTTCTTCCGGTTGACGTTCAGGCTCTCTCACGGTGCAGCGCCACCTCAGGTCAAATTATGTCATGCTCTAATGTATCGTGTTTTTCTTTTCTGTGCTTTAATTTGTCTACAAAGTGAAAATAACCATAAGAGCTTTTAAGTATACACAGACATGCGCTTCTTAAATTTAGCTTAATTGGCTCCACAGGTAGGAAGTAAAAAAGTAAAAAAAAACTTCCTTGCTGTACTTAATTTTTACTCCCTACATTTTTAAACAAATATCTGTAGTTTCCACTCCGTATTTTTGACAGAGAGGAGGGCTGGGTAGCCGTAGTTTTTGTTGACCGCTGCGCTGCACAACATGTTTCGCTTTGTTACATTAGAGCCTGTGATGTTTTAAGAGTCTGAATCAGGAGCTGATGACATTACTCTGTAAACTCTCAAAGCACTTTAATAAACAAGCAAACAATTCCACCTCTTGCATTATTGCGTAAAGTTGACAGCGTGTCAGGCAAATAGGCAGGCTCCATCCCTGGCCTCTAGCGACTGTGGAAGTCGCTACAGTAATGTTTGCATCAGTCTATCAGATGAATCCCCTCCAAGTCCAATATTTACATCAGTTACAGTGATAATGCTTGGTGTCTACTTTCAGCCACCGCAGTAGAATGCCAGGAATGAATCTCATTGAAATTGTAGTTGCATTTGCTATTTAATTTAATTGTCATGGATGATACACAGACAACCCAACAGCAAACAGAGGAAAACAATGGGCCACGTGGGACACAGGGGCAAGGCAAAGTAACAGAAACCTAAAGCCTAAGAATATAACACAAGAAGAAAACAATAAAGAGAACCAAAAACATACATAAGAATAATCAATGAATATAAATGAACAAACACAAAACACTGGGTCACAGACTCAGTACCATGACAGTTAAATGTACATAATAAATACTTTAAATCAGATGACAATGTAGCTGACACTGTGTTTATTAGTGTGTGGTCAACCACAAATCTTCATACTGTCATCCATAGATGAGGTCTTTATACAAATGATGAAAGATAATGAAAGAAACTGTTTAATTGATATGAAATGATTGAATTATATGAAATATTATGGCTTTGTCTGCCAGAGTGTTTTTCTGTAAACTACTTTGAACTACTGGCAGTCAGTGAAGTCACTGAAAGGCAAGATTCTATGTTGTGTTGCCGTAGTTTCCAGAGTTTACTTATAAAGCTCACTTACAGAATTCAGTTAGAAAAGTCAAGCATTTGAAAGGTGCACATTTGAAGAAGTATTAACTCAATATTAACTCATTACGGTTTACATTTTCGATTTTAAAGGGTCTCCGAAATTACAATGAAAAAGGAAACAAGAAAAATTACCACTCCGGCCGATAAGAAAGATTCAGGAGATCAAGGTAAGTAAAATAATAAAATAAGAACCTGGTAAAATCCAAATCCTAGAAATGTTGACACTGTGTGAATCATTTTTGAAGCAATTGAATCATATGTTTGATTGAAAATAGCTTTAATACAAGATGTCTAATCAAAGGAAGGTTACCGGTCTTTTGGTAAAATAATGTAATAAGTTTATTCTTGGACTCAACAGTAAAAACAGACCAACAAGTGTCATCAAGATCTAAGACTTAGTAAACCTAGTATCAATTCGCACTGGTCAGTTTTTTTAATCCCAAGAATAAACTTGTGATCATTTAAGCAAAAGCAATTTCAAATTCTTTGCCATCAAACTGCTTCCAGTCCTGATGTCGGGGACTCTTTTTCACCACTGTGTTGTTGTCGTCGTTTATAGATTGTAAGAGCAGGACTGCTAAAAGAAAGGCCAGTCCTGAAAAGAAGACCCCAATAAAAAGGAGGAGGGTCGCTGAGCAGGCTGGTCCTTCCACCAGCTCAGATGTGGTCAAAGGAGTGAAGCGCAAGGTTGTGCAAGATGAAGAGGGCACAACAAAGAAAGCAAAGAAGGCTAAACTTCTCGACCATACGAGCGGTGACAAGGAGCAAGCATCCTCCTCGTTGGACTCTGGTAAAGGTAGGCTAATTAGTTGAATAAGGGGGTAGATTAAGTGTGGTTGCTAGGTTTAAGATATTGGTGTTTAGTGTTTGTGTCTATCATCCAGTGAGCTGATGTGCTTTTGGTGTTTTCCACATCTCCAGACTTGAACAACAAACAGGAGTGCACAAAAAATGGCAAAAGAAAGGCCACGGGAGACAACAGAGAGTCACCCAAGAAAAAAAAAAGGAATGTGGACCAGGGCAAAAAATCAGTGGCAGACCAAAAACGTAAGTAGCAAGCAGCTTGGGTTTTATATTCAGGGGAAGGGCAGAAGGAACATTTAGGCTACAGAGGAGAGTAATTTGTGTCACAGCTGTAATAAAACAAGATTTGCTGTTTTGTCTGTTCAGGTGAATTCCAAGCCAGATATGTGGAGGAGCACCAGCTCGGAGAAGGAGGCTGCGGAGCAGTGTTTTCTGGCTACCGGATAGAAGATCGTTTTCCAGTAAGTGTTCAGATGATGGTAGTAAGACAGGCAGTAACGCAGATAATGGATAATATCGTAAACTGAGACGTCTGCTGTGTTTCCACCTTTCATTATGTCATACTGAGGAAATGCTCACCAATGCTCTGTGTCTTCTAGGTTGCCATCAAACACATTCCCAAAAATAAAGTCTACTGCAAAGTGGCGGTAAGCGTCCAACACTTGAATTAGTTTTACATTACTGGATTGAATGCGGCGTTCCTCATCATCCACTTTGTTGTAATATTTCAGGATGAAAATGGGAAGATGCTCTCGGTGGAAGTGGCCATTATGCTTAAACTTGCAGGTGAAGCAGAAGGGTCAGTGGGAATATCAGCACCTGTGTCCTTGCTGGAGTGGTTCGACTTTGGCAAAGAGCTGATCCTGGTGCTGGAGAGACCTGTCCCTGCTGTGGACCTGCAAAAATACAAAGCAGAAAATGGAAGAGCTTTACCAGAGGACAAGGCCAAGGTAGGTTGACTGGGAGAGCCTTAGACTGTACAGCATTCAATCAAGGCAGAAAAGCATTAACTCATTATTGTGTTTTTCATCTTTTCCAGGTCATTCTGAAGCAACTAGTTGATGCTGTAAAGGAACTTGAGGAGAAACACATCTTTCATCGGGACATCAAGGGACAAAACATTCTGATTGAGACCGGCTCAGATGTGCCTCGAGTTCGCATCATTGACTTTGGACTGAGCTGCTTTGTTAAACAGCGATCTCTGTATCGCATCTTCTATGGTAACATATTCTGCTCCTGCTTTTCACAGATGTAACAATTTGTGTCTTTTGTTTTAGAAGAAATTGCAATTGTGTCTGTTTGTTAGGCACTCCTCTTCACATCCCTCCCGAGTGGTACATTAGGAGCTGCTACAGGTGTGGACCCACCACGGTGTGGCAAATGGGAGTGGTGTTGTATGAAGCGCTTCATGCACGATACTTTAGTACCGCGAGGTTCCTCACAAAGCAACTGAGCATCAAAAAGCGTCTGTCCACAGGTAAGAAAACTTCACACTTCCACATTCACTGATGCCTTGGATCACTAGAACTATCATCTTCATCTTTTTGATCTTTTCTTTCTTTCAAGAATGCCGGAATTTCTTGGACGCATGTTTAGCTATAGTCCCGGAGAAGCGCCCAACACTGGAGGAGCTCCAGCTTCACCCCTGGCTAAGATAACACACACAAACACACAATTCACACCTTATCATGTAAGTGTGATACATTGTAGTAACTTCCTTTCTTTTTTCTGTTGGACAGGAATAGATAGAGTGGGTCAATCTTAAAAAATAAATAAATAAAAATTTAGCTTTTTCGGAGTTCCTGTAACCCCCCCAGCCATCCCAGGAAAGGGGATCTCTCTTTGAATGGGCTTTCCCGAGGTTTCTTCCCATCGATCTGGCCCCCTGGGGAGTTTTTCCTCGTCTTCATAGAGAGCTTGGGCTGGGTCAGGAGCTCCATCAAAACTGTCTTTATTTGATGACATTAAAGTCATCAAATAAAGATGTGTTTTACTTAAAGTAAAATTTGATCAAAATAAAACTTGTTTAATTCATCTTTGCTGAAGATTCTCCTTCATTACTATTTTGTTTTGTTTTTTTTTACCCATGGTGCATTTTGACAAATAAGAAAACTGAATCAGGTTAAAGTGTGCACAAAGACAGTCACACTGCAAATGATCTGAAGACTTGCATCTGTTGCTCTAACCCCCAACTAGTTTAGACAGATTTCCTGGTTCTACCAGAGGTTTTTTCCTTCAAGAAGGGAGTTTTTCCTTCCCACTGTTGCTGAGTGTTTGCTCATAGTGGGTTGTAAAAGCATAAAAGTTAATAAGAGGCATTCATAGCAGAGTTATCACAGAGGGAACTATATAGCTTAAATGTACAATTTCTACAGGACGAATTATAACTTCATTATGTATAAAAGCTCCTGTGGATAATTACTCCTATTTGTAACTTTACACAAGAGAAAGTTTGCTGTCACACTATTTATAACAGGTTGGGTTTTGTCCTCTGAGTTGAGCCTTTGGTTGCAGTTTATTGAAGAATTTCCTCTAAAGTAGCTGTTGATAAAGATTTAAGGTCCTGTTTATATACAGAAATATGCTTTAGTTCATGTTTTTTTACATGTCTGCCTCAGTGGATCAGTAGAAGATCTGGCACAGGAAACTAGATGATGAAAAAAGGTTACGAATACACATATATATCTATATAGATACAGATATACTCATGGTGGGTTCACGCCCTCGGCCCACGCCCCTCTGAGGAGGAAACACCTGGGCCTCATCAGTGCAGCCAGCATTTAAGCCAGGGAGTGGCTTCTACTCATCGCTGGATCGTTGTGTGTGACTCGCGTCAGTGCAGCCCGGCTCTCAGCAAGTTCTCATTTGCTTCCCTGTGCAAAACCTCTAACGTGTGTTTCCTTCTGTACATAGATCCCCTGGACCCGACTCTGCATTCCCCGAGCGGATTCCCTTTTTGTGTGAGTGTTTGGAGAGAGAGTCAGAAGAGGAGCAAGTGTCTTTTCCCTACCTGGATTTCCCCGGAGCCTTTTCCCTGTCACCGCTTTGTATATAGCACTATCCCCTGCACTGTTTGTATATACACCTGGTGGAACTGTAATAAATACTGACTGTGCCTCTGAGTCCTGCATGTGAGTCCTCAAGCGAACCGTGACACCCACACAGATGAGAGCTTAGCAGTGAAGCTCTCTCTTAAAATTTGAGTTATAAAGTCAGAAGTTATCACTGACAGAGATCCATGTTCTTTTAACATAAGAAAGAATATTTGCTGAAATTGACATTAATCCAAGCCCTTAAAACGCCATTTTGGATTAAGCATTTCCTTTTAGAAAAGTCTTCAATGAGCAGGAAGCTCCAGTACTGAAAAAAGAAGCCAACATCAACTGCTAAACGTGCTAAAAGTAAGTAAGTCCCTGTAGACTCCTATGATCAAAACACATACAGTATAAAAGTTATAGGTTACAGATCTGAAAAGTAAAACAAATGTCAAAGTGCAAAAAGACTTATGGTCCCATAGAAGTCTATTCCATTTGCCTGGAATTAGGTGAACACCTTTGTGACAAATTTAATGGCTCAGTCATTTGTTTCATGTCATATTTAATAAAAGACTGACATGGTGGCATGTTGAATTGTCCATTTTGCACATATTTGGTCATTCTAAGCGTCAGAAGGGGAAAGATCATTCTGGGAATGCCTACTGGCGAAGGATGTGTGACTGACAAGTCCAGTGTGTGAAGTTTAACTACAGTCTAAGGAGCGTGGAAAGAAAAGCATCTGGACTTCTTTAAGTTTCTTGAAGATGTTTCACCTCTCATCTGAGAAGCTTCTTCAGTTCAGAATTTCTTCAGAGAACTGAAGAAGCTTCTTGAATGAGAGGTGAAACGCTCTTCAAGAAGCTTAAAGAAGTCCAGATGCTTTTCTTTCCAAGCTCCTTAGACTACGATGACCTGAACGACTGAGAACCTTAACAGACAGTTCTTCCCTTCATTCATCATGCCTGATTTCAAAACACCAAGATGGCAGTCGTGAAAACACTCATCTTGAGTCTTCATGGGACTACGGTGAGATCAGTTATGCCTCTTATGATGCTGTCCCAGACTTCAAAGCAGTATAAAATATGTTTGCATCCTGTAACAACTCCCACTTCCCTCATTACCTTCTGTGTATTTATAGTTTTGTATGACTTCTTATGTTCCTGTTAATAAAGACCTGCCTTTGAGTTCATTCCCGTGTGTCTAGAGCCGTGCATTTGGGTCCTCTCTTGCCTTCACACAGCCGCCGCACGACAGAACGACGCAACCACGAAATGGACCCAGCAGGCTCCGCCCGTGAGGGAGATATTCTCCGTGTACAGAGTCTGGTGCAACGAATAACCCGCGCCTCGGACTCACGGACAATTTCCGTCGGACTTAACGCCATAAAGGCAATAATCGAGGGAAACCCTTTCCTTCACCAGCTCACCTGCTATGAGGGCTTTATTGACGAACTGAGCCGAGCCAAGGAGGCATTACAAGCTCGTGAGCTGGCAGACAGTGTCTGTTCCCGGGATTCCACACCACAGCGACTGCAGACGGAGATCTCCGCCAGTCAGCCGCCGCAGCAGCAGCGAACTAAGCTCGCCGCGACGGCATCGCAGCAGCAGACGGGGCTCTCGGTATCGCAACAGCGGCTGCTAAAACGAGAGGGTTTTTTGGCGCTGCTGCCGCGGAGCCCTTCTCCATCCCCTCTCAGCTCTGACCGTCGCTCTCCCGCTGCTTTCCTAGCAGCGATGAGGTCGGATGATGAAGAGGAGACCGTCACCCCCGCATCATCACCGGTTTCCCCCGTCACCTCCGTTCCCTCATCAAGGAGGAGACGCCGTCGCCGGTCCTCTCCTCAGCCGGATTCCGGGACTACTGAGCAGCCGGCTGGGGTGAGTGACAAAGACACTCTTTCTGTTCACTCTGAGGCTAGTTCTCACTACTCTGAATGCAGGAATGCAAACTCTGTGACTCTTGCCGTAGGCTCTAAAGGCTCACGATCTGTAAATGTTGAATCCGAACCCGAACTTCTTATGAACCGTTGTACTGCCCGGAGGGTCAACTCAGAGACCGTTTCTCCTACGTTTGGACTCATATTTGAGAAAGATTATCCTTCGCTAGTGTTTCCTAGGTCTGAAAACTTGAAGTCAGCATTTCCTGAGTTAGAGACACCTGCTTCTGTGCCCTTTACCTGTGTGTCTGCTGAGAATGATTGTTTTGCAGTTAAGCTCACCACTGGGGCTTTAAAACCTGCCTCCTTAGATGTTAAAGCAGTAAAATCCAAGACTGTAAATGTTCCTGTGATAGCTCGACCCCAGCTCGTTACTTCTGAGCCATCACCCCAGGGGAAAGTCCATTCTGACGTATTTACTGATTCGAATGTTCTTGAGTCAGGGGGCTCTACACCCACCACTGTTTTCCCTAGGTTTACTGCTTCCAGCGATCCGGAGGTAAAAGACTTTGTTTCATCTGCCTCTCCGGTGCACAGACCTATGTTTACATCGGCTATTAACCCCTCCTCTGTCAGTATAAGCATGGTTAGCTCCGAAGAAAGAAGCTCTAAGACTGTTGGTGCATCAGCTGATCACATTTCTCTAGAGTCTGTAAACACTGAAGGTGGTGCATTAGTGCCTGTAAGCTACAGCTTTAGCACACTTAACGCTATGAAGTCAGAGCGCTGTTCCTCATCCGCTCACTCAGGGCAGGGAATTGATCTCTTGCAGACTGTTCTTTCTAGGCCCGCCTCCCAGGCCCCTTGCGTTCTAGGGATAGCTGCGGCCCAGCACTCCCCTGCACCTATCTCAGTTCCCCAGGTGAGGGGGGCTGGCGCCCAGCTGGTCCCTGTTCCGGTTTCCGGGTCGACTGAGGCTCTGCTGGTCCCTGCACCCGTATCAGCTCCTCGGGTGGGGACAGCAGCCGCCCAGTCCCTGCCGAAATCTGTGCCAACCACTGAGGTGGGGCCCGCCAGGACCCAGCCGATCTCTGCACCTGTACCTGCTCCTCAGGTGGGAGCGACTGGTGTCCAGCAGGTGCCTGCACCTTTCATCCGCATTGTAGGCTCAGGGGACCCGACACCACCACCTGTCCAACATTCGCTCCCACAACCATCATTACACTCAGCTGCACAGGATGCTCCTCAGTCAGTCAGTCAGCCTTCTCCTCAGTGTACAGTCCAGCCTTCTCCCCAACCGCCATTACTACCACTAGTTCAGTTTGCTACCCAGTCTCCCTCAGTTCAATCTGTAGCTCTGCCTCCTGTGTCCCCGCTGGCTCTGTCTCCTGTGTCCCCCGCACCTCAGTCAGCTACCCCACCACAAGCTCAATTTTCACCTCTACCATCACTTCAGTCATCAGTTCAGTCTGCCACTCAGTCGCCCGTAGCTCCATCATCCACACCATCACCCGCTTCTCTTCCACCACAACCATCACGACACTCAGCCATTCAGGCTGCTGCTCAGTCAGTCATTCAACCTGTAGTCCTGTCATTAATGCACTCCTTAGCTGAACCATTAGCACAGTCACCGTTAACTCAGTCATCCACTCCACCGCCCACTCCACTGTCACCACAACCATTACTACAGCCATCAGTTTGGTCCCCTGTAGCAGTTTGGTCTTCTGGTCAGCTTAACATTCAGCCAGGGGTCCCGATACCCTCTGGTGCTACATCAGCTCCGGCTGGAAGCTCGGATGAGCCCATCCAGCACTCCGCGGCTTCCACGCTGCCACCTGCCTTGTCCGCTGGGGGTTCTGGAGAGCCCAGCCAGCCCTTCCTCGTCTCCGCTGGAGGGTTCGAGGGGCCCGGCCTCCGGTCCCGCTCTGTAGCCGCCGCCTTCCACACGGCCGGCCTCCGGATCTGTTCTGCCGCCGTTGCCGTCCGCAAGGGCTGTCTGGAGTCAGCCCTTGAGGGGGGGTATTGTCATGGTCCTGGGTCATTTTGACCCAGTGTTCTCAGTTTTCCTGTGGTTTTGTATTTTGTTCCTTATGTCCATTGGATTGTTTGGTTTGGTAGTTGGATTCCCCCTGTGTCCATGCTTTTATTGTGGTGTTTGTTCTGGTACCGTGTTCCCGTCCGTTGTGTTCTGTGTTCTCCTCATCCCCTCGTATTCATCCTTGTTCTCTGCCTCTCTCTCTGTGCTCATCTCTGTGTACTGTGTTGTGTTTAAGGTCCACATCTTGGTGTCAGTATTTTCAGTTTCGTGTCCTCCCTGCTCGGTCATGAGTAATTGTCTTCAGCTGTGTTCCCCGTGTGTTCCCACTTCCCTCATTACCTTCTGTGTATTTATGTCAGAGTGTCCCTTTGTTCTGTGTTGCGTCATCCTTCTAGGTTGTGTGCATTTCCCGTGTCTTCCCAGCGCCTCAGCTTTAGTTTCTCCCAGTATAGTTTTGTATGACTTCTTATGTTCCTGTTAATAAAGACCTGCCTTTGAGTTCATTCCCGTGTGTCTAGAGCCGTGCAATTGGGTCCTCTCTTGCCTTCACACAGCCGCCGCATGACAGTTAATACTTCTTATGGATATCTCAGATCTCCATCACAAATAAAATAATAAAGGGCCATAATAAGAGTTAGAAATCCATTGTTACCGCTCAAGCTCCAGTCTGGCCCTCTCCTCCTCCAGCCGAGCCTGGATCTCCATATTAAGGGCAACTTCCAGCTGCTGCTGTGTCAGCTCCAGCTCCCTGATCCTCTTCTTCTGTTGTTCAGCCTCCTTTTCCTTCACCTGCATCTCAGCCTGCATGCTGTCTTTTATCTATGCACACACACACAGCTACATAAACAGATGCACCAACAGAGCGGTATAAACTGACCTATTCCTGAATCACCTTTTCCTGGACTGTCATAACCATTTTTCCAAATCATTAAAGATGTGAATTTTATAATGACAGTCAACATTTTGCTGCAGTTCTCAAAGATCAAAGTCAAGGAGAAAAGACTCTGTACATAATTGGTGTCAAGTGGAAAACTTTTTTTTTACCATCTCAGCCTCTTTCAGCTGTCTTTCCAGTTCCATCTGCACCTCCCTCTGCTTCCTCCGCTCTCTCTCCTCTGCCTCCCTTCGGCGAGTTTCCAGTTCCCGAGCATGCTGTGAAACAGATGAAAGAGCCATTGTTTGGTTTGTGTTTTCACCTCTATCCAGCAGGTGACACTAGGCCATCAGCTTCGAGGTTCAACGTATTGTGCTTTCAGCGGTGCTCTTCTTGATAACTTGGTTGAAGTAAGTGGGTATTTGAGTTCATGTTGCTTTCCTTACAGCTGTAAGTAATCTGCTCATTCCGCTTTTGATCTTTGGCACCAACAAGTGATTTTTTTCCCAGAGAAGTGCTGCTCACAGGAGATTTCCTCTATTTCAGACCATTTTCTATAAACCGGTTAGATGGTTGTACAGTTTCTGAAATACTCAGACAAGCCTGTCCGACACAAACAACAATGCATGTTCAAAGTCATTTAAATCCCATTTGACCTTCAGCAGGTCATCTTATTAATGTATACATGCCTAAATGCACTGAGCTGCTGCCATGTGATAGGCTGATTAGGTATTTGACCTAATGAGCAGCTCAACAGGTGTATCTAACAAAAATGTGGCCAGTGAGTGTACATGGTACTTTTTAAATGGACAAAATGAACTGCACTGGCAGCTGCCCAGTGCCACTATGACTTAGTTAAATAATCACTACCATGGATAGTTTGGTGCATGATGTAATTAAATAAATATTACAAAAAAAGATTCTTATAGCCCTCACTTACCTTGATAATGTTTTCAATCTCTAAGTCCTGTTTGTCTTTCTCTTTTTCTGTCTTCTCTGTCTCATGGATAGTCGAGTCATCAGATTGGCTGCCCCTGCTGCTGCAGCTGCTGCGGGCGCTCCGGCTGCGTTCCCGCTGACTGTTTTCCCGCTGGATCCGTCTCTTCAGTTTGAGTTCATGGTGAAGGGAAGACTTTCCCTCACTCTGAAGACGGAGGGCAGTTTGAATGGCTGAATACCAGATGTAAAATCTTGGGTATACTTTCCATTTAACTTTCCGAGTCAGACTGAATAGGATGGGTTATCTTTTAAAAATGAGGACTGGTGTAGCTTTACAGAGTAATTGAATACATGTTTCGGAAAATATGTTAATCCCTTTTGGATAAAGTGGCTGACTGACCTCCACCTGCCGGAGCACCTCTCTGAGAGGTTCAGTAGCCGATGCCATCAGCTCAGTATGGAACGCACCACTGACTGGGAGAGTTTTGGTCCGCATGAACTTTAGGCGCCGAGAGTTTTCCTGGAGGAAATCCAGAGCCTGAGAAGTCAAAGAAGACAGCAGAAATGACAAGAGCAGCTCTAACAACTTTTTTGATGGTTGAGAGAAGACAGAAAAGAGAACACAATAGATTCACGGTATATTAAAGCAGCAAGAATATATGAATGCATTACCTGCTGGTGCCCTGCAATAACCCTGCCATCTGGAAAAAGCTAGTTGGCCACAGAGCACACAGGATTCTCCATCCCCAGACTCTTGCAGTGCTCTTTTGCCTGCAGACTAGGGCTGCCACAAACGATTATTTTGATAGTCGACTAGTCACCGATTATTTTTGCGATTAGTCGACTAATCAGACTATCCACTCTGCCATAGCTCGGCTACAGACTCAGCACCCGAGTGCCTTTATTGTGATCTCGGGTGACTTCAACCATGTATCACTGGACAATACACTACCAACATTCAAACAATATGTGGACTGTCCCACCAGGGGAGAGAAAACTTTAGACTTACTGTATGCTAACGTCAAGGATGCATACAGCTCCTCCTCCCTCCCCCCACTTGGTAGGTCAGATCATAACCTGATTCACCTCACCCCCCGCTATGTGCCAATTGTGAGGAGGGAACCTGTGACCACCAGGACTGTTAGGAGGTGGTCAGAGGAGGCAATAGCGGAACTACAGGGCTGTTTCGAGGTGACCGACTGGGAAACACTCTGTGAGCCTCACGCCGAGGACATCAATGGGCTTACTGAGTGTATCACAGGCTACATAACTTTCTGCACCGACTCCATTGTTCCAGCTCAGACTGTTCATTGTTACCCAAATAACAAGCCGTGGGTGACTAAGGACATCAAAGCCCTCCTCAACAACAAGAAGAGGGCTTTCAGAGGGGGCAACAAAGAGGAGGTGAGGAAGATCCAGGTGTTACTAAAGGACAAGATCAGAGAGGCTAAGGACAATTACAGGAGGAAGCTGGAGTGGAAACTCCAGCAGAACAGCATGAGAGAGGTGTGGAGGGGCATGAAGACCATCACTGGATTCAGGCCAACCAACAGCAGGGGAGCTGAGGGAGGTGAGAATAGAGCCGACGAGTTGAATCTGTTTTTCAATAGATTCGACACCACAGTGTCTGCTCCCACCCCCACAACCTCACCTGCAGTCAGCCTGGAATCCAGAACCACACCACTGTGCCAGCCTCTCTCTTCACATGTTGCCTCCTGTGAGATTCCTGACACCCCTCCCCCACCCATCACCTTCACTCAATACCAGGTTGAGATGCAAATGAGGAGACTTCACTCAGGCAAGTCTGCTGGACCAGACGGAGTGAGTCCCCTTGTCCTCAAGACCTGTGCCCCCCAGCTGTGTGGAGTCTTTCATAAACTGTTTATGCTGAGTCTGAGTCTGCAGAGGGTCCCGGTGATGTGGAAGACATCATGCCTCGTCCCTGTACCAAAGACGCCTCGTCCCAGTGGCCCCCAGGATTACAGGCCCGTGGCACTGACCTCCCACATCATGAAGACCCTGGAAAGGCTCATCCTGGACCAGCTGCGACCCATAGTAAGACCACATCTGGATCCCCTTCAGTTCGCTTATCAGCCTCGTCTCGGAACAGAGGACGCCATCATCTACCTGCTCAATCGTGTCTACACCCATCTGGACCAGCCGGCGAGCACTGTGAGGGTCATGTTTTTTGACTTTTCCAGTGCTTTCAACACCATCAGGCCGACCCTCCTGGGTGATAAGTTAGCAGCGATGCAGGTGGATGCTTCTCTGGTGTCCTGGATTGTTGATTACCTGACAGGAAGACCACAATATGTACGTCTCCCACAGTGTGTGTCTGACAAGGTGATTAGCAACACAGGGGCACCACAGGGGACTGTCCTCTCCCCCTTCCTCTTCACCCTCTACACCACAGACTTCAGCCACTGCACAGAGACCTGCCATCTTCAGAAGTTTTCTGATGACTCTGCGGTGGTTGGATGCATCAGCAGGGATGATGAGACAGAGTACCGGGCTGTGGTCGACTCCTTTGTCACGTGGTGTGAGCAGAATCATCTGCAGCTCAACGTGGCAAAGACCAAGGAACTGATCGTGGACTTCAGGAAGACCAGGAAACACTTGACCCCTGTTTCAATCCAGGGGGTCAGTGTTGACATTGTGGAGGACTATAAATACCTTGGAGTACACATTGACAATAAACTGGACTGGGCTAAAAACACCACAGCACTTTACAGGAAGGGCCAGAGTCGTCTCTATTTTTTGAGGCGACTGAGGTCCTTCAACATCTGCCAGAAAATGCTGAGGATTTTCTATGAGTCTGTTGTGGCCAGTGCGATCCTCTATGCTGTTGCATGCTGGGGGAGCAGGCTGAGGGTCGCAGATGCCAACAGACTTAATAAACTGATCCGTAAGGCCAGCAATGTTGTGGGGATGGAGCTGGACTCCCTCAAGGTGGTGTCGGAGAGGCGGATGCTGTCCAAGATAAAGACAATGTTGGATAACACCTCCCACCCACTCCATGACATGTTGGTCAGTCACAGGAGCTCGTTCAGTGAGAGACTGAGATTACCGAAAAGCACCACTGAACGACACAGGAAATCATTCCTGCCTGTGGCCATCTCCCTGTACAACGCATCCACTTAACACACTGTTTGCTGCTACAGCTACACATGTTTCTTTTCCAACTATTTATTTATAAGTGACTTATGTATGTATGTATGTATATATATGTATATATTGTACTATTCTTAGTTAGCGTATTGTCTGTCTTGTCTTAATGTTGGTTTAAAATGGAGCACTGTAACAAAAAATAATTTCCCCCAGGGATCAATAAAGTATTCTGATTCTGATTCATCATCCATTGGATGTAAAACGTTCAGCTTATTGCACCAGCAGCATCTGCTCTTATATAACTATCATTAGCTTACAGCTTTAAGTGTTTAAGGTATGTGCTAACTAAAAATAAAGACAAGATGATAGTTTATTAAATTTTAATGAAATTTGCAGATTGTTTCGGTGAAGTTTAATAAACTCCTTGCTATCTAAAATATAACAGGACACCGGAGAATATTCTCGAGCATCTCACACTTCTGATAATCAGCTGTCTGCTTGACGTTTATTCAGCTGTGTAAAAACTATAACTTTAATCTCAGCAAAACAGATTTACTCAGGAACAAATAAAATACTAAAATAAGCCAAACAATAACATTTTTAAGTTATCTAAGTGACTTATATATCATGTTTAACCTGAGCAGCGAAAGACAGCGGTGTGTTTGAAAACGATCTGCCGGGAGTCCGGTGTTCTCACGGCTCTAGTGAGCCTTGCCCCGGCTAGCTATCGAGCTAGTGGGTAACAGACGTCTCCGAAAACATCGGAGCGCTTTTGAAAATATGTGGTGTCTTGATAAACTGAGCAGATATTTGAGGTTTACACAGCTACATTCTCGCCTGAAAATATGTTAAACGTTTATTTTGTGACCCAGAAAGAATAATAAGAGTAATATTAAAACTAACTAGCTGCCGCCATTGTTGGAAACTGAGCTAGGCCGCGCTATGAATTCTGGGACACCGCTTCTTCTTCTTCTTCTTCTTCTTCGGGGTTTAACGGCCGGCATCCTTGTATATGCAGTGCTGCCATCTTCTGTTTCAGTCCGTTATTACACTCTTACTACTTATTCCTGCGTCTTTTGTGATCTTACAAAGCTTCAAACGCCGCCTCGACTATTAAATCAGTCGTCGACGATTTTGATAGTCGACGTAATCGTGACTAGTCGACTAATCGTGGCAGCCCTACTGCAGACAGGCATAATTATACTGAGCCTGAGGTCTACCAGTGACTGACAGCATCCCACTGGGAACCAGTTCTGAGGCCTTCTGCATAGTCTCCGCTCGCACCTTCACTGCATACAAAGCTAGAAGATGCATAAGGAGTAAATACAGAATATTAACCAAAGTTGTGATTAAAACACCTTTTACAAGTGCACAAAAAAACCCAAAAAAGAAATCTTTCTACCTTCTGCAAAGTTCATCGCCCCAGAAAAGACAAGAGCAGCAAATTCTCCGACACTGAAACCTGCAGCAGCGACACACATCTCAATGGCCTGTGTACAGCAGGAAACAAGTCAAAAAAAAATAAAAAAATAAAAATGTAACAGCCTCCCGATTATGACCGATATATCATTTATGTCACTGATACATCCGTAACTGAAATTAACTCAGAACAATTTGTTTATTTTTTTAAATGGTCATTCAGAATCAGAAGATTATTTACGGTGATGTTTTTGGTGGGAGTGAAACAACAATCTACTGATAAAAACAATAAAAACAAGATGTGATAATAAGAAATAACCACTGTTGGAAGCCTTATTTACTCTACCGCCTTAATCAGGTGCAGTAATTAAAGTTGAAATGAGAAACTTTGCATTTGAAAGATGCTCTTCTACTGGGCACTCAAAATGCTTTCTTACAACAAGCATCATTCATCCACACCTTCATACATAATGTGCGCACATTTTAAATATAAATTAATATTACTGTAGCAGTATTTAAAAAAAAAAAAAAAAAGATAAAATGGCCACATTTAAGAAGGCAGGACCTGCAGTTATTGTCCTTTTTCCAGACATTTATCTGGCACTTACTTTGGGGTTTTCTTGGTTGAGTCTCTCCACAGCAGCCAGGGAGGTGACAAACACCGCCGGCTGACAGTGAACCGTTTTCTGCAGCTCGTCCTCGGGGCCCTCCAGACACAGAGACAGCAGGTCGTAACCCAGGATCTTCTGGGCTACGGTGAACATTTCTTTAACGTTGGGGTATTTTAAAAGTCCTCTGCCCATGCCCACAAACTGGCTGCCCTGACCGGGGAAGAGGAGCACGGAGCAGCCGCTGGGGTCTTTTTTGGGTCTCCGCTGAGGCGCCGCGGCTGGCTCGCTGTTCGGGGGAGAAGCGGGAACTTCAGCCGGAGAAGGGTAATCTCCAGCCGTGGAACCGGGCTTGTTGGTGGACAGCGTCCTGCTCAGAGAGACCAGCGACCTGACCTTCCCTCTGGAAGATGCTGCCATCCTGACTGCCACTGATGCCAACATGAGCTGTTCCTCATCCAACGACGTGTCTGCGGATGAAATAAGACGCACAGCCCGCCCGGACAAACTGTAATCACCGAAAGAGTCAACTTTGCTTGAACTCAACTCTGACATCTGCTCGGCATGACACCTCACAGGGAGACGAAAAGAATATTCAGAATACAATTGACAAATGCAAAAAAAACCTCTAAACCATTGACTACAGAGAGATTTAACGTTGTTCGGCAGGATAATGTTGACCAAGGTTGAATCTTTGTCCAGATTAATCTATCCAGCTTATTCCCTAGCCATCCCACCAAGAATTATAAAAGACATAAATAAGGCGAATTTTAATTTCATATGGAAAAATAAACATCATTATATTAGTAACAGGGACTTGATAAAAGATTATGAAGAGGGGGGTTTAAAAGCAATCGATTTTGAAATAATGAATGGCATTTTAAAGATTAATTGGCTACGATCTTTCTTGAAAAATGATAATGAGATGTGGTTCTTGATGCCATCTCTTATTTTCAACAAAGTTGGGGGGATCCTTTTAGTATGTGATTTTGACATTTCTAAACTACCCATAAAACTTTCCAAATTTCATCAACAAGTTTTGTTAAATTGTAAATTAATGTTTAAACATAACTTTAGTCCCCACAATGTTCCATTGTGGAATAATAGGGTGATATTGAATCGGGGGAAATCTATGTTTGTGGACGAATGGATGACAAAACAAATTTGGTCTGTGACACATATAATGGATGAAAATGGAGATATACTTGAATTAAACAGGCTTAATGAGAAATATGACATGAGTTGCTCGTTCGAGCTCTATAAAAAGGTTTCACAGAATATCCCAACAGTCCTTGTAAATACAATAAAGAACAATTTTTCAAATATACAGACTACAAATTTACATAAAGTTAAACTAGATGGTCTTGACTTGGTTAATGGAAAATGCAATAATCCATTTTTGAGGAGGTATTTGGTTAACACCTTATATCCAGGTAGGACAAAATTCTCCCTGTTCCATAAATCTCTTAAGCTAATAAATAAGCCCCAAGCAATCAAATTGCATAGATTTTTAGAAGAGTTTGATTTTTCTTAGCCCCTTATTTAAGTTATGTGTCTTGTTTATGGAACCTCACTTTTAGAGATTTTATGATCCCCCTTGTCTTCTTTATTTCTGTTCCTTGTTTTTCATTCTTTTTTTTATTGTTATTTATTTTTGTATTGGTTATTCATCTTTTTATATTATTATTATGTAGATGTGTGAATATGGATGTGTATGTATGCATGTGTATATGCATATATATGTATATATATGTATATATATGTGTGTGTGTGTGTGTGTGTGTGTGTGTGTGTGTGTGTGTGTGTGTGTATGTATGTTTACTTTCAGTTATTGTCGATTTCATTGTGGTGTACAGGAGATGTGATTCTGTTCTGATTGATTTAATATGTCGCTTGTCTCTTTGAGATTGTCATTGTTATTGTTCTAAATAAAGTTCATTTAAAAAACAAAACAAAACAAAAAACCTCACAGGGAGACGCCATGTTGTTTATAAGGAGTTTATTCTCGTCTTCTTCCGGTTGACGTTCAGGCTCTCTCACGGTGCAGCGCCACCTCAGGTCAAATTATGTCATGCTCTAATGTATCGTGTTTTTCTTTTCTGTGCTTTAATTTGTCTACAAAGTGAAAATAACCATAAGAGCTTTTAAGTATACACAGACATGCGCTTCTTAAATTTAGCTTAATTGGCTCCACAGGTAGGAAGTAAAAAAGTAAAAAAAAACTTCCTTGCTGTACTTAATTTTTACTCCCTACATTTTTAAACAAATATCTGTAGTTTCCACTCCGTATTTTTGACAGAGAGGAGGGCTGGGTAGCCGTAGTTTTTGTTGACCGCTGCGCTGCACAACATGTTTCGCTTTGTTACATTAGAGCCTGTGATGTTTTAAGAGTCTGAATCAGGAGCTGATGACATTACTCTGTAAACTCTCAAAGCACTTTAATAAACAAGCAAACAATTCCACCTCTTGCATTATTGCGTAAAGTTGACAGCGTGTCAGGCAAATAGGCAGGCTCCATCCCTGGCCTCTAGCGACTGTGGAAGTCGCTACAGTAATGTTTGCATCAGTCTATCAGATGAATCCCCTCCAAGTCCAATATTTACATCAGTTACAGTGATAATGCTTGGTGTCTACTTTCAGCCACCGCAGTAGAATGCCAGGAATGAATCTCATTGAAATTGTAGTTGCATTTGCTATTTAATTTAATTGTCATGGATGATACACAGACAACCCAACAGCAAACAGAGGAAAACAATGGGCCACGTGGGACACAGGGGCAAGGCAAAGTAACAGAAACCTAAAGCCTAAGAATATAACACAAGAAGAAAACAATAAAGAGAACCAAAAACATACATAAGAATAATCAATGAATATAAATGAACAAACACAAAACACTGGGTCACAGACTCAGTACCATGACAGTTAAATGTACATAATAAATACTTTAAATCAGATGACAATGTAGCTGACACTGTGTTTATTAGTGTGTGGTCAACCACAAATCTTCATACTGTCATCCATAGATGAGGTCTTTATACAAATGATGAAAGATAATGAAAGAAACTGTTTAATTGATATGAAATGACTGAATTATATGAAATATTATGGCTTTGTCTGCCAGAGTGTTTTTCTGTAAACTACTTTGAACTACTGGCAGTCAGTGAAGTCACTGAAAGGCAAGATTCTATGTTGTGTTGCCGTAGTTTCCAGAGTTTACTTATAAAGCTCACTTACAGAATTCAGTTAGAAAAGTCAAGCATTTGAAAGGTGCACATTTGAAGAAGTATTAACTCAATATTAACTCATTACGGTTTACATTTTCGATTTTAAAGGGTCTCCGAAATTACAATGAAAAAGGAAACAAGAAAAATTACCACTCCGGCCGATAAGAAAGATTCAGGAGATCAAGGTAAGTAAAATAATAAAATAAGAACCTGGTAAAATCCAAATCCTAGAAATGTTGACACTGTGTGAATCATTTTTGAAGCAATTGAATCATATGTTTGATTGAAAATAGCTTTAATACAAGATGTCTAATCAAAGGAAGGTTACCGGTCTTTTGGTAAAATAATGTAATAAGTTTATTCTTGGACTCAACAGTAAAAACAGACCAACAAGTGTCATCAAGATCTAAGACTTAGTAAACCTAGTATCAATTCGCACTGGTCAGTTTTTTTAATCCCAAGAATAAACTTGTGATCATTTAAGCAAAAGCAATTTCAAATTCTTTGCCATCAAACTGCTTCCAGTCCTGATGTCGGGGACTCTTTTTCACCACTGTGTTGTTGTCGTCGTTTATAGATTGTAAGAGCAGGACTGCTAAAAGAAAGGCCAGTCCTGAAAAGAAGACCCCAATAAAAAGGAGGAGGGTCGCTGAGCAGGCTGGTCCTTCCACCAGCTCAGATGTGGTCAAAGGAGTGAAGCGCAAGGTTGTGCAAGATGAAGAGGGCACAACAAAGAAAGCAAAGAAGGCTAAACTTCTCGACCATACGAGCGGTGACAAGGAGCAAGCATCCTCCTCGTTGGACTCTGGTAAAGGTAGGCTAATTAGTTGAATAAGGGGGTAGATTAAGTGTGGTTGCTAGGTTTAAGATATTGGTGTTTAGTGTTTGTGTCTATCATCCAGTGAGCTGATGTGCTTTTGGTGTTTTCCACATCTCCAGACTTGAACAACAAACAGGAGTGCACAAAAAATGGCAAAAGAAAGGCCACGGGAGACAACAGAGAGTCACCCAAGAAAAAAAAAAGGAATGTGGACCAGGGCAAAAAATCAGTGGCAGACCAAAAACGTAAGTAGCAAGCAGCTTGGGTTTTATATTCAGGGGAAGGGCAGAAGGAACATTTAGGCTACAGAGGAGAGTAATTTGTGTCACAGCTGTAATAAAACAAGATTTGCTGTTTTGTCTGTTCAGGTGAATTCCAAGCCAGATATGTGGAGGAGCACCAGCTCGGAGAAGGAGGCTGCGGAGCAGTGTTTTCTGGCTACCGGATAGAAGATCGTTTTCCAGTAAGTGTTCAGATGATGGTAGTAAGACAGGCAGTAACGCAGATAATGGATAATATCGTAAACTGAGACGTCTGCTGTGTTTCCACCTTTCATTATGTCATACTGAGGAAATGCTCACCAATGCTCTGTGTCTTCTAGGTTGCCATCAAACACATTCCCAAAAATAAAGTCTACTGCAAAGTGGCGGTAAGCGTCCAACACTTGAATTAGTTTTACATTACTGGATTGAATGCGGCGTTCCTCATCATCCACTTTGTTGTAATATTTCAGGATGAAAATGGGAAGATGCTCTCGGTGGAAGTGGCCATTATGCTTAAACTTGCAGGTGAAGCAGAAGGGTCAGTGGGAATATCAGCACCTGTGTCCTTGCTGGAGTGGTTCGACTTTGGCAAAGAGCTGATCCTGGTGCTGGAGAGACCTGTCCCTGCTGTGGACCTGCAAAAATACAAAGCAGAAAATGGAAGAGCTTTACCAGAGGACAAGGCCAAGGTAGGTTGACTGGGAGAGCCTTAGACTGTACAGCATTCAATCAAGGCAGAAAAGCATTAACTCATTATTGTGTTTTTCATCTTTTCCAGGTCATTCTGAAGCAACTAGTTGATGCTGTAAAGGAACTTGAGGAGAAACACATCTTTCATCGGGACATCAAGGGACAAAACATTCTGATTGAGACCGGCTCAGATGTGCCTCGAGTTCGCATCATTGACTTTGGACTGAGCTGCTTTGTTAAACAGCGATCTCTGTATCGCATCTTCTATGGTAACATATTCTGCTCCTGCTTTTCACAGATGTAACAATTTGTGTCTTTTGTTTTAGAAGAAATTGCAATTGTGTCTGTTTGTTAGGCACTCCTCTTCACATCCCTCCCGAGTGGTACATTAGGAGCTGCTACAGGTGTGGACCCACCACGGTGTGGCAAATGGGAGTGGTGTTGTATGAAGCGCTTCATGCACGATACTTTAGTACCGCGAGGTTCCTCACAAAGCAACTGAGCATCAAAAAGCGTCTGTCCACAGGTAAGAAAACTTCACACTTCCACATTCACTGATGCCTTGGATCACTAGAACTATCATCTTCATCTTTTTGATCTTTTCTTTCTTTCAAGAATGCCGGAATTTCTTGGACGCATGTTTAGCTATAGTCCCGGAGAAGCGCCCAACACTGGAGGAGCTCCAGCTTCACCCCTGGCTAAGATAACACACACAAACACACAATTCACACCTTATCATGTAAGTGTGATACATTGTAGTAACTTCCTTTCTTTTTTCTGTTGGACAGGAATAGATAGAGTGGGTCAATCTTAAAAAATAAATAAATAAAAATTTAGCTTTTTCGGAGTTCCTGTAACCCCCCCAGCCATCCCAGGAAAGGGGATCTCTCTTTGAATGGGCTTTCCCGAGGTTTCTTCCCATCGATCTGGCCCCCTGGGGAGTTTTTCCTCGTCTTCATAGAGAGCTTGGGCTGGGTCAGGAGCTCCATCAAAACTGTCTTTATTTGATGACATTAAAGTCATCAAATAAAGATGTGTTTTACTTAAAGTAAAATTTGATCAAAATAAAACTTGTTTAATTCATCTTTGCTGAAGATTCTCCTTCATTACTATTTTGTTTTGTTTTTTTTTACCCATGGTGCATTTTGACAAATAAGAAAACTGAATCAGGTTAAAGTGTGCACAAAGACAGTCACACTGCAAATGATCTGAAGACTTGCATCTGTTGCTCTAACCCCCAACTAGTTTAGACAGATTTCCTGGTTCTACCAGAGGTTTTTTCCTTCAAGAAGGGAGTTTTTCCTTCCCACTGTTGCTGAGTGTTTGCTCATAGTGGGTTGTAAAAGCATAAAAGTTAATAAGAGGCATTCATAGCAGAGTTATCACAGAGGGAACTATATAGCTTAAATGTACAATTTCTACAGGACGAATTATAACTTCATTATGTATAAAAGCTCCTGTGGATAATTACTCCTATTTGTAACTTTACACAAGAGAAAGTTTGCTGTCACACTATTTATAACAGGTTGGGTTTTGTCCTCTGAGTTGAGCCTTTGGTTGCAGTTTATTGAAGAATTTCCTCTAAAGTAGCTGTTGATAAAGATTTAAGGTCCTGTTTATATACAGAAATATGCTTTAGTTCATGTTTTTTTACATGTCTGCCTCAGTGGATCAGTAGAAGATCTGGCACAGGAAACTAGATGATGAAAAAAGGTTACGAATACACATATATATCTATATAGATACAGATATACTCATGGTGGGTTCACGCCCTCGGCCCACGCCCCTCTGAGGAGGAAACACCTGGGCCTCATCAGTGCAGCCAGCATTTAAGCCAGGGAGTGGCTTCTACTCATCGCTGGATCGTTGTGTGTGACTCGCGTCAGTGCAGCCCGGCTCTCAGCAAGTTCTCATTTGCTTCCCTGTGCAAAACCTCTAACGTGTGTTTCCTTCTGTACATAGATCCCCTGGACCCGACTCTGCATTCCCCGAGCGGATTCCCTTTTTGTGTGAGTGTTTGGAGAGAGAGTCAGAAGAGGAGCAAGTGTCTTTTCCCTACCTGGATTTCCCCGGAGCCTTTTCCCTGTCACCGCTTTGTATATAGCACTATCCCCTGCACTGTTTGTATATACACCTGGTGGAACTGTAATAAATACTGACTGTGCCTCTGAGTCCTGCATGTGAGTCCTCAAGCGAACCGTGACACCCACACAGATGAGAGCTTAGCAGTGAAGCTCTCTCTTAAAATTTGAGTTATAAAGTCAGAAGTTATCACTGACAGAGATCCATGTTCTTTTAACATAAGAAAGAATATTTGCTGAAATTGACATTAATCCAAGCCCTTAAAACGCCATTTTGGATTAAGCATTTCCTTTTAGAAAAGTCTTCAATGAGCAGGAAGCTCCAGTACTGAAAAAAGAAGCCAACATCAACTGCTAAACGTGCTAAAAGTAAGTAAGTCCCTGTAGACTCCTATGATCAAAACACATACAGTATAAAAGTTATAGGTTACAGATCTGAAAAGTAAAACAAATGTCAAAGTGCAAAAAGACTTATGGTCCCATAGAAGTCTATTCCATTTGCCTGGAATTAGGTGAACACCTTTGTGACAAATTTAATGGCTCAGTCATTTGTTTCATGTCATATTTAATAAAAGACTGACATGGTGGCATGTTGAATTGTCCATTTTGCACATATTTGGTCATTCTAAGCGTCAGAAGGGGAAAGATCATTCTGGGAATGCCTACTGGCGAAGGATGTGTGACTGACAAGTCCAGTGTGTGAAGTTTAACTACAGTCTAAGGAGCGTGGAAAGAAAAGCATCTGGACTTCTTTAAGTTTCTTGAAGATGTTTCACCTCTCATCTGAGAAGCTTCTTCAGTTCAGAATTTCTTCAGAGAACTGAAGAAGCTTCTTGAATGAGAGGTGAAACGCTCTTCAAGAAGCTTAAAGAAGTCCAGATGCTTTTCTTTCCAAGCTCCTTAGACTACGATGACCTGAACGACTGAGAACCTTAACAGACAGTTCTTCCCTTCATTCATCATGCCTGATTTCAAAACACCAAGATGGCAGTCGTGAAAACACTCATCTTGAGTCTTCATGGGACTACGGTGAGATCAGTTATGCCTCTTATGATGCTGTCCCAGACTTCAAAGCAGTATAAAACATGTTTGCATCCTGTAACAACTCCCACTTCCCTCATTACCTTCTGTGTATTTATAGTTTTGTATGACTTCTTATGTTCCTGTTAATAAAGACCTGCCTTTGAGTTCATCCCCGTGTGTCTAGAGCCGTGCATTTGGGTCCTCTCTTGCCTTCACACAGCCGCCGCACGACAGAACGACGCAACCACGAAATGGACCCAGCAGGCTCCGCCCGTGAGGGAGATATTCTCCGTGTACAGAGTCTGGTGCAACGAATAACCCGCGCCTCGGACTCACGGACAATTTCCGTCGGACTTAACGCCATAAAGGCAATAATCGAGGGAAACCCTTTCCTTCACCAGCTCACCTGCTATGAGGGCTTTATTGACGAACTGAGCCGAGCCAAGGAGGCATTACAAGCTCGTGAGCTGGCAGACAGTGTCTGTTCCCGGGATTCCACACCACAGCGACTGCAGACGGAGATCTCCGCCAGTCAGCCGCCGCAGCAGCAGCGAACTAAGCTCGCCGCGACGGCATCGCAGCAGCAGACGGGGCTCTCGGTATCGCAACAGCGGCTGCTAAAACGAGAGGGTTTTTTGGCGCTGCTGCCGCGGAGCCCTTCTCCATCCCCTCTCAGCTCTGACCGTCGCTCTCCCGCTGCTTTCCTAGCAGCGATGAGGTCGGATGATGAAGAGGAGACCGTCACCCCCGCATCATCACCGGTTTCCCCCGTCACCTCCGTTCCCTCATCAAGGAGGAGACGCCGTCGCCGGTCCTCTCCTCAGCCGGATTCCGGGACTACTGAGCAGCCGGCTGGGGTGAGTGACAAAGACACTCTTTCTGTTCACTCTGAGGCTAGTTCTCACTACTCTGAATGCAGGAATGCAAACTCTGTGACTCTTGCCGTAGGCTCTAAAGGCTCACGATCTGTAAATGTTGAATCCGAACCCGAACTTCTTATGAACCGTTGTACTGCCCGGAGGGTCAACTCAGAGACCGTTTCTCCTACGTTTGGACTCATATTTGAGAAAGATTATCCTTCGCTAGTGTTTCCTAGGTCTGAAAACTTGAAGTCAGCATTTCCTGAGTTAGAGACACCTGCTTCTGTGCCCTTTACCTGTGTGTCTGCTGAGAATGATTGTTTTGCAGTTAAGCTCACCACTGGGGCTTTAAAACCTGCCTCCTTAGATGTTAAAGCAGTAAAATCCAAGACTGTAAATGTTCCTGTGATAGCTCGACCCCAGCTCGTTACTTCTGAGCCATCACCCCAGGGGAAAGTCCATTCTGACGTATTTACTGATTCGAATGTTCTTGAGTCAGGGGGCTCTACACCCACCACTGTTTTCCCTAGGTTTACTGCTTCCAGCGATCCGGAGGTAAAAGACTTTGTTTCATCTGCCTCTCCGGTGCACAGACCTATGTTTACATCGGCTATTAACCCCTCCTCTGTCAGTATAAGCATGGTTAGCTCCGAAGAAAGAAGCTCTAAGACTGTTGGTGCATCAGCTGATCACATTTCTCTAGAGTCTGTAAACACTGAAGGTGGTGCATTAGTGCCTGTAAGCTACAGCTTTAGCACACTTAACGCTATGAAGTCAGAGCGCTGTTCCTCATCCGCTCACTCAGGGCAGGGAATTGATCTCTTGCAGACTGTTCTTTCTAGGCCCGCCTCCCAGGCCCCTTGCGTTCTAGGGATAGCTGCGGCCCAGCACTCCCCTGCACCTATCTCAGTTCCCCAGGTGAGGGGGGCTGGCGCCCAGCTGGTCCCTGTTCCGGTTTCCGGGTCGACTGAGGCTCTGCTGGTCCCTGCACCCGTATCAGCTCCTCGGGTGGGGACAGCAGCCGCCCAGTCCCTGCCGAAATCTGTGCCAACCACTGAGGTGGGGCCCGCCAGGACCCAGCCGATCTCTGCACCTGTACCTGCTCCTCAGGTGGGAGCGACTGGTGTCCAGCAGGTGCCTGCACCTTTCATCCGCATTGTAGGCTCAGGGGACCCGACACCACCACCTGTCCAACATTCGCTCCCACAACCATCATTACACTCAGCTGCACAGGATGCTCCTCAGTCAGTCAGTCAGCCTTCTCCTCAGTGTACAGTCCAGCCTTCTCCCCAACCGCCATTACTACCACTAGTTCAGTTTGCTACCCAGTCTCCCTCAGTTCAATCTGTAGCTCTGCCTCCTGTGTCCCCGCTGGCTCTGTCTCCTGTGTCCCCCGCACCTCAGTCAGCTACCCCACCACAAGCTCAATTTTCACCTCTACCATCACTTCAGTCATCAGTTCAGTCTGCCACTCAGTCGCCCGTAGCTCCATCATCCACACCATCACCCGCTTCTCTTCCACCACAACCATCACGACACTCAGCCATTCAGGCTGCTGCTCAGTCAGTCATTCAACCTGTAGTCCTGTCATTAATGCACTCCTTAGCTGAACCATTAGCACAGTCACCGTTAACTCAGTCATCCACTCCACCGCCCACTCCACTGTCACCACAACCATTACTACAGCCATCAGTTTGGTCCCCTGTAGCAGTTTGGTCTTCTGGTCAGCTTAACATTCAGCCAGGGGTCCCGATACCCTCTGGCGCTACATCAGCTCCGGCTGGAAGCTCGGATGAGCCCATCCAGCACTCCGCGGCTTCCACGCTGCCACCTGCCTTGTCCGCTGGGGGTTCTGGAGAGCCCAGCCAGCCCTTCCTCGTCTCCGCTGGAGGGTTCGAGGGGCCCGGCCTCCGGTCCCGCTCTGTAGCCGCCGCCTTCCACACGGCCGGCCTCCGGATCTGTTCTGCCGCCGTTGCCGTCCGCAAGGGCTGTCTGGAGTCAGCCCTTGAGAGGGGGTATTGTCATGGTCCTGGGTCATTTTGACCCAGTGTTCTCAGTTTTCCTGTGGTTTTGTATTTTGTTCCTTATGTCCATTGGATTGTTTGGTTTGGTAGTTGGATTCCCCCTGTGTCCATGCTTTTATTGTGGTGTTTGTTCTGGTACCGTGTTCCCGTCCGTTGTGTTCTGTGTTCTCCTCATCCCCTCGTATTCATCCTTGTTCTCTGCCTCTCTCTCTGTGCTCATCTCTGTGTACTGTGTTGTGTTTAAGGTCCACATCTTGGTGTCAGTATTTTCAGTTTCGTGTCCTCCCTGCTCGGTCATGAGTAATTGTCTTCAGCTGTGTTCCCCGTGTGTTCCCACTTCCCTCATTACCTTCTGTGTATTTATGTCAGAGTGTCCCTTTGTTCTGTGTTGCGTCATCCTTCTAGGTTGTGTGCATTTCCCGTGTCTTCCCAGCGCCTCAGCTTTAGTTTCTCCCAGTATAGTTTTGTATGACTTCTTATGTTCCTGTTAATAAAGACCTGCCTTTGAGTTCATTCCCGTGTGTCTAGAGCCGTGCAATTGGGTCCTCTCTTGCCTTCACACAGCCGCCGCATGACAGTTAATACTTCTCATGGATATCTCAGATCTCCATCACAAATAAAATAATAAAGGGCCATAATAAGAGTTAGAAATCCATTGTTACCGCTCAAGCTCCAGTCTGGCCCTCTCCTCCTCCAGCCGAGCCTGGATCTCCATATTAAGGGCAACTTCCAGCTGCTGCTGTGTCAGCTCCAGCTCCCTGATCCTCTTCTTCTGTTGTTCAGCCTCCTTTTCCTTCACCTGCATCTCAGCCTGCATGCTGTCTTTTATCTATGCACACACACACAGCTACATAAACAGATGCACCAACAGAGCGGTATAAACTGACCTATTCCTGAATCACCTTTTCCTGGACTGTCATAACCATTTTTCCAAATCATTATAGGTGTGAATTTTATAATGACAGTCAACATTTTGCTGCAGTTCTCAAAGATCAAAGTCAAGGAGAAAAGACTCTGTACATAATTGGTGTCAAGTGGAAAACTTTTTTTTTTTACCATCTCAGCCTCTTTCAGCTGTCTTTCCAGTTCCATCTGCACCTCCCTCTGCTTCCTCCGCTCTCTCTCCTCTGCCTCCCTTCGGCGAGTTTCCAGTTCCCGAGCATGCTGTGAAACAGATGAAAGAGCCATTGTTTGGTTTGTGTTTTCACCTCTATCCAGCAGGTGACACTAGGCCATCAGCTTCGAGGTTCAACGTATTGTGCTTTCAGCGGTGCTCTTCTTGATAACTTGGTTGAAGTAAGTGGGTATTTGAGTTCATGTTGCTTTCCTTACAGCTGTAAGTAATCTGCTCATTCCGCTTTTGATCTTTGGCACCAACAAGTGATTTTTTTCCCAGAGAAGTGCTGCTCACAGGAGATTTCCTCTATTTCAGACCATTTTCTATAAACCGGTTAGATGGTTGTACAGTTTCTGAAATACTCAGACAAGCCTGTCCGACACAAACAACAATGCATGTTCAAAGTCATTTAAATCCCATTTGACCTTCAGCAGGTCATCTTATTAATGTATACATGCCTAAATGCACTGAGCTGCTGCCATGTGATAGGCTGATTAGGTATTTGACCTAATGAGCAGCTCAACAGGTGTATCTAACAAAAATGTGGCCAGTGAGTGTACATGGTACTTTTTAAATGGACAAAATGAACTGCACTGGCAGCTGCCCAGTGCCACTATGACTTAGTTAAATAATCACTACCATGGATAGTTTGGTGCATGATGTAATTAAATAAATATTACAAAAAAAGATTCTTATAGCCCTCACTTACCTTGATAATGTTTTCAATCTCTAAGTCCTGTTTGTCTTTCTCTTTTTCTGTCTTCTCTGTCTCATGGATAGTCGAGTCATCAGATTGGCTGCCCCTGCTGCTGCAGCTGCTGCGGGCGCTCCGGCTGCGTTCCCGCTGACTGTTTTCCCGCTGGATCCGTCTCTTCAGTTTGAGTTCATGGTGAAGGGAAGACTTTCCCTCACTCTGAAGACGGAGGGCAGTTTGAATGGCTGAATACCAGATGTAAAATCTTGGGTATACTTTCCATTTAACTTTCCGAGTCAGACTGAATAGGATGGGTTATCTTTTAAAAATGAGGACTGGTGTAGCTTTACAGAGTAATTGAATACATGTTTCGGAAAATATGTTAATCCCTTTTGGATAAAGTGGCTGACTGACCTCCACCTGCCGGAGCACCTCTCTGAGAGGTTCAGTAGCCGATGCCATCAGCTCAGTATGGAACGCACCACTGACTGGGAGAGTTTTGGTCCGCATGAACTTTAGGCGCCGAGAGTTTTCCTGGAGGAAATCCAGAGCCTGAGAAGTCAAAGAAGACAGCAGAAATGACAAGAGCAGCTCTAACAACTTTTTTGATGGTTGAGAGAAGACAGAAAAGAGAACACAATAGATTCACGGTATATTAAAGCAGCAAGAATATATGAATGCATTACCTGCTGGTGCCCTGCAATAACCCTGCCATCTGGAAAAAGCTAGTTGGCCACAGAGCACACAGGATTCTCCATCCCCAGACTCTTGCAGTGCTCTTTTGCCTGCAGACTAGGGCTGCCACAAACGATTATTTTGATAGTCGACTAGTCACCGATTATTTTTGCGATTAGTCGACTAATCAGACTATCCACTCTGCCATAGCTCGGCTACAGACTCAGCACCCGAGTGCCTTTATTGTGATCTCGGGTGACTTCAACCATGTATCACTGGACAATACACTACCAACATTCAAACAATATGTGGACTGTCCCACCAGGGGAGAGAAAACTTTAGACTTACTGTATGCTAACGTCAAGGATGCATACAGCTCCTCCTCCCTCCCCCCACTTGGTAGGTCAGATCATAACCTGATTCACCTCACCCCCCGCTATGTGCCAATTGTGAGGAGGGAACCTGTGACCACCAGGACTGTTAGGAGGTGGTCAGAGGAGGCAATAGCGGAACTACAGGGCTGTTTCGAGGTGACCGACTGGGAAACACTCTGTGAGCCTCACGCCGAGGACATCAATGGGCTTACTGAGTGTATCACAGGCTACATAACTTTCTGCACCGACTCCATTGTTCCAGCTCAGACTGTTCATTGTTACCCAAATAACAAGCCGTGGGTGACTAAGGACATCAAAGCCCTCCTCAACAACAAGAAGAGGGCTTTCAGAGGGGGCAACAAAGAGGAGGTGAGGAAGATCCAGGTGTTACTAAAGGACAAGATCAGAGAGGCTAAGGACAATTACAGGAGGAAGCTGGAGTGGAAACTCCAGCAGAACAGCATGAGAGAGGTGTGGAGGGGCATGAAGACCATCACTGGATTCAGGCCAACCAACAGCAGGGGAGCTGAGGGAGGTGAGAATAGAGCCGACGAGTTGAATCTGTTTTTCAATAGATTCGACACCACAGTGTCTGCTCCTACCCCCACAACCTCACCTGCAGTCAGCCTGGAATCCAGAACCACACCACTGTGCCAGCCTCTCTCTTCACATGTTGCCTCCTGTGAGATTCCTGACACCCCTCCCCCACCCATCACCTTCACTCAATACCAGGTTGAGATGCAAATGAGGAGACTTCACTCAGGCAAGTCTGCTGGACCAGACAGAGTGAGTCCCCTTGTCCTCAAGGCCTGTGCCCCCCAGCTGTGTGGAGTCTTTCATAAACTGTTTATGCTGAGTCTGAGTCTGCAGAGGGTCCCGGTGATGTGGAAGACATCATGCCTCGTCCCTGTACCAAAGACGCCTCGTCCCAGTGGCCCCCAGGATTACAGGCCCGTGGCACTGACCTCCCACATCATGAAGACCCTGGAAAGGCTCATCCTGGACCAGCTGCGACCCATAGTAAGACCACATCTGGATCCCCTTCAGTTCGCTTATCAGCCTCGTCTCGGAACAGAGGACGCCATCATCTACCTGCTCAATCGTGTCTACACCCATCTGGACCAGCCGGCGAGCACTGTGAGGGTCATGTTTTTTGACTTTTCCAGTGCTTTCAACACCATCAGGCCGACCCTCCTGGGTGATAAGTTAGCAGCGATGCAGGTGGATGCTTCTCTGGTGTCCTGGATTGTTGATTACCTGACAGGAAGACCACAATATGTACGTCTCCCACAGTGTGTGTCTGACAAGGTGATTAGCAACACAGGGGCACCACAGGGGACTGTCCTCTCCCCCTTCCTCTTCACCCTCTACACCACAGACTTCAGCCACTGCACAGAGACCTGCCATCTTCAGAAGTTTTCTGATGACTCTGCGGTGGTTGGATGCATCAGCAGGGATGATGAGACAGAGTACCGGGCTGTGGTCGACTCCTTTGTCACGTGGTGTGAGCAGAATCATCTGCAGCTCAACGTGGCAAAGACCAAGGAACTGATCGTGGACTTCAGGAAGACCAGGAAACACTTGACCCCTGTTTCAATCCAGGGGGTCAGTGTTGACATTGTGGAGGACTATAAATACCTTGGAGTACACATTGACAATAAACTGGACTGGGCTAAAAACACCACAGCACTTTACAGGAAGGGCCAGAGTCGTCTCTATTTTTTGAGGCGACTGAGGTCCTTCAACATCTGCCAGAAAATGCTGAGGATTTTCTATGAGTCTGTTGTGGCCAGTGCGATCCTCTATGCTGTTGCATGCTGGGGGAGCAGGCTGAGGGTCGCAGATGCCAACAGACTTAATAAACTGATCCGTAAGGCCAGCAGTGTTGTGGGGATGGAGCTGGACTCCCTCAAGGTGGTGTCGGAGAGGCGGATGCTGTCCAAGATAAAGACAATGTTGGATAACACCTCCCACCCACTCCATGACATGCTGGTCAGTCACAGGAGCTCGTTCAGTGAGAGACTGAGATTACCGAAAAGCACCACTGAACGACACAGGAAATCATTCCTGCCTGTGGCCATCTCCCTGTACAACGCATCCACTTAACACACTGTTTGCTGCTACAGCTACACCTGTTTCTTTTCCAACTATTTATTTATAAGTGACTTATGTATGTATGTATGTATATATATGTATATATTGTACTATTCTTAGTTAGCGTATTGTCTGTCTTGTCTTAATGTTGGTTTAAAATGGAGCACTGTAACAAAAAATAATTTCCCCCAGGGATCAATAAAGTATTCTGATTCTGATTCTGATTCATCATCCATTGGATGTAAAACGTTCAGCTTATTGCACCAGCAGCATCTGCTCTTATATAACTATCATTAGCTTACAGCTTTAAGTGTTTAAGGTATGTGCTAACTAAAAATAAAGACAAGATGATAGTTTATTAAATTTTAATGAAATTTGCAGATTGTTTCGGTGAAGTTTAATAAACTCCTTGCTATCTAAAATATAACAGGACACCGGAGAATATTCTCGAGCATCTCACACTTCTGATAATCAGCTGTCTGCTTGACGTTTATTCAGCTGTGTAAAAACTATAACTTTAATCTCAGCAAAACAGATTTACTCAGGAACAAATAAAATACTAAAATAAGCCAAACAATAACATTTTTAAGTTATCTAAGTGACTTATATATCATGTTTAACCTGAGCAGCGAAAGACAGCGGTGTGTTTGAAAACGATCTGCCGGGAGTCCGGTGTTCTCACGGCTCTAGTGAGCCTTGCCCCGGCTAGCTATCGAGCTAGTGGGTAACAGACGTCTCCGAAAACATCGGAGCGCTTTTGAAAATATGTGGTGTCTTGATAAACTGAGCAGATATTTGAGGTTTACACAGCTACATTCTCGCCTGAAAATATGTTAAACGTTTATTTTGTGACCCAGAAAGAATAATAAGAGTAATATTAAAACTAACTAGCTGCCGCCATTGTTGGAAACTGAGCTAGGCCGCGCTATGAATTCTGGGACACCGCTTCTTCTTCTTCTTCTTCTTCTTCTTCTTCTTCGGGGTTTAACGTCAGCTGGCATCCTTGTATATGCAGTGCTGCCATCTTCTGTTTCAGTCCGTTATTACACTCTTAAATCCTACTACTTATTCCTGCGTCTTTTGTGATCTTACAAAGCTTCAAACGCCGCCTCGACTATTAAATCAGTCGTCGACGATTTTGATAGTCGACGTAATCGTGACTAGTCGACTAATCGTGGCAGCCCTGCTGCAGACAGGCATAATTATACTGAGCCTGAGGTCTACCAGTGACTGACAGCATCCCACTGGGAACCAGTTCTGAGGCCTTCTGCATAGTCTCCGCTCGCACCTTCACTGCATACAAAGCTAGAAGATGCATAAGGAGTAAATACAGAATATTAACCAAAGTTGTGATTAAAACACCTTTTACAAGTGCACAAAAAAACCCAAAAAAGAAATCTTTCTACCTTCTGCAAAGTTCATCGCCCCAGAAAAGACAAGAGCAGCAAATTCTCCGACACTGAAACCTGCAGCAGCGACACACATCTCAATGGCCTGTGTACAGCAGGAAACAAGTCAAAAAAAAAAATAAAATAAAAATGTAACAGCCTCCCGATTATGACCGATATATCATTTATGTCACTGATACATCCGTAACTGAAATTAACTCAGAACAATTTGTTTATTTTTTTAAATGGTCATTCAGAATCAGAAGATTATTTACGGTGATGTTTTTGGTGGGAGTGAAACAACAATCTACTGATAAAAACAATAAAAACAAGATGTGATAATAAGAAATAACCACTGTTGGAAGCCTTATTTACTCTACCGCCTTAATCAGGTGCAGTAATTAAAGTTGAAATGAGAAACTTTGCATTTGAAAGATGCTCTTCTACTGGGCACTCAAAATGCTTTCTTACAACAAGCATCATTCATCCACACCTTCATACATAATGTGCGCACATTTTAAATATAAATTAATATTACTGTAGCAGTATTTAAAAAAAAAAAAAAGATAAAATGGCCACATTTAAGAAGGCAGGACCTGCAGTTATTGTCCTTTTTCCAGACATTTATCTGGCACTTACTTTGGGGTTTTCTTGGTTGAGTCTCTCCACAGCAGCCAGGGAGGTGACAAACACCGCCGGCTGACAGTGAACCGTTTTCTGCAGCTCGTCCTCGGGGCCCTCCAGACACAGAGACAGCAGGTCGTAACCCAGGATCTTCTGGGCTACGGTGAACATTTCTTTAACGTTGGGGTATTTTAAAAGTCCTCTGCCCATGCCCACAAACTGGCTGCCCTGACCGGGGAAGAGGAGCACGGAGCAGCCGCTGGGGTCTTTTTTGGGTCTCCGCTGAGGCGCCGCGGCTGGCTCGCTGTTCGGGGGAGAAGCGGGAACTTCAGCCGGAGAAGGGTAATCTCCAGCCGTGGAACCGGGCTTGTTGGTGGACAGCGTCCTGCTCAGAGAGACCAGCGACCTGACCTTCCCTCTGGAAGATGCTGCCATCCTGACTGCCACTGATGCCAACATGAGCTGTTCCTCATCCAACGACGTGTCTGCGGATGAAATAAGACGCACAGCCCGCCCGGACAAACTGTAATCACCGAAAGAGTCAACTTTGCTTGAACTCAACTCTGACATCTGCTCGGCATGACACCTCACAGGGAGACGAAAAGAATATTCAGAATACAATTGACAAATGCAAAAAAAACCTCTAAACCATTGACTACAGAGAGATTTAACGTTGTTCGGCAGGATAATGTTGACCAAGGTTGAATCTTTGTCCAGATTAATCTATCCAGCTTATTCCCTAGCCATCCCACCAAGAATTATAAAAGACATAAATAAGGCGAATTTTAATTTCATATGGAAAAATAAACATCATTATATTAGTAACAGGGACTTGATAAAAGATTATGAAGAGGGGGGTTTAAAAGCAATCGATTTTGAAATAATGAATGGCATTTTAAAGATTAATTGGCTACGATCTTTCTTGAAAAATGATAATGAGATGTGGTTCTTGATGCCATCTCTTATTTTCAACAAAGTTGGGGGGATCCTTTTAGTATGTGATTTTGACATTTCTAAACTACCCATAAAACTTTCCAAATTTCATCAACAAGTTTTGTTAAATTGTAAATTAATGTTTAAACATAACTTTAGTCCCCACAATGTTCCATTGTGGAATAATAGGGTGATATTGAATCGGGGGAAATCTATGTTTGTGGACGAATGGATGACAAAACAAATTTGGTCTGTGACACATATAATGGATGAAAATGGAGATATACTTGAATTAAACAGGCTTAATGAGAAATATGACATGAGTTGCTCGTTCGAGCTCTATAAAAAGGTTTCACAGAATATCCCAACAGTCCTTGTAAATACAATAAAGAACAATTTTTCAAATATACAGACTACAAATTTACATAAAGTTAAACTAGATGGTCTTGACTTGGTTAATGGAAAATGCAATAATCCATTTTTGAGGAGGTATTTGGTTAACACCTTATATCCAGGTAGGACAAAATTCTCCCTGTTCCATAAATCTCTTAAGCTAATAAATAAGCCCCAAGCAATCAAATTGCATAGATTTTTAGAAGAGTTTGATTTTTCTTAGCCCCTTATTTAAGTTATGTGTCTTGTTTATGGAACCTCACTTTTAGAGATTTTATGATCCCCCTTGTCTTCTTTATTTCTGTTCCTTGTTTTTCATTCTTTTTTTTATTGTTATTTATTTTTGTATTGGTTATTCATCTTTTTATATTATTATTATGTAGATGTGTGAATATGGATGTGTATGTATGCATGTGTATATGCATATATATGTATATATATGTATATATATGTATGTGTATGTGTATATATGTGTGTGTGTGTGTGTGTGTGTGTGTGTGTGTGTGTGTGTGTGTGTGTGTGTGTGTGTGTGTGTATGTTTACTTTCAGTTATTGTCGATTTCATTGTGGTGTACAGGAGATGTGATTCTGTTCTGATTGATTTAATATGTCGCTTGTCTCTTTGAGATTGTCATTGTTATTGTTCTAAATAAAGTTCATTTAAAAAACAAAACAAAACAAAAAACCTCACAGGGAGACGCCATGTTGTTTATACGGAGTTTATTCTCGTCTTCTTCCGGTTGACGTTCAGGCTCTCTCACGGTGCAGCGCCACCTCAGGTCAAATTATGTCATGCTCTAATGTATCGTGTTTTTCTTTTCTGTGCTTTAATTTGTCTACAAAGTGAAAATAACCATAAGAGCTTTTAAGTATACACAGACATGCGCTTCTTAAATTTAGCTTAATTGGCTCCACAGGTACACTGTAAAAACTGTGATTTGGGTTAATTAGTATCTAATAGGAAAGTAATAGTAACTATTACTCAGTAAAAACACGTATGTGTTGTTTTGATTAAATCTAAGCAAAATTAAACATTTTTGAGATGTTCAGTTATTTAAATTTACACAATTTTGTTTGGGGTAAATTAAGCAATAGTTAGTTGAGCAGATTTAACAAAAATGTATGAGTACCAGGAAAAATGAAGAAATCTAATAGATTTAACTAATGAAAGCAGTTCCATTTCAATCATTCTACACTTCCGCCCGTAGTCCGTTGTGCCATGTGCAGGACACACATGCTTCAGCAGTGGATGATCTCCATTTTGTCCGAGGTAAGATTATCTTAATTTGTACAAATATACGACACGTTTTAAACAGTAACATATAGCAGTTTTGAGTAAAAGTTCTAAACAGTATGATACGTCAAAATTAGATTAATAATGACCACTGTAATGACAGTATTGTATTTTTACGCAAAATGGCACGAAGGTCACTTTCCAAGCCTTTGCGGTTGTGTTACTTCAGAGCTTTGACTAACCACGTTTTACCATATTAAAAAAATATATCAATGATGTATTTCAATGGGCTGTAACCCCCCTCATTTATTTTTAAAATTTTATGAAAAAGTTTTGCACTCAGTGGTGAGTGATGTAGTTAAAATCATTTGTGCGGGATTTTGTCAGTCACAGTTTTTCAAAGCTTTTGTCTCCACGCAGTTTTTCAGTTGTGGTAATTAAGCTAAATTGTCTCAGTCCAGCAAAATACCTGGTTTTCATTTTCATGCTGTCAGAGCCCCGTGAATTTAGTGCAGGCACAGCTCACATAGAGGGATGATGCAAGTTTCTAGTTGAACTGTATAAGTGAGACGCACGCTCAGTCACGATGTTTATGTTTCTGTAGAACGATCTTCAAGATAAAGGTACTTTCAGGAAATAATATAGTAATGCGTGTTTAATCTGACATAAGTCTTTCATAATTTCTATGTTTAACACCCAATGGTGTTTGGATACAGAGATGACCTTGTGTAGATTAAAAGGACATCTTTTCAAGTATGGGAAGATATATACAGTATATAAATACACAAATAGTGTTATTTCATGTCATGATCTGTCACCAAATCGGTACAGAAAATAGGGTCTATCCCCTTTTTAATCTAATAAAGAGTTTCATTGTTTTATATACGAACATCACCTTTAAAAAATGTAGTATTAATTCAAATTTGTCTTTAACAATTTGTGTGTGTAAAATTTTTACTTTGGAGAGTGCGATTGTTATTAATGTTGTGTTCTTTTCAGTTGTTGGAAGATCCCTCAACTTAAATTCAGCTGATCAGTATGTAGACTATGCATTTTGAATAAGTTTTGATGGATGATTGTATTAAATTAAACTACTAGTTTTGAAATTGAAGCAGCAGAAAATGACTAAGTTGACCCTACTTAATCTAATGTAACTCTGCCCATTTACATTTTATTCTAGGTTGAACGAGATAGAGCTCCATGTAATCACTGATGACCAAATGGAGAAGTTGGTTCTTCCATTAGGGATCCCACCAACAGTAGAGGAGCTGCAAAGTGTTGTGAAGGATACCTTTGGAATTTCAAATGACTTCAGTCTTAAGTATTTTAAACCAAAATTTACTACTTCACTATTCGCAGAAGTGACCAGATAAAACACAAAGACACTGTGAAGGTTGTTGGCATCACCCTGGTCATCCTGCCAGTTTTCGGCAGCCCCTCTGATCAACTGTCAACTGACTATGACTCATCATCCAATCCAGTTGTATCCAATGCAAACTCTGCTGCAACCACATCTTCTCAGGACACAATTATTCACAAAAGGCAGAAGTTCACAGAACGTTGTGAGCCCTGGCCAAAGCTGTTCCCCATTCCACAGTCTGCATATGAAACTGAAATGTAACTGGAAAGAGCCACAGAGGAGTATAAAAAGAGTGGAAAGCTTCTGCCCACCTCCAAAGTAAAGACTGACATTCTCGAGAAGTTGGCTGAAACTGTATTTTCAATTATGGCCTATTCTTCCTATTATTTTGGGGCAAGCACTAGTGAAGAATTTCAGTGCATACAATCTAAATTAATCAGAAAAATGTCATATTATAAATTTTGTATATGTTTTATATTCCACGATAAAAACTATTACTGTTTGAATGTTGTCTTTGTGAAATTGATTCATTTTACTCAGAAAAGAAGTTAAATTAATTTCATTTTCTCTTACTATTCAGTCATTAATTGTAAAGTTTAATTGGAAAATTAGTGAATCCAATTTGAGTTTTAATTAAAAACAAAAAGTTTTCATTTCTTTGTAATGGATATTTTAGTCATTTTTTACTAAACCTTTGCCAGATCGTTAGTAAATTCAAAGTAATTTTTCTCAGCGATTCATTTCAAATGAACTAATTTTTTGTTACAATTAGGCAATTTTAACCTTCAATTTGAGATTTTGTCCCTAAATTCAACACATATTTACAAGAGAATGTTAATAATATCTATTTTTGTTTTTTGTTGAAATTTAATTAACATTTTATCTAAATTTTACATAAATCACTTGAAATTTAAATCTACTTAAGTAAATTAAGTGTCACTTTGTTGCCATAGGTTTTTTAAGTAACCTCTAGTCACAGTTTTTACAGTGTAGGAAGTAAAAAAGTAAAAAAAAACTTCCTTGCTGTACTTAATTTTTACTCCCTACATTTTTAAACAAATATCTGTAGTTTCCACTCCGTATTTTTGACAGAGAGGAGGGCTGGGTAGCCGTAGTTTTTGTTGACCGCTGCGCTGCACAACATGTTTCGCTTTGTTACATTAGAGCCTGTGATGTTTTAAGAGTCTGAATCAGGAGCTGATGACATTACTCTGTAAACTCTCAAAGCACTTTAATAAACAAGCAAACAATTCCACCTCTTGCATTATTGCGTAAAGTTGACAGCGTGTCAGGCAAATAGGCAGGCTCCATCCCTGGCCTCTAGCGACTGTGGAAGTCGCTACAGTAATGTTTGCATCAGTCTATCAGATGAATCCCCTCCAAGTCCAATATTTACATCAGTTACAGTGATAATGCTTGGTGTCTACTTTCAGCCACCGCAGTAGAATGCCAGGAATGAATCTCATTGAAATTGTAGTTGCATTTGCTATTTAATTTAATTGTCATGGATGATACACAGACAACCCAACAGCAAACAGAGGAAAACAATGGGCCACGTGGGACACAGGGGCAAGGCAAAGTAACAGAAACCTAAAGCCTAAGAATATAACACAAGAAGAAAACAATAAAGAGAACCAAAAACATACATAAGAATAATCAATGAATATAAATGAACAAACACAAAACACTGGGTCACAGACTCAGTACCATGACAGTTAAATGTACATAATAAATACTTTAAATCAGATGACAATGTAGCTGACACTGTGTTTATTAGTGTGTGGTCAACCACAAATCTTCATACTGTCATCCATAGATGAGGTCTTTATACAAATGATGAAAGATAATGAAAGAAACTGTTTAATTGATATGAAATGATTGAATTATATGAAATATTATGGCTTTGTCTGCCAGAGTGTTTTTCTGTAAACTACTTTGAACTACTGGCAGTCAGTGAAGTCACTGAAAGGCAAGATTCTATGTTGTGTTGCCGTAGTTTCCAGAGTTTACTTATAAAGCTCACTTACAGAATTCAGTTAGAAAAGTCAAGCATTTGAAAGGTGCACATTTGAAGAAGTATTAACTCAATATTAACTCATTACGGTTTACATTTTCGATTTTAAAGGGTCTCCGAAATTACAATGAAAAAGGAAACAAGAAAAATTACCACTCCGGCCGATAAGAAAGATTCAGGAGATCAAGGTAAGTAAAATAATAAAATAAGAACCTGGTAAAATCCAAATCCTAGAAATGTTGACACTGTGTGAATCATTTTTGAAGCAATTGAATCATATGTTTGATTGAAAATAGCTTTAATACAAGATGTCTAATCAAAGGAAGGTTACCGGTCTTTTGGTAAAATAATGTAATAAGTTTATTCTTGGACTCAACAGTAAAAACAGACCAACAAGTGTCATCAAGATCTAAGACTTAGTAAACCTAGTATCAATTCGCACTGGTCAGTTTTTTTAATCCCAAGAATAAACTTGTGATCATTTAAGCAAAAGCAATTTCAAATTCTTTGCCATCAAACTGCTTCCAGTCCTGATGTCGGGGACTCTTTTTCACCACTGTGTTGTTGTCGTCGTTTATAGATTGTAAGAGCAGGACTGCTAAAAGAAAGGCCAGTCCTGAAAAGAAGACCCCAATAAAAAGGAGGAGGGTCGCTGAGCAGGCTGGTCCTTCCACCAGCTCAGATGTGGTCAAAGGAGTGAAGCGCAAGGTTGTGCAAGATGAAGAGGGCACAACAAAGAAAGCAAAGAAGGCTAAACTTCTCGACCATACGAGCGGTGACAAGGAGCAAGCATCCTCCTCGTTGGACTCTGGTAAAGGTAGGCTAATTAGTTGAATAAAGGGGTAGATTAAGTGTGGTTGCTAGGTTTAAGATATTGGTGTTTAGTGTTTGTGTCTATCATCCAGTGAGCTGATGTGCTTTTGGTGTTTTCCACATCTCCAGACTTGAACAACAAACAGGAGTGCACAAAAAATGGCAAAAGAAAGGCCACGGGAGACAACAGAGAGTCACCCAAGAAAAAAAAAAGGAATGTGGACCAGGACAAAAAATCAGTAGCAGACCAAAAACGTAAGTAGCAAGCAGCTTGGGTTTTATATTCAGGGGAAGGGCAGAAGGAACATTTAGGCTACAGAGGAGAGTAATTTGTGTCACAGCTGTAATAAAACAAGATTTGCTGTTTTGTCTGTTCAGGTGAATTCCAAGCCAGATATGTGGAGGAGCACCAGCTCGGAGAAGGAGGCTGCGGAGCAGTGTTTTCTGGCTACCGGATAGAAGATCGTTTTCCAGTAAGTGTTCAGATGATGGTAGTAAGACAGGCAGTAACGCAGATAATGGATAATATCGTAAACTGAGACGTCTGCTGTGTTTCCACCTTTCATTATGTCATACTGAGGAAATGCTCACCAATGCTCTGTGTCTTCTAGGTTGCCATCAAACACATTCCCAAAAATAAAGTCTACTGCAAAGTGGCGGTAAGCGTCCAACACTTGAATTAGTTTCACATTACTGGATTGAATGCGGCGTTCCTCATCATCCACTTTGTTGTAATATTTCAGGATGAAAATGGGAAGATGCTCTCGGTGGAAGTGGCCATTATGCTTAAACTTGCAGGTGAAGCAGAAGGGTCAGTGGGAATATCAGCACCTGTGTCCTTGCTGGAGTGGTTCGACTTTGGCAAAGAGCTGATCCTGGTGCTGGAGAGACCTGTCCCTGCTGTGGACCTGCAAAAATACAAAGCAGAAAATGGAAGAGCTTTACCAGAGGACAAGGCCAAGGTAGGTTGACTGGGAGAGCCTTAGACTGTACAGCATTCAATCAAGGCAGAAAAGCATTAACTCATTATTGTGTTTTTCATCTTTTCCAGGTCATTCTGAAGCAACTAGTTGATGCTGTAAAGGAACTTGAGGAGAAACACATCTTTCATCGGGACATCAAGGGACAAAACATTCTGATTGAGACCGGCTCAGATGTGCCTCGAGTTCGCATCATTGACTTTGGACTGAGCTGCTTTGTTAAACAGCGATCTCTGTATCGCATCTTCTATGGTAACATATTCTGCTCCTGCTTTTCACAGATGTAACAATTTGTGTCTTTTGTTTTAGAAGAAATTGCAATTGTGTCTGTTTGTTAGGCACTCCTCTTCACATCCCTCCCGAGTGGTACATTAGGAGCTGCTACAGGTGTGGACCCACCACGGTGTGGCAAATGGGAGTGGTGTTGTATGAAGCGCTTCATGCACGATACTTTAGTACCGCGAGGTTCCTCACAAAGCAACTGAGCATCAAAAAGCGTCTGTCCACAGGTAAGAAAACTTCACACTTCCACATTCACTGATGCCTTGGATCACTAGAACTATCATCTTCATCTTTTTGATCTTTTCTTTCTTTCAAGAATGCCGGAATTTCTTGGACGCATGTTTAGCTATAGTCCCGGAGAAGCGCCCAACACTGGAGGAGCTCCAGCTTCACCCCTGGCTAAGATAACACACACAAACACACAATTCACACCTTATCATGTAAGTGTGATACATTGTAGTAACTTCCTTTCTTTTTTCTGTTGGACAGGAATAGATAGAGTGGGTCAATCTTAAAAAATAAATAAATAAAAATTTAGCTTTTTCGGAGTTCCTGTAACCCCCCCAGCCATCCCAGGAAAGGGGATCTCTCTTTGAATGGGCTTTCCCGAGGTTTCTTCCCATCGATCTGGCCCCCTGGGGAGTTTTTCCTCGTCTTCATAGAGAGCTTGGGCTGGGTCAGGAGCTCCATCAAAACTGTCTTTATTTGATGACATTAAAGTCATCAAATAAAGATGTGTTTTACTTAAAGTAAAATTTGATCAAAATAAAACTTGTTTAATTCATCTTTGCTGAAGATTCTCCTTCATTACTATTTTGTTTTGTTTTTTTTACCCATGGTGCATTTTGACAAATAAGAAAACTGAATCAGGTTAAAGTGTGCACAAAGACAGTCACACTGCAAATGATCTGAAGACTTGCATCTGTTGCTCTAACCCCCAACTAGTTTAGACAGATTTCCTGGTTCTACCAGAGGTTTTTTCCTTCAAGAAGGGAGTTTTTCCTTCCCACTGTTGCTGAGTGTTTGCTCATAGTGGGTTGTAAAAGCATAAAAGTTAATAAGAGGCATTCATAGCAGAGTTATCACAGAGGGAACTATATAGCTTAAATGTACAATTTCTACAGGACGAATTATAACTTCATTATGTATAAAAGCTCCTGTGGATAATTACTCCTATTTGTAACTTTACACAAGAGAAAGTTTGCTGTCACACTATTTATAACAGGTTGGGTTTTGTCCTCTGAGTTGAGCCTTTGGTTGCAGTTTATTGAAGAATTTCCTCTAAAGTAGCTGTTGATAAAGATTTAAGGTCCTGTTTATATACAGAAATATGCTTTAGTTCATGTTTTTTTACATGTCTGCCTCAGTGGATCAGTAGAAGATCTGGCACAGGAAACTAGATGATGAAAAAAGGTTACGAATACACATATATATCTATATAGATACAGATATACTCATGGTGGGTTCACGCCCTCGGCCCACGCCCCTCTGAGGAGGAAACACCTGGGCCTCATCAGTGCAGCCAGCATTTAAGCCAGGGAGTGGCTTCTACTCATCGCTGGATCGTTGTGTGTGACTCGCGTCAGTGCAGCCCGGCTCTCAGCAAGTTCTCATTTGCTTCCCTGTGCAAAACCTCTAACGTGTGTTTCCTTCTGTACATAGATCCTCTGGACCCGACTCTGCATTCCCCGAGCGGATTCCCTTTTTGTGTGAGTGTTTGGAGAGAGAGTCAGAAGAGGAGCAAGTGTCTTTTCCCTACCTGGATTTCCCCGGAGCCTTTTCCCTGTCACCGCTTTGTATATAGCACTATCCCCTGCACTGTTTGTATATACACCTGGTGGAACTGTAATAAATACTGACTGTGCCTCTGAGTCCTGCATGTGAGTCCTCAAGCGAACCGTGACACCCACACAGATGAGAGCTTAGCAGTGAAGCTCTCTCTTAAAATTTGAGTTATAAAGTCAGAAGTTATCACTGACAGAGATCCATGTTCTTTTAACATAAGAAAGAATATTTGCTGAAATTGACATTAATCCAAGCCCTTAAAACGCCATTTTGGATTAAGCATTTCCTTTTAGAAAAGTCTTCAATGAGCAGGAAGCTCCAGTACTGAAAAAAGAAGCCAACATCAACTGCTAAACGTGCTAAAAGTAAGTAAGTCCCTGTAGACTCCTATGATCAAAACACATACAGTATAAAAGTTATAGGTTACAGATCTGAAAAGTAAAACAAATGTCAAAGTGCAAAAAGACTTATGGTCCCATAGAAGTCTATTCCATTTGCCTGGAATTAGGTGAACACCTTTGTGACAAATTTAATGGCTCAGTCATTTGTTTCATGTCATATTTAATAAAAGACTGACATGGTGGCATGTTGAATTGTCCATTTTGCACATATTTGGTCATTCTAAGCGTCAGAAGGGGAAAGATCATTCTGGGAATGCCTACTGGCGAAGGATGTGTGACTGACAAGTCCAGTGTGTGAAGTTTAACTACAGTCTAAGGAGCGTGGAAAGAAAAGCATCTGGACTTCTTTAAGTTTCTTGAAGATGTTTCACCTCTCATCTGAGAAGCTTCTTCAGTTCAGAATTTCTTCAGAGAACTGAAGAAGCTTCTTGAATGAGAGGTGAAACGCTCTTCAAGAAGCTTAAAGAAGTCCAGATGCTTTTCTTTCCAAGCTCCTTAGACTACGATGACCTGAACGACTGAGAACCTTAACAGACAGTTCTTCCCTTCATTCATCATGCCTGATTTCAAAACACCAAGATGGCAGTCGTGAAAACACTCATCTTGAGTCTTCATGGGACTACGGTGAGATCAGTTATGCCTCTTATGATGCTGTCCCAGACTTCAAAGCAGTATAAAACATGTTTGCATCCTGTAACAACTCCCACTTCCCTCATTACCTTCTGTGTATTTATAGTTTTGTATGACTTCTTATGTTCCTGTTAATAAAGACCTGCCTTTGAGTTCATTCCCGTGTGTCTAGAGCCGTGCATTTGGGTCCTCTCTTGCCTTCACACAGCCGCCGCACGACAGAACGACGCAACCACGAAATGGACCCAGCAGGCTCCGCCCGTGAGGGAGATATTCTCCGTGTACAGAGTCTGGTGCAACGAATAACCCGCGCCTGTGATGTGATAATAAGAAATAACCACTGTTGGAAGCCTTATTTACTCTACCGCCTTAATCAGGTGCAGTAATTAAAGTTGAAATGAGAAACTTTGCATTTGAAAGATGCTCTTCTACTGGGCACTCAAAATGCTTTCTTACAACAAGCATCATTCATCCACACCTTCATACATAATGTGCGCACATTTTAAATATAAATTAATATTACTGTAGCAGTATTTAAAAAAAAAAAAAAAAAAAGATAAAATGGCCACATTTAAGAAGGCAGGACCTGCAGTTATTGTCCTTTTTCCAGACATTTATCTGGCACTTACTTTGGGGTTTTCTTGGTTGAGTCTCTCCACAGCAGCCAGGGAGGTGACAAACACCGCCGGCTGACAGTGAACCGTTTTCTGCAGCTCGTCCTCGGGGCCCTCCAGACACAGAGACAGCAGGTCGTAACCCAGGATCTTCTGGGCTACGGTGAACATTTCTTTAACGTTGGGGTATTTTAAAAGTCCTCTGCCCATGCCCACAAACTGGCTGCCCTGACCGGGGAAGAGGAGCACGGAGCAGCCGCTGGGGTCTTTTTTGGGTCTCCGCTGAGGCGCCGCGGCTGGCTCGCTGTTCGGGGGAGAAGCGGGAACTTCAGCCGGAGAAGGGTAATCTCCAGCCGTGGAACCGGGCTTGTTGGTGGACAGCGTCCTGCTCAGAGAGACCAGCGACCTGACCTTCCCTCTGGAAGATGCTGCCATCCTGACTGCCACTGATGCCAACATGAGCTGTTCCTCATCCAACGACGTGTCTGCGGATGAAATAAGACGCACAGCCCGCCCGGACAAACTGTAATCACCGAAAGAGTCAACTTTGCTTGAACTCAACTCTGACATCTGCTCGGCATGACACCTCACAGGGAGACGAAAAGAATATTCAGAATACAATTGACAAATGCAAAAAAAACCTCTAAACCATTGACTACAGAGAGATTTAACGTTGTTCGGCAGGATAATGTTGACCAAGGTTGAATCTTTGTCCAGATTAATCTATCCAGCTTATTCCCTAGCCATCCCACCAAGAATTATAAAAGACATAAATAAGGCGAATTTTAATTTCATATGGAAAAATAAACATCATTATATTAGTAACAGGGACTTGATAAAAGATTATGAAGAGGGGGGTTTAAAAGCAATCGATTTTGAAATAATGAATGGCATTTTAAAGATTAATTGGCTACGATCTTTCTTGAAAAATGATAATGAGATGTGGTTCTTGATGCCATCTCTTATTTTCAACAAAGTTGGGGGGATCCTTTTAGTATGTGATCATTTTGACATTTCTAAACTACCCATAAAACTTTCCAAATTTCATCAACAAGTTTTGTTAAATTGTAAATTAATGTTTAAACATAACTTTAGTCCCCACAATGTTCCATTGTGGAATAATAGGGTGATATTGAATCGGGGGAAATCTATGTTTGTGGACGAATGGATGACAAAACAAATTTGGTCTGTGACACATATAATGGATGAAAATGGAGATATACTTGAATTAAACAGGCTTAATGAGAAATATGACATGAGTTGCTCGTTCGAGCTCTATAAAAAGGTTTCACAGAATATCCCAACAGTCCTTGTAAATACAATAAAGAACAATTTTTCAAATATACAGACTACAAATTTACATAAAGTTAAACTAGATGGTCTTGACTTGGTTAATGGAAAATGCAATAATCCATTTTTGAGGAGGTATTTGGTTAACACCTTATATCCAGGTAGGACAAAATTCTCCCTGTTCCATAAATCTCTTAAGCTAATAAATAAGCCCCAAGCAATCAAATTGCATAGATTTTTAGAAGAGTTTGATTTTTCTTAGCCCCTTATTTAAGTTATGTGTCTTGTTTATGGAACCTCACTTTTAGAGATTTTATGATCCCCCTTGTCTTCTTTATTTCTGTTCCTTGTTTTTCATTCTTTTTTTTATTGTTATTTATTTTTGTATTGGTTATTCATCTTTTTATATTATTATTATGTAGATGTGTGAATATGGATGTGTATGTATGCATGTGTATATGCATATATATGTATATATATGTATATATATGTATGTGTATGTGTATGTGTGTGTGTGTGTGTGTGTGTGTGTGTGTGTGTGTGTGTATGTATGTTTACTTTCAGTTATTGTCGATTTCATTGTGGTGTACAGGAGATGTGATTCTGTTCTGATTGATTTAATATGTCGCTTGTCTCTTTGAGATTGTCATTGTTATTGTTCTAAATAAAGTTCATTTAAAAAACAAAACAAAACAAAAAACCTCACAGGGAGACGCCATGTTGTTTATACGGAGTTTATTCTCGTCTTCTTCCGGTTGACGTTCAGGCTCTCTCACGGTGCAGCGCCACCTCAGGTCAAATTATGTCATGCTCTAATGTATCGTGTTTTTCTTTTCTGTGCTTTAATTTGTCTACAAAGTGAAAATAACCATAAGAGCTTTTAAGTATACACAGACATGCGCTTCTTAAATTTAGCTTAATTGGCTCCACAGGTAGGAAGTAAAAAAGTAAAAAAAAACTTCCTTGCTGTACTTAATTTTTACTCCCTACATTTTTAAACAAATATCTGTAGTTTCCACTCCGTATTTTTGACAGAGAGGAGGGCTGGGTAGCCGTAGTTTTTGTTGACCGCTGCGCTGCACAACATGTTTCGCTTTGTTACATTAGAGCCTGTGATGTTTTAAGAGTCTGAATCAGGAGCTGATGACATTACTCTGTAAACTCTCAAAGCACTTTAATAAACAAGCAAACAATTCCACCTCTTGCATTATTGCGTAAAGTTGACAGCGTGTCAGGCAAATAGGCAGGCTCCATCCCTGGCCTCTAGCGACTGTGGAAGTCGCTACAGTAATGTTTGCATCAGTCTATCAGATGAATCCCCTCCAAGTCCAATATTTACATCAGTTACAGTGATAATGCTTGGTGTCTACTTTCAGCCACCGCAGTAGAATGCCAGGAATGAATCTCATTGAAATTGTAGTTGCATTTGCTATTTAATTTAATTGTCATGGATGATACACAGACAACCCAACAGCAAACAGAGGAAAACAATGGGCCACGTGGGACACAGGGGCAAGGCAAAGTAACAGAAACCTAAAGCCTAAGAATATAACACAAGAAGAAAACAATAAAGAGAACCAAAAACATACATAAGAATAATCAATGAATATAAATGAACAAACACAAAACACTGGGTCACAGACTCAGTACCATGACAGTTAAATGTACATAATAAATACTTTAAATCAGATGACAATGTAGCTGACACTGTGTTTATTAGTGTGTGGTCAACCACAAATCTTCATACTGTCATCCATAGATGAGGTCTTTATACAAATGATGAAAGATAATGAAAGAAACTGTTTAATTGATATGAAATGATTGAATTATATGGAATATTATGGCTTTGTCTGCCAGTGTTTTTCTGTAAACTACTTTGAACTACTGGCAGTCAGTGAAGTCACTGAAAGGCAAGATTCTATGTTGTGTTGCCGTAGTTTCCAGAGTTTACTTATAAAGCTCACTTACAGAATTCAGTTAGAAAAGTCAAGCATTTGAAAGGTGCACATTTGAAGAAGTATTAACTCAATATTAACTCATTACGGTTTACATTTTCGATTTTAAAGGGTCTCCGAAATTACAATGAAAAAGGAAACAAGAAAAATTACCACTCCGGCCGATAAGAAAGATTCAGGAGATCAAGGTAAGTAAAATAATAAAATAAGAACCTGGTAAAATCCAAATCCTAGAAATGTTGACACTGTGTGAATCATTTTTGAAGCAATTGAATCATATGTTTGATTGAAAATAGCTTTAATACAAGATGTCTAATCAAAGGAAGGTTACCGGTCTTTTGGTAAAATAATGTAATAAGTTTATTCTTGGACTCAACAGTAAAAACAGACCAACAAGTGTCATCAAGATCTAAGACTTAGTAAACCTAGTATCAATTCGCACTGGTCAGTTTTTTTAATCCCAAGAATAAACTTGTGATCATTTAAGCAAAAGCAATTTCAAATTCTTTGCCATCAAACTGCTTCCAGTCCTGATGTCGGGGACTCTTTTTCACCACTGTGTTGTTGTCGTCGTTTATAGATTGTAAGAGCAGGACTGCTAAAAGAAAGGCCAGTCCTGAAAAGAAGACCCCAATAAAAAGGAGGAGGGTCGCTGAGCAGGCTGGTCCTTCCACCAGCTCAGATGTGGTCAAAGGAGTGAAGCGCAAGGTTGTGCAAGATGAAGAGGGCACAACAAAGAAAGCAAAGAAGGCTAAACTTCTCGACCATACGAGCGGTGACAAGGAGCAAGCATCCTCCTCGTTGGACTCTGGTAAAGGTAGGCTAATTAGTTGAATAAGGGGGTAGATTAAGTGTGGTTGCTAGGTTTAAGATATTGGTGTTTAGTGTTTGTGTCTATCATCCAGTGAGCTGATGTGCTTTTGGTGTTTTCCACATCTCCAGACTTGAACAACAAACAGGAGTGCACAAAAAATGGCAAAAGAAAGGCCACGGGAGACAACAGAGAGTCACCCAAGAAAAAAAAAAGGAATGTGGACCAGGGCAAAAAATCAGTGGCAGACCAAAAACGTAAGTAGCAAGCAGCTTGGGTTTTATATTCAGGGGAAGGGCAGAAGGAACATTTAGGCTACAGAGGAGAGTAATTTGTGTCACAGCTGTAATAAAACAAGATTTGCTGTTTTGTCTGTTCAGGTGAATTCCAAGCCAGATATGTGGAGGAGCACCAGCTCGGAGAAGGAGGCTGCGGAGCAGTGTTTTCTGGCTACCGGATAGAAGATCGTTTTCCAGTAAGTGTTCAGATGATGGTAGTAAGACAGGCAGTAACGCAGATAATGGATAATATCGTAAACTGAGACGTCTGCTGTGTTTCCACCTTTCATTATGTCATACTGAGGAAATGCTCACCAATGCTCTGTGTCTTCTAGGTTGCCATCAAACACATTCCCAAAAATAAAGTCTACTGCAAAGTGGCGGTAAGCGTCCAACACTTGAATTAGTTTTACATTACTGGATTGAATGCGGCGTTCCTCATCATCCACTTTGTTGTAATATTTCAGGATGAAAATGGGAAGATGCTCTCGGTGGAAGTGGCCATTATGCTTAAACTTGCAGGTGAAGCAGAAGGGTCAGTGGGAATATCAGCACCTGTGTCCTTGCTGGAGTGGTTCGACTTTGGCAAAGAGCTGATCCTGGTGCTGGAGAGACCTGTCCCTGCTGTGGACCTGCAAAAATACAAAGCAGAAAATGGAAGAGCTTTACCAGAGGACAAGGCCAAGGTAGGTTGACTGGGAGAGCCTTAGACTGTACAGCATTCAATCAAGGCAGAAAAGCATTCACTCATTATTGTGTTTTTCATCTTTTCCAGGTCATTCTGAAGCAACTAGTTGATGCTGTAAAGGAACTTGAGGAGAAACACATCTTTCATCGGGACATCAAGGGACAAAACATTCTGATTGAGACCGGCTCAGATGTGCCTCGAGTTCGCATCATTGACTTTGGACTGAGCTGCTTTGTTAAACAGCGATCTCTGTATCGCATCTTCTATGGTAACATATTCTGCTCCTGCTTTTCACAGATGTAACAATTTGTGTCTTTTGTTTTAGAAGAAATTGCAATTGTGTCTGTTTGTTAGGCACTCCTCTTCACATCCCTCCCGAGTGGTACATTAGGAGCTGCTACAGGTGTGGACCCACCACGGTGTGGCAAATGGGAGTGGTGTTGTATGAAGCGCTTCATGCACGATACTTTAGTACCGCGAGGTTCCTCACAAAGCAACTGAGCATCAAAAAGCGTCTGTCCACAGGTAAGAAAACTTCACACTTCCACATTCACTGATGCCTTGGATCACTAGAACTATCATCTTCATCTTTTTGATCTTTTCTTTCTTTCAAGAATGCCGGAATTTCTTGGACGCATGTTTAGCTATAGTCCCGGAGAAGCGCCCAACACTGGAGGAGCTCCAGCTTCACCCCTGGCTAAGATAACACACACAAACACACAATTCACACCTTATCATGTAAGTGTGATACATTGTAGTAACTTCCTTTCTTTTTTCTGTTGGACAGGAATAGATAGAGTGGGTCAATCTTAAAAAATAAATAAATAAAAATTTAGCTTTTTTGGAGTTCCTGTAACCCCCCCAGCCATCCCAGGAAAGGGGATCTCTCTTTGAATGGGCTTTCCCGAGGTTTCTTCCCATCGATCTGGCCCCCTGGGGAGTTTTTCCTCGTCTTCATAGAGAGCTTGGGCTGGGTCAGGAGCTCCATCAAAACTGTCTTTATTTGATGACATTAAAGTCATCAAATAAAGATGTGTTTTACTTAAAGTAAAATTTGATCAAAATAAAACTTGTTTAATTCATCTTTGCTGAAGATTCTCCTTCATTACTATTTTGTTTTGTTTTTTTTTTACCCATGGTGCATTTTGACAAATAAGAAAACTGAATCAGGTTAAAGTGTGCACAAAGACAGTCACACTGCAAATGATCTGAAGACTTGCATCTGTTGCTCTAACCCCCAACTAGTTTAGACAGATTTCCTGGTTCTACCAGAGGTTTTTTCCTTCAAGAAGGGAGTTTTTCCTTCCCACTGTTGCTGAGTGTTTGCTCATAGTGGGTTGTAAAAGCATAAAAGTTAATAAGAGGCATTCATAGCAGAGTTATCACAGAGGGAACTATATAGCTTAAATGTACAATTTCTACAGGACGAATTATAACTTCATTATGTATAAAAGCTCCTGTGGATAATTACTCCTATTTGTAACTTTACACAAGAGAAAGTTTGCTGTCACACTATTTATAACAGGTTGGGTTTTGTCCTCTGAGTTGAGCCTTTGGTTGCAGTTTATTGAAGAGTTTCCTCTAAAGTAGCTGTTGATAAAGATTTAAGGTCCTGTTTATATACAGAAATATGCTTTAGTTCATGTTTTTTTACATGTCTGCCTCAGTGGATCAGTAGAAGATCTGGCACAGGAAACTAGATGATGAAAAAAGGTTACGAATACACATATATATCTATATAGATACAGATATACTCATGGTGGGTTCACGCCCTCGGCCCACGCCCCTCTGAGGAGGAAACACCTGGGCCTCATCAGTGCAGCCAGCATTTAAGCCAGGGAGTGGCTTCTACTCATCGCTGGATCGTTGTGTGTGACTCGCGTCAGTGCAGCCCGGCTCTCAGCAAGTTCTCATTTGCTTCCCTGTGCAAAACCTCTAACGTGTGTTTCCTTCTGTACATAGATCCCCTGGACCCGACTCTGCATTCCCCGAGCGGATTCCCTTTTTGTGTGAGTGTTTGGAGAGAGAGTCAGAAGAGGAGCAAGTGTCTTTTCCCTACCTGGATTTCCCCGGAGCCTTTTCCCTGTCACCGCTTTGTATATAGCACTATCCCCTGCACTGTTTGTATATACACCTGGTGGAACTGTAATAAATACTGACTGTGCCTCTGAGTCCTGCATGTGAGTCCTCAAGCGAACCGTGACACCCACACAGATGAGAGCTTAGCAGTGAAGCTCTCTCTTAAAATTTGAGTTATAAAGTCAGAAGTTATCACTGACAGAGATCCATGTTCTTTTAACATAAGAAAGAATATTTGCTGAAATTGACATTAATCCAAGCCCTTAAAACGCCATTTTGGATTAAGCATTTCCTTTTAGAAAAGTCTTCAATGAGCAGGAAGCTCCAGTACTGAAAAAAGAAGCCAACATCAACTGCTAAACGTGCTAAAAGTAAGTAAGTCCCTGTAGACTCCTATGATCAAAACACATACAGTATAAAAGTTATAGGTTACAGATCTGAAAAGTAAAACAAATGTCAAAGTGCAAAAAGACTTATGGTCCCATAGAAGTCTATTCCATTTGCCTGGAATTAGGTGAACACCTTTGTGACAAATTTAATGGCTCAGTCATTTGTTTCATGTCATATTTAATAAAAGACTGACATGGTGGCATGTTGAATTGTCCATTTTGCACATATTTGGTCATTCTAAGCGTCAGAAGGGGAAAGATCATTCTGGGAATGCCTACTGGCGAAGGATGTGTGACTGACAAGTCCAGTGTGTGAAGTTTAACTACAGTCTAAGGAGCGTGGAAAGAAAAGCATCTGGACTTCTTTAAGTTTCTTGAAGATGTTTCACCTCTCATCTGAGAAGCTTCTTCAGTTCAGAATTTCTTCAGAGAACTGAAGAAGCTTCTTGAATGAGAGGTGAAACGCTCTTCAAGAAGCTTAAAGAAGTCCAGATGCTTTTCTTTCCAAGCTCCTTAGACTACGATGACCTGAACGACTGAGAACCTTAACAGACAGTTCTTCCCTTCATTCATCATGCCTGATTTCAAAACACCAAGATGGCAGTCGTGAAAACACTCATCTTGAGTCTTCATGGGACTACGGTGAGATCAGTTATGCCTCTTATGATGCTGTCCCAGACTTCAAAGCAGTATAAAACATGTTTGCATCCTGTAACAACTCCCACTTCCCTCATTACCTTCTGTGTATTTATAGTTTTGTATGACTTCTTATGTTCCTGTTAATAAAGACCTGCCTTTGAGTTCATTCCCGTGTGTCTAGAGCCGTGCATTTGGGTCCTCTCTTGCCTTCACACAGCCGCCGCACGACAGAACGACGCAACCACGAAATGGACCCAGCAGGCTCCGCCCGTGAGGGAGATATTCTCCGTGTACAGAGTCTGGTGCAACGAATAACCCGCGCCTCGGACTCACGGACAATTTCCGTCGGACTTAACGCCATAAAGGCAATAATCGAGGGAAACCCTTTCCTTCACCAGCTCACCTGCTATGAGGGCTTTATTGACGAACTGAGCCGAGCCAAGGAGGCATTACAAGCTCGTGAGCTGGCAGACAGTGTCTGTTCCCGGGATTCCACACCACACCACAGCGACTGCAGACGGAGATCTCCGCCAGTCAGCCGCCGCAGCAGCAGCGAACTAAGCTCGCCGCGACGGCATCGCAGCAGCAGACGGGGCTCTCGGTATCGCAACAGCGGCTGCTAAAACGAGAGGGTTTTTTGGCGCTGCTGCCGCGGAGCCCTTCTCCATCCCCTCTCAGCTCTGACCGTCGCTCTCCCGCTGCTTTCCTAGCAGCGATGAGGTCGGATGATGAAGAGGAGACCGTCACCCCCGCATCATCACCGGTTTCCCCCGTCACCTCCGTTCCCTCATCAAGGAGGAGACGCCGTCGCCGGTCCTCTCCTCAGCCGGATTCCGGGACTACTGAGCAGCCGGCTGGGGTGAGTGACAAAGACACTCTTTCTGTTCACTCTGAGGCTAGTTCTCACTACTCTGAATGCAGGAATGCAAACTCTGTGACTCTTGCCGTAGGCTCTAAAGGCTCACGATCTGTAAATGTTGAATCCGAACCCGAACTTCTTATGAACCGTTGTACTGCCCGGAGGGTCAACTCAGAGACCGTTTCTCCTACGTTTGGACTCATATTTGAGAAAGATTATCCTTCGCTAGTGTTTCCTAGGTCTGAAAACTTGAAGTCAGCATTTCCTGAGTTAGAGACACCTGCTTCTGTGCCCTTTACCTGTGTGTCTGCTGAGAATGATTGTTTTGCAGTTAAGCTCACCACTGGGGCTTTAAAACCTGCCTCCTTAGATGTTAAAGCAGTAAAATCCAAGACTGTAAATGTTCCTGTGATAGCTCGACCCCAGCTCGTTACTTCTGAGCCATCACCCCAGGGGAAAGTCCATTCTGACGTATTTACTGATTCGAATGTTCTTGAGTCAGGGGGCTCTACACCCACCACTGTTTTCCCTAGGTTTACTGCTTCCAGCGAGCCGGAGGTAAAAGACTTTGTTTCATCTGCCTCTCCGGTGCACAGACCTATGTTTACATCGGCTATTAACCCCTCCTCTGTCAGTATAAGCATGGTTAGCTCCGAAGAAAGAAGCTCTAAGACTGTTGGTGCATCAGCTGATCACATTTCTCTAGAGTCTGTAAACACTGAAGGTGGTGCATTAGTGCCTGTAAGCTACAGCTTTAGCACACTTAACGCTATGAAGTCAGAGCGCTGTTCCTCATCCGCTCACTCAGGGCAGGGAATTGATCTCTTGCAGACTGTTCTTTCTAGGCCCGCCTCCCAGGCCCCTTGCGTTCTAGGGATAGCTGCGGCCCAGCACTCCCCTGCACCTATCTCAGTTCCCCAGGTGAGGGGGGCTGGCGCCCAGCTGGTCCCTGTTCCGGTTTCCGGGTCGACTGAGGCTCTGCTGGTCCCTGCACCCGTATCAGCTCCTCGGGTGGGGACAGCAGCCGCCCAGTCCCTGCCGAAATCTGTGCCAACCACTGAGGTGAGGCCCGCCAGGACCCAGCCGATCTCTGCACCTGTACCTGCTCCTCAGGTGGGAGCGACTGGTGTCCAGCAGGTGCCTGCACCTTTCATCCGCATTGTAGGCTCAGGGGACCCGACACCACCACCTGTCCAACATTCGCTCCCACAACCATCATTACACTCAGCTGCACAGGATGCTCCTCAGTCAGTCAGTCAGCCTTCTCCTCAGTGTACAGTCCAGCCTTCTCCCCAACCGCCATTACTACCACTAGTTCAGTTTGCTACCCAGTCTCCCTCAGTTCAATCTGTAGCTCTGCCTCCTGTGTCCCCGCTGGCTCTGTCTCCTGTGTCCCCCGCACCTCAGTCAGCTACCCCACCACAAGCTCAATTTTCACCTCTACCATCACTTCAGTCATCAGTTCAGTCTGCCACTCAGTCGCCCGTAGCTCCATCATCCACACCATCACCCGCTTCTCTTCCACCACAACCATCACGACACTCAGCCATTCAGGCTGCTGCTCAGTCAGTCATTCAACCTGTAGTCCTGTCATTAATGCACTCCTTAGCTGAACCATTAGCACAGTCACCGTTAACTCAGTCATCCACTCCACCGCCCACTCCACTGTCACCACAACCATTACTACAGCCATCAGTTTGGTCCCCTGTAGCAGTTTGGTCTTCTGGTCAGCTTAACATTCAGCCAGGGGTCCCGATACCCTCTGGCGCTACATCAGCTCCGGCTGGAAGCTCGGATGAGCCCATCCAGCACTCCGCGGCTTCCACGCTGCCACCTGCCTTGTCCGCTGGGGGTTCTGGAGAGCCCAGCCAGCCCTTCCTCGTCTCCGCTGGAGGGTTCGAGGGGCCCGGCCTCCGGTCCCGCTCTGTAGCCGCCGCCTTCCACACGGCCGGCCTCCGGATCTGTTCTGCCGCCGTTGCCGTCCGCAAGGGCTGTCTGGAGTCAGCCCTTGAGGGGGGGTATTGTCATGGTCCTGGGTCATTTTGACCCAGTGTTCTCAGTTTTCCTGTGGTTTTGTATTTTGTTCCTTATGTCCATTGGATTGTTTGGTTTGGTAGTTGGATTCCCCCTGTGTCCATGCTTTTATTGTGGTGTTTGTTCTGGTACCGTGTTCCCGTCCGTTGTGTTCTGTGTTCTCCTCATCCCCTCGTATTCATCCTTGTTCTCTGCCTCTCTCTCTGTGCTCATCTCTGTGTACTGTGTTGTGTTTAAGGTCCACATCTTGGTGTCAGTATTTTCAGTTTCGTGTCCTCCCTGCTCGGTCATGAGTAATTGTCTTCAGCTGTGTTCCCCGTGTGTTCCCACTTCCCTCATTACCTTCTGTGTATTTATGTCAGAGTGTCCCTTTGTTCTGTGTTGCGTCATCCTTCTAGGTTGTGTGCATTTCCCGTGTCTTCCCAGCGCCTCAGCTTTAGTTTCTCCCAGTATAGTTTTGTATGACTTCTTATGTTCCTGTTAATAAAGACCTGCCTTTGAGTTCATTCCCGTGTGTCTAGAGCCGTGCAATTGGGTCCTCTCTTGCCTTCACACAGCCGCCGCATGACAGTTAATACTTCTCATGGATATCTCAGATCTCCATCACAAATAAAATAATAAAGGGCCATAATAAGAGTTAGAAATCCATTGTTACCGCTCAAGCTCCAGTCTGGCCCTCTCCTCCTCCAGCCGAGCCTGGATCTCCATATTAAGGGCAACTTCCAGCTGCTGCTGTGTCAGCTCCAGCTCCCTGATCCTCTTCTTCTGTTGTTCAGCCTCCTTTTCCTTCACCTGCATCTCAGCCTGCATGCTGTCTTTTATCTATGCACACACACACAGCTACATAAACAGATGCACCAACAGAGCGGTATAAACTGACCTATTCCTGAATCACCTTTTCCTGGACTGTCATAACCATTTTTCCCAAATCATTAAAGATGTGAATTTTATAATGACAGTCAACATTTTGCTGCAGTTCTCAAAGATCAAAGTCAAGGAGAAAAGACTCTGTACATAATTGGTGTCAAGTGGAAAACTTTTTTTTTACCATCTCAGCCTCTTTCAGCTGTCTTTCCAGTTCCATCTGCACCTCCCTCTGCTTCCTCCGCTCTCTCTCCTCTGCCTCCCTTCGGCGAGTTTCCAGTTCCCGAGCATGCTGTGAAACAGATGAAAGAGCCATTGTTTGGTTTGTGTTTTCACCTCTATCCAGCAGGTGACACTAGGCCATCAGCTTCGAGGTTCAACGTATTGTGCTTTCAGCGGTGCTCTTCTTGATAACTTGGTTGAAGTAAGTGGGTATTTGAGTTCATGTTGCTTTCCTTACAGCTGTAAGTAATCTGCTCATTCCGCTTTTGATCTTTGGCACCAACAAGTGATTTTTTTCCCAGAGAAGTGCTGCTCACAGGAGATTTCCTCTATTTCAGACCATTTTCTATAAACCGGTTAGATGGTTGTACAGTTTCTGAAATACTCAGACAAGCCTGTCCGACACAAACAACAATGCATGTTCAAAGTCATTTAAATCCCATTTGACCTTCAGCAGGTCATCTTATTAATGTATACATGCCTAAATGCACTGAGCTGCTGCCATGTGATAGGCTGATTAGGTATTTGACCTAATGAGCAGCTCAACAGGTGTATCTAACAAAAATGTGGCCAGTGAGTGTACATGGTACTTTTTAAATGGACAAAATGAACTGCACTGGCAGCTGCCCAGTGCCACTATGACTTAGTTAAATAATCACTACCATGGATAGTTTGGTGCATGATGTAATTAAATAAATATTACAAAAAAAGATTCTTATAGCCCTCACTTACCTTGATAATGTTTTCAATCTCTAAGTCCTGTTTGTCTTTCTCTTTTTCTGTCTTCTCTGTCTCATGGATAGTCGAGTCATCAGATTGGCTGCCCCTGCTGCTGCAGCTGCTGCGGGCGCTCCGGCTGCGTTCCCGCTGACTGTTTTCCCGCTGGATCCGTCTCTTCAGTTTGAGTTCATGGTGAAGGGAAGACTTTCCCTCACTCTGAAGACGGAGGGCAGTTTGAATGGCTGAATACCAGATGTAAAATCTTGGGTATACTTTCCATTTAACTTTCCGAGTCAGACTGAATAGGATGGGTTATCTTTTAAAAATGAGGACTGGTGTAGCTTTACAGAGTAATTGAATACATGTTTCGGAAAATATGTTAATCCCTTTTGGATAAAGTGGCTGACTGACCTCCACCTGCCGGAGCACCTCTCTGAGAGGTTCAGTAGCCGATGCCATCAGCTCAGTATGGAACGCACCACTGACTGGGAGAGTTTTGGTCCGCATGAACTTTAGGCGCCGAGAGTTTTCCTGGAGGAAATCCAGAGCCTGAGAAGTCAAAGAAGACAGCAGAAATGACAAGAGCAGCTCTAACAACTTTTTTGATGGTTGAGAGAAAAGACAGAAAAGAGAACACAATAGATTCACGGTATATTAAAGCAGCAAGAATATATGAATGCATTACCTGCTGGTGCCCTGCAATAACCCTGCCATCTGGAAAAAGCTAGTGGTGTCTTGATAAACTGAGCAGATATTTGAGGTTTACACAGCTACATTCTCGCCTGAAAATATGTTAAACGTTTATTTTGTGACCCAGAAAGAATAATAAGAGTAATATTAAAACTAACTAGCTGCCGCCATTGTTGGAAACTGAGCTAGGCCGCGCTATGAATTCTGGGACACCGCTTCTTCTTCTTCTTCGGGGTTTAACGGCAGCTGGCATCCTTGTATATGCAGTGCTGCCATCTTCTGTTTCAGTCCGTTATTACACTCTTAAATCCTACTACTTATTCCTGCGTCTTTTGTGATCTTACAAAGCTTCAAACGCCGCCTCGACTATTAAATCAGTCGTCGACGATTTTGATAGTCGACGTAATCGTGACTAGTCGACTAATCGTGGCAGCCCTACTGCAGACAGGCATAATTATACTGAGCCTGAGGTCTACCAGTGACTGACAGCATCCCACTGGGAACCAGTTCTGAGGCCTTCTGCATAGTCTCCGCTCGCACCTTCACTGCATACAAAGCTAGAAGATGCATAAGGAGTAAATACAGAATATTAACCAAAGTTGTGATTAAAACACCTTTTACAAGTGCACAAAAAACCCCAAAAAAGAAATCTTTCTACCTTCTGCAAAGTTCATCGCCCCAGAAAAGACAAGAGCAGCAAATTCTCCGACACTGAAACCTGCAGCAGCGACACACATCTCAATGGCCTGTGTACAGCAGGAAACAAGTAAAAAAAAAATAAAAAAAATAAAAATGTAACAGCCTCCCGATTATGACCGATATATCATTTATGTCACTGATACATCCGTAACTGAAATTAACTCAGAACAATTTGTTTATTTTTTTAAATGGTCATTCAGAATCAGAAGATTATTTACGGTGATGTTTTTGGTGGGAGTGAAACAACAATCTACTGATAAAAACAATAAAAACAAGATGTGATAATAAGAAATAACCACTGTTGGAAGCCTTATTTACTCTACCGCCTTAATCAGGTGCAGTAATTAAAGTTGAAATGAGAAACTTTGCATTTGAAAGATGCTCTTCTACTGGGCACTCAAGCATCATTCATCCACACCCTCATACATAATGTGCGCACATTTTAAATATAAATTAATATTACTGTAGCAGTATTTTTTAAAAATGAAAAAAAAAAGATAAACTGGCCACATTTAAGAAGGCAGGACCTGCAGTTATTGTCCTTTTTCCAGACATTTATCTGGCACTTACTTTGGGGTTTTCTTGGTTGAGTCTCTCCACAGCAGCCAGGGAGGTGACAAACACCGCCGGCTGACAGTGAACCGTTTTCTGCAGCTCGTCCTCGGGGCCCTCCAGACACAGAGACAGCAGGTCGTAACCCAGGATCTTCTGGGCTACGGTGAACATTTCTTTAACGTTGGGGTATTTTAAAAGTCCTCTGCCCATGCCCACAAACTGGCTGCCCTGACCGGGGAAGAGGAGCACGGAGCAGCCGCTGGGGTCTATTTTGGGTCTCCGCTGAGGCGCCGCGGCTGGCTCGCTGTTCGGGGGAGAAGCGGGAACTTCAGCCGGAGAAGGGTAATCTCCAGCCGTGGAACCGGGCTTGTTGGTGGACAGCGTCCTGCTCAGAGAGACCAGCGACCTGACCTTCCCTCTGGAAGATGCTGCCATCCTGACTGCCACTGATGCCAACATGAGCTGTTCCTCATCCAACGACGTGTCTGCGGATGAAATAAGACGCACAGCCCGCCCGGACAAACTGTAATCACCGAAAGAGGCAACTTTGCTTGAACTCAACTCTGACATCTGCTCGGCATGACACCTCACAGGGAGACGAAAAGAATATTCAGAATACAATTGACAAATGCAAAAAAAACCTCTAAACCATTGACTACAGAGAGATTTAACGTTGTTCGGCAGGATAATGTTGACCAAGGTTGAATCTTTGTCCAGTTTGATCTATCCAGCTTATTCCCTAGCCATCCCACCAAGAATTATAAAAGACATAAATAAGGCGAATTTTAATTTCATATGGAAAAATAAACATCATTATATTAGTAACAGGGACTTGATAAAAGATTATGAAGAGGGGGGTTTAAAAGCAATCGATTTTGAAATAATGAATGGCATTTTAAAGATTAATTGGCTACGATCTTTCTTGAAAAATGATAATGAGATGTGGTTCTTGATGCCATCTCTTATTTTCAACAAAGTTGGGGGGATCCTTTTAGTATGTGATTTTGACATTTCTAAACTACCCATAAAACTTTCCAAATTTCATCAACAAGTTTTGTTAAATTGTAAATTAATGTTTAAACATAACTTTAGTCCCCACAATGTTCCATTGTGGAATAATAGGGTGATATTGAATCGGGGGAAATCTATGTTTGTGGACGAATGGATGACAAAACAAATTTGGTCTGTGACACATATAATGGATGAAAATGGAGATATACTTGAATTAAACAGGCTTAATGAGAAATATGACATGAGTTGCTCGTTCGAGCTCTATAAAAAGGTTTCACAGAATATCCCAACAGTCCTTGTAAATACAATAAAGAACAATTTTTCAAATATACAGACTACAAATTTACATAAAGTTAAACTAGATGGTCTTGACTTGGTTAATGGAAAATGCAATAATCCATTTTTGAGGAGGTATTTGGTTAACACCTTATATCCAGGTAGGACAAAATTCTCCCTGTTCCATAAATCTCTTAAGCTAATAAATAAGCCCCAAGCAATCAAATTGCATAGATTTTTAGAAGAGTTTGATTTTTCTTAGCCCCTTATTTAAGTTATGTGTCTTGTTTATGGAACCTCACTTTTAGAGATTTTATGATCCCCCCTGTCTTCTTTATTTCTGTTCCTTGTTTTTCATTCTTTTTTTTATTGTTATTTATTTTTGTATTGGTTATTCATCTTTTTATATTATTATTATGTAGATGTGTGAATATGGATGTGTATGTATGCATGTGTATATGCATATATACAGTGGGGCAAAAAAGTATTTAGTCAGCCACCGATTGTGCAAGTTCCCCCACTTAAAATGATGACAGAGGTCAGTAATTTGCACCAGAGGTACACTTCAACTGTGAGAGACAGAATGTGAAAAAAAAATCCATGAATTCACATGGTAGGATTTGTAAAGAATTTATTCGTAAATTAGGGTGGAAAATAAGTATTTGGTCACCTCAAACAAGGAAAATCTCTCGCTCTCACAGACCTGTAACGTCTTCTGTAAGAAGCTTTTCTGTCCCCCACTCGTTACCTGTATGAATGGCACCTGTTTGAACTCATCATCTGTATAAAAGACACCTGTCCACAGCCTCAAACAGTCAGACTCCAAACTCCGCCATGGCCAAGACCAAAGAGCTTTCGAAGGACACCAGGAAAAGTATTGTAGACCTGCACCAGACTGGGAAGAGTGAATCTACAATAGGCAAGCAGCTTGGTGTGAAAAAAATCAACTGTGGGATCAATCATCAGAAAATGGAAGACATACAAGACCACTGATAATCTCCCTCGATCTGGGGCTCCACGCAAGATCTCATCCCGTGGGGTCAAAATGATCATGAGAACGGTGAGCAAAGATCCCAGAACCACACGGGGGGACCTGGTGAATGACCTGCAGAGAGCTGGGACCAAAGTAACAAAGGTCACCATCAGCAACACACTACAACGGCAGGGAATCAAATCCCGCAGTGCCAGACGTGTTCCGCTGCTGAAGCCAGTGCATGTCCAGGCCCGTCTGAAGTTTGCCAGAGAGCACATGGATGATACAGCAGAGGATTGGGAGAATGTCATGTGGTCAGATGAAACCAAAGTAGAACTTTTTGGTATAAACTCAACTCGTCGTGTTTGGAGGAAGAAGAATACTGAGTTGCATCCCAAGAACACCATACCTACTGTGAAGCATGGGGGTGGAAACATCATGCTATGGGGCTGTTTTTCTGCCAAGGGGACAGGACGACTGATCCGTGTTAAGGACAGAATGAATGGGGCCATGTATCGTGAGATTTTGAGCCAAAACCTCCTTCCATCAGTGAGAACTTTGAAGATGAAACGAGGCTGGGTCTTCCAACATGACAATGATCCAAAACACACCGCCCGGGCAACAAAGGAGTGGCTCCGTAAGAAGCATTTGAAAGTCCTGGAGTGGCCTAGCCAGTCTCCAGACCTCAACCCCATAGAAAATCTGTGGCGGGAGTTGAAAGTCCGTGTTGCTCGGCGACAGCCCCAAAACATCACTGCTCTCGAGAAGATCTGCATGGAGGAATGGGCCAAAATACCAGCTACTGTGTGTGCAAACCTGGTAAAGACCTATAGTAAACGTTTGACCTCTGTTATTGCCAACAAAGGTTATGTTACAAAGTATTGAGTTGTATTTTTGTTATTGACCAAATACTTATTTTCCACCCTGATTTACGAATAAATTCTTTACAAATCCTACCATGTGGATTCATGGATTTTTTTTTCACATTCTGTCTCTCACAGTTGAAGTGTACCTCTGGTGCAAATTACTGACCTCTGTCATCATTTTAGGTGGGGGAACTTGCACAATCGGTGGCTGACTAAATACTTTTTTGCCTCACTGTATGTATATATATGTATGTGTATGTGTATATGTGTGTGTGTGTGTGTGTGTGTGTGTGTGTGTGTGTGTGTGTGTGTGTGTGTGTGTGTGTGTATGTTTACTTTCAGTTATTGTCGATTTCATTGTGGTGTACAGGAGATGTGATTCTGTTCTGATTGATTTAATATGTCGCTTGTCTCTTTGAGATTGTCATTGTTATTGTTCTAAATAAAGTTCATTTAAAAAAACAAAACAAAACAAAAAACCTCACAGGGAGACGCCATGTTGTTTATACGGAGTTTATTCTCGTCTTCTTCCGGTTGACGTTCAGGCTCTCTCACGGTGCAGCGCCACCTCAGGTCAAATTATGTCATGCTCTAATGTATCGTGTTTTTCTTTTCTGTGCTTTAATTTGTCTACAAAGTGAAAATAACCATAAGAGCTTTTAAGTATACACAGACATGCGCTTCTTAAATTTAGCTTAATTGGCTCCACAGGTAGGAAGTAAAAAAGTAAAAAAAAACTTCCTTGCTGTACTTAATTTTTACTCCCTACATTTTTAAACAAATATCTGTAGTTTCCACTCCGTATTTTTGACAGAGAGGAGGGCTGGGTAGCCGTAGTTTTTGTTGACCGCTGCGCTGCACAACATGTTTCGCTTTGTTACATTAGAGCCTGTGATGTTTTAAGAGTCTGAATCAGGAGCTGATGACATTACTCTGTAAACTCTCAAAGCACTTTAATAAACAAGCAAACAATTCCACCTCTTGCATTATTGCGTAAAGTTGACAGCGTGTCAGGCAAATAGGCAGGCTCCATCCCTGGCCTCTAGCGACTGTGGAAGTCGCTACAGTAATGTTTGCATCAGTCTATCAGATGAATCCCCTCCAAGTCCAATATTTACATCAGTTACAGTGATAATGCTTGGTGTCTACTTTCAGCCACCGCAGTAGAATGCCAGGAATGAATCTCATTGAAATTGTAGTTGCATTTGCTATTTAATTTAATTGTCATGGATGATACACAGACAACCCAACAGCAAACAGAGGAAAACAATGGGCCACGTGGGACACAGGGGCAAGGCAAAGTAACAGAAACCTAAAGCCTAAGAATATAACACAAGAAGAAAACAATAAAGAGAACCAAAAACATACATAAGAATAATCAATGAATATAAATGAACAAACACAAAACACTGGGTCACAGACTCAGTACCATGACAGTTAAATGTACATAATAAATACTTTAAATCAGATGACAATGTAGCTGACACTGTGTTTATTAGTGTGTGGTCAACCACAAATCTTCATACTGTCATCCATAGATGAGGTCTTTATACAAATGATGAAAGATAATGAAAGAAACTGTTTAATTGATATGAAATGATTGAATTATATGAAATATTATGGCTTTGTCTGCCAGAGTGTTTTTCTGTAAACTACTTTGAACTACTGGCAGTCAGTGAAGTCACTGAAAGGCAAGATTCTATGTTGTGTTGCCGTAGTTTCCAGAGTTTACTTATAAAGCTCACTTACAGAATTCAGTTAGAAAAGTCAAGCATTTGAAAGGTGCACATTTGAAGAAGTATTAACTCAATATTAACTCATTACGGTTTACATTTTCGATTTTAAAGGGTCTCCGAAATTACAATGAAAAAGGAAACAAGAAAAATTACCACTCCGGCCGATAAGAAAGATTCAGGAGATCAAGGTAAGTAAAATAATAAAATAAGAACCTGGTAAAATCCAAATCCTAGAAATGTTGACACTGTGTGAATCATTTTTGAAGCAATTGAATCATATGTTTGATTGAAAATAGCTTTAATACAAGATGTCTAATCAAAGGAAGGTTACCGGTCTTTTGGTAAAATAATGTAATAAGTTTATTCTTGGACTCAACAGTAAAAACAGACCAACAAGTGTCATCAAGATCTAAGACTTAGTAAACCTAGTATCAATTCGCACTGGTCAGTTTTTTTAATCCCAAGAATAAACTTGTGATCATTTAAGCAAAAGCAATTTCAAATTCTTTGCCATCAAACTTCTTCCAGTCCTGATGTCGGGGACTCTTTTTCACCACTGTGTTGTTGTCGTCGTTTATAGATTGTAAGAGCAGGACTGCTAAAAGAAAGGCCAGTCCTGAAAAGAAGACCCCAATAAAAAGGAGGAGGGTCGCTGAGCAGGCTGGTCCTTCCACCAGCTCAGATGTGGTCAAAGGAGTGAAGCGCAAGGTTGTGCAAGATGAAGAGGGCACAACAAAGAAAGCAAAGAAGGCTAAACTTCTCGACCATACGAGCGGTGACAAGGAGCAAGCATCCTCCTCGTTGGACTCTGGTAAAGGTAGGCTAATTAGTTGAATAAGGGGGTAGATTAAGTGTGGTTGCTAGGTTTAAGATATTGGTGTTTAGTGTTTGTGTCTATCATCCAGTGAGCTGATGTGCTTTTGGTGTTTTCCACATCTCCAGACTTGAACAACAAACAGGAGTGCACAAAAAATGGCAAAAGAAAGGCCACGGGAGACAACAGAGAGTCACCCAAGAAAAAAAAAAGGAATGTGGACCAGGGCAAAAAATCAGTGGCAGACCAAAAACGTAAGTAGCAAGCAGCTTGGGTTTTATATTCAGGGGAAGGGCAGAAGGAACATTTAGGCTACAGAGGAGAGTAATTTGTGTCACAGCTGTAATAAAACAAGATTTGCTGTTTTGTCTGTTCAGGTGAATTCCAAGCCAGATATGTGGAGGAGCACCAGCTCGGAGAAGGAGGCTGCGGAGCAGTGTTTTCTGGCTACCGGATAGAAGATCGTTTTCCAGTAAGTGTTCAGATGATGGTAGTAAGACAGGCAGTAACGCAGATAATGGATAATATCGTAAACTGAGACGTCTGCTGTGTTTCCACCTTTCATTATGTCATACTGAGGAAATGCTCACCAATGCTCTGTGTCTTCTAGGTTGCCATCAAACACATTCCCAAAAATAAAGTCTACTGCAAAGTGGCGGTAAGCGTCCAACACTTGAATTAGTTTTACATTACTGGATTGAATGCGGCGTTCCTCATCATCCACTTTGTTGTAATATTTCAGGATGAAAATGGGAAGATGCTCTCGGTGGAAGTGGCCATTATGCTTAAACTTGCAGGTGAAGCAGAAGGGTCAGTGGGAATATCAGCACCTGTGTCCTTGCTGGAGTGGTTCGACTTTGGCAAAGAGCTGATCCTGGTGCTGGAGAGACCTGTCCCTGCTGTGGACCTGCAAAAATACAAAGCAGAAAATGGAAGAGCTTTACCAGAGGACAAGGCCAAGGTAGGTTGACTGGGAGAGCCTTAGACTGTACAGCATTCAATCAAGGCAGAAAAGCATTAACTCATTATTGTGTTTTTCATCTTTTCCAGGTCATTCTGAAGCAACTAGTTGATGCTGTAAAGGAACTTGAGGAGAAACACATCTTTCATCGGGACATCAAGGGACAAAACATTCTGATTGAGACCGGCTCAGATGTGCCTCGAGTTCGCATCATTGACTTTGGACTGAGCTGCTTTGTTAAACAGCGATCTCTGTATCGCATCTTCTATGGTAACATATTCTGCTCCTGCTTTTCACAGATGTAACAATTTGTGTCTTTTGTTTTAGAAGAAATTGCAATTGTGTCTGTTTGTTAGGCACTCCTCTTCACATCCCTCCCGAGTGGTACATTAGGAGCTGCTACAGGTGTGGACCCACCACGGTGTGGCAAATGGGAGTGGTGTTGTATGAAGCGCTTCATGCACGATACTTTAGTACCGCGAGGTTCCTCACAAAGCAACTGAGCATCAAAAAGCGTCTGTCCACAGGTAAGAAAACTTCACACTTCCACATTCACTGATGCCTTGGATCACTAGAACTATCATCTTCATCTTTTTGATCTTTTCTTTCTTTCAAGAATGCCGGAATTTCTTGGACGCATGTTTAGCTATAGTCCCGGAGAAGCGCCCAACACTGGAGGAGCTCCAGCTTCACCCCTGGCTAAGATAACACACACAAACACACAATTCACACCTTATCATGTAAGTGTGATACATTGTAGTAACTTCCTTTCTTTTTTCTGTTGGACAGGAATAGATAGAGTGGGTCAATCTTAAAAAATAAATAAATAAAAATTTAGCTTTTTCGGAGTTCCTGTAACCCCCCCAGCCATCCCAGGAAAGGGGATCTCTCTTTGAATGGGCTTTCCCGAGGTTTCTTCCCATCGATCTGGCCCCCTGGGGAGTTTTTCCTCGTCTTCATAGAGAGCTTGGGCTGGGTCAGGAGCTCCATCAAAACTGTCTTTATTTGATGACATTAAAGTCATCAAATAAAGATGTGTTTTACTTAAAGTAAAATTTGATCAAAATAAAACTTGTTTAATTCATCTTTGCTGAAGATTCTCCTTCATTACTATTTTGTTTTGTTTTTTTTTACCCATGGTGCATTTTGACAAATAAGAAAACTGAATCAGGTTAAAGTGTGCACAAAGACAGTCACACTGCAAATGATCTGAAGACTTGCATCTGTTGCTCTAACCCCCAACTAGTTTAGACAGATTTCCTGGTTCTACCAGAGGTTTTTTCCTTCAAGAAGGGAGTTTTTCCTTCCCACTGTTGCTGAGTGTTTGCTCATAGTGGGTTGTAAAAGCATAAAAGTTAATAAGAGGCATTCATAGCAGAGTTATCACAGAGGGAACTATATAGCTTAAATGTACAATTTCTACAGGACGAATTATAACTTCATTATGTATAAAAGCTCCTGTGGATAATTACTCCTATTTGTAACTTTACACAAGAGAAAGTTTGCTGTCACACTATTTATAACAGGTTGGGTTTTGTCCTCTGAGTTGAGCCTTTGGTTGCAGTTTATTGAAGAATTTCCTCTAAAGTAGCTGTTGATAAAGATTTAAGGTCCTGTTTATATACAGAAATATGCTTTAGTTCATGTTTTTTTACATGTCTGCCTCAGTGGATCAGTAGAAGATCTGGCACAGGAAACTAGATGATGAAAAAAGGTTACGAATACACATATATATCTATATAGATACAGATATACTCATGGTGGGTTCACGCCCTCGGCCCACGCCCCTCTGAGGAGGAAACACCTGGGCCTCATCAGTGCAGCCAGCATTTAAGCCAGGGAGTGGCTTCTACTCATCGCTGGATCGTTGTGTGTGACTCGCGTCAGTGCAGCCCGGCTCTCAGCAAGTTCTCATTTGCTTCCCTGTGCAAAACCTCTAACGTGTGTTTCCTTCTGTACATAGATCCCCTGGACCCGACTCTGCATTCCCCGAGCGGATTCCCTTTTTGTGTGAGTGTTTGGAGAGAGAGTCAGAAGAGGAGCAAGTGTCTTTTCCCTACCTGGATTTCCCCGGAGCCTTTTCCCTGTCACCGCTTTGTATATAGCACTATCCCCTGCACTGTTTGTATATACACCTGGTGGAACTGTAATAAATACTGACTGTGCCTCTGAGTCCTGCATGTGAGTCCTCAAGCGAACCGTGACACCCACACAGATGAGAGCTTAGCTCTCTCTCTTAAAATTTGAGTTATAAAGTCAGAAGTTATCACTGACAGAGATCCATGTTCTTTTAACATAAGAAAGAATATTTGCTGAAATTGACATTAATCCAAGCCCTTAAAACGCCATTTTGGATTAAGCATTTCCTTTTAGAAAAGTCTTCAATGAGCAGGAAGCTCCAGTACTGAAAAAAGAAGCCAACATCAACTGCTAAACGTGCTAAAAGTAAGTAAGTCCCTGTAGACTCCTATGATCAAAACACATACAGTATAAAAGTTATAGGTTACAGATCTGAAAAGTAAAACAAATGTCAAAGTGCAAAAAGACTTATGGTCCCATAGAAGTCTATTCCATTTGCCTGGAATTAGGTGAACACCTTTGTGACAAATTTAATGGCTCAGTCATTTGTTTCATGTCATATTTAATAAAAGACTGACATGGTGGCATGTTGAATTGTCCATTTTGCACATATTTGGTCATTCTAAGCGTCAGAAGGGGAAAGATCATTCTGGGAATGCCTACTGGCGAAGGATGTGTGACTGACAAGTCCAGTGTGTGAAGTTTAACTACAGTCTAAGGAGCGTGGAAAGAAAAGCATCTGGACTTCTTTAAGTTTCTTGAAGATGTTTCACCTCTCATCTGAGAAGCTTCTTCAGTTCAGAATTTCTTCAGAGAACTGAAGAAGCTTCTTGAATGAGAGGTGAAACGCTCTTCAAGAAGCTTAAAGAAGTCCAGATGCTTTTCTTTCCAAGCTCCTTAGACTACGATGACCTGAACGACTGAGAACCTTAACAGACAGTTCTTCCCTTCATTCATCATGCCTGATTTCAAAACACCAAGATGGCAGTCGTGAAAACACTCATCTTGAGTCTTCATGGGACTACGGTGAGATCAGTTATGCCTCTTATGATGCTGTCCCAGACTTCAAAGCAGTATAAAACATGTTTGCATCCTGTAACAACTCCCACTTCCCTCATTACCTTCTGTGTATTTATAGTTTTGTATGACTTCTTATGTTCCTGTTAATAAAGACCTGCCTTTGAGTTCATCCCCGTGTGTCTAGAGCCGTGCATTTGGGTCCTCTCTTGCCTTCACACAGCCGCCGCACGACAGAACGACGCAACCACGAAATGGACCCAGCAGGCTCCGCCCGTGAGGGAGATATTCTCCGTGTACAGAGTCTGGTGCAACGAATAACCCGCGCCTCGGACTCACGGACAATTTCCGTCGGACTTAACGCCATAAAGGCAATAATCGAGGGAAACCCTTTCCTTCACCAGCTCACCTGCTATGAGGGCTTTATTGACGAACTGAGCCGAGCCAAGGAGGCATTACAAGCTCGTGAGCTGGCAGACAGTGTCTGTTCCCGGGATTCCACACCACAGCGACTGCAGACGGAGATCTCCGCCAGTCAGCCGCCGCAGCAGCAGCGAACTAAGCTCGCCGCGACGGCATCGCAGCAGCAGACGGGGCTCTCGGTATCGCAACAGCGGCTGCTAAAACGAGAGGGTTTTTTGGCGCTGCTGCCGCGGAGCCCTTCTCCATCCCCTCTCAGCTCTGACCGTCGCTCTCCCGCTGCTTTCCTAGCAGCGATGAGGTCGGACGATGAAGAGGAGACCGTCACCCCCGCATCATCACCGGTTTCCCCCGTCACCTCCGTTCCCTCATCAAGGAGGAGACGCCGTCGCCGGTCCTCTCCTCAGCCGGATTCCGGGACTACTGAGCAGCCGGCTGGGGTGAGTGACAAAGACACTCTTTCTGTTCACTCTGAGGCTAGTTCTCACTACTCTGAATGCAGGAATGCAAACTCTGTGACTCTTGCCGTAGGCTCTAAAGGCTCACGATCTGTAAATGTTGAATCCGAACCCGAACTTCTTATGAACCGTTGTACTGCCCGGAGGGTCAACTCAGAGACCGTTTCTCCTACGTTTGGACTCATATTTGAGAAAGATTATCCTTCGCTAGTGTTTCCTAGGTCTGAAAACTTGAAGTCAGCATTTCCTGAGTTAGAGACACCTGCTTCTGTGCCCTTTACCTGTGTGTCTGCTGAGAATGATTGTTTTGCAGTTAAGCTCACCACTGGGGCTTTAAAACCTGCCTCCTTAGATGTTAAAGCAGTAAAATCCAAGACTGTAAATGTTCCTGTGATAGCTCGACCCCAGCTCGTTACTTCTGAGCCATCACCCCAGGGGAAAGTCCATTCTGACGTATTTACTGATTCGAATGTTCTTGAGTCAGGGGGCTCTACACCCACCACTGTTTTCCCTAGGTTTACTGCTTCCAGCGATCCGGAGGTAAAAGACTTTGTTTCATCTGCCTCTCCGGTGCACAGACCTATGTTTACATCGGCTATTAACCCCTCCTCTGTCAGTATAAGCATGGTTAGCTCCGAAGAAAGAAGCTCTAAGACTGTTGGTGCATCAGCTGATCACATTTCTCTAGAGTCTGTAAACACTGAAGGTGGTGCATTAGTGCCTGTAAGCTACAGCTTTAGCACACTTAACGCTATGAAGTCAGAGCGCTGTTCCTCATCCGCTCACTCAGGGCAGGGAATTGATCTCTTGCAGACTGTTCTTTCTAGGCCCGCCTCCCAGGCCCCTTGCGTTCTAGGGATAGCTGCGGCCCAGCACTCCCCTGCACCTATCTCAGTTCCCCAGGTGAGGGGGGCTGGCGCCCAGCTGGTCCCTGTTCCGGTTTCCGGGTCGACTGAGGCTCTGCTGGTCCCTGCACCCGTATCAGCTCCTCGGGTGGGGACAGCAGCCGCCCAGTCCCTGCCGAAATCTGTGCCAACCACTGAGGTGGGGCCCGCCAGGACCCAGCCGATCTCTGCACCTGTACCTGCTCCTCAGGTGGGAGCGACTGGTGTCCAGCAGGTGCCTGCACCTTTCATCCGCATTGTAGGCTCAGGGGACCCGACACCACCACCTGTCCAACATTCGCTCCCACAACCATCATTACACTCAGCTGCACAGGATGCTCCTCAGTCAGTCAGTCAGTCAGCCTTCTCCTCAGTGTACAGTCCAGCCTTCTCCCCAACCGCCATTACTACCACTAGTTCAGTTTGCTACCCAGTCTCCCTCAGTTCAATCTGTAGCTCTGCCTCCTGTGTCCCCGCTGGCTCTGTCTCCTGTGTCCCCCGCACCTCAGTCAGCTACCCCACCACAAGCTCAATTTTCACCTCTACCATCACTTCAGTCATCAGTTCAGTCTGCCACTCAGTCGCCCGTAGCTCCATCATCCACACCATCACCCGCTTCTCTTCCACCACAACCATCACGACACTCAGCCATTCAGGCTGCTGCTCAGTCAGTCATTCAACCTGTAGTCCTGTCATTAATGCACTCCTTAGCTGAACCATTAGCACAGTCACCGTTAACTCAGTCATCCACTCCACCGCCCACTCCACTGTCACCACAACCATTACTACAGCCATCAGTTTGGTCCCCTGTAGCAGTTTGGTCTTCTGGTCAGCTTAACATTCAGCCAGGGGTCCCGATACCCTCTGGCGCTACATCAGCTCCGGCTGGAAGCTCGGATGAGCCCATCCAGCACTCCGCGGCTTCCACGCTGCCACCTGCCTTGTCCGCTGGGGGTTCTGGAGAGCCCAGCCAGCCCTTCCTCGTCTCCGCTGGAGGGTTCGAGGGGCCCGGCCTCCGGTCCCGCTCTGTAACCGCCGCCTTCCACACGGCCGGCCTCCGGATCTGTTCTGCCGCCGTTGCCGTCCGCAAGGGCTGTCTGGAGTCAGCCCTTGAGGGGGGGTATTGTCATGGTCCTGGGTCATTTTGACCCAGTGTTCTCAGTTTTCCTGTGGTTTTGTATTTTGTTCCTTATGTCCATTGGATTGTTTGGTTTGGTAGTTGGATTCCCCCTGTGTCCATGCTTTTATTGTGGTGTTTGTTCTGGTACCGTGTTCCCGTCCGTTGTGTTCTGTGTTCTCCTCATCCCCTCGTATTCATCCTTGTTCTCTGCCTCTCTCTCTGTGCTCATCTCTGTGTACTGTGTTGTGTTTAAGGTCCACATCTTGGTGTCAGTATTTTCAGTTTCGTGTCCTCCCTGCTCGGTCATGAGTAATTGTCTTCAGCTGTGTTCCCCGTGTGTTCCCACTTCCCTCATTACCTTCTGTGTATTTATGTCAGAGTGTCCCTTTGTTCTGTGTTGCGTCATCCTTCTAGGTTGTGTGCATTTCCCGTGTCTTCCCAGCGCCTCAGCTTTAGTTTCTCCCAGTATAGTTTTGTATGACTTCTTATGTTCCTGTTAATAAAGACCTGCCTTTGAGTTCATTCCCGTGTGTCTAGAGCCGTGCAATTGGGTCCTCTCTTGCCTTCACACAGCCGCCGCATGACAGTTAATACTTCTCATGGATATCTCAGATCTCCATCACAAATAAAATAATAAAGGGCCATAATAAGAGTTAGAAATCCATTGTTACCGCTCAAGCTCCAGTCTGGCCCTCTCCTCCTCCAGCCGAGCCTGGATCTCCATATTAAGGGCAACTTCCAGCTGCTGCTGTGTCAGCTCCAGCTCCCTGATCCTCTTCTTCTGTTGTTCAGCCTCCTTTTCCTTCACCTGCATCTCAGCCTGCATGCTGTCTTTTATCTATGCACACACACACAGCTACATAAACAGATGCACCAACAGAGCGGTATAAACTGACCTATTCCTGAATCACCTTTTCCTGGACTGTCATAACCATTTTTCCAAATCATTAAAGATGTGAATTTTATAATGACAGTCAACATTTTGCTGCAGTTCTCAAAGATCAAAGTCAAGGAGAAAAGACTCTGTACATAATTGGTGTCAAGTGGAAAACTTTTTTTTTACCATCTCAGCCTCTTTCAGCTGTCTTTCCAGTTCCATCTGCACCTCCCTCTGCTTCCTCCGCTCTCTCTCCTCTGCCTCCCTTCGGCGAGTTTCCAGTTCCCGAGCATGCTGTGAAACAGATGAAAGAGCCATTGTTTGGTTTGTGTTTTCACCTCTATCCAGCAGGTGACACTAGGCCATCAGCTTCGAGGTTCAACGTATTGTGCTTTCAGCGGTGCTCTTCTTGATAACTTGGTTGAAGTAAGTGGGTATTTGAGTTCATGTTGCTTTCCTTACAGCTGTAAGTAATCTGCTCATTCCGCTTTTGATCTTTGGCACCAACAAGTGATTTTTTTCCCAGAGAAGTGCTGCTCACAGGAGATTTCCTCTATTTCAGACCATTTTCTATAAACCGGTTAGATGGTTGTACAGTTTCTGAAATACTCAGACAAGCCTGTCCGACACAAACAACAATGCATGTTCAAAGTCATTTAAATCCCATTTGACCTTCAGCAGGTCATCTTATTAATGTATACATGCCTAAATGCACTGAGCTGCTGCCATGTGATAGGCTGATTAGGTATTTGACCTAATGAGCAGCTCAACAGGTGTATCTAACAAAAATGTGGCCAGTGAGTGTACATGGTACTTTTTAAATGGACAAAATGAACTGCACTGGCAGCTGCCCAGTGCCACTATGACTTAGTTAAATAATCACTACCATGGATAGTTTGGTGCATGATGTAATTAACTAATATTACAAAAAAAGATTCTTATAGCCCTCACTTACCTTGATAATGTTTTCAATCTCTAAGTCCTGTTTGTCTTTCTCTTTTTCTGTCTTCTCTGTCTCATGGATAGTCGAGTCATCAGATTGGCTGCCCCTGCTGCTGCAGCTGCTGCGGGCGCTCCGGCTGCGTTCCCGCTGACTGTTTTCCCGCTGGATCCGTCTCTTCAGTTTGAGTTCATGGTGAAGGGAAGACTTTCCCTCACTCTGAAGACGGAGGGCAGTTTGAATGGCTGAATACCAGATGTAAAATCTTGGGTATACTTTCCATTTAACTTTCCGAGTCAGACTGAATAGGATGGGTTATCTTTTAAAAATGAGGACTGGTGTAGCTTTACAGAGTAATTGAATACATGTTTCGGAAAATATGTTAATCCCTTTTGGATAAAGTGGCTGACTGACCTCCACCTGCCGGAGCACCTCTCTGAGAGGTTCAGTAGCCGATGCCATCAGCTCAGTATGGAACGCACCACTGACTGGGAGAGTTTTGGTCCGCATGAACTTTAGGCGCCGAGAGTTTTCCTGGAGGAAATCCAGAGCCTGAGAAGTCAAAGAAGACAGCAGAAATGACAAGAGCAGCTCTAACAACTTTTTTGATGGTTGAGAGAAGACAGAAAAGAGAACACAATAGATTCACGGTATATTAAAGCAGCAAGAATATATGAATGCATTACCTGCTGGTGCCCTGCAATAACCCTGCCATCTGGAAAAAGCTAGTTGGCCACAGAGCACACAGGATTCTCCATCCCCAGACTCTTGCAGTGCTCTTTTGCCTGCAGACTAGGGCTGCCACAAACGATTATTTTGATAGTCGACTAGTCACCGATTATTTTTGCGATTAGTCGACTAATCAGACTATCCACTCTGCCATAGCTCGGCTACAGACTCAGCACCCGAGTGCCTTTATTGTGATCTCGGGTGACTTCAACCATGTATCACTGGACAATACACTACCAACATTCAAACAATATGTGGACTGTCCCACCAGGGGAGAGAAAACTTTAGACTTACTGTATGCTAACGTCAAGGATGCATACAGCTCCTCCTCCCTCCCCCCACTTGGTAGGTCAGATCATAACCTGATTCACCTCACCCCCCGCTATGTGCCAATTGTGAGGAGGGAACCTGTGACCACCAGGACTGTTAGGAGGTGGTCAGAGGAGGCAATAGCGGAACTACAGGGCTGTTTCGAGGTGACCGACTGGGAAACACTCTGTGAGCCTCACGCCGAGGACATCAATGGGCTTACTGAGTGTATCACAGGCTACATAACTTTCTGCACCGACTCCATTGTTCCAGCTCAGACTGTTCATTGTTACCCAAATAACAAGCCGTGGGTGACTAAGGACATCAAAGCCCTCCTCAACAACAAGAAGAGGGCTTTCAGAGGGGGCAACAAAGAGGAGGTGAGGAAGATCCAGGTGTTACTAAAGGACAAGATCAGAGAGGCTAAGGACAATTACAGGAGGAAGCTGGAGTGGAAACTCCAGCAGAACAGCATGAGAGAGGTGTGGAGGGGCATGAAGACCATCACTGGATTCAGGCCAACCAACAGCAGGGGAGCTGAGGGAGGTGAGAATAGAGCCGACGAGTTGAATCTGTTTTTCAATAGATTCGACACCACAGTGTCTGCTCCCACCCCCACAACCTCACCTGCAGTCAGCCTGGAATCCAGAACCACACCACTGTGCCAGCCTCTCTCTTCACATGTTGCCTCCTGTGAGATTCCTGACACCCCTCCCCCACCCATCACCTTCACTCAATACCAGGTTGAGATGCAAATGAGGAGACTTCACTCAGGCAAGTCTGCTGGACCAGACGGAGTGAGTCCCCTTGTCCTCAAGACCTGTGCCCCCCAGCTGTGTGGAGTCTTTCATAAACTGTTTATGCTGAGTCTGAGTCTGCAGAGGGTCCCGGTGATGTGGAAGACATCATGCCTCGTCCCTGTACCAAAGACGCCTCGTCCCAGTGGCCCCCAGGATTACAGGCCCGTGGCACTGACCTCCCACATCATGAAGACCCTGGAAAGGCTCATCCTGGACCAGCTGCGACCCATAGTAAGACCACATCTGGATCCCCTTCAGTTCGCTTATCAGCCTCGTCTCGGAACAGAGGACGCCATCATCTACCTGCTCAATCGTGTCTACACCCATCTGGACCAGCCGGCGAGCACTGTGAGGGTCATGTTTTTTGACTTTTCCAGTGCTTTCAACACCATCAGGCCGACCCTCCTGGGTGATAAGTTAGCAGCGATGCAGGTGGATGCTTCTCTGGTGTCCTGGATTGTTGATTACCTGACAGGAAGACCACAATATGTACGTCTCCCACAGTGTGTGTCTGACAAGGTGATTAGCAACACAGGGGCACCACAGGGGACTGTCCTCTCCCCCTTCCTCTTCACCCTCTACACCACAGACTTCAGCCACTGCACAGAGACCTGCCATCTTCAGAAGTTTTCTGATGACTCTGCGGTGGTTGGATGCATCAGCAGGGATGATGAGACAGAGTACCGGGCTGTGGTCGACTCCTTTGTCACGTGGTGTGAGCAGAATCATCTGCAGCTCAACGTGGCAAAGACCAAGGAACTGATCGTGGACTTCAGGAAGACCAGGAAACACTTGACCCCTGTTTCAATCCAGGGGGTCAGTGTTGACATTGTGGAGGACTATAAATACCTTGGAGTACACATTGACAATAAACTGGACTGGGCTAAAAACACCACAGCACTTTACAGGAAGGGCCAGAGTCGTCTCTATTTTTTGAGGCGACTGAGGTCCTTCAACATCTGCCAGAAAATGCTGAGGATTTTCTATGAGTCTGTTGTGGCCAGTGCGATCCTCTATGCTGTTGCATGCTGGGGGAGCAGGCTGAGGGTCGCAGATGCCAACAGACTTAATAAACTGATCCGTAAGGCCAGCAATGTTGTGGGGATGGAGCTGGACTCCCTCAAGGTGGTGTCGGAGAGGCGGATGCTGTCCAAGATAAAGACAATGTTGGATAACACCTCCCACCCACTCCATGACATGTTGGTCAGTCACAGGAGCTCGTTCAGTGAGAGACTGAGATTACCGAAAAGCACCACTGAACGACACAGGAAATCATTCCTGCCTGTGGCCATCTCCCTGTACAACGCATCCACTTAACACACTGTTTGCTGCTACAGCTACACATGTTTCTTTTCCAACTATTTATTTATAAGTGACTTATGTATGTATGTATGTATATATATGTATATATTGTACTATTCTTAGTTAGCGTATTGTCTGTCTTGTCTTAATGTTGGTTTAAAATGGAGCACTGTAACAAAAAATAATTTCCCCCAGGGATCAATAAAGTATTCTGATTCTGATTCTGATTCATCATCCATTGGATGTAAAACGTTCAGCTTATTGCACCAGCAGCATCTGCTCTTATATAACTATCATTAGCTTACAGCTTTAAGTGTTTAAGGTATGTGCTAACTAAAAATAAAGACAAGATGATAGTTTATTAAATTTTAATGAAATTTGCAGATTGTTTCGGTGAAGTTTAATAAACTCCTTGCTATCTAAAATATAACAGGACACCGGAGAATATTCTCGAGCATCTCACACTTCTGATAATCAGCTGTCTGCTTGACGTTTATTCAGCTGTGTAAAAACTATAACTTTAATCTCAGCAAAACAGATTTACTCAGGAACAAATAAAATACTAAAATAAGCCAAACAATAACATTTTTAAGTTATCTAAGTGACTTATATATCATGTTTAACCTGAGCAGCGAAAGACAGCGGTGTGTTTGAAAACGATCTGCCGGGAGTCCGGTGTTCTCACGGCTCTAGTGAGCCTTGCCCCGGCTAGCTATCGAGCTAGTGGGTAACAGACGTCTCCGAAAACATCGGAGCGCTTTTGAAAATATGTGGTGTCTTGATAAACTGAGCAGATATTTGAGGTTTACACAGCTACATTCTCGCCTGAAAATATGTTAAACGTTTATTTTGTGACCCAGAAAGAATAATAAGAGTAATATTAAAACTAACTAGCTGCCGCCATTGTTGGAAACTGAGCTAGGCCGCGCTATGAATTCTGGGACACCGCTGCTTCTTCTTCTTCTTCTTCTTCTTCTTCGGGGTTTAACGGCTGGCATCCTTGTATATGCAGTGCTGCCATCTTCTGTTTCAGTCCGTTATTACACTCTTAAATCCTACACTGTTAAAAAAATCCGTAAATTTAGGGGTCCCTTTACCGTGGATTTGCTACGGATTCGCTCCGTTTTGCGAAATACGGAAAGTTTGCTGTTGCGCAAGGCAGAATTTTCTCCCCCAGCCAGAATATTCCGACGCCATTACTTTCAGTGCGGTCAGTGCCTACCTAAATTTCTGCAAGTCACAAGGAAAGTTGGAAACAGGTTGGTTGTGTGGAATGAGAATGAGAATGGAGTGCCACCTTGTTCCCCCTCGTACATTAAATGGTCTCGATAGGCAGTTGGTAGTGGTGTGTATGTGAGTGGACGTTTGCTGCTAGCTGCGTTAGCATTAGCCAGCCGCCTGCGCTTCGTAAGTACATCAAAAACCATTTTTTCCCTCCCTCTTACATGAAATTTGGTCTCGATAGTCAGTTGGTAGCCGTGTGTGTTTCATGGTAACATTTGAATGTGTGGGTTTTGCGTTATTTTGAAGCGTGGTTTGCCCAACTAAAGTTAACGTTAGCCCATAAGTTGGATGCGCGCGCTTGTGTGTGTGTGTGTGTGTGTGTAAATTAGCCACATGTGTGTATTGTTATAGCTCGCTGTGTTACGTTAGCATGCAACTGAACATGGTAATAATTAAAAGGGGTGATAGTTAAGTAGAATCAGATTTCATTGCAGAAAACATTGCAGCCCAAAGAGAGTGGCCCATGCAGCCCAACGCAGATTACTTATTTGAAGGTACCTGAAAAGTGAATATGCTTCACTGTGCTGATATAAATTTATTGTTTTCATATTGATTCTGTTCTGATTCTGGCTATCCGTCAATTGGCAAATTCAATCTCTTAAAAATGTTGACTTGTAACATTTGTGGCTTTAACGCTCGGTCTTCAACTGATTACTTGAAACACTGCCGAACACACAGAAATAATAATAATGTATCTTTTTTATGTGGCCATAGGGATTGCAGAAGGAAGTTTAACACATACAGTAGCCTTGCTGTGCATATGTCACGAGCTCATGTAGACAGAAGGAGCACACAAACATGGAACCGTAATGTGTCTGTACAGTTAAGGTGCTTGTTTAATTTTTGCAGCAGTGAATATGATGATCTTAAAACTTTAAAGTGTCATTTGAGTGGTCACATAGATGAGGGTTTGACTGTAACGTGTCCCTTTGATGGATGTTCTAAGACATTCAATGTAAAGTCATCCCTAACGCATATTTCCAGATACCATAAAGGGTGGGATGTTACCAAGATAGCCCCAGTTCATATATGTGAACTAACAGAACGGTCTTTCCAAGGTGAAGGATCACATGTAGAACCTGAAGAACCTGAAAGTTTTAACATTGATGCAGAACAAAGTGATAATTTCTGCAGTGATCAAGTGAAAGACAACTTCACAGAGAGTCTTGCTCAGTTTTACTTGGGTTTACAGGCAAAATATTTGGTTCCAGCCTCCACAATAACAGAAATAGCAAATGAAATGAGAACTATAAGTGATATTCAACAGGAATATACTGTGGATGCACTAGCCTGTGAACTGGGGCAGTATGGTGTTCCAAGGGAGACTGTAACATCTCTTGGGAATAGTATATACGAGCAGAGCCCTATGCACAAGGCATTACATTATTATTTTAAAAGTTGCATTAGGGCAAGTAAGAACTTCATAAATGTAACCAAGTCTCTGGCTGAACGGCACCAGTTGCTTCAGGCTTATCAGTCTTGTGGTACCTTGTTTCGTTCCCAGGTTCATGTCTCAGACTCAACACGGTTCTATCCAGAGCTCTATGACCAGAACATAAAGACAGTGGTTGGAGAATTTGATTTGAACTCAAGTAACTCAGTTGTCACAGAGAGTGTGCAGGTTAAAGGCACTACATATGCAAATGGAATGCTGGTCTTACTGAGCTACGCAAAAGGACTACTGCAGTTAGGACAAATAGCAAGCATTTTTGTAAAAAATGAAACTACTGTCCTACTTTTGCTTTGAGGGAAAACTGCCAGCTGGATACCTGATCTTGGACTCTATGAACTTGATGAAAATGCTTCTAACCTGTTCAGTTGCCATGATTTGAACAAACTTGATGATTATCATCCACTTTATTCTTACCAGAGAGGTACTCGGTGGCTCATTCCTCTTAAACACACACCAACATGGAACTTGTGAAAAACTATGTCAAGAAAGCAATGCCATCGCTCAGTAGCGATCAGATGGATACACTCATGGCTAAACTGGAGGAATTAGGAGTTCTCTCTGTAGATGACCTGAGCCTTGTGGACCCGGAGGACATTAAAGACACTCTGCCATTCATTCAGTGCAAAAGATTCGTCAGAGCTGTCAAAGCATTGGAAGCAGGTGAGTTTTTGCCCCTCTGTTTTAATGCAAGTTTTCTGAAACTACAAAGGTTTATTCCAAAAATGCAAAAAAAAAGTTGCCATCAGCTGTACATGGCAATAATTACTCTATAATTGGTTTTCATAATTAGGTCCATTTGTATTCCTGGTTGACCCAAACTGGACATTGAGGACCAATGTATTAATTGATTTGCAACAATTGTGATGTGTTTAATTTATGGAGATGTTTGTCATGTCATCCATAGATTCACAAACTCCACCGCAGTTCACCCGGCCTGGCCCCTCATCAACACCTGAACCACAGAGGTTTCAGCTGCCCTCAACACCACCTGAGACAGCCGACTCCCCATCCCAAGACGCATATTCTGTACCATGGCACAAATTTCCCTCAAAAGTCATGGATGAGTTGCGTGAAAAAAAGTACATAATGGGGAAAGACAGACGAGAGATGGTTCGGATCGTCGCTGAAGATTACCTCCATAAACACCCAGGAAGACCTGGTAGACAAAAGCTGAGGGAACTCGCCAGTATGATTGTAGGACAATATCCTGCCTCCTTCAAGCTGACAGAGCCGTTTGGAAACAAACCTTTTGCAAAAGATGGTTCTGAAACTCTCTTTCGTCAGCTGGAACACAGAATTGAAAATATGAAGAGGCCACAAAGCTCACTGAAGAGGCAAGCAGGGGGTGAAAATTCAACAAAGAAAAGGCCCAGGAATTCAGATCTGTATGGATGTGTGGCGTGGGATCCAATCATTGAGGGGGCCGTGTGTAGAGAAGACCTGCTGTCTAAACGAGATGAGTTGAAACGTGCCTTTCAAACCCAGGATCTTCAGGTGGGTCTGCAATCATCCATTACAGATACAGAAAGCTTTATTAATCCTCGAAGGGCAATTCGGTTCCTACAGTCCACCATCTAGACATACAACCATTCACACAGCAATAGTATATAGCAGGAGTAATGCGATAAGGTCTGGGTCCAAGTACAATTTAGGACACATTGTGAAATTGTAGATCGTCTGTAGATCACTATGCCCATAGTCAATTGAAATTGATACCCTGTTTTATTATTTTAATTGGTTAGTTTGACTAACTGTTCGACTGTTTGTCTAACTGCCTCATATCTTTAGGAGTCATCTGTTCGAAAATTGATGACTGAAACATATCCCATTCAGCGTGAAATCCTCAACGATGATGATACCACTATTGCCGTTGTAAAGGACGAGTGGCCGTTCCTGTTTGAAGTTCCTCACCTGTTTGATCATGCATCTAAACTCCTTGGCTTCTCTGTACAAAACAAGCTGGCACAGGTGTGTTGTTATTGTTATTATTATGATTGTGCTGTGCTGCTCCATATGGAGAGAATTTTGTCTTTATTAATCAATCAGAAAAAGATTTGCACCCAAAAAGAGAGTTGAGACCAAAAAAGATAAACTGGCAACCAATCAAATAGAATAACTTGGATGAACAATCAAATGGAATAGATTTGAGACCAAAAATCAGGAAGTGACAACCAAAAAAGCAGGACATTTGAGATCAAAACAGAACAGGTTGCAAATGAAAATGAAATAATTCATTTTTATTTTTATTTTTTTCAAAATTCTCTCCATAGCTCCAAACGAAAATGAGTGTTAGTCTTATGTACTTGTACAAAATTAACACCTTGAACCTTGAACAGGAACTTTCCAAAAAAGAAAAGGGGATCAATGACTTCCTTGACTCCAAAGGGATGAAGATGGGCGAAGGTCCAATACAGCTCATCTGTGGCATTTCAAAATACTTCAAGGAAGACTCTTATAAACTCTTCCACAAAAAAGAGGTAGATGTTGTAGATTTTAAACTGTGTGCAAGATAATTATTTGCATCCAGTGGTGAACCAAGTAACCAACCACAGTAGGAAGTATAGATTCCCCTAATTGTGCTGCTGATATTCTCTATAAACTCTCTATCTATAAACTATTTACATTAATGTTTTTGCATAATGGCTACCTCTGTCTGATGAAGACACTAGCAGATAGTCAATTTGCCAGCAGGTTTGTGTGTACTGGAAACATTAATTCATGTATCATGTCTGTCACCAAAACAGATCTCTGCAGATCCTGAAGTCGAACTCCCAGTGACCCCATGCATCCTAATCAGAGGTTTGTAGTTAAATCTTTTTTTGTATCCCAGCAAGCTGTTGTTAGCTGTTGTTATAAGCTGTTGTTGTGTCATATTTATTAAAGAAATGTTTTGCTTGCCTTAAAATATAGGATTTTTTTTTTTTTGTAAATGGTACATGGTTTTTATCTGTGTTTAAGGTGACCAGCAATTCAAGATTGCTGTTGATGGGTTACTTGTCAATGACCACATCACCTCTCCCATTGTGGCCTTGAGCTACGTCTTCTCCATGTTTTATGTCTGCAACGTCCAATACCCACCGGAGATGGCTTTTACTCTCGAATTCATGCAAAGGTAAGCACTCATTGTTTGGAAATACTTTGTAAATGTGACTTTGCCGTGCCTTTCTGCACCTGACCTGCTTTTTGTCAATCTACACTAAACCCGTTTGTCTGAGATGTACAAGCTCAAAATGTGTCGTCACATGCTGTGAGCTTTTAGATCAGCTGTTATTGGCTTATGATCCCCCTGAATATGGATTTGTTCAGAGATTTTGTAGCTCCCTGTTGAAGACTATTGTTGGAATAAATGTGTCATATCTTTTTAAAGGGCAGGTAACATGCTTTTTGCTTTAAATAGTGTCCTAAGTCAATCAATAACAAAACAAACATAACATGATTCCAGTTGGGAAATGGAGCAAAAACATATTTTTCTCAGAATGGTTTGTTGACACAAAATTCGTTTGAGCTATCTCTTTAAAACCATTAGCACCTGAGACCAGGTTATGTCAGTGGTGGTCAAACCTTTTCATGTCAAAGACACACAAACTGAAATTTATTTGGCTGCAGACCCCAAACTCAAAATATGTTGTTCCAGGGACCCCCCCCCCCCCCCCCCCCCCCCGAAGGAAAGACTAAACATATTAATTTAAAAAATACTACATAGTGGATTCATGCCCAAATGTTAATACTTGTACTGATGTGTAACGTGCACTGAATGTCACAGTTTCTCCACTCCATGTTTGAATAACCCCCAGGACAGTCCGTGTTCAAATGTGCTGTTACACCTTTTGATAGGACAATGTCAACTGTGTTTTCTATCCCCTTCTGTGTTCTGTGCATTTATAATATCCCTGCATACACATTGAGGATGCATGCTGTCATGTGTTGGTGATAAGCAGACTTCTCACCCTTGCAAACATTTCTGTATATGCACAGTGTGAATGCATGTGTCTTGAAAAGACAAAGGAAGAGAGCTTAGCCACTGGCACCAGCACCACAACAACATTGGGTTCTAGACAGATGGTCAACTAGAATGATAGAGAGGTTCACACATAGGGGCATATTGAAGAAAACAAATGTAGGATTTTATTGAACTGCTCCACTCCTGTCAAGCCACACTACATGTGCAAACTTTGTCTGCATATCACTATTGTTTTTTTTTTTTTTTTCCCTCAGAGTTTTCTTTGGGGTCAATCCTGAGCGAGGCTCCAAGGCAGAGAAGAAGGGGAAGAAACGGCACTTCATTCCTCCACAGGTGTGCAAGCTGGTTTCTCAGCTGAAGGAATTTGAATGCAAGCAGAAGGAATCTGAATGGGCCATTTGAGCTGTTCTCAGAGCTCAGAAAATACCTTTTTGGACTGAATGTACACACACACACACACACACACACAAAGGCAAATCCAAAAACATGGGGCTTGGGAGTAGAAATACAGATTTTTACAGTATTAGGTGAGTTCAGATGTTTTAACTAGATGCCCACAACACACATGCTGCAGTTTCAAATCCCCCATGTTAAGGGGGAGGGAAGGTGGGCGATATTTGTCATTCCAGTTAAGCTTTTCCTGTCATTGTGGAGTTGGAGGTGTAAGTTTTAATTTTTTTTTAGTTTTAAGTTGTTTTAAGAGTTTTAAAAATCTCTTTATGGCATGTTGCACAGTCATCCTTCTAAGGTCATGGTTGTTATTGCTGCACTGATGTTTTATAGAAAAGTTGTATAATGTAATACTTCTAATGTTCTATTTGTTTTTTGTAGAAAGGTCAGCCACTGGTTGCAGAGCTCTGCCTGTCGGTGTGATATGTGGAGTTGGAGGTGTAGGTTTCTGCATCCTCCTGGAGGGGGCTCCTCATTTTGCACTGACAGGTGAGACAGCAACAGCAATGCTGGCAGTTTTATTGTCTTATTTTGTCATTGTCTTTAACAAATCAATTTGTTATTAATGCCTGTCAGCCTGTGGATGCTAAAAAGTTGCTAGATTTGGCATCTCCCTGTTAAAGGACATGGCTGTACTTCTTTGAGAAAACAGCTGGTTTATGTATGTAAAATTTCTCTGAATGTGAAGGTGATGTTCTGAATGTTTTAATGGTTGTAGTGTAAATATTGCAAATCATTCACCACAAAAAGTGAAATCACTTTAAAGCACTGGCAGCTGTTAAAGGAAATAAATAATTGCTGTGATTCTACATTTGTGCTTTATTGATGGTAAACGGTATAGAGAATGGTACAGAATTAAACATTTTAGGATGACTGAAGTGTCCGTAAATGGTATGGATTGAGTACTTAAATAATACGGAATATTCCATTTTAGGTTTGATGGAACTGTCCGTAAATGGTAAAGAAAAAGTCAGGTAAATCTACGGAAATATCTGTTATAGGGTTTACGGAATTGTCTGTGCAATAACGCCGAAATTTATGGAAAATACGGAATTTTCCATTTTAGGTTTGACGGAAATGTCCGTCAATGGTACAGAAAAACTCGGGTAAATCTACAGAAATATCCGTTTTAAGGTTTACGGAAGTGCCCGTACAATAACGGAAAAAGTGCTGGTAATTAATTACCAGCACTTTTTCCGTTTTATAACGGAATTTTTTTTAACAGTGTACTACTTATTCCTGCGTCTTTTGTGATCTTACAAAGCTTCAAACGCCGCCTCGACTATTAAATCAGTCGTCGACGATTTTGATAGTCGACGTAATCGTGACTAGTCGACTAATCGTGGCAGCCCTACTGCAGACAGGCATAATTATACTGAGCCTGAGGTCTACCAGTGACTGACAGCATCCCACTGGGAACCAGTTCTGAGGCCTTCTGCATAGTCTCCGCTCGCACCTTCACTGCATACAAAGCTAGAAGATGCATAAGGAGTAAATACAGAATATTAACCAAAGTTGTGATTAAAACACCTTTTACAAGTGCACAAAAAACCCCAAAAAAGAAATCTTTCTACCTTCTGCAAAGTTCATCGCCCCAGAAAAGACAAGAGCAGCAAATTCTCCGACACTGAAACCTGCAGCAGCGACACACATCTCAATGGCCTGTGTACAGCAGGAAACAAGTCAAAAAAAAATAAAAAAATAAAAATGTAACAGCCTCCCGATTATGACCGATATATCATTTATGTCACTGATACATCCGTAACTGAAATTAACTCAGAACAATTTGTTTAATTTTTTAAATGGTCATTCAGAATCAGAAGATTATTTACGGTGATGTTTTTGGTGGGAGTGAAACAACAATCTACTGATAAAAACAATAAAAACAAGATGTGATAATAAGAAATAACCACTGTTGGAAGCCTTATTTACTCTACCGCCTTAATCAGGTGCAGTAATTAAAGTTGAAATGAGAAACTTTGCATTTGAAAGATGCTCTTCTACTGGGCACTCAAAATGCTTTCTTACAACAAGCATCATTCATCCACACCTTCATACATAATGTGCGCACATTTTAAATATAAATTAATATTACTGTAGCAGTATTTAAAAAAAAAAAAAAAAGATAAAATGGCCACATTTAAGAAGGCAGGACCTGCAGTTATTGTCCTTTTTCCAGACATTTATCTGGCACTTACTTTGGGGTTTTCTTGGTTGAGTCTCTCCACAGCAGCCAGGGAGGTGACAAACACCGCCGGCTGACAGTGAACCGTTTTCTGCAGCTCGTCCTCGGGGCCCTCCAGACACAGGGACAGCAGGTCGTAACCCAGGATCTTCTGGGCTACGGTGAACATTTCTTTAACGTTGGGGTATTTTAAAAGTCCTCTGCCCATGCCCACAAACTGGCTGCCCTGACCGGGGAAGAGGAGCACGGAGCAGCCGCTGGGGTCTTTTTTGGGTCTCCGCTGAGGCGCCGTGGCTGGCTCGCTGTTCGGGGGAGAAGCGGGAACTTCAGCCGGAGAAGGGTAATCTCCAGCCGTGGAACCGGGCTTGTTGGTGGACAGCGTCCTGCTCAGAGAGACCAGCGACCTGACCTTCCCTCTGGAAGATGCTGCCATCCTGACTGCCACTGATGCCAACATGAGCTGTTCCTCATCCAACGACGTGTCTGCGGATGAAATAAGACGCACAGCCCGCCCGGACAAACTGTAATCACCGAAAGAGTCAACTTTGCTTGAACTCAACTCTGACATCTGCTCGGCATGACACCTCACAGGGAGACGAAAAGAATATTCAGAATACAATTGACAAATGCAAAAAAAACCTCTAAACCATTGACTACAGAGAGATTTAACGTTGTTCGGCAGGATAATGTTGACCAAGGTTGAATCTTTGTCCAGATTAATCTATCCAGCTTATTCCCTAGCCATCCCACCAAGAATTATAAAAGACATAAATAAGGCGAATTTTAATTTCATATGGAAAAATAAACATCATTATATTAGTAACAGGGACTTGATAAAAGATTATGAAGAGGGGGGTTTAAAAGCAATCGATTTTGAAATAATGAATGGCATTTTAAAGATTAATTGGCTACGATCTTTCTTGAAAAATGATAATGAGATGTGGTTCTTGATGCCATCTCTTATTTTCAACAAAGTTGGGGGGATCCTTTTAGTATGTGATTTTGACATTTCTAAACTACCCATAAAACTTTCCAAATTTCATCAACAAGTTTTGTTAAATTGTAAATTAATGTTTAAACATAACTTTAGTCCCCACAATGTTCCATTGTGGAATAATAGGGTGATATTGAATCGGGGGAAATCTATGTTTGTGGACGAATGGATGACAAAACAAATTTGGTCTGTGACACATATAATGGATGAAAATGGAGATATACTTGAATTAAACAGGCTTAATGAGAAATATGACATGAGTTGCTCGTTCGAGCTCTATAAAAAGGTTTCACAGAATATCCCAACAGTCCTTGTAAATACAATAAAGAACAATTTTTCAAATATACAGACTACAAATTTACATAAAGTTAAACTAGATGGTCTTGACTTGGTTAATGGAAAATGCAATAATCCATTTTTGAGGAGGTATTTGGTTAACACCTTATATCCAGGTAGGACAAAATTCTCCCTGTTCCATAAATCTCTTAAGCTAATAAATAAGCCCCAAGCAATCAAATTGCATAGATTTTTAGAAGAGTTTGATTTTTCTTAGCCCCTTATTTAAGTTATGTGTCTTGTTTATGGAACCTCACTTTTAGAGATTTTATGATCCCCCTTGTCTTCTTTATTTCTGTTCCTTGTTTTTCATTCTTTTTTTTATTGTTATTTATTTTTGTATTGGTTATTCATCTTTTTATATTATTATTATGTAGCTGTGTGAATATGGATGTGTATGTATGCATGTGTATATGCATATATATGTATATATATGTATATATATGTATGTGTGTGTGTGTGTGTGTGTGTGTGTGTGTGTGTGTGTGTGTGTATGTATGTTTACTTTCAGTTATTGTCGATTTCATTGTGGTGTACAGGAGATGTGATTCTGTTCTGATTGATTTAATATGTCGCTTGTCTCTTTGAGATTGTCATTGTTATTGTTCTAAATAAAGTTCATTTAAAAAACAAAACAAAACAAAAAACCTCACAGGGAGACGCCATGTTGTTTATAAGGAGTTTATTCTCGTCTTCTTCCGGTTGACGTTCAGGCTCTCTCACGGTGCAGCGCCACCTCAGGTCAAATTATGTCATGCTCTAATGTATCGTGTTTTTCTTTTCTGTGCTTTAATTTGTCTACAAAGTGAAAATAACCATAAGAGCTTTTAAGTATACACAGACATGCGCTTCTTAAATTTAGCTTAATTGGCTCCACAGGTAGGAAGTAAAAAAGTAAAAAAAAACTTCCTTGCTGTACTTAATTTTTACTCCCTACATTTTTAAACAAATATCTGTAGTTTCCACTCCGTATTTTTGACAGAGAGGAGGGCTGGGTAGCCGTAGTTTTTGTTGACCGCTGCGCTGCACAACATGTTTCGCTTTGTTACATTAGAGCCTGTGATGTTTTAAGAGTCTGAATCAGGAGCTGATGACATTACTCTGTAAACTCTCAAAGCACTTTAATAAACAAGCAAACAATTCCACCTCTTGCATTATTGCGTAAAGTTGACAGCGTGTCAGGCAAATAGGCAGGCTCCATCCCTGGCCTCTAGCGACTGTGGAAGTCGCTACAGTAATGTTTGCATCAGTCTATCAGATGAATCCCCTCCAAGTCCAATATTTACATCAGTTACAGTGATAATGCTTGGTGTCTACTTTCAGCCACCGCAGTAGAATGCCAGGAATGAATCTCATTGAAATTGTAGTTGCATTTGCTATTTAATTTAATTGTCATGGATGATACACAGACAACCCAACAGCAAACAGAGGAAAACAATGGGCCACGTGGGACACAGGGGCAAGGCAAAGTAACAGAAACCTAAAGCCTAAGAATATAACACAAGAAGAAAACAATAAAGAGAACCAAAAACATACATAAGAATAATCAATGAATATAAATGAACAAACACAAAACACTGGGTCACAGACTCAGTACCATGACAGTTAAATGTACATAATAAATACTTTAAATCAGATGACAATGTAGCTGACACTGTGTTTATTAGTGTGTGGTCAACCACAAATCTTCATACTGTCATCCATAGATGAGGTCTTTATACAAATGATGAAAGATAATGAAAGAAACTGTTTAATTGATATGAAATGATTGAATTATATGAAATATTATGGCTTTGTCTGCCAGAGTGTTTTTCTGTAAACTACTTTGAACTACTGGCAGTCAGTGAAGTCACTGAAAGGCAAGATTCTATGTTGTGTTGCCGTAGTTTCCAGAGTTTACTTATAAAGCTCACTTACAGAATTCAGTTAGAAAAGTCAAGCATTTGAAAGGTGCACATTTGAAGAAGTATTAACTCAATATTAACTCATTACGGTTTACATTTTCGATTTTAAAGGGTCTCCGAAATTACAATGAAAAAGGAAACAAGAAAAATTACCACTCCGGCCGATAAGAAAGATTCAGGAGATCAAGGTAAGTAAAATAATAAAATAAGAACCTGGTAAAATCCAAATCCTAGAAATGTTGACACTGTGTGAATCATTTTTGAAGCAATTGAATCATATGTTTGATTGAAAATAGCTTTAATACAAGATGTCTAATCAAAGGAAGGTTACCGGTCTTTTGGTAAAATAATGTAATAAGTTTATTCTTGGACTCAACAGTAAAAACAGACCAACAAGTGTCATCAAGATCTAAGACTTAGTAAACCTAGTATCAATTCGCACTGGTCAGTTTTTTTAATCCCAAGAATAAACTTGTGATCATTTAAGCAAAAGCAATTTCAAATTCTTTGCCATCAAACTGCTTCCAGTCCTGATGTCGGGGACTCTTTTTCACCACTGTGTTGTTGTCGTCGTTTATAGATTGTAAGAGCAGGACTGCTAAAAGAAAGGCCAGTCCTGAAAAGAAGACCCCAATAAAAAGGAGGAGGGTCGCTGAGCAGGCTGGTCCTTCCACCAGCTCAGATGTGGTCAAAGGAGTGAAGCGCAAGGTTGTGCAAGATGAAGAGGGCACAACAAAGAAAGCAAAGAAGGCTAAACTTCTCGACCATACGAGCGGTGACAAGGAGCAAGCATCCTCCTCGTTGGACTCTGGTAAAGGTAGGCTAATTAGTTGAATAAGGGGGTAGATTAAGTGTGGTTGCTAGGTTTAAGATATTGGTGTTTAGTGTTTGTGTCTATCATCCAGTGAGCTGATGTGCTTTTGGTGTTTTCCACATCTCCAGACTTGAACAACAAACAGGAGTGCACAAAAAATGGCAAAAGAAAGGCCACGGGAGACAACAGAGAGTCACCCAAGAAAAAAAAAAGGAATGTGGACCAGGACAAAAAATCAGTAGCAGACCAAAAACGTAAGTAGCAAGCAGCTTGGGTTTTATATTCAGGGGAAGGGCAGAAGGAACATTTAGGCTACAGAGGAGAGTAATTTGTGTCACAGCTGTAATAAAACAAGATTTGCTGTTTTGTCTGTTCAGGTGAATTCCAAGCCAGATATGTGGAGGAGCACCAGCTCGGAGAAGGAGGCTGCGGAGCAGTGTTTTCTGGCTACCGGATAGAAGATCGTTTTCCAGTAAGTGTTCAGATGATGGTAGTAAGACAGGCAGTAACGCAGATAATGGATAATATCGTAAACTGAGACGTCTGCTGTGTTTCCACCTTTCATTATGTCATACTGAGGAAATGCTCACCAATGCTCTGTGTCTTCTAGGTTGCCATCAAACACATTCCCAAAAATAAAGTCTACTGCAAAGTGGCGGTAAGCGTCCAACACTTGAATTAGTTTTACATTACTGGATTGAATGCGGCGTTCCTCATCATCCACTTTGTTGTAATATTTCAGGATGAAAATGGGAAGATGCTCTCGGTGGAAGTGGCCATTATGCTTAAACTTGCAGGTGAAGCAGAAGGGTCAGTGGGAATATCAGCACCTGTGTCCTTGCTGGAGTGGTTCGACTTTGGCAAAGAGCTGATCCTGGTGCTGGAGAGACCTGTCCCTGCTGTGGACCTGCAAAAATACAAAGCAGAAAATGGAAGAGCTTTACCAGAGGACAAGGCCAAGGTAGGTTGACTGGGAGAGCCTTAGACTGTACAGCATTCAATCAAGGCAGAAAAGCATTAACTCATTATTGTGTTTTTCATCTTTTCCAGGTCATTCTGAAGCAACTAGTTGATGCTGTAAAGGAACTTGAGGAGAAACACATCTTTCATCGGGACATCAAGGGACAAAACATTCTGATTGAGACCGGCTCAGATGTGCCTCGAGTTCGCATCATTGACTTTGGACTGAGCTGCTTTGTTAAACAGCGATCTCTGTATCGCATCTTCTATGGTAACATATTCTGCTCCTGCTTTTCACAGATGTAACAATTTGTGTCTTTTGTTTTAGAAGAAATTGCAATTGTGTCTGTTTGTTAGGCACTCCTCTTCACATCCCTCCCGAGTGGTACATTAGGAGCTGCTACAGGTGTGGACCTACCACGGTGTGGCAAATGGGAGTGGTGTTGTATGAAGCGCTTCATGCACGATACTTTAGTACCGCGAGGTTCCTCACAAAGCAACTGAGCATCAAAAAGCGTCTGTCCACAGGTAAGAAAACTTCACACTTCCACATTCACTGATGCCTTGGATCACTAGAACTATCATCTTCATCTTTTTGATCTTTTCTTTCTTTCAAGAATGCCGGAATTTCTTGGACGCATGTTTAGCTATAGTCCCGGAGAAGCGCCCAACACTGGAGGAGCTCCAGCTTCACCCCTGGCTAAGATAACACACACAAACACACAATTCACACCTTATCATGTAAGTGTGATACATTGTAGTAACTTCCTTTCTTTTTTCTGTTGGACAGGAATAGATAGAGTGGGTCAATCTTAAAAAATAAATAAATAAAAATTTAGCTTTTTCGGAGTTCCTGTAACCCCCCCAGCCATCCCAGGAAAGGGGATCTCTCTTTGAATGGGCTTTCCCGAGGTTTCTTCCCATCGATCTGGCCCCCTGGGGAGTTTTTCCTCGTCTTCATAGAGAGCTTGGGCTGGGTCAGGAGCTCCATCAAAACTGTCTTTATTTGATGACATTAAAGTCATCAAATAAAGATGTGTTTTACTTAAAGTAAAATTTGATCAAAATAAAACTTGTTTAATTCATCTTTGCTGAAGATTCTCCTTCATTACTATTTTGTTTTGTTTTTTTTACCCATGGTGCATTTTGACAAATAAGAAAACTGAATCAGGTTAAAGTGTGCACAAAGACAGTCACACTGCAAATGATCTGAAGACTTGCATCTGTTGCTCTAACCCCCAACTAGTTTAGACAGATTTCCTGGTTCTACCAGAGGTTTTTTCCTTCAAGAAGGGAGTTTTTCCTTCCCACTGTTGCTGAGTGTTTGCTCATAGTGGGTTGTAAAAGCATAAAAGTTAATAAGAGGCATTCATAGCAGAGTTATCACAGAGGGAACTATATAGCTTAAATGTACAATTTCTACAGGACGAATTATAACTTCATTATGTATAAAAGCTCCTGTGGATAATTACTCCTATTTGTAACTTTACACAAGAGAAAGTTTGCTGTCACACTATTTATAACAGGTTGGGTTTTGTCCTCTGAGTTGAGCCTTTGGTTGCAGTTTATTGAAGAATTTCCTCTAAAGTAGCTGTTGATAAAGATTTAAGGTCCTGTTTATATACAGAAATATGCTTTAGTTCATGTTTTTTTACATGTCTGCCTCAGTGGATCAGTAGAAGATCTGGCACAGGAAACTAGATGATGAAAAAAGGTTACGAATACACATATATATCTATATAGATACAGATATACTCATGGTGGGTTCACGCCCTCGGCCCACGCCCCTCTGAGGAGGAAACACCTGGGCCTCATCAGTGCAGCCAGCATTTAAGCCAGGGAGTGGCTTCTACTCATCGCTGGATCGTTGTGTGTGACTCGCGTCAGTGCAGCCCGGCTCTCAGCAAGTTCTCATTTGCTTCCCTGTGCAAAACCTCTAACGTGTGTTTCCTTCTGTACATAGATCCCCTGGACCCGACTCTGCATTCCCCGAGCGGATTCCCTTTTTGTGTGAGTGTTTGGAGAGAGAGTCAGAAGAGGAGCAAGTGTCTTTTCCCTACCTGGATTTCCCCGGAGCCTTTTCCCTGTCACCGCTTTGTATATAGCACTATCCCCTGCACTGTTTGTATATACACCTGGTGGAACTGTAATAAATACTGACTGTGCCTCTGAGTCCTGCATGTGAGTCCTCAAGCGAACCGTGACACCCACACAGATGAGAGCTTAGCAGTGAAGCTCTCTCTTAAAATTTGAGTTATAAAGTCAGAAGTTATCACTGACAGAGATCCATGTTCTTTTAACATAAGAAAGAATATTTGCTGAAATTGACATTAATCCAAGCCCTTAAAACGCCATTTTGGATTAAGCATTTCCTTTTAGAAAAGTCTTCAATGAGCAGGAAGCTCCAGTACTGAAAAAAGAAGCCAACATCAACTGCTAAACGTGCTAAAAGTAAGTAAGTCCCTGTAGACTCCTATGATCAAAACACATACAGTATAAAAGTTATAGGTTACAGATCTGAAAAGTAAAACAAATGTCAAAGTGCAAAAAGACTTATGGTCCCATAGAAGTCTATTCCATTTGCCTGGAATTAGGTGAACACCTTTGTGACAAATTTAATGGCTCAGTCATTTGTTTCATGTCATATTTAATAAAAGACTGACATGGTGGCATGTTGAATTGTCCATTTTGCACATATTTGGTCATTCTAAGCGTCAGAAGGGGAAAGATCATTCTGGGAATGCCTACTGGCGAAGGATGTGTGACTGACAAGTCCAGTGTGTGAAGTTTAACTACAGTCTAAGGAGCGTGGAAAGAAAAGCATCTGGACTTCTTTAAGTTTCTTGAAGATGTTTCACCTCTCATCTGAGAAGCTTCTTCAGTTCAGAATTTCTTCAGAGAACTGAAGAAGCTTCTTGAATGAGAGGTGAAACGCTCTTCAAGAAGCTTAAAGAAGTCCAGATGCTTTTCTTTCCAAGCTCCTTAGACTACGATGACCTGAACGACTGAGAACCTTAACAGACAGTTCTTCCCTTCATTCATCATGCCTGATTTCAAAACACCAAGATGGCAGTCGTGAAAACACTCATCTTGAGTCTTCATGGGACTACGGTGAGATCAGTTATGCCTCTTATGATGCTGTCCCAGACTTCAAAGCAGTATAAAACATGTTTGCATCCTGTAACAACTCCCACTTCCCTCATTACCTTCTGTGTATTTATAGTTTTGTATGACTTCTTATGTTCCTGTTAATAAAGACCTGCCTTTGAGTTCATTCCCGTGTGTCTAGAGCCGTGCATTTGGGTCCTCTCTTGCCTTCACACAGCCCGACGCAACCACGAAATGGACCCAGCAGGCTCCGCCCGTGAGGGAGATATTCTCCGTGTACAGAGTCTGGTGCAACGAATAACCCGCGCCTCGGACTCACGGACAATTTCCATCGGACTTAACGCCATAAAGGCAATAATCGAGGGAAACCCTTTCCTTCACCAGCTCACCTGCTATGAGGGCTTTATTGACGAACTGAGCCGAGCCAAGGAGGCATTACAAGCTCGTGAGCTGGCAGACAGTGTCTGTTCCCGGGATTCCACACCACAGCGACTGCAGACGGAGATCTCCGCCAGTCAGCCGCCGCAGCAGCAGCGAACTAAGCTCGCCGCGACGGCATCGCAGCAGCAGACGGGGCTCTCGGTATCGCAACAGCGGCTGCTAAAACGAGAGGGTTTTTTGGCGCTGCTGCCGCGGAGCCCTTCTCCATCCCCTCTCAGCTCTGACCGTCGCTCTCCCGCTGCTTTCCTAGCAGCGATGAGGTCGGATGATGAAGAGGAGACCGTCACCCCCGCATCATCACCGGTTTCCCCCGTCACCTCCGTTCCCTCATCAAGGAGGAGACGCCGTCGCCGGTCCTCTCCTCAGCCGGATTCCGGGACTACTGAGCAGCCGGCTGGGGTGAGTGACAAAGACACTCTTTCTGTTCACTCTGAGGCTAGTTCTCACTACTCTGAATGCAAACTCTGTGACTCTTGCCGTAGGCTCTAAAGGCTCACGATCTGTAAATGTTGAATCCGAACCCGAACTTCTTATGAACCGTTGTACTGCCCGGAGGGTCAACTCAGAGACCGTTTCTCCTACGTTTGGACTCATATTTGAGAAAGATTATCCTTCGCTAGTGTTTCCTAGGTCTGAAAACTTGAAGTCAGCATTTCCTGAGTTAGAGACACCTGCTTCTGTGCCCTTTACCTGTGTGTCTGCTGAGAATGATTGTTTTGCAGTTAAGCTCACCACTGGGGCTTTAAAACCTGCCTCCTTAGATGTTAAAGCAGTAAAATCCAAGACTGTAAATGTTCCTGTGATAGCTCGACCCCAGCTCGTTACTTCTGAGCCATCACCCCAGGGGAAAGTCCATTCTGACGTATTTACTGATTCGAATGTTCTTGAGTCAGGGGGCTCTACACCCACCACTGTTTTCCCTAGGTTTACTGCTTCCAGCGAGCCGGAGGTAAAAGACTTTGTTTCATCTGCCTCTCCGGTGCACAGACCTATGTTTACATCGGCTATTAACCCCTCCTCTGTCAGTATAAGCATGGTTAGCTCCGAAGAAAGAAGCTCTAAGACTGTTGGTGCATCAGCTGATCACATTTCTCTAGAGTCTATAAACACTGAAGGTGGTGCATTAGTGCCTGTAAGCTACAGCTTTAGCACACTTAACGCTATGAAGTCAGAGCGCTGTTCCTCATCCGCTCACTCAGGGCAGGGAATTGATCTCTTGCAGACTGTTCTTTCTAGGCCCGCCTCCCAGGCCCCTTGCGTTCTAGGGATAGCTGCGGCCCAGCACTCCCCTGCACCTATCTCAGTTCCCCAGGTGAGGGGGGCTGGCGCCCAGCTGGTCCCTGTTCCGGTTTCCGGGTCGACTGAGGCTCTGCTGGTCCCTGCACCCGTATCAGCTCCTCGGGTGGGGACAGCAGCCGCCCAGTCCCTGCCGAAATCTGTGCCAACCACTGAGGTGGGGCCCGCCAGGACCCAGCCGATCTCTGCACCTGTACCTGCTCCTCAGGTGGGAGCGACTGGTGTCCAGCAGGTGCCTGCACCTTTCATCCGCATTGTAGGCTCAGGGGACCCGACACCACCACCTGTCCTACATTCGCTCCCACAACCATCATTACACTCAGCTGCACAGGATGCTCCTCAGTCAGTCAGTCAGCCTTCTCCTCAGTGTACAGTCCAGCCTTCTCCCCAACCGCCATTACTACCACTAGTTCAGTTTGCTACCCAGTCTCCCTCAGTTCAATCTGTAGCTCTGCCTCCTGTGTCCCCGCTGGCTCTGTCTCCTGTGTCCCCCGCACCTCAGTCAGCTACCCCACCACAAGCTCAATTTTCACCTCTACCATCACTTCAGTCATCAGTTCAGTCTGCCACTCAGTCGCCCGTAGCTCCATCATCCACACCATCACCCGCTTCTCTTCCACCACAACCATCACGACACTCAGCCATTCAGGCTGATGCTCAGTCAGTCATTCAACCTGTAGTCCTGTCATTAATGCACTCCTTAGCTGAACCATTAGCACAGTCACCGTTAACTCAGTCATCCACTCCACCGCCCACTCCACTGTCACCACAACCATTACTACAGCCATCAGTTTGGTCCCCTGTAGCAGTTTGGTCTTCTGGTCAGCTTAACATTCAGCCAGGGGTCCCGATACCCTCTGGCGCTACATCAGCTCCGGCTGGAAGCTCGGATGAGCCCATCCAGCACTCCGCGGCTTCCACGCTGCCACCTGCCTTGTCCGCTGGGGGTTCTGGAGAGCCCAGCCAGCCCTTCCTCGTCTCCGCTGGAGGGTTCGAGGGGCCCGGCCTCCGGTCCCGCTCTGTAGCCGCCGCCTTCCACACGGCCGGCCTCCGGATCTGTTCTGCCGCCGTTGCCGTCCGCAAGGGCTGTCTGGAGTCAGCCCTTGAGGGGGGGTATTGTCATGGTCCTGGGTCATTTTGACCCAGTGTTCTCAGTTTTCCTGTGGTTTTGTATTTTGTTCCTTATGTCCATTGGATTGTTTGGTTTGGTAGTTGGATTCCCCCTGTGTCCATGCTTTTATTGTGGTGTTTGTTCTGGTACCGTGTTCCCGTCCGTTGTGTTCTGTGTTCTCCTCATCCCCTCGTATTCATCCTTGTTCTCTGCCTCTCTCTCTGTGCTCATCTCTGTGTACTGTGTTGTGTTTAAGGTCCACATCTTGGTGTCAGTATTTTCAGTTTCGTGTCCTCCCTGCTCGGTCATGAGTAATTGTCTTCAGCTGTGTTCCCCGTGTGTTCCCACTTCCCTCATTACCTTCTGTGTATTTATGTCAGAGTGTCCCTTTGTTCTGTGTTGCGTCATCCTTCTAGGTTGTGTGCATTTCCCGTGTCTTCCCAGCGCCTCAGCTTTAGTTTCTCCCAGTATAGTTTTGTATGACTTCTTATGTTCCTGTTAATAAAGACCTGCCTTTGAGTTCATTCCCGTGTGTCTAGAGCCGTGCAATTGGGTCCTCTCTTGCCTTCACACAGCCGCCGCATGACAGTTAATACTTCTCATGGATATCTCAGATCTCCATCACAAATAAAATAATAAAGGGCCATAATAAGAGTTAGAAATCCATTGTTACCGCTCAAGCTCCAGTCTGGCCCTCTCCTCCTCCAGCCGAGCCTGGATCTCCATATTAAGGGCAACTTCCAGCTGCTGCTGTGTCAGCTCCAGCTCCCTGATCCTCTTCTTCTGTTGTTCAGCCTCCTTTTCCTTCACCTGCATCTCAGCCTGCATGCTGTCTTTTATCTATGCACACACACACAGCTACATAAACAGATGCACCAACAGAGCGGTATAAACTGACCTATTCCTGAATCACCTTTTCCTGGACTGTCATAACCATTTTTCCAAATCATTAAAGACTAGGTGTGAATTTTATAATGACAGTCACTCCGGCGCCCCCCGTGTGCGGCAGCCTGTTACAGCAGCTCTGCTCATTCTGAGTTTCTTTCTTTCTTATCTTTTCTTCTCGTAATTTTTTATAACTAACGTATCAGTAATTAGACTTCTGCAACCATGTTCTACCGTTTTGTGCTAGTTCTGGTCGTTTTTCTTCGTTTATTTCTACTTTTTTCACGCGTGTCTGGGGACCCAGAGCAGGGATCCTTTGTTTACAGTAAGGATCAGCTGTTAGCGCTGCGTCCCGCAGCGGTACTGCCGGCGGACAGACCCGACATTCCCAGCGAGCTGAGGAGGAAAAGACGGGGGTGTCGTGCTGGGAAGGAGCGCCGTCGCCCGAGAAGGAGACGTTATCGACCATCTCTTCCTTCTGTAATTATTGGAAACGTAAGATCTTTGCCCAATAAGATGGATGAGCTCATGTCGCTAACCTGGTCACAGAGGGAGTACCGGCAATGTAGCATCATGATGCTAACGGAGTCGTGGCTAACACCGCTAACTCCGGACACAAGTGTGACACTACCGGGATTTCAGATGCTGCGAGCGGACAGGACGAGAGAGAGCGGTAAGAGGAAAGGAGGGGGACTGGCAGTTTTTGTGAACGACAGATGGTGTAACCCTGGGCACATCACTGTGAAAGAACAACTATGCAGCAGAGACATTGAGCTGTTAGCCGTTAGCATGCGTCCGTACTATCTGCCCCGGGAATTCTCGCATGTTATCGCGATAACAGCGTATGTCCCCCCCTCGGCCAACGCGGATGCAGCCTGTGACACTCTCCACTCAGTGGTCAGCAGACTGCAAACACAATCTCCGAGAGCCCTTCTCATAATATCAGGGGACTTCAATCATGCCTCTTTGGACTCCACACTGCCCACCTTCACCCAGTATGTGACCTGCCCAACCAGAGTCAATAAAACACTGGACTTACTGTATGCCAATGCTGAAGAGGCATACAGTTCATCACCTCTCCCTCCACTGGGCAAATCTGACCACAACCTGGTGCACCTTGTCCCTGTGTATGAGCCCTTAGTGCGCAGGGTGCCACCAGCCACCCGCACAGTGCAGAGATGGTCAGAGGAGAGCGAGGAGGCTCTTAAGGACTGTTTTGAGTCGACTATGTGGGAGGTGATCTGTGACGACCATGGAGAGGACATCGACAGCCTTACTACATGCATTACTGACTATATTAATTTCTGTGTGGATAACACTGTACCTACCAGGACTGTACGGTGTTTCTCCAACAACAAACCTTGGATTACCCCAGAAATTAAAGCTGTCCTCAAGCAGAAGAGGAGGGCCTTCAAATCCAGAGACAAAGAGGAGTTGAAAAGGGTGCAGAGAGAGTTGAGGGGACTGATAAGGAATGGGAAGGACAGCTACAGGCAGAAGATGGAGAACCAGCTTCAGCAAAACAACGTTGGTGAAGTCTGGAGAGGCCTCAGAACCATCTCAGGCCACAAACAGCAGAACTCTCTGCCTGGGAGGGATGTGAGGTGGGCAAATGAACTGAATCATTTCTTCAACAGATTTGATTCAACCATGAGACAGTCTACAACATCGGCTGCAGACTCACCCACCCCCACTGCTGCTGTTCCACCTCAGACACTTCACACCTCCTCTATTCACCCTGCTCACTCCCCCCCACCCCCAACAACAGCATCCAATACACACTCAACACAAGGCTCCAGCCTGTCTCTCTCAACCACCCAGGTTAGGAGGGAACTGAGGAGGATTAATGGCAAGAAGGCAGCGGGCCCAGATGGCATCAGCTCGAGGGTCGTCAGGTCCTGCGCGGACCAACTGTGTGGGGTGATGGAGCACCTCTTCAACTTGAGCCTGAGGTTGGGAAGAGTCCCACAGCTCTGGAAAACCTCCTGTGTTGTACCAGTGCCAAAGACTTCACGCCCCAAGGACCTCAACAGCTACAGGCCGGTGGCTCTGACATCCCACCTGATGAAGACCCTGGAGCGGTTGGTCCTGGCTCAGCTTCGGCGCCTAACAAGCTCATCACTGGACCCACTTCAGTTTGCCTACCAGCCTGGCATTGGAGCGGATGATGCCGTCATTCACCTCCTACATCGTTCCCTCGCTCACCTGGAGACCGCTGGAAGCACTGTGAGAATCATGTTCTTTGATTTCTCCAGTGCCTTCAACACTATTCTTCCCTCGGTTCTGAAGGACAAGCTGGAGAACTCTGGAGTGGACCATTACCTCACTACCTGGATTTTGGACTACCTCACCGACCGACCACAGTATGTGAGGACTCAGGGCTGTGTGTCGGACAGGGTCGTCTGCAGTACGGGGGCCCCACAGGGAACGGTTCTGGCTCCGTTCCTCTTCACCATCTACACTGCAGACTTCTCCCACAATTCCACCCAGTGCTTCCTGCAGAAGTTCTCTGATGACTCTGCAATAGTCGGCCTCATCACTGATGGGGACGACAAGGAGTACAGAGGACTGACTCAAGACTTTGTGGACTGGTGCCAGCTGAACTACCTCCAGATCAACGCCAGTAAAACCAAGGAACTGGTGGTAGACTTCCGCAGGCACAAGCATTCTCCACTGCAACCACTGAACATCCAAGGTATGGACATTGAGGCTGTGGACAGCTACAGGTACCTTGGTGTTCATCTGAACAACAGACTGGACTGGACTCATAACTCAGACGCCCTCTACAGGAAAGGGCAGAGCATGCTGTACCTGCTGCGGAGACTCAGGTCGTTTGGGGTGGAGGGCCCACTCCTGAAGACCTTCTATGACTCTGTGGTGGCTTCTGCTATCTTTTATGGTGTGGTCTGCTGGGGCGGCAGCATCTCTGCTGGGGACAGGAAGAGACTGAACAGGGTGATCCGAAGGGCCAGCTCTGTTCTAGGATGCCCTCTGGACCCAGTGGAGGTGGTGAGTGACAGGAGAACGGCGGCTAAGCTGTCATCCCTGTTGGACAACGTCTCCCACCCCATGCAGCAGACTGTGACAGCACTGAGCAGCTCCTTCAGTGGGAGACTGCGGCACCCACGGTGTGGGACGGAGAGATTTCGCAGGTCTTTCCTCCCCACTGCTGTCAGACTCCATAATAAAGACTTTAACTGATCAAGCACACACATCCATACATATGCAATAATACTAAGTGCAATAATCCTTTCTGGCATCGTTGTATTTTTACTCAGTTGTATATAGCATTCGTATTCTATTTTTATCTTATTGTATATTTTTATTCTATTTTATTCTACTGTATATAGTATATTATTTTATTCTATTCTGTACAGCTGTGTACTGTATTTATTCTTATTGTATTCTAATTTTTGCGTCATAACTTTTGCACTGTCCACTTCCTGCTGTGACAAAACAAATTTCCCACGTGTGGGACTAATAAAGGTTATCTTATCTTATCTTATCTTAACATTTTGCTGCAGTTCTCAAAGATCAAAGTCAAGGAGAAAAGACTCTGTACATAATTGGTGTCAAGTGGAAAACTTTTTTTTTTACCATCTCAGCCTCTTTCAGCTGTCTTTCCAGTTCCATCTGCACCTCCCTCTGCTTCCTCCGCTCTCTCTCCTCTGCCTCCCTTCGGCGAGTTTCCAGTTCCCGAGCATGCTGTGAAACAGATGAAAGAGCCATTGTTTGGTTTGTGTTTTCACCTCTATCCAGCAGGTGACACTAGGCCATCAGCTTCGAGGTTCAACGTATTGTGCTTTCAGCGGTGCTCTTCTTGATAACTTGGTTGAAGTAAGTGGGTATTTGAGTTCATGTTGCTTTCCTTACAGCTGTAAGTAATCTGCTCATTCCGCTTTTGATCTTTGGCACCAACAAGTGATTTTTTTCCCAGAGAAGTGCTGCTCACAGGAGATTTCCTCTATTTCAGACCATTTTCTATAAACCGGTTAGATGGTTGTACAGTTTCTGAAATACTCAGACAAGCCTGTCCGACACAAACAACAATGCATGTTCAAAGTCATTTAAATCCCATTTGACCTTCAGCAGGTCATCTTATTAATGTATACATGCCTAAATGCACTGAGCTGCTGCCATGTGATAGGCTGATTAGGTATTTGACCTAATGAGCAGCTCAACAGGTGTATCTAACAAAAATGTGGCCAGTGAGTGTACATGGTACTTTTTAAATGGACAAAATGAACTGCACTGGCAGCTGCCCAGTGCCACTATGACTTAGTTAAATAATCACTACCATGGATAGTTTGGTGCATGATGTAATTAAATAAATATTACAAAAAAAGATTCTTATAGCCCTCACTTACCTTGATAATGTTTTCAATCTCTAAGTCCTGTTTGTCTTTCTCTTTTTCTGTCTTCTCTGTCTCATGGATAGTCGAGTCATCAGATTGGCTGCCCCTGCAGCTGCTGCGGGCGCTCCGGCTGCGTTCCCGCTGACTGTTTTCCCGCTGGATCCGTCTCTTCAGTTTGAGTTCATGGTGAAGGGAAGACTTTCCCTCACTCTGAAGACGGAGGGCAGTTTGAATGGCTGAATACCAGATGTAAAATCTTGGGTATACTTTCCATTTAACTTTCCGAGTCAGACTGAATAGGATGGGTTATCTTTTAAAAATGAGGACTGGTGTAGCTTTACAGAGTAATTGAATACATGTTTCGGAAAATATGTTAATCCCTTTTGGATAAAGTGGCTGACTGACCTCCACCTGCCGGAGCACCTCTCTGAGAGGTTCAGTAGCCGATGCCATCAGCTCAGTATGGAACGCACCACTGACTGGGAGAGTTTTGGTCCGCATGAACTTTAGGCGCCGAGAGTTTTCCTGGAGGAAATCCAGAGCCTGAGAAGTCAAAGAAGACAGCAGAAATGACAAGAGCAGCTCTAACAACTTTTTTGATGGTTGAGAGAAGACAGAAAAGAGAACACAATAGATTCACGGTATATTAAAGCAGCAAGAATATATGAATGCATTACCTGCTGGTGCCCTGCAATAACCCTGCCATCTGGAAAAAGCTAGTTGGCCACAGAGCACACAGGATTCTCCATCCCCAGACTCTTGCAGTGCTCTTTTGCCTGCAGACTAGGGCTGCCACAAACGATTATTTTGATAGTCGACTAGTCACCGATTATTTTTGCGATTAGTCGACTAATCAGATCATCATCCATTGGATGTAAAACGTTCAGCTTATTGCACCAGCAGCATCTGCTCTTATATAACTATCATTAGCTTACAGCTTTAAGTGTTTAAGGTATGTGCTAACTAAAAATAAAGACAAGATGATAGTTTATTAAATTTTAATGAAATTTGCAGATTGTTTCGGTGAAGTTTAATAAACTCCTTGCTATCTAAAATATAACAGGACACCGGAGAATATTCTCGAGCATCTCACACTTCTGATAATCAGCTGTCTGCTTGACGTTTATTCAGCTGTGTAAAAACTATAACTTTAATCTCAGCAAAACAGATTTACTCAGGAACAAATAAAATACTAAAATAAGCCAAACAATAACATTTTTAAGTTATCTAAGTGACTTATATATCATGTTTAACCTGAGCAGCGAAAGACAGCGGTGTGTTTGAAAACGATCTGCCGGGAGTCCGGTGTTCTCACAGCTCTAGTGAGCCTTGCCCCGGCTAGCTATCGAGCTAGTGGGTAACAGACGTCTCCGAAAACATCGGAGCGCTTTTGAAAATATGTGGTGTCTTGATAAACTGAGCAGATATTTGAGGTTTACACAGCTACATTCTCGCCTGAAAATATGTTAAACGTTTATTTTGTGACCCAGAAAGAATAATAAGAGTAATATTAAAACTAACTAGCTGCCGCCATTGTTGGAAACTGAGCTAGGCCGCGCTATGAATTCTGGGACACCGCTTCTTCTTCTTCTTCGGGGTTTAACGGCAGCTGGCATCCTTGTATATGCAGTGCTGCCATCTTCTGTTTCAGTCCGTTATTACACTCTTAAATCCTGCTACTTATTCCTGCGTCTTTTGTGATCTTACAAAGCTTCAAATGCCGCCTCGACTATTAAATCAGTCGTCGACGATTTTGATAGTCGACGTAATCGTGACTAGTCGACTAATCGTGGCAGCCCTACTGCAGACAGGCATAATTATACTGAGCCTGAGGTCTACCAGTGACTGACAGCATCCCACTGGGAACCAGTTCTGAGGCCTTCTGCATAGTCTCCGCTCGCACCTTCACTGCATACAAAGCTAGAAGATGCATAAGGAGTAAATACAGAATATTAACCAAAGTTGTGATTAAAACACCTTTTACAAGTGCACAAAAAAACCCAAAAAAGAAATCTTTCTACCTTCTGCAAAGTTCATCGCCCCAGAAAAGACAAGAGCAGCAAATTCTCCGACACTGAAACCTGCAGCAGCGACACACATCTCAATGGCCTGTGTACAGCAGGAAACAAGTCAAAAAAAAAATAAAAAAATAAAAATGTAACAGCCTCCCGATTATGACCGATATATCATTTATGTCACTGATACATCCGTAACTGAAATTAACTCAGAACAATTTGTTTATTTTTTTAAATGGTCATTCAGAATCAGAAGATTATTTACGGTGATGTTTTTGGTGGGAGTGAAACAACAATCTACTGATAAAAACAATAAAAACAAGATGTGATAATAAGAAATAACCACTGTTGGAAGCCTTATTTACTCTACCGCCTTAATCAGGTGCAGTAATTAAAGTTGAAATGAGAAACTTTGCATTTGAAAGATGCTCTTCTACTGGGCACTCAAAATGCTTTCTTACAACAAGCATCATTCATCCACACCTTCATACATAATGTGCGCACATTTTAAATATAAATTAATATTACTGTAGCAGTGTTAAAAAAAAAAAAAAGATAAAATGGCCACATTTAAGAAGGCAGGACCTGCAGTTATTGTCCTTTTTCCAGACATTTATCTGGCACTTACTTTGGGGTTTTCTTGGTTGAGTCTCTCCACAGCAGCCAGGGAGGTGACAAACACCGCCGGCTGACAGTGAACCGTTTTCTGCAGCTCGTCCTCGGGGCCCTCCAGACACAGAGACAGCAGGTCGTAACCCAGGATCTTCTGGGCTACGGTGAACATTTCTTTAACGTTGGGGTATTTTAAAAGTCCTCTGCCCATGCCCACAAACTGGCTGCCCTGACCGGGGAAGAGGAGCACGGAGCAGCCGCTGGGGTCTTTTTTGGGTCTCCGCTGAGGCGCCGCGGCTGGCTCGCTGTTCGGGGGAGAAGCGGGAACTTCAGCCGGAGAAGGGTAATCTCCAGCCGTGGAACCGGGCTTGTTGGTGGACAGCATCCTGCTCAGAGAGACCAGCGACCTGACCTTCCCTCTGGAAGATGCTGCCATCCTGACTGCCACTGATGCCAACATGAGCTGTTCCTCATCCAACGACGTGTCTGCGGATGAAATAAGACGCACAGCCCGCCCGGACAAACTGTAATCACCGAAAGAGTCAACTTTGCTTGAACTCAACTCTGACATCTGCTCGGCATGACACCTCACAGGGAGACGAAAAGAATATTCAGAATACAATTGACAAATGCAAAAAAACCCTCTAAACCATTGACTACAGAGAGATTTAACGTTGTTCGGCAGGATAATGTTGACCAAGGTTGAATCTTTGTCCAGTTTAATCTATCCAGCTTATTCCCTAGCCATCCCACCAAGAATTATAAAAGACATAAATAAGGCGAATTTTAATTTCATATGGAAAAATAAACATCATTATATTAGTAACAGGGACTTGATAAAAGATTATGAAGAGGGGGGTTTAAAAGCAATCGATTTTGAAATAATGAATGGCATTTTAAAGATTAATTGGCTACGATCTTTCTTGAAAAATGATAATGAGATGTGGTTCTTGATGCCATCTCTTATTTTCAACAAAGTTGGGGGGATCCTTTTAGTATGTGATTTTGACATTTCTAAACTACCCATAAAACTTTCCAAATTTCATCAACAAGTTTTGTTAAATTGTAAATTAATGTTTAAACATAACTTTAGTCCCCACAATGTTCCATTGTGGAATAATAGGGTGATATTGAATCGGGGGAAATCTATGTTTGTGGACGAATGGATGACAAAACAAATTTGGTCTGTGACACATATAATGGATGAAAATGGAGATATACTTGAATTAAACAGGCTTAATGAGAAATATGACATGAGTTGCTCGTTCGAGCTCTATAAAAAGGTTTCACAGAATATCCCAACAGTCCTTGTAAATACAATAAAGAACAATTTTTCAAATATACAGACTACAAATTTACATAAAGTTAAACTAGATGGTCTTGACTTGGTTAATGGAAAATGCAATAATCCATTTTTGAGGAGGTATTTGGTTAACACCTTATATCCAGGTAGGACAAAATTCTCCCTGTTCCATAAATCTCTTAAGCTAATAAATAAGCCCCAAGCAATCAAATTGCATAGATTTTTAGAAGAGTTTGATTTTTCTTAGCCCCTTATTTAAGTTATGTGTCTTGTTTATGGAACCTCACTTTTAGAGATTTTATGATCCCCCTTGTCTTCTTTATTTCTGTTCCTTGTTTTTCATTCTTTTTTTTTATTGTTATTTATTTTTGTATTGGTTATTCATCTTTTTATATTATTATTATGTAGATGTGTGAATATGGATGTGTATGTATGCATGTGTATATGCATATATATGTATGTGTATGTATATATATGTATGTGTATGTGTATATGTGTGTGTGTGTGTGTGTGTGTGTGTGTGTGTGTGTGTGTGTGTGTATGTATGTTTACTTTCAGTTATTGTCGATTTCATTGTGGTGTACAGGAGATGTGATTCTGTTCTGATTGATTTAATATGTCGCTTGTCTCTTTGAGATTGTCATTGTTATTGTTCTAAATAAAGTTCATTTAAAAAACAAAACAAAACAAAAAACCTCACAGGGAGACGCCATGTTGTTTATACGGAGTTTATTCTCGTCTTCTTCCGGTTGACGTTCAGGCTCTCTCACGGTGCAGCGCCACCTCAGGTCAAATTATGTCATGCTCTAATGTATCGTGTTTTTCTTTTCTGTGCTTTAATTTGTCTACAAAGTGAAAATAACCATAAGAGCTTTTAAGTATACACAGACATGCGCTTCTTAAATTTAGCTTAATTGGCTCCACAGGTAGGAAGTAAAAAAGTAAAAAAAAACTTCCTTGCTGTACTTAATTTTTACTCCCTACATTTTTAAACAAATATCTGTAGTTTCCACTCCGTATTTTTGACAGAGAGGAGGGCTGGGTAGCCGTAGTTTTTGTTGACCGCTGCGCTGCACAACATGTTTCGCTTTGTTACATTAGAGCCTGTGATGTTTTAAGAGTCTGAATCAGGAGCTGATGACATTACTCTGTAAACTCTCAAAGCACTTTAATAAACAAGCAAACAATTCCACCTCTTGCATTATTGCGTAAAGTTGACAGCGTGTCAGGCAAATAGGCAGGCTCCATCCCTGGCCTCTAGCGACTGTGGAAGTCGCTACAGTAATGTTTGCATCAGTCTATCAGATGAATCCCCTCCAAGTCCAATATTTACATCAGTTACAGTGATAATGCTTGGTGTCTACTTTCAGCCACCGCAGTAGAATGCCAGGAATGAATCTCATTGAAATTGTAGTTGCATTTGCTATTTAATTTAATTGTCATGGATGATACACAGACAACCCAACAGCAAACAGAGGAAAACAATGGGCCACGTGGGACACAGGGGCAAGGCAAAGTAACAGAAACCTAAAGCCTAAGAATATAACACAAGAAGAAAACAATAAAGAGAACCAAAAACATACATAAGAATAATCAATGAATATAAATGAACAAACACAAAACACTGGGTCACAGACTCAGTACCATGACAGTTAAATGTACATAATAAATACTTTAAATCAGATGACAATGTAGCTGACACTGTGTTTATTAGTGTGTGGTCAACCACAAATCTTCATACTGTCATCCATAGATGAGGTCTTTATACAAATGATGAAAGATAATGAAAGAAACTGTTTAATTGATATGAAATGATTGAATTATATGAAATATTATGGCTTTGTCTGCCAGAGTGTTTTTCTGTAAACTACTTTGAACTACTGGCAGTCAGTGAAGTCACTGAAAGGCAAGATTCTATGTTGTGTTGCCGTAGTTTCCAGAGTTTACTTATAAAGCTCACTTACAGAATTCAGTTAGAAAAGTCAAGCATTTGAAAGGTGCACATTTGAAGAAGTATTAACTCAATATTAACTCATTACGGTTTACATTTTCGATTTTAAAGGGTCTCCGAAATTACAATGAAAAAGGAAACAAGAAAAATTACCACTCCGGCCGATAAGAAAGATTCAGGAGATCAAGGTAAGTAAAATAATAAAATAAGAACCTGGTAAAATCCAAATCCTAGAAATGTTGACACTGTGTGAATCATTTTTGAAGCAATTGAATCATATGTTTGATTGAAAATAGCTTTAATACAAGATGTCTAATCAAAGGAAGGTTACCGGTCTTTTGGTAAAATAATGTAATAAGTTTATTCTTGGACTCAACAGTAAAAACAGACCAACAAGTGTCATCAAGATCTAAGACTTAGTAAACCTAGTATCAATTCGCACTGGTCAGTTTTTTTAATCCCAAGAATAAACTTGTGATCATTTAAGCAAAAGCAATTTCAAATTCTTTGCCATCAAACTTCTTCCAGTCCTGATGTCGGGGACTCTTTTTCACCACTGTGTTGTTGTCGTCGTTTATAGATTGTAAGAGCAGGACTGCTAAAAGAAAGGCCAGTCCTGAAAAGAAGACCCCAATAAAAAGGAGGAGGGTCGCTGAGCAGGCTGGTCCTTCCACCAGCTCAGATGTGGTCAAAGGAGTGAAGCGCAAGGTTGTGCAAGATGAAGAGGGCACAACAAAGAAAGCAAAGAAGGCTAAACTTCTCGACCATACGAGCGGTGACAAGGAGCAAGCATCCTCCTCGTTGGACTCTGGTAAAGGTAGGCTAATTAGTTGAATAAGGGGGTAGATTAAGTGTGGTTGCTAGGTTTAAGATATTGGTGTTTAGTGTTTGTGTCTATCATCCAGTGAGCTGATGTGCTTTTGGTGTTTTCCACATCTCCAGACTTGAACAACAAACAGGAGTGCACAAAAAATGGCAAAAGAAAGGCCACGGGAGACAACAGAGAGTCACCCAAGAAAAAAAAAAGGAATGTGGACCAGGGCAAAAAATCAGTGGCAGACCAAAAACGTAAGTAGCAAGCAGCTTGGGTTTTATATTCAGGGGAAGGGCAGAAGGAACATTTAGGCTACAGAGGAGAGTAATTTGTGTCACAGCTGTAATAAAACAAGATTTGCTGTTTTGTCTGTTCAGGTGAATTCCAAGCCAGATATGTGGAGGAGCACCAGCTCGGAGAAGGAGGCTGCGGAGCAGTGTTTTCTGGCTACCGGATAGAAGATCGTTTTCCAGTAAGTGTTCAGATGATGGTAGTAAGACAGGCAGTAACGCAGATAATGGATAATATCGTAAACTGAGACGTCTGCTGTGTTTCCACCTTTCATTATGTCATACTGAGGAAATGCTCACCAATGCTCTGTGTCTTCTAGGTTGCCATCAAACACATTCCCAAAAATAAAGTCTACTGCAAAGTGGCGGTAAGCGTCCAACACTTGAATTAGTTTTACATTACTGGATTGAATGCGGCGTTCCTCATCATCCACTTTGTTGTAATATTTCAGGATGAAAATGGGAAGATGCTCTCGGTGGAAGTGGCCATTATGCTTAAACTTGCAGGTGAAGCAGAAGGGTCAGTGGGAATATCAGCACCTGTGTCCTTGCTGGAGTGGTTCGACTTTGGCAAAGAGCTGATCCTGGTGCTGGAGAGACCTGTCCCTGCTGTGGACCTGCAAAAATACAAAGCAGAAAATGGAAGAGCTTTACCAGAGGACAAGGCCAAGGTAGGTTGACTGGGAGAGCCTTAGACTGTACAGCATTCAATCAAGGCAGAAAAGCATTAACTCATTATTGTGTTTTTCATCTTTTCCAGGTCATTCTGAAGCAACTAGTTGATGCTGTAAAGGAACTTGAGGAGAAACACATCTTTCATCGGGACATCAAGGGACAAAACATTCTGATTGAGACCGGCTCAGATGTGCCTCGAGTTCGCATCATTGACTTTGGACTGAGCTGCTTTGTTAAACAGCGATCTCTGTATCGCATCTTCTATGGTAACATATTCTGCTCCTGCTTTTCACAGATGTAACAATTTGTGTCTTTTGTTTTAGAAGAAATTGCAATTGTGTCTGTTTGTTAGGCACTCCTCTTCACATCCCTCCCGAGTGGTACATTAGGAGCTGCTACAGGTGTGGACCCACCACGGTGTGGCAAATGGGAGTGGTGTTGTATGAAGCGCTTCATGCACGATACTTTAGTACCGCGAGGTTCCTCACAAAGCAACTGAGCATCAAAAAGCGTCTGTCCACAGGTAAGAAAACTTCACACTTCCACATTCACTGATGCCTTGGATCACTAGAACTATCATCTTCATCTTTTTGATCTTTTCTTTCTTTCAAGAATGCCGGAATTTCTTGGACGCATGTTTAGCTATAGTCCCGGAGAAGCGCCCAACACTGGAGGAGCTCCAGCTTCACCCCTGGCTAAGATAACACACACAAACACACAATTCACACCTTATCATGTAAGTGTGATACATTGTAGTAACTTCCTTTCTTTTTTCTGTTGGACAGGAATAGATAGAGTGGGTCAATCTTAAAAAATAAATAAATAAAAATTTAGCTTTTTCGGAGTTCCTGTAACCCCCCCAGCCATCCCAGGAAAGGGGATCTCTCTTTGAATGGGCTTTCCCGAGGTTTCTTCCCATCGATCTGGCCCCCTGGGGAGTTTTTCCTCGTCTTCATAGAGAGCTTGGGCTGGGTCAGGAGCTCCATCAAAACTGTCTTTATTTGATGACATTAAAGTCATCAAATAAAGATGTGTTTTACTTAAAGTAAAATTTGATCAAAATAAAACTTGTTTAATTCATCTTTGCTGAAGATTCTCCTTCATTACTATTTTGTTTTGTTTTTTTTTACCCATGGTGCATTTTGACAAATAAGAAAACTGAATCAGGTTAAAGTGTGCACAAAGACAGTCACACTGCAAATGATCTGAAGACTTGCATCTGTTGCTCTAACCCCCAACTAGTTTAGACAGATTTCCTGGTTCTACCAGAGGTTTTTTCCTTCAAGAAGGGAGTTTTTCCTTCCCACTGTTGCTGAGTGTTTGCTCATAGTGGGTTGTAAAAGCATAAAAGTTAATAAGAGGCATTCATAGCAGAGTTATCACAGAGGGAACTATATAGCTTAAATGTACAATTTCTACAGGACGAATTATAACTTCATTATGTATAAAAGCTCCTGTGGATAATTACTCCTATTTGTAACTTTACACAAGAGAAAGTTTGCTGTCACACTATTTATAACAGGTTGGGTTTTGTCCTCTGAGTTGAGCCTTTGGTTGCAGTTTATTGAAGAATTTCCTCTAAAGTAGCTGTTGATAAAGATTTAAGGTCCTGTTTATATACAGAAATATGCTTTAGTTCATGTTTTTTTACATGTCTGCCTCAGTGGATCAGTAGAAGATCTGGCACAGGAAACTAGATGATGAAAAAAGGTTACGAATACACATATATATCTATATAGATACAGATATACTCATGGTGGGTTCACGCCCTCGGCCCACGCCCCTCTGAGGAGGAAACACCTGGGCCTCATCAGTGCAGCCAGCATTTAAGCCAGGGAGTGGCTTCTACTCATCGCTGGATCGTTGTGTGTGACTCGCGTCAGTGCAGCCCGGCTCTCAGCAAGTTCTCATTTGCTTCCCTGTGCAAAACCTCTAACGTGTGTTTCCTTCTGTACATAGATCCCCTGGACCCGACTCTGCATTCCCCGAGCGGATTCCCTTTTTGTGTGAGTGTTTGGAGAGAGAGTCAGAAGAGGAGCAAGTGTCTTTTCCCTACCTGGATTTCCCCGGAGCCTTTTCCCTGTCACCGCTTTGTATATAGCACTATCCCCTGCACTGTTTGTATATACACCTGGTGGAACTGTAATAAATACTGACTGTGCCTCTGAGTCCTGCATGTGAGTCCTCAAGCGAACCGTGACACCCACACAGATGAGAGCTTAGCAGTGAAGCTCTCTCTTAAAATTTGAGTTATAAAGTCAGAAGTTATCACTGACAGAGATCCATGTTCTTTTAACATAAGAAAGAATATTTGCTGAAATTGACATTAATCCAAGCCCTTAAAACGCCATTTTGGATTAAGCATTTCCTTTTAGAAAAGTCTTCAATGAGCAGGAAGCTCCAGTACTGAAAAAAGAAGCCAACATCAACTGCTAAACGTGCTAAAAGTAAGTAAGTCCCTGTAGACTCCTATGATCAAAACACATACAGTATAAAAGTTATAGGTTACAGATCTGAAAAGTAAAACAAATGTCAAAGTGCAAAAAGACTTATGGTCCCATAGAAGTCTATTCCATTTGCCTGGAATTAGGTGAACACCTTTGTGACAAATTTAATGGCTCAGTCATTTGTTTCATGTCATATTTAATAAAAGACTGACATGGTGGCATGTTGAATTGTCCATTTTGCACATATTTGGTCATTCTAAGCGTCAGAAGGGGAAAGATCATTCTGGGAATGCCTACTGGCGAAGGATGTGTGACTGACAAGTCCAGTGTGTGAAGTTTAACTACAGTCTAAGGAGCGTGGAAAGAAAAGCATCTGGACTTCTTTAAGTTTCTTGAAGATGTTTCACCTCTCATCTGAGAAGCTTCTTCAGTTCAGAATTTCTTCAGAGAACTGAAGAAGCTTCTTGAATGAGAGGTGAAACGCTCTTCAAGAAGCTTAAAGAAGTCCAGATGCTTTTCTTTCCAAGCTCCTTAGACTACGATGACCTGAACGACTGAGAACCTTAACAGACAGTTCTTCCCTTCATTCATCATGCCTGATTTCAAAACACCAAGATGGCAGTCGTGAAAACACTCATCTTGAGTCTTCATGGGACTACGGTGAGATCAGTTATGCCTCTTATGATGCTGTCCCAGACTTCAAAGCAGTATAAAACATGTTTGCATCCTGTAACAACTCCCACTTCCCTCATTACCTTCTGTGTATTTATAGTTTTGTATGACTTCTTATGTTCCTGTTAATAAAGACCTGCCTTTGAGTTCATCCCCGTGTGTCTAGAGCCGTGCATTTGGGTCCTCTCTTGCCTTCACACAGCCGCCGCACGACAGAACGACGCAACCACGAAATGGACCCAGCAGGCTCCGCCCGTGAGGGAGATATTCTCCGTGTACAGAGTCTGGTGCAACGAATAACCCGCGCCTCGGACTCACGGACAATTTCCGTCGGACTTAACGCCATAAAGGCAATAATCGAGGGAAACCCTTTCCTTCACCAGCTCACCTGCTATGAGGGCTTTATTGACGAACTGAGCCGAGCCAAGGAGGCATTACAAGCTCGTGAGCTGGCAGACAGTGTCTGTTCCCGGGATTCCACACCACAGCGACTGCAGACGGAGATCTCCGCCAGTCAGCCGCCGCAGCAGCAGCGAACTAAGCTCGCCGCGACGGCATCGCAGCAGCAGACGGGGCTCTCGGTATCGCAACAGCGGCTGCTAAAACGAGAGGGTTTTTTGGCGCTGCTGCCGCGGAGCCCTTCTCCATCCCCTCTCAGCTCTGACCGTCGCTCTCCCGCTGCTTTCCTAGCAGCGATGAGGTCGGATGATGAAGAGGAGACCGTCACCCCCGCATCATCACCGGTTTCCCCCGTCACCTCCGTTCCCTCATCAAGGAGGAGACGCCGTCGCCGGTCCTCTCCTCAGCCGGATTCCGGGACTACTGAGCAGCCGGCTGGGGTGAGTGACAAAGACACTCTTTCTGTTCACTCTGAGGCTAGTTCTCACTACTCTGAATGCAGGAATGCAAACTCTGTGACTCTTGCCGTAGGCTCTAAAGGCTCACGATCTGTAAATGTTGAATCCGAACCCGAACTTCTTATGAACCGTTGTACTGCCCGGAGGGTCAACTCAGAGACCGTTTCTCCTACGTTTGGACTCATATTTGAGAAAGATTATCCTTCGCTAGTGTTTCCTAGGTCTGAAAACTTGAAGTCAGCATTTCCTGAGTTAGAGACACCTGCTTCTGTGCCCTTTACCTGTGTGTCTGCTGAGAATGATTGTTTTGCAGTTAAGCTCACCACTGGGGCTTTAAAACCTGCCTCCTTAGATGTTAAAGCAGTAAAGTCCAAGACTGTAAATGTTCCTGTGATAGCTCGACCCCAGCTCGTTACTTCTGAGCCATCACCCCAGGGGAAAGTCCATTCTGACGTATTTACTGATTCGAATGTTCTTGAGTCAGGGGGCTCTACACCCACCACTGTTTTCCCTAGGTTTACTGCTTCCAGCGATCCGGAGGTAAAAGACTTTGTTTCATCTGCCTCTCCGGTGCACAGACCTATGTTTACATCGGCTATTAACCCCTCCTCTGTCAGTATAAGCATGGTTAGCTCCGAAGAAAGAAGCTCTAAGACTGTTGGTGCATCAGCTGATCACATTTCTCTAGAGTCTGTAAACACTGAAGGTGGTGCATTAGTGCCTGTAAGCTACAGCTTTAGCACACTTAACGCTATGAAGTCAGAGCGCTGTTCCTCATCCGCTCACTCAGGGCAGGGAATTGATCTCTTGCAGACTGTTCTTTCTAGGCCCGCCTCCCAGGCCCCTTGCGTTCTAGGGATAGCTGCGGCCCAGCACTCCCCTGCACCTATCTCAGTTCCCCAGGTGAGGGGGGCTGGCGCCCAGCTGGTCCCTGTTCCGGTTTCCGGGTCGACTGAGGCTCTGCTGGTCCCTGCACCCGTATCAGCTCCTCGGGTGGGGACAGCAGCCGCCCAGTCCCTGCCGAAATCTGTGCCAACCACTGAGGTGGGGCCCGCCAGGACCCAGCCGATCTCTGCACCTGTACCTGCTCCTCAGGTGGGAGCGACTGGTGTCCAGCAGGTGCCTGCACCTTTCATCCGCATTGTAGGCTCAGGGGACCCGACACCACCACCTGTCCAACATTCGCTCCCACAACCATCATTACACTCAGCTGCACAGGATGCTCCTCAGTCAGTCAGTCAGCCTTCTCCTCAGTGTACAGTCCAGCCTTCTCCCCAACCGCCATTACTACCACTAGTTCAGTTTGCTACCCAGTCTCCCTCAGTTCAATCTGTAGCTCTGCCTCCTGTGTCCCCGCTGGCTCTGTCTCCTGTGTCCCCCGCACCTCAGTCAGCTACCCCACCACAAGCTCAATTTTCACCTCTACCATCACTTCAGTCATCAGTTCAGTCTGCCACTCAGTCGCCCGTAGCTCCATCATCCACACCATCACCCGCTTCTCTTCCACCACAACCATCACGACACTCAGCCATTCAGGCTGCTGCTCAGTCAGTCATTCAACCTGTAGTCCTGTCATTAATGCACTCCTTAGCTGAACCATTAGCACAGTCACCGTTAACTCAGTCATCCACTCCACCGCCCACTCCACTGTCACCACAACCATTACTACAGCCATCAGTTTGGTCCCCTGTAGCAGTTTGGTCTTCTGGTCAGCTTAACATTCAGCCAGGGGTCCCGATACCCTCTGGCGCTACATCAGCTCCGGCTGGAAGCTCGGATGAGCCCATCCAGCACTCCGCGGCTTCCACGCTGCCACCTGCCTTGTCCGCTGGGGGTTCTGGAGAGCCCAGCCAACCCTTCCTCGTCTCCGCTGGAGGGTTCGAGGGGCCCGGCCTCCGGTCCCGCTCTGTAGCCGCCGCCTTCCACACGGCCGGCCTCCGGATCTGTTCTGCCGCCGTTGCCGTCCGCAAGGGCTGTCTGGAGTCAGCCCTTGAGGGGGGGTATTGTCATGGTCCTGGGTCATTTTGACCCAGTGTTCTCAGTTTTCCTGTGGTTTTGTATTTTGTTCCTTATGTCCATTGGATTGTTTGGTTTGGTAGTTGGATTCCCCCTGTGTCCATGCTTTTATTGTGGTGTTTGTTCTGGTACCGTGTTCCCGTCCGTTGTGTTCTGTGTTCTCCTCATCCCCTCGTATTCATCCTTGTTCTCTGCCTCTCTCTCTGTGCTCATCTCTGTGTACTGTGTTGTGTTTAAGGTCCACATCTTGGTGTCAGTATTTTCAGTTTTTGTGTCCTCCCTGCTCGGTCATGAGTAATTGTCTTCAGCTGTGTTCCCCGTGTGTTCCCACTTCCCTCATTACCTTCTGTGTATTTATGTCAGAGTGTCCCTTTGTTCTGTGTTGCGTCATCCTTCTAGGTTGTGTGCATTTCCCGTGTCTTCCCAGCGCCTCAGCTTTAGTTTCTCCCAGTATAGTTTTGTATGACTTCTTATGTTCCTGTTAATAAAGACCTGCCTTTGAGTTCATTCCCGTGTGTCTAGAGCCGTGCAATTGGGTCCTCTCTTGCCTTCACACAGCCGCCGCATGACAGTTAATACTTCTCATGGATATCTCAGATCTCCATCACAAATAAAATAATAAAGGGCCATAATAAGAGTTAGAAATCCATTGTTACCGCTCAAGCTCCAGTCTGGCCCTCTCCTCCTCCAGCCGAGCCTGGATCTCCATATTAAGGGCAACTTCCAGCTGCTGCTGTGTCAGCTCCAGCTCCCTGATCCTCTTCTTCTGTTGTTCAGCCTCCTTTTCCTTCACCTGCATCTCAGCCTGCATGCTGTCTTTTATCTATGCACACACACACAGCTACATAAACAGATGCACCAACAGAGCGGTATAAACTGACCTATTCCTGAATCACCTTTTCCTGGACTGTCATAACCATTTTTCCAAATCATTAAAGATGTGAATTTTATAATGACAGTCAACATTTTGCTGCAGTTCTCAAAGATCAAAGTCAAGGAGAAAAGACTCTGTACATAATTGGTGTCAAGTGGAAAACTTTTTTTTTTTACCATCTCAGCCTCTTTCAGCTGTCTTTCCAGTTCCATCTGCACCTCCCTCTGCTTCCTCCGCTCTCTCTCCTCTGCCTCCCTTCGGCGAGTTTCCAGTTCCCGAGCATGCTGTGAAACAGATGAAAGAGCCATTGTTTGGTTTGTGTTTTCACCTCTATCCAGCAGGTGACACTAGGCCATCAGCTTCGAGGTTCAACGTATTGTGCTTTCAGCGGTGCTCTTCTTGATAACTTGGTTGAAGTAAGTGGGTATTTGAGTTCATGTTGCTTTCCTTACAGCTGTAAGTAATCTGCTCATTCCGCTTTTGATCTTTGGCACCAACAAGTGATTTTTTTCCCAGAGAAGTGCTGCTCACAGGAGATTTCCTCTATTTCAGACCATTTTCTATAAACCGGTTAGATGGTTGTACAGTTTCTGAAATACTCAGACAAGCCTGTCCGACACAAACAACAATGCATGTTCAAAGTCATTTAAATCCCATTTGACCTTCAGCAGGTCATCTTATTAATGTATACATGCCTAAATGCACTGAGCTGCTGCCATGTGATAGGCTGATTAGGTATTTGACCTAATGAGCAGCTCAACAGGTGTATCTAACAAAAATGTGGCCAGTGAGTGTACATGGTACTTTTTAAATGGACAAAATGAACTGCACTGGCAGCTGCCCAGTGCCACTATGACTTAGTTAAATAATCACTACCATGGATAGTTTGGTGCATGATGTAATTAAATAAATATTACAAAAAAAGATTCTTATAGCCCTCACTTACCTTGATAATGTTTTCAATCTCTAAGTCCTGTTTGTCTTTCTCTTTTTCTGTCTTCTCTGTCTCATGGATAGTCGAGTCATCAGATTGGCTGCCCCTGCTGCTGCAGCTGCTGCGGGCGCTCCGGCTGCGTTCCCGCTGACTGTTTTCCCGCTGGATCCGTCTCTTCAGTTTGAGTTCATGGTGAAGGGAAGACTTTCCCTCACTCTGAAGACGGAGGGCAGTTTGAATGGCTGAATACCAGATGTAAAATCTTGGGTATACTTTCCATTTAACTTTCCGAGTCAGACTGAATAGGATGGGTTATCTTTTAAAAATGAGGACTGGTGTAGCTTTACAGAGTAATTGAATACATGTTTCGGAAAATATGTTAATCCCTTTTGGATAAAGTGGCTGACTGACCTCCACCTGCCGGAGCACCTCTCTGAGAGGTTCAGTAGCCGATGCCATCAGCTCAGTATGGAACGCACCACTGACTGGGAGAGTTTTGGTCCGCATGAACTTTAGGCGCCGAGAGTTTTCCTGGAGGAAATCCAGAGCCTGAGAAGTCAAAGAAGACAGCAGAAATGACAAGAGCAGCTCTAACAACTTTTTTGATGGTTGAGAGAAGACAGAAAAGAGAACACAATAGATTCACGGTATATTAAAGCAGCAAGAATATATGAATGCATTACCTGCTGGTGCCCTGCAATAACCCTGCCATCTGGAAAAAGCTAGTTGGCCACAGAGCACACAGGATTCTCCATCCCCAGACTCTTGCAGTGCTCTTTTGCCTGCAGACTAGGGCTGCCACAAACGATTATTTTGATAGTCGACTAGTCACCGATTATTTTTGCGATTAGTCGACTAATCAGACTATCCACTCTGCCATAGCTTGGCTACAGACTCAGCACCCGAGTGCCTTTATTGTGATCTCGGGTGACTTCAACCATGTATCACTGGACAATACACTACCAACATTCAAACAATATGTGGACTGTCCCACCAGGGGAGAGAAAACTTTAGACTTACTGTATGCTAACGTCAAGGATGCATACAGCTCCTCCTCCCTCCCCCCACTTGGTAGGTCAGATCATAACCTGATTCACCTCACCCCCCGCTATGTGCCAATTGTGAGGAGGGAACCTGTGACCACCAGGACTGTTAGGAGGTGGTCAGAGGAGGCAATAGCGGAACTACAGGGCTGTTTCGAGGTGACCGACTGGGAAACACTCTGTGAGCCTCACGCCGAGGACATCAATGGGCTTACTGAGTGTATCACAGGCTACATAACTTTCTGCACCGACTCCATTGTTCCAGCTCAGACTGTTCATTGTTACCCAAATAACAAGCCGTGGGTGACTAAGGACATCAAAGCCCTCCTCAACAACAAGAAGAGGGCTTTCAGAGGGGGCAACAAAGAGGAGGTGAGGAAGATCCAGGTGTTACTAAAGGACAAGATCAGAGAGGCTAAGGACAATTACAGGAGGAAGCTGGAGTGGAAACTCCAGCAGAACAGCATGAGAGAGGTGTGGAGGGGCATGAAGACCATCACTGGATTCAGGCCAACCAACAGCAGGGGAGCTGAGGGAGGTGAGAATAGAGCCGACGAGTTGAATCTGTTTTTCAATAGATTCGACACCACAGTGTCTGCTCCCACCCCCACAACCTCACCTGCAGTCAGCCTGGAATCCAGAACCACACCACTGTGCCAGCCTCTCTCTTCACATGTTGCCTCCTGTGAGATTCCTGACACCCCTCCCCCACCCATCACCTTCACTCAATACCAGGTTGAGATGCAAATGAGGAGACTTCACTCAGGCAAGTCTGCTGGACCAGACGGAGTGAGTCCCCTTGTCCTCAAGACCTGTGCCCCCCAGCTGTGTGGAGTCTTTCATAAACTGTTTATGCTGAGTCTGAGTCTGCAGAGGGTCCCGGTGATGTGGAAGACATCATGCCTCGTCCCTGTACCAAAGACGCCTCGTCCCAGTGGCCCCCAGGATTACAGGCCCGTGGCACTGACCTCCCACATCATGAAGACCCTGGAAAGGCTCATCCTGGACCAGCTGCGACCCATAGTAAGACCACATCTGGATCCCCTTCAGTTCGCTTATCAGCCTCGTCTCGGAACAGAGGACGCCATCATCTACCTGCTCAATCGTGTCTACACCCATCTGGACCAGCCGGCGAGCACTGTGAGGGTCATGTTTTTTGACTTTTCCAGTGCTTTCAACACCATCAGGCCAACCCTCCTGGGTGATAAGTTAGCAGCGATGCAGGTGGATGCTTCTCTGGTGTCCTGGATTGTTGATTACCTGACAGGAAGACCACAATATGTACGTCTCCCACAGTGTGTGTCTGACAAGGTGATTAGCAACACAGGGGCACCACAGGGGACTGTCCTCTCCCCCTTCCTCTTCACCCTCTACACCACAGACTTCAGCCACTGCACAGAGACCTGCCATCTTCAGAAGTTTTCTGATGACTCTGCGGTGGTTGGATGCATCAGCAGGGATGATGAGACAGAGTACCGGGCTGTGGTCGACTCCTTTGTCACGTGGTGTGAGCAGAATCATCTGCAGCTCAACGTGGCAAAGACCAAGGAACTGATCGTGGACTTCAGGAAGACCAGGAAACACTTGACCCCTGTTTCAATCCAGGGGGTCAGTGTTGACATTGTGGAGGACTATAAATACCTTGGAGTACACATTGACAATAAACTGGACTGGGCTAAAAACACCACAGCACTTTACAGGAAGGGCCAGAGTCGTCTCTATTTTTTGAGGCGACTGAGGTCCTTCAACATCTGCCAGAAAATGCTGAGGATTTTCTATGAGTCTGTTGTGGCCAGTGCGATCCTCTATGCTGTTGCATGCTGGGGGAGCAGGCTGAGGGTCGCAGATGCCAACAGACTTAATAAACTGATCCGTAAGGCCAGCAATGTTGTGGGGATGGAGCTGGACTCCCTCAAGGTGGTGTCGGAGAGGCGGATGCTGTCCAAGATAAAGACAATGTTGGATAACACCTCCCACCCACTCCATGACATGTTGGTCAGTCACAGGAGCTCGTTCAGTGAGAGACTGAGATTACCGAAAAGCACCACTGAACGACACAGGAAATCATTCCTGCCTGTGGCCATCTCCCTGTACAACGCATCCACTTAACACACTGTTTGCTGCTACAGCTACACATGTTTCTTTTCCAACTATTTATTTATAAGTGACTTATGTATGTATGTATGTATGTATATATATGTATATATTGTACTATTCTTAGTTAGCGTATTGTCTGTCTTGTCTTAATGTTGGTTTAAAATGGAGCACTGTAACAAAAAATAATTTCCCCCAGGGATCAATAAAGTATTCTGATTCTGATTCTGATTCATCATCCATTGGATGTAAAACGTTCAGCTTATTGCACCAGCAGCATCTGCTCTTATATAACTATCATTAGCTTACAGCTTTAAGTGTTTAAGGTATGTGCTAACTAAAAATAAAGACAAGATGATAGTTTATTAAATTTTAATGAAATTTGCAGATTGTTTCGGTGAAGTTTAATAAACTCCTTGCTATCTAAAATATAACAGGACACCGGAGAATATTCTCGAGCATCTCACACTTCTGATAATCAGCTGTCTGCTTGACGTTTATTCAGCTGTGTAAAAACTATAACTTTAATCTCAGCAAAACAGATTTACTCAGGAACAAATAAAATACTAAAATAAGCCAAACAATAACATTTTTAAGTTATCTAAGTGACTTATATATCATGTTTAACCTGAGCAGCGAAAGACAGCGGTGTGTTTGAAAACGATCTGCCGGGAGTCCGGTGTTCTCACGGCTCTAGTGAGCCTTGCCCCGGCTAGCTATCGAGCTAGTGGGTAACAGACGTCTCCGAAAACATCGGAGCGCTTTTGAAAATATGTGGTGTCTTGATAAACTGAGCAGATATTTGAGGTTTACACAGTTACATTCTCGCCTGAAAATATGTTAAACGTTTATTTTGTGACCCAGAAAGAATAATAAGAGTAATATTAAAACTAACTAGCTGCCGCCATTGTTGGAAACTGAGCTAGGCCGCGCTATGAATTCTGGGACACCGCTTCTTCTTCTTCTTCTTCTTCTTCTTCGGGGTTTAACGGCTGGCATCCTTGTATATGCAGTGCTGCCATCTTCTGTTTCAGTCCGTTATTACACTCTTAAATCCTACTACTTATTCCTGCGTCTTTTGTGATCTTACAAAGCTTCAAACGCCGCCTCGACTATTAAATCAGTTGTCGACGATTTTGATAGTCGACGTAATCGTGACTAGTCGACTAATCGTGGCAGCCCTACTGCAGACAGGCATAATTATACTGAGCCTGAGGTCTACCAGTGACTGACAGCATCCCACTGGGAACCAGTTCTGAGGCCTTCTGCATAGTCTCCGCTCGCACCTTCACTGCATACAAAGCTAGAAGATGCATAAGGAGTAAATACAGAATATTAACCAAAGTTGTGATTAAAACACCTTTTACAAGTGCACAAAAAAACCCAAAAAAGAAATCTTTCTACCTTCTGCAAAGTTCATCGCCCCAGAAAAGACAAGAGCAGCAAATTCTCCGACACTGAAACCTGCAGCAGCGACACACATCTCAATGGCCTGTGTACAGCAGGAAACAAGTAAAAAAAAAATAAAAAAAATAAAAATGTAACAGCCTCCCGATTATGACCGATATATCATTTATGTCACTGATACATCCGTAACTGAAATTAACTCAGAACAATTTGTTTATTTTTTTAAATGGTCATTCAGAATCAGAAGATTATTTACGGTGATGTTTTTGGTGGGAGTGAAACAACAATCTACTGATAAAAACAATAAAAACAAGATGTGATAATAAGAAATAACCACTGTTGGAAGCCTTATTTACTCTACCGCCTTAATCAGGTGCAGTAATTAAAGTTGAAATGAGAAACTTTGCATTTGAAAGATGCTCTTCTACTGGGCACTCAAAATGCTTTCTTACAACAAGCATCATTCATCCACACCTTCATACATAATGTGCGCACATTTTAAATATAAATTAATATTACTGTAGCAGTATTTAAAAAAAAAAAAAAAAAGATAAAATGGCCACATTTAAGAAGGCAGGACCTGCAGTTATTGTCCTTTTTCCAGACATTTATCTGGCACTTACTTTGGGGTTTTCTTGGTTGAGTCTCTCCACAGCAGCCAGGGAGGTGACAAACACCGCCGGCTGACAGTGAACCGTTTTCTGCAGCTCGTCCTCGGGGCCCTCCAGACACAGAGACAGCAGGTCGTAACCCAGGATCTTCTGGGCTACGGTGAACATTTCTTTAACGTTGGGGTATTTTAAAAGTCCTCTGCCCATGCCCACAAACTGGCTGCCCTGACCGGGGAAGAGGAGCACGGAGCAGCCGCTGGGGTCTTTTTTGGGTCTCCGCTGAGGCGCCGCGGCTGGCTCGCTGTTCGGGGGAGAAGCGGGAACTTCAGCCGGAGAAGGGTAATCTCCAGCCGTGGAACCGGGCTTGTTGGTGGACAGCGTCCTGCTCAGAGAGACCAGCGACCTGACCTTCCCTCTGGAAGATGCTGCCATCCTGACTGCCACTGATGCCAACATGAGCTGTTCCTCATCCAACGACGTGTCTGCGGATGAAATAAGACGCACAGCCCGCCCGGACAAACTGTAATCACCGAAAGAGTCAACTTTGCTTGAACTCAACTCTGACATCTGCTCGGCATGACACCTCACAGGGAGACGAAAAGAATATTCAGAATACAATTGACAAATGCAAAAAAACCCTCTAAACCATTGACTACAGAGAGATTTAACGTTGTTCGGCAGGATAATGTTGACCAAGGTTGAATCTTTGTCCAGTTTAATCTATCCAGCTTATTCCCTAGCCATCCCACCAAGAATTATAAAAGACATAAATAAGGCGAATTTTAATTTCATATGGAAAAATAAACATCATTATATTAGTAACAGGGACTTGATAAAAGATTATGAAGAGGGGGGTTTAAAAGCAATCGATTTTGAAATAATGAATGGCATTTTAAAGATTAATTGGCTACGATCTTTCTTGAAAAATGATAATGAGATGTGGTTCTTGATGCCATCTCTTATTTTCAACAAAGTTGGGGGGATCCTTTTAGTATGTGATTTTGACATTTCTAAACTACCCATAAAACTTTCCAAATTTCATCAACAAGTTTTGTTAAATTGTAAATTAATGTTTAAACATAACTTTAGTCCCCACAATGTTCCATTGTGGAATAATAGGGTGATATTGAATCGGGGGAAATCTATGTTTGTGGACGAATGGATGACAAAACAAATTTGGTCTGTGACACATATAATGGATGAAAATGGAGATATACTTGAATTAAACAGGCTTAATGAGAAATATGACATGAGTTGCTCGTTCGAGCTCTATAAAAAGGTTTCACAGAATATCCCAACAGTCCTTGTAAATACAATAAAGAACAATTTTTCAAATATACAGACTACAAATTTACATAAAGTTAAACTAGATGGTCTTGACTTGGTTAATGGAAAATGCAATAATCCATTTTTGAGGAGGTATTTGGTTAACACCTTATATCCAGGTAGGACAAAATTCTCCCTGTTCCATAAATCTCTTAAGCTAATAAATAAGCCCCAAGCAATCAAATTGCATAGATTTTTAGAAGAGTTTGATTTTTCTTAGCCCCTTATTTAAGTTATGTGTCTTGTTTATGGAACCTCACTTTTAGAGATTTTATGATCCCCCTTGTCTTCTTTATTTCTGTTCCTTGTTTTTCATTCTTTTTTTTATTGTTATTTATTTTTGTATTGGTTATTCATCTTTTTATATTATTATTATGTAGATGTGTGAATATGGATGTGTATGTATGCATGTGTATATGCATATATATGTATATATATGTATATATATGTATATATATGTATGTGTATGTGTATATATGTGTGTGTGTGTGTGTGTGTGTATGTATGTATGTTTACTTTCAGTTATTGTCGATTTCATTGTGGTGTACAGGAGATGTGATTCTGTTCTGATTGATTTAATATGTCGCTTGTCTCTTTGAGATTGTCATTGTTATTGTTCTAAATAAAGTTCATTTAAAAAACAAAACAAAACAAAAAACCTCACAGGGAGACGCCATGTTGTTTATACGGAGTTTATTCTCGTCTTCTTCCGGTTGACGTTCAGGCTCTCTCACGGTGCAGCGCCACCTCAGGTCAAATTATGTCATGCTCTAATGTATCGTGTTTTTCTTTTCTGTGCTTTAATTTGTCTACAAAGTGAAAATAACCATAAGAGCTTTTAAGTATACACAGACATGCGCTTCTTAAATTTAGCTTAATTGGCTCCACAGGTAGGAAGTAAAAAAGTAAAAAAAAACTTCCTTGCTGTACTTAATTTTTACTCCCTACATTTTTAAACAAATATCTGTAGTTTCCACTCCGTATTTTTGACAGAGAGGAGGGCTGGGTAGCCGTAGTTTTTGTTGACCGCTGCGCTGCACAACATGTTTCGCTTTGTTACATTAGAGCCTGTGATGTTTTAAGAGTCTGAATCAGGAGCTGATGACATTACTCTGTAAACTCTCAAAGCACTTTAATAAACAAGCAAACAATTCCACCTCTTGCATTATTGCGTAAAGTTGACAGCGTGTCAGGCAAATAGGCAGGCTCCATCCCTGGCCTCTAGCGACTGTGGAAGTCGCTACAGTAATGTTTGCATCAGTCTATCAGATGAATCCCCTCCAAGTCCAATATTTACATCAGTTACAGTGATAATGCTTGGTGTCTACTTTCAGCCACCGCAGTAGAATGCCAGGAATGAATCTCATTGAAATTGTAGTTGCATTTGCTATTTAATTTAATTGTCATGGATGATACACAGACAACCCAACAGCAAACAGAGGAAAACAATGGGCCACGTGGGACACAGGGGCAAGGCAAAGTAACAGAAACCTAAAGCCTAAGAATATAACACAAGAAGAAAACAATAAAGAGAACCAAAAACATACATAAGAATAATCAATGAATATAAATGAACAAACACAAAACACTGGGTCACAGACTCAGTACCATGACAGTTAAATGTACATAATAAATACTTTAAATCAGATGACAATGTAGCTGACACTGTGTTTATTAGTGTGTGGTCAACCACAAATCTTCATACTGTCATCCATAGATGAGGTCTTTATACAAATGATGAAAGATAATGAAAGAAACTGTTTAATTGATATGAAATGATTGAATTATATGAAATATTATGGCTTTGTCTGCCAGAGTGTTTTTCTGTAAACTACTTTGAACTACTGGCAGTCAGTGAAGTCACTGAAAGGCAAGATTCTATGTTGTGTTGCCGTAGTTTCCAGAGTTTACTTATAAAGCTCACTTACAGAATTCAGTTAGAAAAGTCAAGCATTTGAAAGGTGCACATTTGAAGAAGTATTAACTCAATATTAACTCATTACGGTTTACATTTTCGATTTTAAAGGGTCTCCGAAATTACAATGAAAAAGGAAACAAGAAAAATTACCACTCCGGCCGATAAGAAAGATTCAGGAGATCAAGGTAAGTAAAATAATAAAATAAGAACCTGGTAAAATCCAAATCCTAGAAATGTTGACACTGTGTGAATCATTTTTGAAGCAATTGAATCATATGTTTGATTGAAAATAGCTTTAATACAAGATGTCTAATCAAAGGAAGGTTACCGGTCTTTTGGTAAAATAATGTAATAAGTTTATTCTTGGACTCAACAGTAAAAACAGACCAACAAGTGTCATCAAGATCTAAGACTTAGTAAACCTAGTATCAATTCGCACTGGTCAGTTTTTTTAATCCCAAGAATAAACTTGTGATCATTTAAGCAAAAGCAATTTCAAATTCTTTGCCATCAAACTGCTTCCAGTCCTGATGTCGGGGACTCTTTTTCACCACTGTGTTGTTGTCGTCGTTTATAGATTGTAAGAGCAGGACTGCTAAAAGAAAGGCCAGTCCTGAAAAGGAGACCCCAATAAAAAGGAGGAGGGTCGCTGAGCAGGCTGGTCCTTCCACCAGCTCAGATGTGGTCAAAGGAGTGAAGCGCAAGGTTGTGCAAGATGAAGAGGGCACAACAAAGAAAGCAAAGAAGGCTAAACTTCTCGACCATACGAGCGGTGACAAGGAGCAAGCATCCTCCTCGTTGGACTCTGGTAAAGGTAGGCTAATTAGTTGAATAAGGGGGTAGATTAAGTGTGGTTGCTAGGTTTAAGATATTGGTGTTTAGTGTTTGTGTCTATCATCCAGTGAGCTGATGTGCTTTTGGTGTTTTCCACATCTCCAGACTTGAACAACAAACAGGAGTGCACAAAAAATGGCAAAAGAAAGGCCACGGGAGACAACAGAGAGCCACCCAAGAAAAAAAAAAGGAATGTGGACCAGGGCAAAAAATCAGTGGCAGACCAAAAACGTAAGTAGCAAGCAGCTTGGGTTTTATATTCAGGGGAAGGGCAGAAGGAACATTTAGGCTACAGAGGAGAGTAATTTGTGTCACAGCTGTAATAAAACAAGATTTGCTGTTTTGTCTGTTCAGGTGAATTCCAAGCCAGATATGTGGAGGAGCACCAGCTCGGAGAAGGAGGCTGCGGAGCAGTGTTTTCTGGCTACCGGATAGAAGATCGTTTTCCAGTAAGTGTTCAGATGATGGTAGTAAGACAGGCAGTAACGCAGATAATGGATAATATCGTAAACTGAGACGTCTGCTGTGTTTCCACCTTTCATTATGTCATACTGAGGAAATGCTCACCAATGCTCTGTGTCTTCTAGGTTGCCATCAAACACATTCCCAAAAATAAAGTCTACTGCAAAGTGGCGGTAAGCGTCCAACACTTGAATTAGTTTCACATTACTGGATTGAATGCGGCGTTCCTCATCATCCACTTTGTTGTAATATTTCAGGATGAAAATGGGAAGATGCTCTCGGTGGAAGTGGCCATTATGCTTAAACTTGCAGGTGAAGCAGAAGGGTCAGTGGGAATATCAGCACCTGTGTCCTTGCTGGAGTGGTTCGACTTTGGCAAAGAGCTGATCCTGGTGCTGGAGAGACCTGTCCCTGCTGTGGACCTGCAAAAATACAAAGCAGAAAATGGAAGAGCTTTACCAGAGGACAAGGCCAAGGTAGGTTGACTGGGAGAGCCTTAGACTGTACAGCATTCAATCAAGGCAGAAAAGCATTAACTCATTATTGTGTTTTTCATCTTTTCCAGGTCATTCTGAAGCAACTAGTTGATGCTGTAAAGGAACTTGAGGAGAAACACATCTTTCATCGGGACATCAAGGGACAAAACATTCTGATTGAGACCGGCTCAGATGTGCCTCGAGTTCGCATCATTGACTTTGGACTGAGCTGCTTTGTTAAACAGCGATCTCTGTATCGCATCTTCTATGGTAACATATTCTGCTCCTGCTTTTCACAGATGTAACAATTTGTGTCTTTTGTTTTAGAAGAAATTGCAATTGTGTCTGTTTGTTAGGCACTCCTCTTCACATCCCTCCCGAGTGGTACATTAGGAGCTGCTACAGGTGTGGACCCACCACGGTGTGGCAAATGGGAGTGGTGTTGTATGAAGCGCTTCATGCACGATACTTTAGTACCGCGAGGTTCCTCACAAAGCAACTGAGCATCAAAAAGCGTCTGTCCACAGGTAAGAAAACTTCACACTTCCACATTCACTGATGCCTTGGATCACTAGAACTATCATCTTCATCTTTTTGATCTTTTCTTTCTTTCAAGAATGCCGGAATTTCTTGGACGCATGTTTAGCTATAGTCCCGGAGAAGCGCCCAACACTGGAGGAGCTCCAGCTTCACCCCTGGCTAAGATAACACACACAAACACACAATTCACACCTTATCATGTAAGTGTGATACATTGTAGTAACTTCCTTTCTTTTTTCTGTTGGACAGGAATAGATAGAGTGGGTCAATCTTAAAAAATAAATAAATAAAAATTTAGCTTTTTCGGAGTTCCTGTAACCCCCCCAGCCATCCCAGGAAAGGGGATCTCTCTTTGAATGGGCTTTCCCGAGGTTTCTTCCCATCGATCTGGCCCCCTGGGGAGTTTTTCCTCGTCTTCATAGAGAGCTTGGGCTGGGTCAGGAGCTCCATCAAAACTGTCTTTATTTGATGACATTAAAGTCATCAAATAAAGATGTGTTTTACTTAAAGTAAAATTTGATCAAAATAAAACTTGTTTAATTCATCTTTGCTGAAGATTCTCCTTCATTACTATTTTGTTTTGTTTTTTTTACCCATGGTGCATTTTGACAAATAAGAAAACTGAATCAGGTTAAAGTGTGCACAAAGACAGTCACACTGCAAATGATCTGAAGACTTGCATCTGTTGCTCTAACCCCCAACTAGTTTAGACAGATTTCCTGGTTCTACCAGAGGTTTTTTCCTTCAAGAAGGGAGTTTTTCCTTCCCACTGTTGCTGAGTGTTTGCTCATAGTGGGTTGTAAAAGCATAAAAGTTAATAAGAGGCATTCATAGCAGAGTTATCACAGAGGGAACTATATAGCTTAAATGTACAATTTCTACAGGACGAATTATAACTTCATTATGTATAAAAGCTCCTGTGGATAATTACTCCTATTTGTAACTTTACACAAGAGAAAGTTTGCTGTCACACTATTTATAACAGGTTGGGTTTTGTCCTCTGAGTTGAGCCTTTGGTTGCAGTTTATTGAAGAATTTCCTCTAAAGTAGCTGTTGATAAAGATTTAAGGTCCTGTTTATATACAGAAATATGCTTTAGTTCATGTTTTTTTACATGTCTGCCTCAGTGGATCAGTAGAAGATCTGGCACAGGAAACTAGATGATGAAAAAAGGTTACGAATACACATATATATCTATATAGATACAGATATACTCATGGTGGGTTCACGCCCTCGGCCCACGCCCCTCTGAGGAGGAAACACCTGGGCCTCATCAGTGCAGCCAGCATTTAAGCCAGGGAGTGGCTTCTACTCATCGCTGGATCGTTGTGTGTGACTCGCGTCAGTGCAGCCCGGCTCTCAGCAAGTTCTCATTTGCTTCCCTGTGCAAAACCTCTAACGTGTGTTTCCTTCTGTACATAGATCCCCTGGACCCGACTCTGCATTCCCCGAGCGGATTCCCTTTTTGTGTGAGTGTTTGGAGAGAGAGTCAGAAGAGGAGCAAGTGTCTTTTCCCTACCTGGATTTCCCCGGAGCCTTTTCCCTGTCACCGCTTTGTATATAGCACTATCCCCTGCACTGTTTGTATATACACCTGGTGGAACTGTAATAAATACTGACTGTGCCTCTGAGTCCTGCATGTGAGTCCTCAAGCGAACCGTGACACCCACACAGATGAGAGCTTAGCAGTGAAGCTCTCTCTTAAAATTTGAGTTATAAAGTCAGAAGTTATCACTGACAGAGATCCATGTTCTTTTAACATAAGAAAGAATATTTGCTGAAATTGACATTAATCCAAGCCCTTAAAACGCCATTTTGGATTAAGCATTTCCTTTTAGAAAAGTCTTCAATGAGCAGGAAGCTCCAGTACTGAAAAAAGAAGCCAACATCAACTGCTAAACGTGCTAAAAGTAAGTAAGTCCCTGTAGACTCCTATGATCAAAACACATACAGTATAAAAGTTATAGGTTACAGATCTGAAAAGTAAAACAAATGTCAAAGTGCAAAAAGACTTATGGTCCCATAGAAGTCTATTCCATTTGCCTGGAATTAGGTGAACACCTTTGTGACAAATTTAATGGCTCAGTCATTTGTTTCATGTCATATTTAATAAAAGACTGACATGGTGGCATGTTGAATTGTCCATTTTGCACATATTTGGTCATTCTAAGCGTCAGAAGGGGAAAGATCATTCTGGGAATGCCTACTGGCGAAGGATGTGTGACTGACAAGTCCAGTGTGTGAAGTTTAACTACAGTCTAAGGAGCGTGGAAAGAAAAGCATCTGGACTTCTTTAAGTTTCTTGAAGATGTTTCACCTCTCATCTGAGAAGCTTCTTCAGTTCAGAATTTCTTCAGAGAACTGAAGAAGCTTCTTGAATGAGAGGTGAAACGCTCTTCAAGAAGCTTAAAGAAGTCCAGATGCTTTTCTTTCCAAGCTCCTTAGACTACGATGACCTGAACGACTGAGAACCTTAACAGACAGTTCTTCCCTTCATTCATCATGCCTGATTTCAAAACACCAAGATGGCAGTCGTGAAAACACTCATCTTGAGTCTTCATGGGACTACGGTGAGATCAGTTATGCCTCTTATGATGCTGTCCCAGACTTCAAAGCAGTATAAAACATGTTTGCATCCTGTAACAACTCCCACTTCCCTCATTACCTTCTGTGTATTTATAGTTTTGTATGACTTCTTATGTTCCTGTTAATAAAGACCTGCCTTTGAGTTCATTCCCGTGTGTCTAGAGCCGTGCATTTGGGTCCTCTCTTGCCTTCACACAGCCGCCGCACGACAGAACGACGCAACCACGAAATGGACCCAGCAGGCTCCGCCCGTGAGGGAGATATTCTCCGTGTACAGAGTCTGGTGCAACGAATAACCCGCGCCTCGGACTCACGGACAATTTCCGTCGGACTTAACGCCATAAAGGCAATAATCGAGGGAAACCCTTTCCTTCACCAGCTCACCTGCTATGAGGGCTTTATTGACGAACTGAGCCGAGCCAAGGAGGCATTACAAGCTCGTGAGCTGGCAGACAGTGTCTGTTCCCGGGATTCCACACCACAGCGACTGCAGACGGAGATCTCCGCCAGTCAGCCGCCGCAGCAGCAGCGGACTAAGCTCGCCGCGACGGCATCGCAGCAGCAGACGGGGCTCTCGGTATCGCAACAGCGGCTGCTAAAACGAGAGGGTTTTTTGGCGCTGCTGCCGCGGAGCCCTTCTCCATCCCCTCTCAGCTCTGACCGTCGCTCTCCCGCTGCTTTCCTAGCAGCGATGAGGTCGGATGATGAAGAGGAGACCGTCACCCCCGCATCATCACCGGTTTCCCCCGTCACCTCCGTTCCCTCATCAAGGAGGAGACGCCGTCGCCGGTCCTCTCCTCAGCCGGATTCCGGGACTACTGAGCAGCCGGCTGGGGTGAGTGACAAAGACACTCTTTCTGTTCACTCTGAGGCTAGTTCTCACTACTCTGAATGCAGGAATGCAAACTCTGTGACTCTTGCCGTAGGCTCTAAAGGCTCACGATCTGTAAATGTTGAATCCGAACCCGAACTTCTTATGAACCGTTGTACTGCCCGGAGGGTCAACTCAGAGACCGTTTCTCCTACGTTTGGACTCATATTTGAGAAAGATTATCCTTCGCTAGTGTTTCCTAGGTCTGAAAACTTGAAGTCAGCATTTCCTGAGTTAGAGACACCTGCTTCTGTGCCCTTTACCTGTGTGTCTGCTGAGAATGATTGTTTTGCAGTTAAGCTCACCACTGGGGCTTTAAAACCTGCCTCCTTAGATGTTAAAGCAGTAAAATCCAAGACTGTAAATGTTCCTGTGATAGCTCGACCCCAGCTCGTTACTTCTGAGCCATCACCCCAGGGGAAAGTCCATTCTGACGTATTTACTGATTCGAATGTTCTTGAGTCAGGGGGCTCTACACCCACCACTGTTTTCCCTAGGTTTACTGCTTCCAGCGATCCGGAGGTAAAAGACTTTGTTTCATCTGCCTCTCCGGTGCACAGACCTATGTTTACATCGGCTATTAACCCCTCCTCTGTCAGTATAAGCATGGTTAGCTCCGAAGAAAGAAGCTCTAAGACTGTTGGTGCATCAGCTGATCACATTTCTCTAGAGTCTGTAAACACTGAAGGTGGTGCATTAGTGCCTGTAAGCTACAGCTTTAGCACACTTAACGCTATGAAGTCAGAGCGCTGTTCCTCATCCGCTCACTCAGGGCAGGGAATTGATCTCTTGCAGACTGTTCTTTCTAGGCCCGCCTCCCAGGCCCCTTGCGTTCTAGGGATAGCTGCGGCCCAGCACTCCCCTGCACCTATCTCAGTTCCCCAGGTGAGGGGGGCTGGCGCCCAGCTGGTCCCTGTTCCGGTTTCCGGGTCGACTGAGGCTCTGCTGGTCCCTGCACCCGTATCAGCTCCTCGGGTGGGGACAGCAGCCGCCCAGTCCCTGCCGAAATCTGTGCCAACCACTGAGGTGAGGCCCGCCAGGACCCAGCCGATCTCTGCACCTGTACCTGCTCCTCAGGTGGGAGCGACTGGTGTCCAGCAGGTGCCTGCACCTTTCATCCGCATTGTAGGCTCAGGGGACCCGACACCACCACCTGTCCAACATTCGCTCCCACAACCATCATTACACTCAGCTGCACAGGATGCTCCTCAGTCAGTCAGTCAGCCTTCTCCTCAGTGTACAGTCCAGCCTTCTCCCCAACCGCCATTACTACCACTAGTTCAGTTTGCTACCCAGTCTCCCTCAGTTCAATCTGTAGCTCTGCCTCCTGTGTCCCCGCTGGCTCTGTCTCCTGTGTCCCCCGCACCTCAGTCAGCTACCCCACCACAAGCTCAATTTTCACCTCTACCATCACTTCAGTCATCAGTTCAGTCTGCCACTCAGTCGCCCGTAGCTCCATCATCCACACCATCACCCGCTTCTCTTCCACCACAACCATCACGACACTCAGCCATTCAGGCTGCTGCTCAGTCAGTCATTCAACCTGTAGTCCTGTCATTAATGCACTCCTTAGCTGAACCATTAGCACAGTCACCGTTAACTCAGTCATCCACTCCACCGCCCACTCCACTGTCACCACAACCATTACTACAGCCATCAGTTTGGTCCCCTGTAGCAGTTTGGTCTTCTGGTCAGCTTAACATTCAGCCAGGGGTCCCGATACCCTCTGGCGCTACATCAGCTCCGGCTGGAAGCTCGGATGAGCCCATCCAGCACTCCGCGGCTTCCACGCTGCCACCTGCCTTGTCCGCTGGGGGTTCTGGAGAGCCCAGCCAGCCCTTCCTCGTCTCCGCTGGAGGGTTCGAGGGGCCCGGCCTCCGGTCCCGCTCTGTAGCCGCCGCCTTCCACACGGCCGGCCTCCGGATCTGTTCTGCCGCCGTTGCCGTCCGCAAGGGCTGTCTGGAGTCAGCCCTTGAGGGGGGGTATTGTCATGGTCCTGGGTCATTTTGACCCAGTGTTCTCAGTTTTCCTGTGGTTTTGTATTTTGTTCCTTATGTCCATTGGATTGTTTGGTTTGGTAGTTGGATTCCCCCTGTGTCCATGCTTTTATTGTGGTGTTTGTTCTGGTACCGTGTTCCCGTCCGTTGTGTTCTGTGTTCTCCTCATCCCCTCGTATTCATCCTTGTTCTCTGCCTCTCTCTCTGTGCTCATCTCTGTGTACTGTGTTGTGTTTAAGGTCCACATCTTGGTGTCAGTATTTTCAGTTTCGTGTCCTCCCTGCTCGGTCATGAGTAATTGTCTTCAGCTGTGTTCCCCGTGTGTTCCCACTTCCCTCATTACCTTCTGTGTATTTATGTCAGAGTGTCCCTTTGTTCTGTGTTGCGTCATCCTTCTAGGTTGTGTGCATTTCCCGTGTCTTCCCAGCGCCTCAGCTTTAGTTTCTCCCAGTATAGTTTTGTATGACTTCTTATGTTCCTGTTAATAAAGACCTGCCTTTGAGTTCATTCCCGTGTGTCTAGAGCCGTGCAATTGGGTCCTCTCTTGCCTTCACACAGCCGCCGCATGACAGTTAATACTTCTCATGGATATCGCAGATCTCCATCACAAATAAAATAATAAAGGGCCATAATAAGAGTTAGAAATCCATTGTTACCGCTCAAGCTCCAGTCTGGCCCTCTCCTCCTCCAGCCGAGCCTGGATCTCCATATTAAGGGCAACTTCCAGCTGCTGCTGTGTCAGCTCCAGCTCCCTGATCCTCTTCTTCTGTTGTTCAGCCTCCTTTTCCTTCACCTGCATCTCAGCCTGCATGCTGTCTTTTATCTATGCACACACACACAGCTACATAAACAGATGCACCAACAGAGCGGTATAAACTGACCTATTCCTGAATCACCTTTTCCTGGACTGTCATAACCATTTTTCCAAATCATTGTGAATTTTATAATGACAGTCAACATTTTGCTGCAGTTCTCAAAGATCAAAGTCAAGGAGAAAAGACTCTGTACATAATTGGTGTCAAGTGGAAAACTTTTTTTTTTACCATCTCAGCCTCTTTCAGCTGTCTTTCCAGTTCCATCTGCACCTCCCTCTGCTTCCTCCGCTCTCTCTCCTCTGCCTCCCTTCGGCGAGTTTCCAGTTCCCGAGCATGCTGTGAAACAGATGAAAGAGCCATTGTTTGGTTTGTGTTTTCACCTCTATCCAGCAGGTGACACTAGGCCATCAGCTTCGAGGTTCAACGTATTGTGCTTTCAGCGGTGCTCTTCTTGATAACTTGGTTGAAGTAAGTGGGTATTTGAGTTCATGTTGCTTTCCTTACAGCTGTAAGTAATCTGCTCATTCCGCTTTTGATCTTTGGCACCAACAAGTGATTTTTTTCCCAGAGAAGTGCTGCTCACAGGAGATTTCCTCTATTTCAGACCATTTTCTATAAACCGGTTAGATGGTTGTACAGTTTCTGAAATACTCAGACAAGCCTGTCCGACACAAACAACAATGCATGTTCAAAGTCATTTAAATCCCATTTGACCTTCAGCAGGTCATCTTATTAATGTATACATGCCTAAATGCACTGAGCTGCTGCCATGTGATAGGCTGATTAGGTATTTGACCTAATGAGCAGCTCAACAGGTGTATCTAACAAAAATGTGGCCAGTGAGTGTACATGGTACTTTTTAAATGGACAAAATGAACTGCACTGGCAGCTGCCCAGTGCCACTATGACTTAGTTAAATAATCACTACCATGGATAGTTTGGTGCATGATGTAATTAAATAAATATTACAAAAAAAGATTCTTATAGCCCTCACTTACCTTGATAATGTTTTCAATCTCTAAGTCCTGTTTGTCTTTCTCTTTTTCTGTCTTCTCTGTCTCATGGATAGTCGAGTCATCAGATTGGCTGCCCCTGCTGCTGCAGCTGCTGCGGGCGCTCCGGCTGCGTTCCCGCTGACTGTTTTCCCGCTGGATCCGTCTCTTCAGTTTGAGTTCATGGTGAAGGGAAGACTTTCCCTCACTCTGAAGACGGAGGGCAGTTTGAATGGCTGAATACCAGATGTAAAATCTTGGGTATACTTTCCATTTAACTTTCCGAGTCAGACTGAATAGGATGGGTTATCTTTTAAAAATGAGGACTGGTGTAGCTTTACAGAGTAATTGAATACATGTTTCGGAAAATATGTTAATCCCTTTTGGATAAAGTGGCTGACTGACCTCCACCTGCCGGAGCACCTCTCTGAGAGGTTCAGTAGCCGATGCCATCAGCTCAGTATGGAACGCACCACTGACTGGGAGAGTTTTGGTCCGCATGAACTTTAGGCGCCGAGAGTTTTCCTGGAGGAAATCCAGAGCCTGAGAAGTCAAAGAAGACAGCAGAAATGACAAGAGCAGCTCTAACAACTTTTTTGATGGTTGAGAGAAGACAGAAAAGAGAACACAATAGATTCACGGTATATTAAAGCAGCAAGAATATATGAATGCATTACCTGCTGGTGCCCTGCAATAACCCTGCCATCTGGAAAAAGCTAGTTGGCCACAGAGCACACAGGATTCTCCATCCCCAGACTCTTGCAGTGCTCTTTTGCCTGCAGACTAGGGCTGCCACAAACGATTATTTTGATAGTCGACTAGTCACTGATTATTTTTGCGATTAGTCGACTAATCAGACTATCCACTCTGCCATAGCTCGGCTACAGACTCAGCACCCGAGTGCCTTTATTGTGATCTCGGGTGACTTCAACCATGTATCACTGGACAATACACTACCAACATTCAAACAATATGTGGACTGTCCCACCAGGGGAGAGAAAACTTTAGACTTACTGTATGCTAACGTCAAGGATGCATACAGCTCCTCCTCCCTCCCCCCACTTGGTAGGTCAGATCATAACCTGATTCACCTCACCCCCCGCTATGTGCCAATTGTGAGGAGGGAACCTGTGACCACCAGGACTGTTAGGAGGTGGTCAGAGGAGGCAATAGCGGAACTACAGGGCTGTTTCGAGGTGACCGACTGGGAAACACTCTGTGAGCCTCACGCCGAGGACATCAATGGGCTTACTGAGTGTATCACAGGCTACATAACTTTCTGCACCGACTCCATTGTTCCAGCTCAGACTGTTCATTGTTACCCAAATAACAAGCCGTGGGTGACTAAGGACATCAAAGCCCTCCTCAACAACAAGAAGAGGGCTTTCAGAGGGGGCAACAAAGAGGAGGTGAGGAAGATCCAGGTGTTACTAAAGGACAAGATCAGAGAGGCTAAGGACAATTACAGGAGGAAGCTGGAGTGGAAACTCCAGCAGAACAGCATGAGAGAGGTGTGGAGGGGCATGAAGACCATCACTGGATTCAGGCCAACCAACAGCAGGGGAGCTGAGGGAGGTGAGAATAGAGCCGACGAGTTGAATCTGTTTTTCAATAGATTCGACACCACAGTGTCTGCTCCTACCCCCACAACCTCACCTGCAGTCAGCCTGGAATCCAGAACCACACCACTGTGCCAGCCTCTCTCTTCACATGTTGCCTCCTGTGAGATTCCTGACACCCCTCCCCCACCCATCACCTTCACTCAATACCAGGTTGAGATGCAAATGAGGAGACTTCACTCAGGCAAGTCTGCTGGACCAGACGGAGTGAGTCCCCTTGTCCTCAAGACCTGTGCCCCCCAGCTGTGTGGAGTCTTTCATAAACTGTTTATGCTGAGTCTGAGTCTGCAGAGGGTCCCGGTGATGTGGAAGACATCATGCCTCGTCCCTGTACCAAAGACGCCTCGTCCCAGTGGCCCCCAGGATTACAGGCCCGTGGCACTGACCTCCCACATCATGAAGACCCTGGAAAGGCTCATCCTGGACCAGCTGCGACCCATAGTAAGACCACATCTGGATCCCCTTCAGTTCGCTTATCAGCCTCGTCTCGGAACAGAGGACGCCATCATCTACCTGCTCAATCGTGTCTACACCCATCTGGACCAGCCGGCGAGCACTGTGAGGGTCATGTTTTTTGACTTTTCCAGTGCTTTCAACACCATCAGGCCGACCCTCCTGGGTGATAAGTTAGCAGCGATGCAGGTGGATGCTTCTCTGGTGTCCTGGATTGTTGATTACCTGACAGGAAGACCACAATATGTACGTCTCCCACAGTGTGTGTCTGACAAGGTGATTAGCAACACAGGGGCACCACAGGGGACTGTCCTCTCCCCCTTCCTCTTCACCCTCTACACCACAGACTTCAGCCACTGCACAGAGACCTGCCATCTTCAGAAGTTTTCTGATGACTCTGCGGTGGTTGGATGCATCAGCAGGGATGATGAGACAGAGTACCGGGCTGTGGTCGACTCCTTTGTCACGTGGTGTGAGCAGAATCATCTGCAGCTCAACGTGGCAAAGACCAAGGAACTGATCGTGGACTTCAGGAAGACCAGGAAACACTTGACCCCTGTTTCAATCCAGGGGGTCAGTGTTGACATTGTGGAGGACTATAAATACCTTGGAGTACACATTGACAATAAACTGGACTGGGCTAAAAACACCACAGCACTTTACAGGAAGGGCCAGAGTCGTCTCTATTTTTTGAGGCGACTGAGGTCCTTCAACATCTGCCAGAAAATGCTGAGGATTTTCTATGAGTCTGTTGTGGCCAGTGCGATCCTCTATGCTGTTGCATGCTGGGGGAGCAGGCTGAGGGTCGCAGATGCCAACAGACTTAATAAACTGATCCGTAAGGCCAGCAATGTTGTGGGGATGGAGCTGGACTCCCTCAAGGTGGTGTCGGAGAGGCGGATGCTGTCCAAGATAAAGACAATGTTGGATAACACCTCCCACCCACTCCATGACATGTTGGTCAGTCACAGGAGCTCGTTCAGTGAGAGACTGAGATTACCGAAAAGCACCACTGAACGACACAGGAAATCATTCCTGCCTGTGGCCATCTCCCTGTACAACGCATCCACTTAACACACTGTTTACTGCTACAACTACACATGTTTCTTTTCCAACTATTTATTTATAAGTGACTTATGTATGTATGTATGTATATATATGTATATATTGTACTATTCTTAGTTAGCGTATTGTCTGTCTTGTCTTAATGTTGGTTTAAAATGGAGCACTGTAACAAAAAATAATTTCCCCCAGGGATCAATAAAGTATTCTGATTCTGATTCTGATTCATCATCCATTGGATGTAAAATGTTCAGCTTATTGCACCAGCAGCATCTGCTCTTATATAACTATCATTAGCTTACAGCTTTAAGTGTTTAAGGTATGTGCTAACTAAAAATAAAGACAAGATGATAGTTTATTAAATTTTAATGAAATTTGCAGATTGTTTCGGTGAAGTTTAATAAACTCCTTGCTATCTAAAATATAACAGGACACCGGAGAATATTCTCGAGCATCTCACACTTCTGATAATCAGCTGTCTGCTTGACGTTTATTCAGCTGTGTAAAAACTATAACTTTAATCTCAGCAAAACAGATTTACTCAGGAACAAATAAAATACTAAAATAAGCCAAACAATAACATTTTTAAGTTATCTAAGTGACTTATATATCATGTTTAACCTGAGCAGCGAAAGACAGCGGTGTGTTTGAAAACGATCTGCCGGGAGTCCGGTGTTCTCACAGCTCTAGTGAGCCTTGCCCCGGCTAGCTATCGAGCTAGTGGGTAACAGACGTCTCCGAAAACATCGGAGCGCTTTTGAAAATATGTGGTGTCTTGATAAACTGAGCAGATATTTGAGGTTTACACAGCTACATTCTCGCCTGAAAATATGTTAAACGTTTATTTTGTGACCCAGAAAGAATAATAAGAGTAATATTAAAACTAACTAGCTGCCGCCATTGTTGGAAATAGGGCTGGGTATCGTCACTGATTTCTAGAATCGATTCAATTCCGATCCACAAGGTCCCAAATCGATTCGATCCACGATTCGATTTAATTCGATTCGATTCGATTTAAATCTGGGAAATTTTGACAGTCAGAAGTATAATTCAGATCAGAACATTTACATATTTTTGTATCTATAAAAAGGAAGCTGACACTCGCAAGACTTTATCCAAGGTGTGAGCATCACAGCAGATGCCTTTGTGTCAAAGTAGCTGAGGATAAAACACAGAAAAACATGAAGGTTTTCCTGGCCTGGGATTTTATAAAAATATTCTGCAGTACATCAAAAACGAAAGAAAACCATTAATTAATGAACATTACCTCTGACGTTACAGCGGTTTTATTAGACACACGGCTAAGCATTTTGCATTTTGAATAATATTAAAAAGTTTAAATTTGTTCAGTATTGAACATCAGAAATGAGGTTTTCTTTTCGGAAGAATGTAAAAGGGAAAAAAACAGCGGCCGACAGCGCTGTAAACAACAGTAGACTTGTGCGTAACAAGCAAGCGAATAATGAAGAAAGCGAAACTGTTCGAGAGAGGGGGGGGGGGAGGGGGAGGGAGAGAGAGAGAGCTGCGCATCGCAATGGAAGCAAAACAGAGTGAATTCATGACGATGTTTATGTGAAGCGTTTGGATCTTCTTTTGCTGCTGGTTCGGTCAATATTGTTTGGAGAGAGATCAAACTAACAGCTTTAGAATCAGCGCATAAAGGGCGTGAACACAAAGCGCGGACCCGGATCAGCGAGCTGTCGGCTTTCAGCCCCGACTGTGAGAAAGGCGACATCTAACTGATTCTGATCCGCGGGTCGCGCTGTGTGTTTAAGTCTATGTGCAGAATCCCTGTACCTGCTCTCATTTACTGTTTGGTGGTTCTTGAAATTTTGTGAGATGTCACCAGAGATTCTGGCATTTCGGACAAAATAAATTTATATTAAAAAATCGATTCAGGATTTTAATGAATCGATTTTACGTTATCCAAGCCAGAATCGATTTTAATCGATGAATCGATTATAAAAACCCACCCCTAGTTGGAAACTGAGCTAGGCCGCGCTATGAATTCTGGGACACCGCTTCTTCTTCTTCTTCTTCTTCTTCGGGGTTTAACGGCAGCTGGCATCCTTGTATATGCAGTGCTGCCATCTTCTGTTTCAGTCCGTTATTACACTCTTAAATCCTGCTACTTATTCCTGCGTCTTTTGTGATCTTACAAAGCTTCAAATGCCGCCTCGACTATTAAATCAGTCGTCGACGATTTTGATAGTCGACGTAATCGTGACTAGTCGACTAATCGTGGCAGCCCTACTGCAGACAGGCATAATTATACTGAGCCTGAGGTCTACCAGTGACTGACAGCATCCCACTGGGAACCAGTTCTGAGGCCTTCTGCATAGTCTCCGCTCGCACCTTCACTGCATACAAAGCTAGAAGATGCATAAGGAGTAAATACAGAATATTAACCAAAGTTGTGATTAAAACACCTTTTACAAGTGCACAAAAAAACCCAAAAAAGAAATCTTTCTACCTTCTGCAAAGTCATTGCCCCAGAAAAGACAAGAGCAGCAAATTCTCCGACACTGAAACCTGCAGCAGCGACACACATCTCAATGGCCTGTGTACAGCAGGAAACAAGTCAAAAAAAAAAAATAAAAAAATAAAAATGTAACAGCCTCCCGATTATGACCGATATATCATTTATGTCACTGATACATCCGTAACTGAAATTAACTCAGAACAATTTGTTTATTTTTTTAAATGGTCATTCAGAATCAGAAGATTATTTACGGTGATGTTTTTGGTGGGAGTGAAACAACAATCTACTGATAAAAACAATAAAAACAAGATGTGATAATAAGAAATAACCACTGTTGGAAGCCTTATTTACTCTACCGCCTTAATCAGGTGCAGTAATTAAAGTTGAAATGAGAAACTTTGCATTTGAAAGATGCTCTTCTACTGGGCACTCAAGCATCATTCATCCACACCCTCATACATAATGTGCGCACATTTTAAATATAAATTAATATTACTGTAGCAGTATTTAAAAAAAAAAAAAAAGATAAAATGGCCACATTTAAGAAGGCAGGACCTGCAGTTATTGTCCTTTTTCCAGACATTTATCTGGCACTTACTTTGGGGTTTTCTTGGTTGAGTCTCTCCACAGCAGCCAGGGAGGTGACAAACACCGCCGGCTGACAGTGAACCGTTTTCTGCAGCTCGTCCTCGGGGCCCTCCAGACACAGAGACAGCAGGTCGTAACCCAGGATCTTCTGGGCTACGGTGAACATTTCTTTAACGTTGGGGTATTTTAAAAGTCCTCTGCCCATGCCCACAAACTGGCTGCCCTGACCGGGGAAGAGGAGCACGGAGCAGCCGCTGGGGTCTTTTTTGGGTCTCCGCTGAGGCGCCGCGGCTGGCTCGCTGTTCGGGGGAGAAGCGGGAACTTCAGCCGGAGAAGGGTAATCTCCAGCCGTGGAACCGGGCTTGTTGGTGGACAGCGTCCTGCTCAGAGAGACCAGCGACCTGACCTTCCCTCTGGAAGATGCTGCCATCCTGACTGCCACTGATGCCAACATGAGCTGTTCCTCATCCAACGACGTGTCTGCGGATGAAATAAGACGCACAGCCCGCCCGGACAAACTGTAATCACCGAAAGAGTCAACTTTGCTTGAACTCAACTCTGACATCTGCTCGGCATGACACCTCACAGGGAGACGAAAAGAATATTCAGAATACAATTGACAAATGCAAAAAAAACCCTCTAAACCATTGACTACAGAGAGATTTAACGTTGTTCGGCAGGATAATGTTGACCAAGGTTGAATCTTTGTCCAGTTTAATCTATCCAGCTTATTCCCTAGCCATCCCACCAAGAATTATAAAAGACATAAATAAGGCGAATTTTAATTTCATATGGAAAAATAAACATCATTATATTAGTAACAGGGACTTGATAAAAGATTATGAAGAGGGGGGTTTAAAAGCAATCGATTTTGAAATAATGAATGGCATTTTAAAGATTAATTGGCTACGATCTTTCTTGAAAAATGATAATGAGATGTGGTTCTTGATGCCATCTCTTATTTTCAACAAAGTTGGGGGGATCCTTTTAGTATGTGATTTTGACATTTCTAAACTACCCATAAAACTTTCCAAATTTCATCAACAAGTTTTGTTAAATTGTAAATTAATGTTTAAACATAACTTTAGTCCCCACAATGTTCCATTGTGGAATAATAGGGTGATATTGAATCGGGGGAAATCTATGTTTGTGGACGAATGGATGACAAAACAAATTTGGTCTGTGACACATATAATGGATGAAAATGGAGATATACTTGAATTAAACAGGCTTAATGAGAAATATGACATGAGTTGCTCGTTCGAGCTCTATAAAAAGGTTTCACAGAATATCCCAACAGTCCTTGTAAATACAATAAAGAACAATTTTTCAAATATACAGACTACAAATTTACATAAAGTTAAACTAGATGGTCTTGACTTGGTAAATGGAAAATGCAATAATCCATTTTTGAGGAGGTATTTGGTTAACACCTTATATCCAGGTAGGACAAAATTCTCCCTGTTCCATAAATCTCTTAAGCTAATAAATAAGCCCCAAGCAATCAAATTGCATAGATTTTTAGAAGAGTTTGATTTTTCTTAGCCCCTTATTTAAGTTATGTGTCTTGTTTATGGAACCTCACTTTTAGAGATTTTATGATCCCCCTTGTCTTCTTTATTTCTGTTCCTTGTTTTTCATTCTTTTTTTTATTTTTATTTATTTTTGTATTGGTTATTCATCTTTTTATATTATTATTATGTAGATGTGTGAATATGGATGTGTATGTATGCATGTGTATATGCATATATATGTATGTGTATGTGTATATGTGTGTGTGTGTGTGTGTGTGTGTGTGTGTGTATGTTTACTTTCAGTTATTGTCGATTTCATTGTGGTGTACAGGAGATGTGATTCTGTTCTGATTGATTTAATATGTCGCTTGTCTCTTTGAGATTGTCATTGTTATTGTTCTAAATAAAGTTCATTTAAAAAACAAAACAAAACAAAAAACCTCACAGGGAGACGCCATGTTGTTTATACGGAGTTTATTCTCGTCTTCTTCCGGTTGACGTTCAGGCTCTCTCACGGTGCAGCGCCACCTCAGGTCAAATTATGTCATGCTCTAATGTATCGTGTTTTTCTTTTCTGTGCTTTAATTTGTCTACAAAGTGAAAATAACTATAAGAGCTTTTAAGTATACACAGACATGCGCTTCTTAAATTTAGCTTAATTGGCTCCACAGGTAGGAAGTAAAAAAGTAAAAAAAAACTTCCTTGCTGTACTTAATTTTTACTCCCTACATTTTTAAACAAATATCTGTAGTTTCCACTCCGTATTTTTGACAGAGAGGAGGGCTGGGTAGCCGTAGTTTTTGTTGACCGCTGCGCTGCACAACATGTTTCGCTTTGTTACATTAGAGCCTGTGATGTTTTAAGAGTCTGAATCAGGAGCTGATGACATTACTCTGTAAACTCTCAAAGCACTTTAATAAACAAGCAAACAATTCCACCTCTTGCATTATTGCATAAAGTTGACAGCGTGTCAGGCAAATAGGCAGGCTCCATCCCTGGCCTCTAGCGACTGTGGAAGTCGCTACAGTAATGTTTGCATCAGTCTATCAGATGAATCCCCTCCAAGTCCAATATTTACATCAGTTACAGTGATAATGCTTGGTGTCTACTTTCAGCCACCGCAGTAGAATGCCAGGAATGAATCTCATTGAAATTGTAGTTGCATTTGCTATTTAATTTAATTGTCATGGATGATACACAGACAACCCAACAGCAAACAGAGGAAAACAATGGGCCACGTGGGACACAGGGGCAAGGCAAAGTAACAGAAACCTAAAGCCTAAGAATATAACACAAGAAGAAAACAATAAAGAGAACCAAAAACATACATAAGAATAATCAATGAATATAAATGAACAAACACAAAACACTGGGTCACAGACTCAGTACCATGACAGTTAAATGTACATAATAAATACTTTAAATCAGATGACAATGTAGCTGACACTGTGTTTATTAGTGTGTGGTCAACCACAAATCTTCATACTGTCATCCATAGATGAGGTCTTTATACAAATGATGAAAGATAATGAAAGAAACTGTTTAATTGATATGAAATGATTGAATTATATGAAATGTTATGGCTTTGTCTGCCAGAGTGTTTTTCTGTAAACTACTTTGAACTACTGGCAGTCAGTGAAGTCACTGAAAGGCAAGATTCTATGTTGTGTTGCCGTAGTTTCCAGAGTTTACTTATAAAGCTCACTTACAGAATTCAGTTAGAAAAGTCAAGCATTTGAAAGGTGCACATTTGAAGAAGTATTAACTCAATATTAACTCATTACGGTTTACATTTTCGATTTTAAAGGGTCTCCGAAATTACAATGAAAAAGGAAACAAGAAAAATTACCACTCCGGCCGATAAGAAAGATTCAGGAGATCAAGGTAAGTAAAATAATAAAATAAGAACCTGGTAAAATCCAAATCCTAGAAATGTTGACACTGTGTGAATCATTTTTGAAGCAATTGAATCATATGTTTGATTGAAAATAGCTTTAATACAAGATGTCTAATCAAAGGAAGGTTACCGGTCTTTTGGTAAAATAATGTAATAAGTTTATTCTTGGACTCAACAGTAAAAACAGACCAACAAGTGTCATCAAGATCTAAGACTTAGTAAACCTAGTATCAATTCGCACTGGTCAGTTTTTTTAATCCCAAGAATAAACTTGTGATCATTTAAGCAAAAGCAATTTCAAATTCTTTGCCATCAAACTGCTTCCAGTCCTGATGTCGGGGACTCTTTTTCACCACTGTGTTGTTGTCGTCGTTTATAGATTGTAAGAGCAGGACTGCTAAAAGAAAGGCCAGTCCTGAAAAGAAGACCCCAATAAAAAGGAGGAGGGTCGCTGAGCAGGCTGGTCCTTCCACCAGCTCAGATGTGGTCAAAGGAGTGAAGCGCAAGGTTGTGCAAGATGAAGAGGGCACAACAAAGAAAGCAAAGAAGGCTAAACTTCTCGACCATACGAGCGGTGACAAGGAGCAAGCATCCTCCTCGTTGGACTCTGGTAAAGGTAGGCTAATTAGTTGAATAAGGGGGTAGATTAAGTGTGGTTGCTAGGTTTAAGATATTGGTGTTTAGTGTTTGTGTCTATCATCCAGTGAGCTGATGTGCTTTTGGTGTTTTCCACATCTCCAGACTTGAACAACAAACAGGAGTGCACAAAAAATGGCAAAAGAAAGGCCACGGGAGACAACAGAGAGCCACTCAAGAAAAAAAAAAGGAATGTGGACCAGGGCAAAAAATCAGTGGCAGACCAAAAACGTAAGTAGCAAGCAGCTTGGGTTTTATATTCAGGGGAAGGGCAGAAGGAACATTTAGGCTACAGAGGAGAGTAATTTGTGTCACAGCTGTAATAAAACAAGATTTGCTGTTTTGTCTGTTCAGGTGAATTCCAAGCCAGATATGTGGAGGAGCACCAGCTCGGAGAAGGAGGCTGCGGAGCAGTGTTTTCTGGCTACCGGATAGAAGATCGTTTTCCAGTAAGTGTTCAGATGATGGTAGTAAGACAGGCAGTAACGCAGATAATGGATAATATCGTAAACTGAGACGTCTGCTGTGTTTCCACCTTTCATTATGTCATACTGAGGAAATGCTCACCAATGCTCTGTGTCTTCTAGGTTGCCATCAAACACATTCCCAAAAATAAAGTCTACTGCAAAGTGGCGGTAAGCGTCCAACACTTGAATTAGTTTTACATTACTGGATTGAATGCGGCGTTCCTCATCATCCACTTTGTTGTAATATTTCAGGATGAAAATGGGAAGATGCTCTCGGTGGAAGTGGCCATTATGCTTAAACTTGCAGGTGAAGCAGAAGGGTCAGTGGGAATATCAGCACCTGTGTCCTTGCTGGAGTGGTTCGACTTTGGCAAAGAGCTGATCCTGGTGCTGGAGAGACCTGTCCCTGCTGTGGACCTGCAAAAATACAAAGCAGAAAATGGAAGAGCTTTACCAGAGGACAAGGCCAAGGTAGGTTGACTGGGAGAGCCTTAGACTGTACAGCATTCAATCAAGGCAGAAAAGCATTAACTCATTATTGTGTTTTTCATCTTTTCCAGGTCATTCTGAAGCAACTAGTTGATGCTGTAAAGGAACTTGAGGAGAAACACATCTTTCATCGGGACATCAAGGGACAAAACATTCTGATTGAGACCGGCTCAGATGTGCCTCGAGTTCGCATCATTGACTTTGGACTGAGCTGCTTTGTTAAACAGCGATCTCTGTATCGCATCTTCTATGGTAACATATTCTGCTCCTGCTTTTCACAGATGTAACAATTTGTGTCTTTTGTTTTAGAAGAAATTGCAATTGTGTCTGTTTGTTAGGCACTCCTCTTCACATCCCTCCCGAGTGGTACATTAGGAGCTGCTACAGGTGTGGACCCACCACGGTGTGGCAAATGGGAGTGGTGTTGTATGAAGCGCTTCATGCACGATACTTTAGTACCGCGAGGTTCCTCACAAAGCAACTGAGCATCAAAAAGCGTCTGTCCACAGGTAAGAAAACTTCACACTTCCACATTCACTGATGCCTTGGATCACTAGAACTATCATCTTCATCTTTTTGATCTTTTCTTTCTTTCAAGAATGCCGGAATTTCTTGGACGCATGTTTAGCTATAGTCCCGGAGAAGCGCCCAACACTGGAGGAGCTCCAGCTTCACCCCTGGCTAAGATAACACACACAAACACACAATTCACACCTTATCATGTAAGTGTGATACATTGTAGTAACTTCCTTTCTTTTTTCTGTTGGACAGGAATAGATAGAGTGGGTCAATCTTAAAAAATAAATAAATAAAAATTTAGCTTTTTCGGAGTTCCTGTAACCCCCCCAGCCATCCCAGGAAAGGGGATCTCTCTTTGAATGGGCTTTCCCGAGGTTTCTTCCCATCGATCTGGCCCCCTGGGGAGTTTTTCCTCGTCTTCATAGAGAGCTTGGGCTGGGTCAGGAGCTCCATCAAAACTGTCTTTATTTGATGACATTAAAGTCATCAAATAAAGATGTGTTTTACTTAAAGTAAAATTTGATCAAAATAAAACTTGTTTAATTCATCTTTGCTGAAGATTCTCCTTCATTACTATTTTGTTTTGTTTTTTTTTACCCATGGTGCATTTTGACAAATAAGAAAACTGAATCAGGTTAAAGTGTGCACAAAGACAGTCACACTGCAAATGATCTGAAGACTTGCATCTGTTGCTCTAACCCCCAACTAGTTTAGACAGATTTCCTGGTTCTACCAGAGGTTTTTTCCTTCAAGAAGGGAGTTTTTCCTTCCCACTGTTGCTGAGTGTTTGCTCATAGTGGGTTGTAAAAGCATAAAAGTTAATAAGAGGCATTCATAGCAGAGTTATCACAGAGGGAACTATATAGCTTAAATGTACAATTTCTACAGGACGAATTATAACTTCATTATGTATAAAAGCTCCTGTGGATAATTACTCCTATTTGTAACTTTACACAAGAGAAAGTTTGCTGTCACACTATTTATAACAGGTTGGGTTTTGTCCTCTGAGTTGAGCCTTTGGTTGCAGTTTATTGAAGAATTTCCTCTAAAGTAGCTGTTGATAAAGATTTAAGGTCCTGTTTATATACAGAAATATGCTTTAGTTCATGTTTTTTTACATGTCTGCCTCAGTGGATCAGTAGAAGATCTGGCACAGGAAACTAGATGATGAAAAAAGGTTACGAATACACATATATATCTATATAGATACAGATATACTCATGGTGGGTTCACGCCCTCGGCCCACGCCCCTCTGAGGAGGAAACACCTGGGCCTCATCAGTGCAGCCAGCATTTAAGCCAGGGAGTGGCTTCTACTCATCGCTGGATCGTTGTGTGTGACTCGCGTCAGTGCAGCCCGGCTCTCAGCAAGTTCTCATTTGCTTCCCTGTGCAAAACCTCTAACGTGTGTTTCCTTCTGTACATAGATCCCCTGGACCCGACTCTGCATTCCCCGAGCGGATTCCCTTTTTGTGTGAGTGTTTGGAGAGAGAGTCAGAAGAGGAGCAAGTGTCTTTTCCCTACCTGGATTTCCCCGGAGCCTTTTCCCTGTCACCGCTTTGTATATAGCACTATCCCCTGCACTGTTTGTATATACACCTGGTGGAACTGTAATAAATACTGACTGTGCCTCTGAGTCCTGCATGTGAGTCCTCAAGCGAACCGTGACACCCACACAGATGAGAGCTTAGCAGTGAAGCTCTCTCTTAAAATTTGAGTTATAAAGTCAGAAGTTATCACTGACAGAGATCCATGTTCTTTTAACATAAGAAAGAATATTTGCTGAAATTGACATTAATCCAAGCCCTTAAAACGCCATTTTGGATTAAGCATTTCCTTTTAGAAAAGTCTTCAATGAGCAGGAAGCTCCAGTACTGAAAAAAGAAGCCAACATCAACTGCTAAACGTGCTAAAAGTAAGTAAGTCCCTGTAGACTCCTATGATCAAAACACATACAGTATAAAAGTTATAGGTTACAGATCTGAAAAGTAAAACAAATGTCAAAGTGCAAAAAGACTTATGGTCCCATAGAAGTCTATTCCATTTGCCTGGAATTAGGTGAACACCTTTGTGACAAATTTAATGGCTCAGTCATTTGTTTCATGTCATATTTAATAAAAGACTGACATGGTGGCATGTTGAATTGTCCATTTTGCACATATTTGGTCATTCTAAGCGTCAGAAGGGGAAAGATCATTCTGGGAATGCCTACTGGCGAAGGATGTGTGACTGACAAGTCCAGTGTGTGAAGTTTAACTACAGTCTAAGGAGCGTGGAAAGAAAAGCATCTGGACTTCTTTAAGTTTCTTGAAGATGTTTCACCTCTCATCTGAGAAGCTTCTTCAGTTCAGAATTTCTTCAGAGAACTGAAGAAGCTTCTTGAATGAGAGGTGAAACGCTCTTCAAGAAGCTTAAAGAAGTCCAGATGCTTTTCTTTCCAAGCTCCTTAGACTACGATGACCTGAACGACTGAGAACCTTAACAGACAGTTCTTCCCTTCATTCATCATGCCTGATTTCAAAACACCAAGATGGCAGTCGTGAAAACACTCATCTTGAGTCTTCATGGGACTACGGTGAGATCAGTTATGCCTCTTATGATGCTGTCCCAGACTTCAAAGCAGTATAAAACATGTTTGCATCCTGTAACAACTCCCACTTCCCTCATTACCTTCTGTGTATTTATAGTTTTGTATGACTTCTTATGTTCCTGTTAATAAAGACCTGCCTTTGAGTTCATCCCCGTGTGTCTAGAGCCGTGCATTTGGGTCCTCTCTTGCCTTCACACAGCCGCCGCACGACAGAACGACGCAACCACGAAATGGACCCAGCAGGCTCCGCCCGTGAGGGAGATATTCTCCGTGTACAGAGTCTGGTGCAACGAATAACCCGCGCCTCGGACTCACGGACAATTTCCATCGGACTTAACGCCATAAAGGCAATAATCGAGGGAAACCCTTTCCTTCACCAGCTCACCTGCTATGAGGGCTTTATTGACGAACTGAGCCGAGCCAAGGAGGCATTATAAGCTCGTGAGCTGGCAGACAGTGTCTGTTCCCGGGATTCCACACCACAGCGACTGCAGACGGAGATCTCCGCCAGTCAGCCGCCGCAGCAGCAGCGAACTAAGCTCGCCGCGACGGCATCGCAGCAGCAGACGGGGCTCTCGGTATCGCAACAGCGGCTGCTAAAACGAGAGGGTTTTTTGGCGCTGCTGCCGCGGAGCCCTTCTCCATCCCCTCTCAGCTCTGACCGTCGCTCTCCCGCTGCTTTCCTAGCAGCGATGAGGTCGGATGATGAAGAGGAGACCGTCACCCCCGCATCATCACCGGTTTCCCCCGTCACCTCCGTTCCCTCATCAAGGAGGAGACGCCGTCGCCGGTCCTCTCCTCAGCCGGATTCCGGGACTACTGAGCAGCCGGCTGGGGTGAGTGACAAAGACACTCTTTCTGTTCACTCTGAGGCTAGTTCTCACTACTCTGAATGCAGGAATGCAAACTCTGTGACTCTTGCCGTAGGCTCTAAAGGCTCACGATCTGTAAATGTTGAATCCGAACCCGAACTTCTTATGAACCGTTGTACTGCCCGGAGGGTCAACTCAGAGACCGTTTCTCCTACGTTTGGACTCATATTTGAGAAAGATTATCCTTCGCTAGTGTTTCCTAGGTCTGAAAACTTGAAGTCAGCATTTCCTGAGTTAGAGACACCTGCTTCTGTGCCCTTTACCTGTGTGTCTGCTGAGAATGATTGTTTTGCAGTTAAGCTCACCACTGGGGCTTTAAAACCTGCCTCCTTAGATGTTAAAGCAGTAAAATCCAAGACTGTAAATGTTCCTGTGATAGCTCGACCCCAGCTCGTTACTTCTGAGCCATCACCCCAGGGGAAAGTCCATTCTGACGTATTTACTGATTCGAATGTTCTTGAGTCAGGGGGCTCTACACCCACCACTGTTTTCCCTAGGTTTACTGCTTCCAGCGATCCGGAGGTAAAAGACTTTGTTTCATCTGCCTCTCCGGTGCACAGACCTATGTTTACATCGGCTATTAACCCCTCCTCTGTCAGTATAAGCATGGTTAGCTCCGAAGAAAGAAGCTCTAAGACTGTTGGTGCATCAGCTGATCACATTTCTCTAGAGTCTGTAAACACTGAAGGTGGTGCATTAGTGCCTGTAAGCTACAGCTTTAGCACACTTAACGCTATGAAGTCAGAGCGCTGTTCCTCATCCGCTCACTCAGGGCAGGGAATTGATCTCTTGCAGACTGTTCTTTCTAGGCCCGCCTCCCAGGCCCCTTGCGTTCTAGGGATAGCTGCGGCCCAGCACTCCCCTGCACCTATCTCAGTTCCCCAGGTGAGGGGGGCTGGCGCCCAGCTGGTCCCTGTTCCGGTTTCCGGGTCGACTGAGGCTCTGCTGGTCCCTGCACCCGTATCAGCTCCTCGGGTGGGGACAGCAGCCGCCCAGTCCCTGCCGAAATCTGTGCCAACCACTGAGGTGGGGCCCGCCAGGACCCAGCCGATCTCTGCACCTGTACCTGCTCCTCAGGTGGGAGCGACTGGTGTCCAGCAGGTGCCTGCACCTTTCATCCGCATTGTAGGCTCAGGGGACCCGACACCACCACCTGTCCAACATTCGCTCCCACAACCATCATTACACTCAGCTGCACAGGATGCTCCTCAGTCAGTCAGTCAGCCTTCTCCTCAGTGTACAGTCCAGCCTTCTCCCCAACCGCCATTACTACCACTAGTTCAGTTTGCTACCCAGTCTCCCTCAGTTCAATCTGTAGCTCTGCCTCCTGTGTCCCCGCTGGCTCTGTCTCCTGTGTCCCCCGCACCTCAGTCAGCTACCCCACCACAAGCTCAATTTTCACCTCTACCATCACTTCAGTCATCAGTTCAGTCTGCCACTCAGTCGCCCGTAGCTCCATCATCCACACCATCACCCGCTTCTCTTCCACCACAACCATCACGACACTCAGCCATTCAGGCTGCTGCTCAGTCAGTCATTCAACCTGTAGTCCTGTCATTAATGCACTCCTTAGCTGAACCATTAGCACAGTCACCGTTAACTCAGTCATCCACTCCACCGCCCACTCCACTGTCACCACAACCATTACTACAGCCATCAGTTTGGTCCCCTGTAGCAGTTTGGTCTTCTGGTCAGCTTAACATTCAGCCAGGGGTCCCGATACCCTCTGGCGCTACATCAGCTCCGGCTGGAAGCTCGGATGAGCCCATCCAGCACTCCGCGGCTTCCACGCTGCCACCTGCCTTGTCCGCTGGGGGTTCTGGAGAGCCCAGCCAGCCCTTCCTCGTCTCCGCTGGAGGGTTCGAGGGGCCCGGCCTCCGGTCCCGCTCTGTAGCCGCCGCCTTCCACACGGCCGGCCTCCGGATCTGTTCTGCCGCCGTTGCCGTCCGCAAGGGCTGTCTGGAGTCAGCCCTTGAGGGGGGGTATTGTCATGGTCCTGGGTCATTTTGACCCAGTGTTCTCAGTTTTCCTGTGGTTTTGTATTTTGTTCCTTATGTCCATTGGATTGTTTGGTTTGGTAGTTGGATTCCCCCTGTGTCCATGCTTTTATTGTGGTGTTTGTTCTGGTACCGTGTTCCCGTCCGTTGTGTTCTGTGTTCTCCTCATCCCCTCGTATTCATCCTTGTTCTCTGCCTCTCTCTCTGTGCTCATCTCTGTGTACTGTGTTGTGTTTAAGGTCCACATCTTGGTGTCAGTATTTTCAGTTTCGTGTCCTCCCTGCTCGGTCATGAGTAATTGTCTTCAGCTGTGTTCCCCGTGTGTTCCCACTTCCCTCATTACCTTCTGTGTATTTATGTCAGAGTGTCCCTTTGTTCTGTGTTGCGTCATCCTTCTAGGTTGTGTGCATTTCCCGTGTCTTCCCAGCGCCTCAGCTTTAGTTTCTCCCAGTATAGTTTTGTATGACTTCTTATGTTCCTGTTAATAAAGACCTGCCTTTGAGTTCATTCCCGTGTGTCTAGAGCCGTGCAATTGGGTCCTCTCTTGCCTTCACACAGCCGCCGCATGACAGTTAATACTTCTCATGGATATCTCAGATCTCCATCACAAATAAAATAATAAAGGGCCATAATAAGAGTTAGAAATCCATTGTTACCGCTCAAGCTCCAGTCTGGCCCTCTCCTCCTCCAGCCGAGCCTGGATCTCCATATTAAGGGCAACTTCCAGCTGCTGCTGTGTCAGCTCCAGCTCCCTGATCCTCTTCTTCTGTTGTTCAGCCTCCTTTTCCTTCACCTGCATCTCAGCCTGCATGCTGTCTTTTATCTATGCACACACACACAGCTACATAAACAGATGCACCAACAGAGCGGTATAAACTGACCTATTCCTGAATCACCTTTTCCTGGACTGTCATAACCATTTTTCCAAATCATTAAAGATGTGAATTTTATAATGACAGTCAACATTTTGCTGCAGTTCTCAAAGATCAAAGTCAAGGAGAAAAGACTCTGTACATAATTGGTGTCAAGTGGAAAACTTTTTTTTTACCATCTCAGCCTCTTTCAGCTGTCTTTCCAGTTCCATCTGCACCTCCCTCTGCTTCCTCCGCTCTCTCTCCTCTGCCTCCCTTCGGCGAGTTTCCAGTTCCCGAGCATGCTGTGAAACAGATGAAAGAGCCATTGTTTGGTTTGTGTTTTCACCTCTATCCAGCAGGTGACACTAGGCCATCAGCTTCGAGGTTCAACGTATTGTGCTTTCAGCGGTGCTCTTCTTGATAACTTGGTTGAAGTAAGTGGGTATTTGAGTTCATGTTGCTTTCCTTACAGCTGTAAGTAATCTGCTCATTCCGCTTTTGATCTTTGGCACCAACAAGTGATTTTTTTCCCAGAGAAGTGCTGCTCACAGGAGATTTCCTCTATTTCAGACCATTTTCTATAAACCGGTTAGATGGTTGTACAGTTTCTGAAATACTCAGACAAGCCTGTCCGACACAAACAACAATGCATGTTCAAAGTCATTTAAATCCCATTTGACCTTCAGCAGGTCATCTTATTAATGTATACATGCCTAAATGCACTGAGCTGCTGCCATGTGATAGGCTGATTAGGTATTTGACCTAATGAGCAGCTCAACAGGTGTATCTAACAAAAATGTGGCCAGTGAGTGTACATGGTACTTTTTAAATGGACAAAATGAACTGCACTGGCAGCTGCCCAGTGCCACTATGACTTAGTTAAATAATCACTACCATGGATAGTTTGGTGCATGATGTAATTAAATAAATATTACAAAAAAAGATTCTTATAGCCCTCACTTACCTTGATAATGTTTTCAATCTCTAAGTCCTGTTTGTCTTTCTCTTTTTCTGTCTTCTCTGTCTCATGGATAGTCGAGTCATCAGATTGGCTGCCCCTGCTGCTGCAGCTGCTGCGGGCGCTCCGGCTGCGTTCCCGCTGACTGTTTTCCCGCTGGATCCGTCTCTTCAGTTTGAGTTCATGGTGAAGGGAAGACTTTCCCTCACTCTGAAGACGGAGGGCAGTTTGAATGGCTGAATACCAGATGTAAAATCTTGGGTATACTTTCCATTTAACTTTCCGAGTCAGACTGAATAGGATGGGTTATCTTTTAAAAATGAGGACTGGTGTAGCTTTACAGAGTAATTGAATACATGTTTCGGAAAATATGTTAATCCCTTTTGGATAAAGTGGCTGACTGACCTCCACCTGCCGGAGCACCTCTCTGAGAGGTTCAGTAGCCGATGCCATCAGCTCAGTATGGAACGCACCACTGACTGGGAGAGTTTTGGTCCGCATGAACTTTAGGCGCCGAGAGTTTTCCTGGAGGAAATCCAGAGCCTGAGAAGTCAAAGAAGACAGCAGAAATGACAAGAGCAGCTCTAACAACTTTTTTGATGGTTGAGAGAAGACAGAAAAGAGAACACAATAGATTCACGGTATATTAAAGCAGCAAGAATATATGAATGCATTACCTGCTGGTGCCCTGCAATAACCCTGCCATCTGGAAAAAGCTAGTTGGCCACAGAGCACACAGGATTCTCCATCCCCAGACTCTTGCAGTGCTCTTTTGCCTGCAGACTAGGGCTGCCACAAACGATTATTTTGATAGTCGACTAGTCACCGATTATTTTTGCGATTAGTCGACTAATCAGACTATCCACTCTGCCATAGCTCGGCTACAGACTCAGCACCCGAGTGCCTTTATTGTGATCTCGGGTGACTTCAACCATGTATCACTGGACAATACACTACCAACATTCAAACAATATGTGGACTGTCCCACCAGGGGAGAGAAAACTTTAGACTTACTGTATGCTAACGTCAAGGATGCATACAGCTCCTCCTCCCTCCCCCCACTTGGTAGGTCAGATCATAACCTGATTCACCTCACCCCCCGCTATGTGCCAATTGTGAGGAGGGAACCTGTGACCACCAGGACTGTTAGGAGGTGGTCAGAGGAGGCAATAGCGGAACTACAGGGCTGTTTCGAGGTGACCGACTGGGAAACACTCTGTGAGCCTCACGCCGAGGACATCAATGGGCTTACTGAGTGTATCACAGGCTACATAACTTTCTGCACCGACTCCATTGTTCCAGCTCAGACTGTTCATTGTTACCCAAATAACAAGCCGTGGGTGACTAAGGACATCAAAGCCCTCCTCAACAACAAGAAGAGGGCTTTCAGAGGGGGCAACAAAGAGGAGGTGAGGAAGATCCAGGTGTTACTAAAGGACAAGATCAGAGAGGCTAAGGACAATTACAGGAGGAAGCTGGAGTGGAAACTCCAGCAGAACAGCATGAGAGAGGTGTGGAGGGGCATGAAGACCATCACTGGATTCAGGCCAACCAACAGCAGGGGAGCTGAGGGAGGTGAGAATAGAGCCGACGAGTTGAATCTGTTTTTCAATAGATTCGACACCACAGTGTCTGCTCCCACCCCCACAACCTCACCTGCAGTCAGCCTGGAATCCAGAACCACACCACTGTGCCAGCCTCTCTCTTCACATGTTGCCTCCTGTGAGATTCCTGACACCCCTCCCCCACCCATCACCTTCACTCAATACCAGGTTGAGATGCAAATGAGGAGACTTCACTCAGGCAAGTCTGCTGGACCAGACGGAGTGAGTCCCCTTGTCCTCAAGACCTGTGCCCCCCAGCTGTGTGGAGTCTTTCATAAACTGTTTATGCTGAGTCTGAGTCTGCAGAGGGTCCCGGTGATGTGGAAGACATCATGCCTCGTCCCTGTACCAAAGACGCCTCGTCCCAGTGGCCCCCAGGATTACAGGCCCGTGGCACTGACCTCCCACATCATGAAGACCCTGGAAAGGCTCATCCTGGACCAGCTGCGACCCATAGTAAGACCACATCTGGATCCCCTTCAGTTCGCTTATCAGCCTCGTCTCGGAACTGAGGACGCCATCATCTACCTGCTCAATCGTGTCTACACCCATCTGGACCAGCCGGCGAGCACTGTGAGGGTCATGTTTTTTGACTTTTCCAGTGCTTTCAACACCATCAGGCCGACCCTCCTGGGTGATAAGTTAGCAGCGATGCAGGTGGATGCTTCTCTGGTGTCCTGGATTGTTGATTACCTGACAGGAAGACCACAATATGTACGTCTCCCACAGTGTGTGTCTGACAAGGTGATCAGCAACACAGGGGCACCACAGGGGACTGTCCTCTCCCCCTTCCTCTTCACCCTCTACACCACAGACTTCAGCCACTGCACAGAGACCTGCCATCTTCAGAAGTTTTCTGATGACTCTGCGGTGGTTGGATGCATCAGCAGGGATGATGAGACAGAGTACCGGGCTGTGGTCGACTCCTTTGTCACGTGGTGTGAGCAGAATCATCTGCAGCTCAACGTGGCAAAGACCAAGGAACTGATCGTGGACTTCAGGAAGACCAGGAAACACTTGACCCCTGTTTCAATCCAGGGGGTCAGTGTTGACATTGTGGAGGACTATAAATACCTTGGAGTACACATTGACAATAAACTGGACTGGGCTAAAAACACCACAGCACTTTACAGGAAGGGCCAGAGTCGTCTCTATTTTTTGAGGCGACTGAGGTCCTTCAACATCTGCCAGAAAATGCTGAGGATTTTCTATGAGTCTGTTGTGGCCAGTGCGATCCTCTATGCTGTTGCATGCTGGGGGAGCAGGCTGAGGGTCGCAGATGCCAACAGACTTAATAAACTGATCCGTAAAGCCAGCAATGTTGTGGGGATGGAGCTGGACTCCCTCAAGGTGGTGTCGGAGAGGCGGATGCTGTCCAAGATAAAGACAATGTTGGATAACACCTCCCACCCACTCCATGACATGTTGGTCAGTCACAGGAGCTCGTTCAGTGAGAGACTGAGATTACCGAAAAGCACCACTGAACGACACAGGAAATCATTCCTGCCTGTGGCCATCTCCCTGTACAACGCATCCACTTAACACACTGTTTGCTGCTACAGCTACACATGTTTCTTTTCCAACTATTTATTTATAAGTGACTTATGTATGTATGTATGTATATATATGTATATATTGTACTATTCTTAGTTAGCGTATTGTCTGTCTTGTCTTAATGTTGGTTTAAAATGGAGCACTGTAACAAAAAATAATTTCCCCCAGGGATCAATAAAGTATTCTGATTCTGATTCTGATTCATCATCCATTGGATGTAAAACGTTCAGCTTATTGCACCAGCAGCATCTGCTCTTATATAACTATCATTAGCTTACAGCTTTAAGTGTTTAAGGTATGTGCTAACTAAAAATAAAGACAAGATGATAGTTTATTAAATTTTAATGAAATTTGCAGATTGTTTCGGTGAAGTTTAATAAACTCCTTGCTATCTAAAATATAACAGGACACCGGAGAATATTCTCGAGCATCTCACACTTCTGATAATCAGCTGTCTGCTTGACGTTTATTCAGCTGTGTAAAAACTATAACTTTAATCTCAGCAAAACAGATTTACTCAGGAACAAATAAAATACTAAAATAAGCCAAACAATAACATTTTTAAGTTATCTAAGTGACTTATATATCATGTTTAACCTGAGCAGCGAAAGACAGCGGTGTGTTTGAAAACGATCTGCCGGGAGTCCGGTGTTCTCACGGCTCTAGTGAGCCTTGCCCCGGCTAGCTATCGAGCTAGTGGGTAACAGACGTCTCTGAAAACATCGGAGCGCTTTTGAAAATATGTGGTGTCTTGATAAACTGAGCAGATATTTGAGGTTTACACAGCTACATTCTCGCCTGAAAATATGTTAAACGTTTATTTTGTGACCCAGAAAGAATAATAAGAGTAATATTAAAACTAACTAGCTGCCGCCATTGTTGGAAACTGAGCTAGGCCGCGCTATGAATTCTGGGACACCGCTTCTTCTTCTTCTTCGGGGTTTAACGGCAGCTGGCATCCTTGTATATGCAGTGCTGCCATCTTCTGTTTCAGTCCGTTATTACACTCTTAAATCCTGCTACTTATTCCTGCGTCTTTTGTGATCTTACAAAGCTTCAAACGCCGCCTCGACTATTAAATCAGTCGTCGACGATTTTGATAGTCGACGTAATCGTGACTAGTCGACTAATCGTGGCAGCCCTACTGCAGACAGGCATAATTATACTGAGCCTGAGGTCTACCAGTGACTGACAGCATCCCACTGGGAACCAGTTCTGAGGCCTTCTGCATAGTCTCCGCTCGCACCTTCACTGCATACAAAGCTAGAAGATGCATAAGGAGTAAATACAGAATATTAACCAAAGTTGTGATTAAAACACCTTTTACAAGTGCACAAAAAAACCCAAAAAAGAAATCTTTCTACCTTCTGCAAAGTTCATCGCCCCAGAAAAGACAAGAGCAGCAAATTCTCCGACACTGAAACCTGCAGCAGCGACACACATCTCAATGGCCTGTGTACAGCAGGAAATAAGTAAAAAAAAAATAAAAAAAATAAAAATGTAACAGCCTCCCGATTATGACCGATATATCATTTATGTCACTGATACATCCGTAACTGAAATTAACTCAGAACAATTTGTTTATTTTTTTAAATGGTCATTCAGAATCAGAAGATTATTTACGGTGATGTTTTTGGTGGGAGTGAAACAACAATCTACTGATAAAAACAATAAAAACAAGATGTGATAATAAGAAATAACCACTGTTGGAAGCCTTATTTACTCTACCGCCTTAATCAGGTGCAGTAATTAAAGTTGAAATGAGAAACTTTGCATTTGAAAGATGCTCTTCTACTGGGCACTCAAAATGCTTTCTTACAACAAGCATCATTCATCCACACCTTCATACATAATGTGCGCACATTTTAAATATAAATTAATATTACTGTAGCAGTATTTAAAAAAAAAAAAAAAAAGATAAAATGGCCACATTTAAGAAGGCAGGACCTGCAGTTATTGTCCTTTTTCCAGACATTTATCTGGCACTTACTTTGGGGTTTTCTTGGTTGAGTCTCTCCACAGCAGCCAGGGAGGTGACAAACACCGCCGGCTGACAGTGAACCGTTTTCTGCAGCTCGTCCTCGGGGCCCTCCAGACACAGAGACAGCAGGTCGTAACCCAGGATCTTCTGGGCTACGGTGAACATTTCTTTAACGTTGGGGTATTTTAAAAGTCCTCTGCCCATGCCCACAAACTGGCTGCCCTGACCGGGGAAGAGGAGCACGGAGCAGCCGCTGGGGTCTTTTTTGGGTCTCCGCTGAGGCGCCGCGGCTGGCTCGCTGTTCGGGGGAGAAGCGGGAACTTCAGCCGGAGAAGGGTAATCTCCAGCCGTGGAACCGGGCTTGTTGGTGGACAGCGTCCTGCTCAGAGAGACCAGCGACCTGACCTTCCCTCTGGAAGATGCTGCCATCCTGACTGCCACTGATGCCAACATGAGCTGTTCCTCATCCAACGACGTGTCTGCGGATGAAATAAGACGCACAGCCCGCCCGGACAAACTGTAATCACCGAAAGAGTCAACTTTGCTTGAACTCAACTCTGACATCTGCTCGGCATGACACCTCACAGGGAGACGAAAAGAATATTCAGAATACAATTGACAAATGCAAAAAAACCCTCTAAACCATTGACTACAGAGAGATTTAACGTTGTTCGGCAGGATAATGTTGACCAAGGTTGAATCTTTGTCCAGTTTAATCTATCCAGCTTATTCCCTAGCCATCCCACCAAGAATTATAAAAGACATAAATAAGGCGAATTTTAATTTCATATGGAAAAATAAACATCATTATATTAGTAACAGGGACTTGATAAAAGATTATGAAGAGGGGGGTTTAAAAGCAATCGATTTTGAAATAATGAATGGCATTTTAAAGATTAATTGGCTACGATCTTTCTTGAAAAATGATAATGAGATGTGGTTCTTGATGCCATCTCTTATTTTCAACAAAGTTGGGGGGATCCTTTTAGTATGTGATTTTGACATTTCTAAACTACCCATAAAACTTTCCAAATTTCATCAACAAGTTTTGTTAAATTGTAAATTAATGTTTAAACATAACTTTAGTCCCCACAATGTTCCATTGTGGAATAATAGGGTGATATTGAATCGGGGGAAATCTATGTTTGTGGACGAATGGATGACAAAACAAATTTGGTCTGTGACACATATAATGGATGAAAATGGAGATATACTTGAATTAAACAGGCTTAATGAGAAATATGACATGAGTTGCTCGTTCGAGCTCTATAAAAAGGTTTCACAGAATATCCCAACAGTCCTTGTAAATACAATAAAGAACAATTTTTCAAATATACAGACTACAAATTTACATAAAGTTAAACTAGATGGTCTTGACTTGGTTAATGGAAAATGCAATAATCCATTTTTGAGGAGGTATTTGGTTAACACCTTATATCCAGGTAGGACAAAATTCTCCCTGTTCCATAAATCTCTTAAGCTAATAAATAAGCCCCAAGCAATCAAATTGCATAGATTTTTAGAAGAGTTTGATTTTTCTTAGCCCCTTATTTAAGTTATGTGTCTTGTTTATGGAACCTCACTTTTAGAGATTTTATGATCCCCCTTGTCTTCTTTATTTCTGTTCCTTGTTTTTCATTCTTTTTTTTATTGTTATTTATTTTTGTATTGGTTATTCATCTTTTTATATTATTATTATGTAGATGTGTGAATATGGATGTGTATGTATGCATGTGTATATGCATATATATGTATGTGTATGTGTATGTGTGTGTGTGTGTGTGTGTGTGTGTGTGTATGTTTACTTTCAGTTATTGTCGATTTCATTGTGGTGTACAGGAGATGTGATTCTGTTCTGATTGATTTAATATGTCGCTTGTCTCTTTGAGATTGTCATTGTTATTGTTCTAAATAAAGTTCATTTAAAAAACAAAACAAAACAAAAAACCTCACAGGGAGACGCCATGTTGTTTATACGGAGTTTATTCTCGTCTTCTTCCGGTTGACGTTCAGGCTCTCTCACGGTGCAGCGCCACCTCAGGTCAAATTATGTCATGCTCTAATGTATCGTGTTTTTCTTTTCTGTGCTTTAATTTGTCTACAAAGTGAAAATAACTATAAGAGCTTTTAAGTATACACAGACATGCGCTTCTTAAATTTAGCTTAATTGGCTCCACAGGTAGGAAGTAAAAAAGTAAAAAAAAACTTCCTTGCTGTACTTAATTTTTACTCCCTACATTTTTAAACAAATATCTGTAGTTTCCACTCCGTATTTTTGACAGAGAGGAGGGCTGGGTAGCCGTAGTTTTTGTTGACCGCTGCGCTGCACAACATGTTTCGCTTTGTTACATTAGAGCCTGTGATGTTTTAAGAGTCTGAATCAGGAGCTGATGACATTACTCTGTAAACTCTCAAAGCACTTTAATAAACAAGCAAACAATTCCACCTCTTGCATTATTGCGTAAAGTTGACAGCGTGTCAGGCAAATAGGCAGGCTCCATCCCTGGCCTCTAGCGACTGTGGAAGTCGCTACAGTAATGTTTGCATCAGTCTATCAGATGAATCCCCTCCAAGTCCAATATTTACATCAGTTACAGTGATAATGCTTGGTGTCTACTTTCAGCCACCGCAGTAGAATGCCAGGAATGAATCTCATTGAAATTGTAGTTGCATTTGCTATTTAATTTAATTGTCATGGATGATACACAGACAACCCAACAGCAAACAGAGGAAAACAATGGGCCACGTGGGACACAGGGGCAAGGCAAAGTAACAGAAACCTAAAGCCTAAGAATATAACACAAGAAGAAAACAATAAAGAGAACCAAAAACATACATAAGAATAATCAATGAATATAAATGAACAAACACAAAACACTGGGTCACAGACTCAGTACCATGACAGTTAAATGTACATAATAAATACTTTAAATCAGATGACAATGTAGCTGACACTGTGTTTATTAGTGTGTGGTCAACCACAAATCTTCATACTGTCATCCATAGATGAGGTCTTTATACAAATGATGAAAGATAATGAAAGAAACTGTTTAATTGATATGAAATGATTGAATTATATGAAATATTATGGCTTTGTCTGCCAGAGTGTTTTTCTGTAAACTACTTTGAACTACTGGCAGTCAGTGAAGTCACTGAAAGGCAAGATTCTATGTTGTGTTGCCGTAGTTTCCAGAGTTTACTTATAAAGCTCACTTACAGAATTCAGTTAGAAAAGTCAAGCATTTGAAAGGTGCACATTTGAAGAAGTATTAACTCAATATTAACTCATTACGGTTTACATTTTCGATTTTAAAGGGTCTCCGAAATTACAATGAAAAAGGAAACAAGAAAAATTACCACTCCGGCCGATAAGAAAGATTCAGGAGATCAAGGTAAGTAAAATAATAAAATAAGAACCTGGTAAAATCCAAATCCTAGAAATGTTGACACTGTGTGAATCATTTTTGAAGCAATTGAATCATATGTTTGATTGAAAATAGCTTTAATACAAGATGTCTAATCAAAGGAAGGTTACCGGTCTTTTGGTAAAATAATGTAATAAGTTTATTCTTGGACTCAACAGTAAAAACAGACCAACAAGTGTCATCAAGATCTAAGACTTAGTAAACCTAGTATCAATTCGCACTGGTCAGTTTTTTTAATCCCAAGAATAAACTTGTGATCATTTAAGCAAAAGCAATTTCAAATTCTTTGCCATCAAACTGCTTCCAGTCCTGATGTCGGGGACTCTTTTTCACCACTGTGTTGTTGTCGTCGTTTATAGATTGTAAGAGCAGGACTGCTAAAAGAAAGGCCAGTCCTGAAAAGAAGACCCCAATAAAAAGGAGGAGGGTCGCTGAGCAGGCTGGTCCTTCCACCAGCTCAGATGTGGTCAAAGGAGTGAAGCGCAAGGTTGTGCAAGATGAAGAGGGCACAACAAAGAAAGCAAAGAAGGCTAAACTTCTCGACCATACGAGCGGTGACAAGGAGCAAGCATCCTCCTCGTTGGACTCTGGTAAAGGTAGGCTAATTAGTTGAATAAGGGGGTAGATTAAGTGTGGTTGCTAGGTTTAAGATATTGGTGTTTAGTGTTTGTGTCTATCATCCAGTGAGCTGATGTGCTTTTGGTGTTTTCCACATCTCCAGACTTGAACAACAAACAGGAGTGCACAAAAAATGGCAAAAGAAAGGCCACGGGAGACAACAGAGAGTCACCCAAGAAAAAAAAAAGGAATGTGGACCAGGGCAAAAAATCAGTGGCAGACCAAAAACGTAAGTAGCAAGCAGCTTGGGTTTTATATTCAGGGGAAGGGCAGAAGGAACATTTAGGCTACAGAGGAGAGTAATTTGTGTCACAGCTGTAATAAAACAAGATTTGCTGTTTTGTCTGTTCAGGTGAATTCCAAGCCAGATATGTGGAGGAGCACCAGCTCGGAGAAGGAGGCTGCGGAGCAGTGTTTTCTGGCTACCGGATAGAAGATCGTTTTCCAGTAAGTGTTCAGATGATGGTAGTAAGACAGGCAGTAACGCAGATAATGGATAATATCGTAAACTGAGACGTCTGCTGTGTTTCCACCTTTCATTATGTCATACTGAGGAAATGCTCACCAATGCTCTGTGTCTTCTAGGTTGCCATCAAACACATTCCCAAAAATAAAGTCTACTGCAAAGTGGCGGTAAGCGTCCAACACTTGAATTAGTTTTACATTACTGGATTGAATGCGGCGTTCCTCATCATCCACTTTGTTGTAATATTTCAGGATGAAAATGGGAAGATGCTCTCGGTGGAAGTGGCCATTATGCTTAAACTTGCAGGTGAAGCAGAAGGGTCAGTGGGAATATCAGCACCTGTGTCCTTGCTGGAGTGGTTCGACTTTGGCAAAGAGCTGATCCTGGTGCTGGAGAGACCTGTCCCTGCTGTGGACCTGCAAAAATACAAAGCAGAAAATGGAAGAGCTTTACCAGAGGACAAGGCCAAGGTAGGTTGACTGGGAGAGCCTTAGACTGTACAGCATTCAATCAAGGCAGAAAAGCATTAACTCATTATTGTGTTTTTCATCTTTTCCAGGTCATTCTGAAGCAACTAGTTGATGCTGTAAAGGAACTTGAGGAGAAACACATCTTTCATCGGGACATCAAGGGACAAAACATTCTGATTGAGACCGGCTCAGATGTGCCTCGAGTTCGCATCATTGACTTTGGACTGAGCTGCTTTGTTAAACAGCGATCTCTGTATCGCATCTTCTATGGTAACATATTCTGCTCCTGCTTTTCACAGATGTAACAATTTGTGTCTTTTGTTTTAGAAGAAATTGCAATTGTGTCTGTTTGTTAGGCACTCCTCTTCACATCCCTCCCGAGTGGTACATTAGGAGCTGCTACAGGTGTGGACCCACCACGGTGTGGCAAATGGGAGTGGTGTTGTATGAAGCGCTTCATGCACGATACTTTAGTACCGCGAGGTTCCTCACAAAGCAACTGAGCATCAAAAAGCGTCTGTCCACAGGTAAGAAAACTTCACACTTCCACATTCACTGATGCCTTGGATCACTAGAACTATCATCTTCATCTTTTTGATCTTTTCTTTCTTTCAAGAATGCCGGAATTTCTTGGACGCATGTTTAGCTATAGTCCCGGAGAAGCGCCCAACACTGGAGGAGCTCCAGCTTCACCCCTGGCTAAGATAACACACACAAACACACAATTCACACCTTATCATGTAAGTGTGATACATTGTAGTAACTTCCTTTCTTTTTTCTGTTGGACAGGAATAGATAGAGTGGGTCAATCTTAAAAAATAAATAAATAAAAATTTAGCTTTTTCGGAGTTCCTGTAACCCCCCCAGCCATCCCAGGAAAGGGGATCTCTCTTTGAATGGGCTTTCCCGAGGTTTCTTCCCATCGATCTGGCCCCCTGGGGAGTTTTTCCTCGTCTTCATAGAGAGCTTGGGCTGGGTCAGGAGCTCCATCAAAACTGTCTTTATTTGATGACATTAAAGTCATCAAATAAAGATGTGTTTTACTTAAAGTAAAATTTGATCAAAATAAAACTTGTTTAATTCATCTTTGCTGAAGATTCTCCTTCATTACTATTTTGTTTTGTTTTTTTTTACCCATGGTGCATTTTGACAAATAAGAAAACTGAATCAGGTTAAAGTGTGCACAAAGACAGTCACACTGCAAATGATCTGAAGACTTGCATCTGTTGCTCTAACCCCCAACTAGTTTAGACAGATTTCCTGGTTCTACCAGAGGTTTTTTCCTTCAAGAAGGGAGTTTTTCCTTCCCACTGTTGCTGAGTGTTTGCTCATAGTGGGTTGTAAAAGCATAAAAGTTAATAAGAGGCATTCATAGCAGAGTTATCACAGAGGGAACTATATAGCTTAAATGTACAATTTCTACAGGACGAATTATAACTTCATTATGTATAAAAGCTCCTGTGGATAATTACTCCTATTTGTAACTTTACACAAGAGAAAGTTTGCTGTCACACTATTTATAACAGGTTGGGTTTTGTCCTCTGAGTTGAGCCTTTGGTTGCAGTTTATTGAAGAATTTCCTCTAAAGTAGCTGTTGATAAAGATTTAAGGTCCTGTTTATATACAGAAATATGCTTTAGTTCATGTTTTTTTACATGTCTGCCTCAGTGGATCAGTAGAAGATCTGGCACAGGAAACTAGATGATGAAAAAAGGTTACGAATACACATATATATCTATATAGATACAGATATACTCATGGTGGGTTCACGCCCTCGGCCCACGCCCCTCTGAGGAGGAAACACCTGGGCCTCATCAGTGCAGCCAGCATTTAAGCCAGGGAGTGGCTTCTACTCATCGCTGGATCGTTGTGTGTGACTCGCGTCAGTGCAGCCCGGCTCTCAGCAAGTTCTCATTTGCTTCCCTGTGCAAAACCTCTAACGTGTGTTTCCTTCTGTACATAGATCCCCTGGACCCGACTCTGCATTCCCCGAGCGGATTCCCTTTTTGTGTGAGTGTTTGGAGAGAGAGTCAGAAGAGGAGCAAGTGTCTTTTCCCTACCTGGATTTCCCCGGAGCCTTTTCCCTGTCACCGCTTTGTATATAGCACTATCCCCTGCACTGTTTGTATATACACCTGGTGGAACTGTAATAAATACTGACTGTGCCTCTGAGTCCTGCATGTGAGTCCTCAAGCGAACCGTGACACCCACACAGATGAGAGCTTAGCAGTGAAGCTCTCTCTTAAAATTTGAGTTATAAAGTCAGAAGTTATCACTGACAGAGATCCATGTTCTTTTAACATAAGAAAGAATATTTGCTGAAATTGACATTAATCCAAGCCCTTAAAACGCCATTTTGGATTAAGCATTTCCTTTTAGAAAAGTCTTCAATGAGCAGGAAGCTCCAGTACTGAAAAAAGAAGCCAACATCAACTGCTAAATGTGCTAAAAGTAAGTAAGTCCCTGTAGACTCCTATGATCAAAACACATACAGTATAAAAGTTATAGGTTACAGATCTGAAAAGTAAAACAAATGTCAAAGTGCAAAAAGACTTATGGTCCCATAGAAGTCTATTCCATTTGCCTGGAATTAGGTGAACACCTTTGTGACAAATTTAATGGCTCAGTCATTTGTTTCATGTCATATTTAATAAAAGACTGACATGGTGGCATGTTGAATTGTCCATTTTGCACATATTTGGTCATTCTAAGCGTCAGAAGGGGAAAGATCATTCTGGGAATGCCTACTGGCGAAGGATGTGTGACTGACAAGTCCAGTGTGTGAAGTTTAACTACAGTCTAAGGAGCGTGGAAAGAAAAGCATCTGGACTTCTTTAAGTTTCTTGAAGATGTTTCACCTCTCATCTGAGAAGCTTCTTCAGTTCAGAATTTCTTCAGAGAACTGAAGAAGCTTCTTGAATGAGAGGTGAAACGCTCTTCAAGAAGCTTAAAGAAGTCCAGATGCTTTTCTTTCCAAGCTCCTTAGACTACGATGACCTGAACGACTGAGAACCTTAACAGACAGTTCTTCCCTTCATTCATCATGCCTGATTTCAAAACACCAAGATGGCAGTCGTGAAAACACTCATCTTGAGTCTTCATGGGACTACGGTGAGATCAGTTATGCCTCTTATGATGCTGTCCCAGACTTCAAAGCAGTATAAAACATGTTTGCATCCTGTAACAACTCCCACTTCCCTCATTACCTTCTGTGTATTTATAGTTTTGTATGACTTCTTATGTTCCTGTTAATAAAGACCTGCCTTTGAGTTCATCCCCGTGTGTCTAGAGCCGTGCATTTGGGTCCTCTCTTGCCTTCACACAGCCGCCGCACGACAGAACGACGCAACCACGAAATGGACCCAGCAGGCTCCGCCCGTGAGGGAGATATTCTCCGTGTACAGAGTCTGGTGCAACGAATAACCCGCACCTCGGACTCACGGACAATTTCCGTCGGACTTAACGCCATAAAGGCAATAATCGAGGGAAACCCTTTCCTTCACCAGCTCACCTGCTATGAGGGCTTTATTGACGAACTGAGCCGAGCCAAGGAGGCATTACAAGCTCGTGAGCTGGCAGACAGTGTCTGTTCCCGGGATTCCACACCACAGCGACTGCAGACGGAGATCTCCGCCAGTCAGCCGCCGCAGCAGCAGCGAACTAAGCTCGCCGCGACGGCATCGCAGCAGCAGACGGGGCTCTCGGTATCGCAACAGCGGCTGCTAAAACGAGAGGGTTTTTTGGCGCTGCTGCCGCGGAGCCCTTCTCCATCCCCTCTCAGCTCTGACCGTCGCTCTCCCGCTGCTTTCCTAGCAGCGATGAGGTCGGATGATGAAGAGGAGACCGTCACCCCCGCATCATCAACGGTTTCCCCCGTCACCTCCGTTCCCTCATCAAGGAGGAGACGCCGTCGCCGGTCCTCTCCTCAGCCGGATTCCGGGACTACTGAGCAGCCGGCTGGGGTGAGTGACAAAGACACTCTTTCTGTTCACTCTGAGGCTAGTTCTCACTACTCTGAATGCAGGAATGCAAACTCTGTGACTCTTGCCGTAGGCTCTAAAGGCTCACGATCTGTAAATGTTGAATCCGAACCCGAACTTCTTATGAACCGTTGTACTGCCCGGAGGGTCAACTCAGAGACCGTTTCTCCTACGTTTGGACTCATATTTGAGAAAGATTATCCTTCGCTAGTGTTTCCTAGGTCTGAAAACTTGAAGTCAGCATTTCCTGAGTTAGAGACACCTGCTTCTGTGCCCTTTACCTGTGTGTCTGCTGAGAATGATTGTTTTGCAGTTAAGCTCACCACTGGGGCTTTAAAACCTGCCTCCTTAGATGTTAAAGCAGTAAAATCCAAGACTGTAAATGTTCCTGTGATAGCTCGACCCCAGCTCGTTACTTCTGAGCCATCACCCCAGGGGAAAGTCCATTCTGACGTATTTACTGATTCGAATGTTCTTGAGTCAGGGGGCTCTACACCCACCACTGTTTTCCCTAGGTTTACTGCTTCCAGCGAGCCGGAGGTAAAAGACTTTGTTTCATCTGCCTCTCCGGTGCACAGACCTATGTTTACATCGGCTATTAACCCCTCCTCTGTCAGTATAAGCATGGTTAGCTCCGAAGAAAGAAGCTCTAAGACTGTTGGTGCATCAGCTGATCACATTTCTCTAGAGTCTGTAAACACTGAAGGTGGTGCATTAGTGCCTGTAAGCTACAGCTTTAGCACACTTAACGCTATGAAGTCAGAGCGCTGTTCCTCATCCGCTCACTCAGGGCAGGGAATTGATCTCTTGCAGACTGTTCTTTCTAGGCCCGCCTCCCAGGCCCCTTGCGTTCTAGGGATAGCTGCGGCCCAGCACTCCCCTGCACCTATCTCAGTTCCCCAGGTGAGGGGGGCTGGCGCCCAGCTGGTCCCTGTTCCGGTTTCCGGGTCGACTGAGGCTCTGCTGGTCCCTGCACCCGTATCAGCTCCTCGGGTGGGGACAGCAGCCGCCCAGTCCCTGCCGAAATCTGTGCCAACCACTGAGGTGGGGCCCGCCAGGACCCAGCCGATCTCTGCACCTGTACCTGCTCCTCAGGTGGGAGCGACTGGTGTCCAGCAGGTGCCTGCACCTTTCATCCGCATTGTAGGCTCAGGGGACCCGACACCACCACCTGTCCAACATTCGCTCCCACAACCATCATTACACTCAGCTGCACAGGATGCTCCTCTGTCAGTCAGTCAGCCTTCTCCTCAGTGTACAGTCCAGCCTTCTCCCCAACCGCCATTACTACCACTAGTTCAGTTTGCTACCCAGTCTCCCTCAGTTCAATCTGTAGCTCTGCCTCCTGTGTCCCCGCTGGCTCTGTCTCCTGTGTCCCCCGCACCTCAGTCAGCTACCCCACCACAAGCTCAATTTTCACCTCTACCATCACTTCAGTCATCAGTTCAGTCTGCCACTCAGTCGCCCGTAGCTCCATCATCCACACCATCACCCGCTTCTCTTCCACCACAACCATCACGACACTCAGCCATTCAGGCTGCTGCTCAGTCAGTCATTCAACCTGTAGTCCTGTCATTAATGCACTCCTTAGCTGAACCATTAGCACAGTCACCGTTAACTCAGTCATCCACTCCACCGCCCACTCCACTGTCACCACAACCATTACTACAGCCATCAGTTTGGTCCCCTGTAGCAGTTTGGTCTTCTGGTCAGCTTAACATTCAGCCAGGGGTCCCGATACCCTCTGGCGCTACATCAGCTCCGGCTGGAAGCTCGGATGAGCCCATCCAGCACTCCGCGGCTTCCACGCTGCCACCTGCCTTGTCCGCTGGGGGTTCTGGAGAGCCCAGCCAGCCCTTCCTCGTCTCCGCTGGAGGGTTCGAGGGGCCCGGCCTCCGGTCCCGCTCTGTAGCCGCCGCCTTCCACACGGCCGGCCTCCGGATCTGTTCTGCCGCCGTTGCCGTCCGCAAGGGCTGTCTGGAGTCAGCCCTTGAGGGGGGGTATTGTCATGGTCCTGGGTCATTTTGACCCAGTGTTCTCAGTTTTCCTGTGGTTTTGTATTTTGTTCCTTATGTCCATTGGATTGTTTGGTTTGGTAGTTGGATTCCCCCTGTGTCCATGCTTTTATTGTGGTGTTTGTTCTGGTACCGTGTTCCCGTCCGTTGTGTTCTGTGTTCTCCTCATCCCCTCGTATTCATCCTTGTTCTCTGCCTCTCTCTCTGTGCTCATCTCTGTGTACTGTGTTGTGTTTAAGGTCCACATCTTGGTGTCAGTATTTTCAGTTTCGTGTCCTCCCTGCTCGGTCATGAGTAATTGTCTTCAGCTGTGTTCCCCGTGTGTTCCCACTTCCCTCATTACCTTCTGTGTATTTATGTCAGAGTGTCCCTTTGTTCTGTGTTGCGTCATCCTTCTAGGTTGTGTGCATTTCCCGTGTCTTCCCAGCGCCTCAGCTTTAGTTTCTCCCAGTATAGTTTTGTATGACTTCTTATGTTCCTGTTAATAAAGACCTGCCTTTGAGTTCATCCCCGTGTGTCTAGAGCCGTGCAATTGGGTCCTCTCTTGCCTTCACACAGCCGCCGCATGACAGTTAATACTTCTCATGGATATCTCAGATCTCCATCACAAATAAAATAATAAAGGGCCATAATAAGAGTTAGAAATCCATTGTTACCGCTCAAGCTCCAGTCTGGCCCTCTCCTCCTCCAGCCGAGCCTGGATCTCCATATTAAGGGCAACTTCCAGCTGCTGCTGTGTCAGCTCCAGCTCCCTGATCCTCTTCTTCTGTTGTTCAGCCTCCTTTTCCTTCACCTGCATCTCAGCCTGCATGCTGTCTTTTATCTATGCACACACACACAGCTACATAAACAGATGCACCAACAGAGCGGTATAAACTGACCTATTCCTGAATCACCTTTTCCTGGACTGTCATAACCATTTTTCCAAATCATTAAAGATGTGAATTTTATAATGACAGTCAACATTTTGCTGCAGTTCTCAAAGATCAAAGTCAAGGAGAAAAGACTCTGTACATAATTGGTGTCAAGTGGAAAACTTTTTTTTTACCATCTCAGCCTCTTTCAGCTGTCTTTCCAGTTCCATCTGCACCTCCCTCTGCTTCCTCCGCTCTCTCTCCTCTGCCTCCCTTCGGCGAGTTTCCAGTTCCCGAGCATGCTGTGAAACAGATGAAAGAGCCATTGTTTGGTTTGTGTTTTCACCTCTATCCAGCAGGTGACACTAGGCCATCAGCTTCGAGGTTCAACGTATTGTGCTTTCAGCGGTGCTCTTCTTGATAACTTGGTTGAAGTAAGTGGGTATTTGAGTTCATGTTGCTTTCCTTACAGCTGTAAGTAATCTGCTCATTCCGCTTTTGATCTTTGGCACCAACAAGTGATTTTTTTCCCAGAGAAGTGCTGCTCACAGGAGATTTCCTCTATTTCAGACCATTTTCTATAAACCGGTTAGATGGTTGTACAGTTTCTGAAATACTCAGACAAGCCTGTCCGACACAAACAACAATGCATGTTCAAAGTCATTTAAATCCCATTTGACCTTCAGCAGGTCATCTTATTAATGTATACATGCCTAAATGCACTGAGCTGCTGCCATGTGATAGGCTGATTAGGTATTTGACCTAATGAGCAGCTCAACAGGTGTATCTAACAAAAATGTGGCCAGTGAGTGTACATGGTACTTTTTAAATGGACAAAATGAACTGCACTGGCAGCTGCCCAGTGCCACTATGACTTAGTTAAATAATCACTACCATGGATAGTTTGGTGCATGATGTAATTAAATAAATATTACAAAAAAAGATTCTTATAGCCCTCACTTACCTTGATAATGTTTTCAATCTCTAAGTCCTGTTTGTCTTTCTCTTTTTCTGTCTTCTCTGTCTCATGGATAGTCGAGTCATCAGATTGGCTGCCCCTGCTGCTGCAGCTGCTGCGGGCGCTCCGGCTGCGTTCCCGCTGACTGTTTTCCCGCTGGATCCGTCTCTTCAGTTTGAGTTCATGGTGAAGGGAAGACTTTCCCTCACTCTGAAGACGGAGGGCAGTTTGAATGGCTGAATACCAGATGTAAAATCTTGGGTATACTTTCCATTTAACTTTCCGAGTCAGACTGAATAGGATGGGTTATCTTTTAAAAATGAGGACTGGTGTAGCTTTACAGAGTAATTGAATACATGTTTCGGAAAATATGTTAATCCCTTTTGGATAAAGTGGCTGACTGACCTCCACCTGCCGGAGCACCTCTCTGAGAGGTTCAGTAGCCGATGCCATCAGCTCAGTATGGAACGCACCACTGACTGGGAGAGTTTTGGTCCGCATGAACTTTAGGCGCCGAGAGTTTTCCTGGAGGAAATCCAGAGCCTGAGAAGTCAAAGAAGACAGCAGAAATGACAAGAGCAGCTCTAACAACTTTTTTGATGGTTGAGAGAAGACAGAAAAGAGAACACAATAGATTCACGGTATATTAAAGCAGCAAGAATATATGAATGCATTACCTGCTGGTGCCCTGCAATAACCCTGCCATCTGGAAAAAGCTAGTTGGCCACAGAGCACACAGGATTCTCCATCCCCAGACTCTTGCAGTGCTCTTTTGCCTGCAGACTAGGGCTGCCACAAACGATTATTTTGATAGTCGACTAGTCACCGATTATTTTTGCGATTAGTCGACTAATCAGACTATCCACTCTGCCATAGCTCGGCTACAGACTCAGCACCCGAGTGCCTTTATTGTGATCTCGGGTGACTTCAACCATGTATCACTGGACAATACACTACCAACATTCAAACAATATGTGGACTGTCCCACCAGGGGAGAGAAAACTTTAGACTTACTGTATGCTAACGTCAAGGATGCATACAGCTCCTCCTCCCTCCCCCCACTTGGTAGGTCAGATCATAACCTGATTCACCTCACCCCCCGCTATGTGCCAATTGTGAGGAGGGAACCTGTGACCACCAGGACTGTTAGGAGGTGGTCAGAGGAGGCAATAGCGGAACTACAGGGCTGTTTCGAGGTGACCGACTGGGAAACACTCTGTGAGCCTCACGCCGAGGACATCAATGGGCTTACTGAGTGTATCACAGGCTACATAACTTTCTGCACCGACTCCATTGTTCCAGCTCAGACTGTTCATTGTTACCCAAATAACAAGCCGTGGGTGACTAAGGACATCAAAGCCCTCCTCAACAACAAGAAGAGGGCTTTCAGAGGGGGCAACAAAGAGGAGGTGAGGAAGATCCAGGTGTTACTAAAGGACAAGATCAGAGAGGCTAAGGACAATTACAGGAGGAAGCTGGAGTGGAAACTCCAGCAGAACAGCATGAGAGAGGTGTGGAGGGGCATGAAGACCATCACTGGATTCAGGCCAACCAACAGCAGGGGAGCTGAGGGAGGTGAGAATAGAGCCGACGAGTTGAATCTGTTTTTCAATAGATTCGACACCACAGTGTCTGCTCCCACCCCCACAACCTCACCTGCAGTCAGCCTGGAATCCAGAACCACACCACTGTGCCAGCCTCTCTCTTCACATGTTGCCTCCTGTGAGATTCCTGACACCCCTCCCCCACCCATCACCTTCACTCAATACCAGGTTGAGATGCAAATGAGGAGACTTCACTCAGGCAAGTCTGCTGGACCAGACGGAGTGAGTCCCCTTGTCCTCAAGACCTGTGCCCCCCAGCTGTGTGGAGTCTTTCATAAACTGTTTATGCTGAGTCTGAGTCTGCAGAGGGTCCCGGTGATGTGGAAGACATCATGCCTCGTCCCTGTACCAAAGACGCCTCGTCCCAGTGGCCCCCAGGATTACAGGCCCGTGGCACTGACCTCCCACATCATGAAGACCCTGGAAAGGCTCATCCTGGACCAGCTGCGACCCATAGTAAGACCACATCTGGATCCCCTTCAGTTCGCTTATCAGCCTCGTCTCGGAACTGAGGACGCCATCATCTACCTGCTCAATCGTGTCTACACCCATCTGGACCAGCCGGCGAGCACTGTGAGGGTCATGTTTTTTGACTTTTCCAGTGCTTTCAACACCATCAGGCCGACCCTCCTGGGTGATAAGTTAGCAGCGATGCAGGTGGATGCTTCTCTGGTGTCCTGGATTGTTGATTACCTGACAGGAAGACCACAATATGTACGTCTCCCACAGTGTGTGTCTGACAAGGTGATCAGCAACACAGGGGCACCACAGGGGACTGTCCTCTCCCCCTTCCTCTTCACCCTCTACACCACAGACTTCAGCCACTGCACAGAGACCTGCCATCTTCAGAAGTTTTCTGATGACTCTGCGGTGGTTGGATGCATCAGCAGGGATGATGAGACAGAGTACCGGGCTGTGGTCGACTCCTTTGTCACGTGGTGTGAGCAGAATCATCTGCAGCTCAACGTGGCAAAGACCAAGGAACTGATCGTGGACTTCAGGAAGACCAGGAAACACTTGACCCCTGTTTCAATCCAGGGGGTCAGTGTTGACATTGTGGAGGACTATAAATACCTTGGAGTACACATTGACAATAAACTGGACTGGGCTAAAAACACCACAGCACTTTACAGGAAGGGCCAGAGTCGTCTCTATTTTTTGAGGCGACTGAGGTCCTTCAACATCTGCCAGAAAATGCTGAGGATTTTCTATGAGTCTGTTGTGGCCAGTGCGATCCTCTATGCTGTTGCATGCTGGGGGAGCAGGCTGAGGGTCGCAGATGCCAACAGACTTAATAAACTGATCCGTAAAGCCAGCAATGTTGTGGGGATGGAGCTGGACTCCCTCAAGGTGGTGTCGGAGAGGCGGATGCTGTCCAAGATAAAGACAATGTTGGATAACACCTCCCACCCACTCCATGACATGTTGGTCAGTCACAGGAGCTCGTTCAGTGAGAGACTGAGATTACCGAAAAGCACCACTGAACGACACAGGAAATCATTCCTGCCTGTGGCCATCTCCCTGTACAACGCATCCACTTAACACACTGTTTGCTGCTACAGCTACACATGTTTCTTTTCCAACTATTTATTTATAAGTGACTTATGTATGTATGTATGTATATATATGTATATATTGTACTATTCTTAGTTAGCGTATTGTCTGTCTTGTCTTAATGTTGGTTTAAAATGGAGCACTGTAACAAAAAATAATTTCCCCCAGGGATCAATAAAGTATTCTGATTCTGATTCTGATTCATCATCCATTGGATGTAAAACGTTCAGCTTATTGCACCAGCAGCATCTGCTCTTATATAACTATCATTAGCTTACAGCTTTAAGTGTTTAAGGTATGTGCTAACTAAAAATAAAGACAAGATGATAGTTTATTAAATTTTAATGAAATTTGCAGATTGTTTCGGTGAAGTTTAATAAACTCCTTGCTATCTAAAATATAACAGGACACCGGAGAATATTCTCGAGCATCTCACACTTCTGATAATCAGCTGTCTGCTTGACGTTTATTCAGCTGTGTAAAAACTATAACTTTAATCTCAGCAAAACAGATTTACTCAGGAACAAATAAAATACTAAAATAAGCCAAACAATAACATTTTTAAGTTATCTAAGTGACTTATATATCATGTTTAACCTGAGCAGCGAAAGACAGCGGTGTGTTTGAAAACGATCTGCCGGGAGTCCGGTGTTCTCACGGCTCTAGTGAGCCTTGCCCCGGCTAGCTATCGAGCTAGTGGGTAACAGACGTCTCTGAAAACATCGGAGCGCTTTTGAAAATATGTGGTGTCTTGATAAACTGAGCAGATATTTGAGGTTTACACAGCTACATTCTCGCCTGAAAATATGTTAAACGTTTATTTTGTGACCCAGAAAGAATAATAAGAGTAATATTAAAACTAACTAGCTGCCGCCATTGTTGGAAACTGAGCTAGGCCGCGCTATGAATTCTGGGACACCGCTTCTTCTTCTTCTTCGGGGTTTAACGGCAGCTGGCATCCTTGTATATGCAGTGCTGCCATCTTCTGTTTCAGTCCGTTATTACACTCTTAAATCCTGCTACTTATTCCTGCGTCTTTTGTGATCTTACAAAGCTTCAAACGCCGCCTCGACTATTAAATCAGTCGTCGACGATTTTGATAGTCGACGTAATCGTGACTAGTCGACTAATCGTGGCAGCCCTACTGCAGACAGGCATAATTATACTGAGCCTGAGGTCTACCAGTGACTGACAGCATCCCACTGGGAACCAGTTCTGAGGCCTTCTGCATAGTCTCCGCTCGCACCTTCACTGCATACAAAGCTAGAAGATGCATAAGGAGTAAATACAGAATATTAACCAAAGTTGTGATTAAAACACCTTTTACAAGTGCACAAAAAAACCCAAAAAAGAAATCTTTCTACCTTCTGCAAAGTTCATCGCCCCAGAAAAGACAAGAGCAGCAAATTCTCCGACACTGAAACCTGCAGCAGCGACACACATCTCAATGGCCTGTGTACAGCAGGAAATAAGTAAAAAAAAAATAAAAAAAATAAAAATGTAACAGCCTCCCGATTATGACCGATATATCATTTATGTCACTGATACATCCGTAACTGAAATTAACTCAGAACAATTTGTTTATTTTTTTAAATGGTCATTCAGAATCAGAAGATTATTTACGGTGATGTTTTTGGTGGGAGTGAAACAACAATCTACTGATAAAAACAATAAAAACAAGATGTGATAATAAGAAATAACCACTGTTGGAAGCCTTATTTACTCTACCGCCTTAATCAGGTGCAGTAATTAAAGTTGAAATGAGAAACTTTGCATTTGAAAGATGCTCTTCTACTGGGCACTCAAAATGCTTTCTTACAACAAGCATCATTCATCCACACCTTCATACATAATGTGCGCACATTTTAAATATAAATTAATATTACTGTAGCAGTATTTAAAAAAAAAAAAAAAAAGATAAAATGGCCACATTTAAGAAGGCAGGACCTGCAGTTATTGTCCTTTTTCCAGACATTTATCTGGCACTTACTTTGGGGTTTTCTTGGTTGAGTCTCTCCACAGCAGCCAGGGAGGTGACAAACACCGCCGGCTGACAGTGAACCGTTTTCTGCAGCTCGTCCTCGGGGCCCTCCAGACACAGAGACAGCAGGTCGTAACCCAGGATCTTCTGGGCTACGGTGAACATTTCTTTAACGTTGGGGTATTTTAAAAGTCCTCTGCCCATGCCCACAAACTGGCTGCCCTGACCGGGGAAGAGGAGCACGGAGCAGCCGCTGGGGTCTTTTTTGGGTCTCCGCTGAGGCGCCGCGGCTGGCTCGCTGTTCGGGGGAGAAGCGGGAACTTCAGCCGGAGAAGGGTAATCTCCAGCCGTGGAACCGGGCTTGTTGGTGGACAGCGTCCTGCTCAGAGAGACCAGCGACCTGACCTTCCCTCTGGAAGATGCTGCCATCCTGACTGCCACTGATGCCAACATGAGCTGTTCCTCATCCAACGACGTGTCTGCGGATGAAATAAGACGCACAGCCCGCCCGGACAAACTGTAATCACCGAAAGAGTCAACTTTGCTTGAACTCAACTCTGACATCTGCTCGGCATGACACCTCACAGGGAGACGAAAAGAATATTCAGAATACAATTGACAAATGCAAAAAAACCCTCTAAACCATTGACTACAGAGAGATTTAACGTTGTTCGGCAGGATAATGTTGACCAAGGTTGAATCTTTGTCCAGTTTAATCTATCCAGCTTATTCCCTAGCCATCCCACCAAGAATTATAAAAGACATAAATAAGGCGAATTTTAATTTCATATGGAAAAATAAACATCATTATATTAGTAACAGGGACTTGATAAAAGATTATGAAGAGGGGGGTTTAAAAGCAATCGATTTTGAAATAATGAATGGCATTTTAAAGATTAATTGGCTACGATCTTTCTTGAAAAATGATAATGAGATGTGGTTCTTGATGCCATCTCTTATTTTCAACAAAGTTGGGGGGATCCTTTTAGTATGTGATTTTGACATTTCTAAACTACCCATAAAACTTTCCAAATTTCATCAACAAGTTTTGTTAAATTGTAAATTAATGTTTAAACATAACTTTAGTCCCCACAATGTTCCATTGTGGAATAATAGGGTGATATTGAATCGGGGGAAATCTATGTTTGTGGACGAATGGATGACAAAACAAATTTGGTCTGTGACACATATAATGGATGAAAATGGAGATATACTTGAATTAAACAGGCTTAATGAGAAATATGACATGAGTTGCTCGTTCGAGCTCTATAAAAAGGTTTCACAGAATATCCCAACAGTCCTTGTAAATACAATAAAGAACAATTTTTCAAATATACAGACTACAAATTTACATAAAGTTAAACTAGATGGTCTTGACTTGGTTAATGGAAAATGCAATAATCCATTTTTGAGGAGGTATTTGGTTAACACCTTATATCCAGGTAGGACAAAATTCTCCCTGTTCCATAAATCTCTTAAGCTAATAAATAAGCCCCAAGCAATCAAATTGCATAGATTTTTAGAAGAGTTTGATTTTTCTTAGCCCCTTATTTAAGTTATGTGTCTTGTTTATGGAACCTCACTTTTAGAGATTTTATGATCCCCCTTGTCTTCTTTATTTCTGTTCCTTGTTTTTCATTCTTTTTTTTATTGTTATTTATTTTTGTATTGGTTATTCATCTTTTTATATTATTATTATGTAGATGTGTGAATATGGATGTGTATGTATGCATGTGTATATGCATATATATGTATGTGTATGTGTATGTGTGTGTGTGTGTGTGTGTGTGTGTGTGTATGTTTACTTTCAGTTATTGTCGATTTCATTGTGGTGTACAGGAGATGTGATTCTGTTCTGATTGATTTAATATGTCGCTTGTCTCTTTGAGATTGTCATTGTTATTGTTCTAAATAAAGTTCATTTAAAAAACAAAACAAAACAAAAAACCTCACAGGGAGACGCCATGTTGTTTATACGGAGTTTATTCTCGTCTTCTTCCGGTTGACGTTCAGGCTCTCTCACGGTGCAGCGCCACCTCAGGTCAAATTATGTCATGCTCTAATGTATCGTGTTTTTCTTTTCTGTGCTTTAATTTGTCTACAAAGTGAAAATAACTATAAGAGCTTTTAAGTATACACAGACATGCGCTTCTTAAATTTAGCTTAATTGGCTCCACAGGTAGGAAGTAAAAAAGTAAAAAAAAACTTCCTTGCTGTACTTAATTTTTACTCCCTACATTTTTAAACAAATATCTGTAGTTTCCACTCCGTATTTTTGACAGAGAGGAGGGCTGGGTAGCCGTAGTTTTTGTTGACCGCTGCGCTGCACAACATGTTTCGCTTTGTTACATTAGAGCCTGTGATGTTTTAAGAGTCTGAATCAGGAGCTGATGACATTACTCTGTAAACTCTCAAAGCACTTTAATAAACAAGCAAACAATTCCACCTCTTGCATTATTGCGTAAAGTTGACAGCGTGTCAGGCAAATAGGCAGGCTCCATCCCTGGCCTCTAGCGACTGTGGAAGTCGCTACAGTAATGTTTGCATCAGTCTATCAGATGAATCCCCTCCAAGTCCAATATTTACATCAGTTACAGTGATAATGCTTGGTGTCTACTTTCAGCCACCGCAGTAGAATGCCAGGAATGAATCTCATTGAAATTGTAGTTGCATTTGCTATTTAATTTAATTGTCATGGATGATACACAGACAACCCAACAGCAAACAGAGGAAAACAATGGGCCACGTGGGACACAGGGGCAAGGCAAAGTAACAGAAACCTAAAGCCTAAGAATATAACACAAGAAGAAAACAATAAAGAGAACCAAAAACATACATAAGAATAATCAATGAATATAAATGAACAAACACAAAACACTGGGTCACAGACTCAGTACCATGACAGTTAAATGTACATAATAAATACTTTAAATCAGATGACAATGTAGCTGACACTGTGTTTATTAGTGTGTGGTCAACCACAAATCTTCATACTGTCATCCATAGATGAGGTCTTTATACAAATGATGAAAGATAATGAAAGAAACTGTTTAATTGATATGAAATGATTGAATTATATGAAATATTATGGCTTTGTCTGCCAGAGTGTTTTTCTGTAAACTACTTTGAACTACTGGCAGTCAGTGAAGTCACTGAAAGGCAAGATTCTATGTTGTGTTGCCGTAGTTTCCAGAGTTTACTTATAAAGCTCACTTACAGAATTCAGTTAGAAAAGTCAAGCATTTGAAAGGTGCACATTTGAAGAAGTATTAACTCAATATTAACTCATTACGGTTTACATTTTCGATTTTAAAGGGTCTCTGAAATTACAATGAAAAAGGAAACAAGAAAAATTACCACTCCGGCCGATAAGAAAGATTCAGGAGATCAAGGTAAGTAAAATAATAAAATAAGAACCTGGTAAAATCCAAATCCTAGAAATGTTGACACTGTGTGAATCATTTTTGAAGCAATTGAATCATATGTTTGATTGAAAATAGCTTTAATACAAGATGTCTAATCAAAGGAAGGTTACCGGTCTTTTGGTAAAATAATGTAATAAGTTTATTCTTGGACTCAACAGTAAAAACAGACCAACAAGTGTCATCAAGATCTAAGACTTAGTAAACCTAGTATCAATTCGCACTGGTCAGTTTTTTTAATCCCAAGAATAAACTTGTGATCATTTAAGCAAAAGCAATTTCAAATTCTTTGCCATCAAACTGCTTCCAGTCCTGATGTCGGGGACTCTTTTTCACCACTGTGTTGTTGTCGTCGTTTATAGATTGTAAGAGCAGGACTGCTAAAAGAAAGGCCAGTCCTGAAAAGAAGACCCCAATAAAAAGGAGGAGGGTCGCTGAGCAGGCTGGTCCTTCCACCAGCTCAGATGTGGTCAAAGGAGTGAAGCGCAAGGTTGTGCAAGATGAAGAGGGCACAACAAAGAAAGCAAAGAAGGCTAAACTTCTCGACCATACGAGCGGTGACAAGGAGCAAGCATCCTCCTCGTTGGACTCTGGTAAAGGTAGGCTAATTAGTTGAATAAGGGGGTAGATTAAGTGTGGTTGCTAGGTTTAAGATATTGGTGTTTAGTGTTTGTGTCTATCATCCAGTGAGCTGATGTGCTTTTGGTGTTTTCCACATCTCCAGACTTGAACAACAAACAGGAGTGCACAAAAAATGGCAAAAGAAAGGCCACGGGAGACAACAGAGAGTCACCCAAGAAAAAAAAAAGGAATGTGGACCAGGGCAAAAAATCAGTGGCAGACCAAAAACGTAAGTAGCAAGCAGCTTGGGTTTTATATTCAGGGGAAGGGCAGAAGGAACATTTAGGCTACAGAGGAGAGTAATTTGTGTCACAGCTGTAATAAAACAAGATTTGCTGTTTTGTCTGTTCAGGTGAATTCCAAGCTAGATATGTGGAGGAGCACCAGCTCGGAGAAGGAGGCTGCGGAGCAGTGTTTTCTGGCTACCGGATAGAAGATCGTTTTCCAGTAAGTGTTCAGATGATGGTAGTAAGACAGGCAGTAACGCAGATAATGGATAATATCGTAAACTGAGACGTCTGCTGTGTTTCCACCTTTCATTATGTCATACTGAGGAAATGCTCACCAATGCTCTGTGTCTTCTAGGTTGCCATCAAACACATTCCCAAAAATAAAGTCTACTGCAAAGTGGCGGTAAGCGTCCAACACTTGAATTAGTTTCACATTACTGGATTGAATGCGGCGTTCCTCATCATCCACTTTGTTGTAATATTTCAGGATGAAAATGGGAAGATGCTCTCGGTGGAAGTGGCCATTATGCTTAAACTTGCAGGTGAAGCAGAAGGGTCAGTGGGAATATCAGCACCTGTGTCCTTGCTGGAGTGGTTCGACTTTGGCAAAGAGCTGATCCTGGTGCTGGAGAGACCTGTCCCTGCTGTGGACCTGCAAAAATACAAAGCAGAAAATGGAAGAGCTTTACCAGAGGACAAGGCCAAGGTAGGTTGACTGGGAGAGCCTTAGACTGTACAGCATTCAATCAAGGCAGAAAAGCATTAACTCATTATTGTGTTTTTCATCTTTTCCAGGTCATTCTGAAGCAACTAGTTGATGCTGTAAAGGAACTTGAGGAGAAACACATCTTTCATCGGGACATCAAGGGACAAAACATTCTGATTGAGACCGGCTCAGATGTGCCTCGAGTTCGCATCATTGACTTTGGACTGAGCTGCTTTGTTAAACAGCGATCTCTGTATCGCATCTTCTATGGTAACATATTCTGCTCCTGCTTTTCACAGATGTAACAATTTGTGTCTTTTGTTTTAGAAGAAATTGCAATTGTGTCTGTTTGTTAGGCACTCCTCTTCACATCCCTCCCGAGTGGTACATTAGGAGCTGCTACAGGTGTGGACCCACCACGGTGTGGCAAATGGGAGTGGTGTTGTATGAAGCGCTTCATGCACGATACTTTAGTACCGCGAGGTTCCTCACAAAGCAACTGAGCATCAAAAAGCGTCTGTCCACAGGTAAGAAAACTTCACACTTCCACATTCACTGATGCCTTGGATCACTAGAACTATCATCTTCATCTTTTTGATCTTTTCTTTCTTTCAAGAATGCCGGAATTTCTTGGACGCATGTTTAGCTATAGTCCCGGAGAAGCGCCCAACACTGGAGGAGCTCCAGCTTCACCCCTGGCTAAGATAACACACACAAACACACAATTCACACCTTATCATGTAAGTGTGATACATTGTAGTAACTTCCTTTCTTTTTTCTGTTGGACAGGAATAGATAGAGTGGGTCAATCTTAAAAAATAAATAAATAAAAATTTAGCTTTTTCGGAGTTCCTGTAACCCCCCCAGCCATCCCAGGAAAGGGGATCTCTCTTTGAATGGGCTTTCCCGAGGTTTCTTCCCATCGATCTGGCCCCCTGGGGAGTTTTTCCTCGTCTTCATAGAGAGCTTGGGCTGGGTCAGGAGCTCCATCAAAACTGTCTTTATTTGATGACATTAAAGTCATCAAATAAAGATGTGTTTTACTTAAAGTAAAATTTGATCAAAATAAAACTTGTTTAATTCATCTTTGCTGAAGATTCTCCTTCATTACTATTTTGTTTTGTTTTTTTTACCCATGGTGCATTTTGACAAATAAGAAAACTGAATCAGGTTAAAGTGTGCACAAAGACAGTCACACTGCAAATGATCTGAAGACTTGCATCTGTTGCTCTAACCCCCAACTAGTTTAGACAGATTTCCTGGTTCTACCAGAGGTTTTTTCCTTCAAGAAGGGAGTTTTTCCTTCCCACTGTTGCTGAGTGTTTGCTCATAGTGGGTTGTAAAAGCATAAAAGTTAATAAGAGGCATTCATAGCAGAGTTATCACAGAGGGAACTATATAGCTTAAATGTACAATTTCTACAGGACGAATTATAACTTCATTATGTATAAAAGCTCCTGTGGATAATTACTCCTATTTGTAACTTTACACAAGAGAAAGTTTGCTGTCACACTATTTATAACAGGTTGGGTTTTGTCCTCTGAGTTGAGCCTTTGGTTGCAGTTTATTGAAGAATTTCCTCTAAAGTAGCTGTTGGTAAAGATTTAAGGTCCTGTTTATATACAGAAATATGCTTTAGTTCATGTTTTTTTACATGTCTGCCTCAGTGGATCAGTAGAAGATCTGGCACAGGAAACTAGATGATGAAAAAAGGTTACGAATACACATATATATCTATATAGATACAGATATACTCATGGTGGGTTCACGCCCTCGGCCCACGCCCCTCTGAGGAGGAAACACCTGGGCCTCATCAGTGCAGCCAGCATTTAAGCCAGGGAGTGGCTTCTACTCATCGCTGGATCGTTGTGTGTGACTCGCGTCAGTGCAGCCCGGCTCTCAGCAAGTTCTCATTTGCTTCCCTGTGCAAAACCTCTAACGTGTGTTTCCTTCTGTACATAGATCCCCTGGACCCGACTCTGCATTCCCCGAGCGGATTCCCTTTTTGTGTGAGTGTTTGGAGAGAGAGTCAGAAGAGGAGCAAGTGTCTTTTCCCTACCTGGATTTCCCCGGAGCCTTTTCCCTGTCACCGCTTTGTATATAGCACTATCCCCTGCACTGTTTGTATATACACCTGGTGGAACTGTAATAAATACTGACTGTGCCTCTGAGTCCTGCATGTGAGTCCTCAAGCGAACCGTGACACCCACACAGATGAGAGCTTAGCAGTGAAGCTCTCTCTTAAAATTTGAGTTATAAAGTCAGAAGTTATCACTGACAGAGATCCATGTTCTTTTAACATAAGAAAGAATATTTGCTGAAATTGACATTAATCCAAGCCCTTAAAACGCCATTTTGGATTAAGCATTTCCTTTTAGAAAAGTCTTCAATGAGCAGGAAGCTCCAGTACTGAAAAAAGAAGCCAACATCAACTGCTAAATGTGCTAAAAGTAAGTAAGTCCCTGTAGACTCCTATGATCAAAACACATACAGTATAAAAGTTATAGGTTACAGATCTGAAAAGTAAAACAAATGTCAAAGTGCAAAAAGACTTATGGTCCCATAGAAGTCTATTCCATTTGCCTGGAATTAGGTGAACACCTTTGTGACAAATTTAATGGCTCAGTCATTTGTTTCATGTCATATTTAATAAAAGACTGACATGGTGGCATGTTGAATTGTCCATTTTGCACATATTTGGTCATTCTAAGCGTCAGAAGGGGAAAGATCATTCTGGGAATGCCTACTGGCGAAGGATGTGTGACTGACAAGTCCAGTGTGTGAAGTTTAACTACAGTCTAAGGAGCGTGGAAAGAAAAGCATCTGGACTTCTTTAAGTTTCTTGAAGATGTTTCACCTCTCATCTGAGAAGCTTCTTCAGTTCAGAATTTCTTCAGAGAACTGAAGAAGCTTCTTGAATGAGAGGTGAAACGCTCTTCAAGAAGCTTAAAGAAGTCCAGATGCTTTTCTTTCCAAGCTCCTTAGACTACGATGACCTGAACGACTGAGAACCTTAACAGACAGTTCTTCCCTTCATTCATCATGCCTGATTTCAAAACACCAAGATGGCAGTCGTGAAAACACTCATCTTGAGTCTTCATGGGACTACGGTGAGATCAGTTATGCCTCTTATGATGCTGTCCCAGACTTCAAAGCAGTATAAAACATGTTTGCATCCTGTAACAACTCCCACTTCCCTCATTACCTTCTGTGTATTTATAGTTTTGTATGACTTCTTATGTTCCTGTTAATAAAGACCTGCCTTTGAGTTCATCCCCGTGTGTCTAGAGCCGTGCATTTGGGTCCTCTCTTGCCTTCACACAGCCGCCGCACGACAGAACGACGCAACCACGAAATGGACCCAGCAGGCTCCGCCCGTGAGGGAGATATTCTCCGTGTACAGAGTCTGGTGCAACGAATAACCCGCACCTCGGACTCACGGACAATTTCCGTCGGACTTAACGCCATAAAGGCAATAATCGAGGGAAACCCTTTCCTTCACCAGCTCACCTGCCATGAGGGCTTTATTGACGAACTGAGCCGAGCCAAGGAGGCATTACAAGCTCGTGAGCTGGCAGACAGTGTCTGTTCCCGGGATTCCACACCACAGCGACTGCAGACGGAGATCTCCGCCAGTCAGCCGCCGCAGCAGCAGCGAACTAAGCTCGCCGCGACGGCATCGCAGCAGCAGACGGGGCTCTCGGTATCGCAACAGCGGCTGCTAAAACGAGAGGGTTTTTTGGCGCTGCTGCCGCGGAGCCCTTCTCCATCCCCTCTCAGCTCTGACCGTCGCTCTCCCGCTGCTTTCCTAGCAGCGATGAGGTCGGATGATGAAGAGGAGACCGTCACCCCCGCATCATCAACGGTTTCCCCCGTCACCTCCGTTCCCTCATCAAGGAGGAGACGCCATCGCCGGTCCTCTCCTCAGCCGGATTCCGGGACTACTGAGCAGCCGGCTGGGGTGAGTGACAAAGACACTCTTTCTGTTCACTCTGAGGCTAGTTCTCACTACTCTGAATGCAGGAATGCAAACTCTGTGACTCTTGCCGTAGGCTCTAAAGGCTCACGATCTGTAAATGTTGAATCCGAACCCGAACTTCTTATGAACCGTTGTACTGCCCGGAGGGTCAACTCAGAGACCGTTTCTCCTACGTTTGGACTCATATTTGAGAAAGATTATCCTTCGCTAGTGTTTCCTAGGTCTGAAAACTTGAAGTCAGCATTTCCTGAGTTAGAGACACCTGCTTCTGTGCCCTTTACCTGTGTGTCTGCTGAGAATGATTGTTTTGCAGTTAAGCTCACCACTGGGGCTTTAAAACCTGCCTCCTTAGATGTTAAAGCAGTAAAATCCAAGACTGTAAATGTTCCTGTGATAGCTCGACCCCAGCTCGTTACTTCTGAGCCATCACCCCAGGGGAAAGTCCATTCTGACGTATTTACTGATTCGAATGTTCTTGAGTCAGGGGGCTCTACACCCACCACTGTTTTCCCTAGGTTTACTGCTTCCAGCGAGCCGGAGGTAAAAGACTTTGTTTCATCTGCCTCTCCGGTGCACAGACCTATGTTTACATCGGCTATTAACCCCTCCTCTGTCAGTATAAGCATGGTTAGCTCCGAAGAAAGAAGCTCTAAGACTGTTGGTGCATCAGCTGATCACATTTCTCTAGAGTCTGTAAACACTGAAGGTGGTGCATTAGTGCCTGTAAGCTACAGCTTTAGCACACTTAACGCTATGAAGTCAGAGCGCTGTTCCTCATCCGCTCACTCAGGGCAGGGAATTGATCTCTTGCAGACTGTTCTTTCTAGGCCCGCCTCCCAGGCCCCTTGCGTTCTAGGGATAGCTGCGGCCCAGCACTCCCCTGCACCTATCTCAGTTCCCCAGGTGAGGGGGGCTGGCGCCCAGCTGGTCCCTGTTCCGGTTTCCGGGTCGACTGAGGCTCTGCTGGTCCCTGCACCCGTATCAGCTCCTCGGGTGGGGACAGCAGCCGCCCAGTCCCTGCCGAAATCTGTGCCAACCACTGAGGTGAGGCCCGCCAGGACCCAGCCGATCTCTGCACCTGTACCTGCTCCTCAGGTGGGAGCGACTGGTGTCCAGCAGGTGCCTGCACCTTTCATCCGCATTGTAGGCTCAGGGGACCCGACACCACCACCTGTCCAACATTCGCTCCCACAACCATCATTACACTCAGCTGCACAGGATGCTCCTCAGTCAGTCAGTCAGTCAGCCTTCTCCTCAGTGTACAGTCCAGCCTTCTCCCCAACCGCCATTACTACCACTAGTTCAGTTTGCTACCCAGTCTCCCTCAGTTCAATCTGTAGCTCTGCCTCCTGTGTCCCCGCTGGCTCTGTCTCCTGTGTCCCCCGCACCTCAGTCAGCTACCCCACCACAAGCTCAATTTTCACCTCTACCATCACTTCAGTCATCAGTTCAGTCTGCCACTCAGTCGCCCGTAGCTCCATCATCCACACCATCACCCGCTTCTCTTCCACCACAACCATCACGACACTCAGCCATTCAGGCTGCTGCTCAGTCAGTCATTCAACCTGTAGTCCTGTCATTAATGCACTCCTTAGCTGAACCATTAGCACAGTCACCGTTAACTCAGTCATCCACTCCACCGCCCACTCCACTGTCACCACAACCATTACTACAGCCATCAGTTTGGTCCCCTGTAGCAGTTTGGTCTTCTGGTCAGCTTAACATTCAGCCAGGGGTCCCGATACCCTCTGGCGCTACATCAGCTCCGGCTGGAAGCTCGGATGAGCCCATCCAGCACTCCGCGGCTTCCACGCTGCCACCTGCCTTGTCCGCTGGGGGTTCTGGAGAGCCCAGCCAGCCCTTCCTCGTCTCCGCTGGAGGGTTCGAGGGGCCCGGCCTCCGGTCCCGCTCTGTAGCCGCCGCCTTCCACACGGCCGGCCTCCGGATCTGTTCTGCCGCCGTTGCCGTCCGCAAGGGCTGTCTGGAGTCAGCCCTTGAGGGGGGGTATTGTCATGGTCCTGGGTCATTTTGACCCAGTGTTCTCAGTTTTCCTGTGGTTTTGTATTTTGTTCCTTATGTCCATTGGATTGTTTGGTTTGGTAGTTGGATTCCCCCTGTGTCCATGCTTTTATTGTGGTGTTTGTTCTGGTACCGTGTTCCCGTCCGTTGTGTTCTGTGTTCTCCTCATCCCCTCGTATTCATCCTTGTTCTCTGCCTCTCTCTCTGTGCTCATCTCTGTGTACTGTGTTGTGTTTAAGGTCCACATCTTGGTGTCAGTATTTTCAGTTTCGTGTCCTCCCTGCTCGGTCATGAGTAATTGTCTTCAGCTGTGTTCCCCGTGTGTTCCCACTTCCCTCATTACCTTCTGTGTATTTATGTCAGAGTGTCCCTTTGTTCTGTGTTGCGTCATCCTTCTAGGTTGTGTGCATTTCCCGTGTCTTCCCAGCGCCTCAGCTTTAGTTTCTCCCAGTATAGTTTTGTATGACTTCTTATGTTCCTGTTAATAAAGACCTGCCTTTGAGTTCATTCCCGTGTGTCTAGAGCCGTGCAATTGGGTCCTCTCTTGCCTTCACACAGCCGCCGCATGACAGTTAATACTTCTCATGGATATCTCAGATCTCCATCACAAATAAAATAATAAAGGGCCATAATAAGAGTTAGAAATCCATTGTTACCGCTCAAGCTCCAGTCTGGCCCTCTCCTCCTCCAGCCGAGCCTGGATCTCCATATTAAGGGCAACTTCCAGCTGCTGCTGTGTCAGCTCCAGCTCCCTGATCCTCTTCTTCTGTTGTTCAGCCTCCTTTTCCTTCACCTGCATCTCAGCCTGCATGCTGTCTTTTATCTATGCACACAC